>NW_028141165.1:12598165-13306322 GCF_030444845.1 Prenolepis imparis | reverse complement strand
AGCAGTGGTATCAACGCAGAGTACTAAGTTATTAAAATAAATCACTGGTGATGATTCTTGGGACTAGCACATACATCTTCAAGTTCACAAATTATATCTGCAAGCCTATGAATTAATCTTGAGCTTAGAACTTGTTACATTTAAAGCATATCATTTTGTATGACAAGCATATTTATGCACAAGATGATATACTTGTTTGCACGTACAAACTTTACTAAAAATTGTCACATTTCTTTTAACATATTTAAATATTAACCAATTTTTTAAATCTATTTTCAACTCACTCTATTTCGTGCATGATCTTGTTCACATATATACAATTGCTGTCCGCTAGTTGCTTAAAGTCACAATTTCTGCACTGAAATGGAAACGAAACAATTTCTTGCATATAATAAATCTTTTTCTCATTTAATATATGTGATGATATAATTCAAAGTTGTTTTTTGTTTAAATAGAGAAACAATTACAACTAATAGTTTGTTACTGGAAACAGTCGCAATACACACTCATACTTACTGCATACATGAGCACCTTGTTCTCTTTATCCTCTTTAGGATATAACATATTGTTACACTCTTGGCAAAATCTAATACCCACGAATCCTGGTCCGTCGTCGTGCGTGTCATAGCCCGTTATTTTCGACATGATCGCGATCCTCAGTTAACTAACAATAGTTGAAGAATCGTAAAATATCAATGCGTTACCTGTAAATTTTAAAAAATTAAAAATTATTTCATATAATATAAAACTATCCTACTCATAAATTTTCGTATTGTTTAAAAATCAAAATTATAAAATTTAAAATCTATATATTACAGACGGAAACAAAAAAAATTGCACAGAGATACTCACAGGACTAACCTACAATTTCTACTTTCAGCTGTATCCGCGATATTATTCCTGTAATTTTAATTATCTTGTAGATATTTCGTCACGTATCATAAGATGATGCAAAATAAGCTTTAATTGTTGAAAAGTTCCATTATCGATAAAATTAATTAAATTCACTGAAAGGTTCATTTAGGGGAAGAATAAGGGTAATGATCGGATAAAAGTAATAAGCTAATTAGAAGACGCGATTTTGATATCAAGTCCCGTTTTGCATTTATTAAAACGTGATAGAAACTTCTTTGTAATATCAAAGTAATTTTTATTATGCAGCGCGTTTGTCAGATTTTTCATCATATACCACAATTAACAAATTCCATTTTCCTCATAATTCGATTACATTTATTAGAGCTAATATTGAGTCTTGTGATTCTTTTTTGTTTATTTTTATTTTTTATTTATTTTCTGTGACGCGTGAAAAATGAGACGAGCGTGGAAAGTGCACTCAAAGAGAAGCGACCTCTGCTGCTTAAATATGAACTCGGGCCAGTTTCTATGATATCGCGGCCGGGGAGACGCTTCGAGGCGATCGGTTCGACCAATCGGAGCAAAGTGAGCAGAGATCCTCTTCCTGATTGGTCGACGCGAACGCTTCGAAGCCTCCGTATAGTTCCATTCGCGTCGACGCGTTCGTGCACGTGGGTGTCAAAAAATTAAATCGCGAGACTATGCACGCGTAAAAAATCACGCTCACGATTATTCGTCGATGTTGGCTACAGCAAAGAGAAAAAAAAACAAACGTTCACTCAATCACCCAGTAAGAAGCCCGTCTTGAGGAATGTTGGCGGTCTCGACGACGGAAGATCGGCATTAAGTTTGATGCGCAGTAGCGGATGCGCGATAGAGACCGTCTCGACGCTAACTTAGTTCTAGCGATAGTTTATGATAGAGTGTGTGTGTACGGTTAAACCTCGTCACATCGGTAACGCGGTTAGGCCGCTTGTCGAGTAAGTATCGATCAACGTCGGGGACGACGACGGTGCCGGTTTATTCTTTATTCGTCTATCTTGCCGGGCTCTCTCTCTCTCTCTCTCTCTTTCTATTTCTCTCTCCTCTCTCCTTCTCTATCCGGAATCTCTAGCGTCTCGTATATAGCAGCTCGCGGAGGATATCCGCGTTAGGTGTATACGTATACGCACACACGCACACACACACATGCGTATGCACACGCATACACACACGTGACAGAGAGAAAGAGAGCGACCAACGCGGCCGAAACCCCCCGGCCCTACCTCGCTTTCTCACCCTGTCCTCCGTCTCTCGGTGCCCCCCACCCCTTTTCCGGCCGCGAGTCTCTCTCCCCCATCTATATAGTGCAAATCTCGCGGCGGCTGAATGTTTTCTTAAGGGATTCTTCCCACGAACGACGCGATATTCTCGCGAGTCGAGACGCAGCGATCCGGGAGAGATTCGCGAGTGCGATTGCAATCGGGTACTTCGTCTCCTCGAATTCGAGGATCGTGATCTCCCTGTGCATCGTTCGTTCCTCCAGGAGGCCGAGACACGACGCTCTCGGCGTTCCCGTGCGGGGGGGAAGAGCGCGCGAAGAAAAAACGAAAGAGAAAGAGAGAGAGAGAGAAGCCAACATACAAGCGCGAGTACAACGGACGCGATACAAACACACACGATATCATCGCGTACGTATGAACGAATAGTGAAATTTATAAGAGCCCGGAGGCGTTCCTGTGGGGGGTGACGTCGCGTCCGTCTCTTCCGCGGAGAAAGAGAGACGGAAGCGAGCGAGAGGGAGTGAAAGAGAGAGAGAGAGAGAGAGATCCCGTTTTTATATTGCCGTCATAGGGAAAGACGGGTCCGGCTCATCCTGAAGTCGCGCGCTCCGCGAACATTATTAAACTCGCCCCGTGTCTTAATTCGTCCTACTATCTTCATATCCCGTCGTCGACCGACTCGGCACCGACACACGTGACGGAGATACATCGGAGGACAGACATTTGTTGCGGCCGCCCGGCGGCGGCGGCGGCGATAATAGGCTCGAAGGCGCGTTGTTCCTTCTACATCGCTATTGCGTGCCTACCTCTTTATTATATACTTGTTCGTGTGAGTGAATGCGTGCGTGCGTGCGCGCGCTCGTTCGCCCGACGTGCTTATATATGTACGCGCATCGTCCGGCTGTCGGATTTGATCGCGTCCAAAGGACCGTCCTGTCACAGAGGAACCGTCACGCGAAAAATCGACAGCACCCGCCATCCTCTCTCTCTCTCTCTCTCTCTCTCTCTCTCTCTCTCTCTCTCTCTCTCTCTCTCTCTCTCTCTCTCTCTCTCTCTCTCTCTCTCTCTCTCTCTCTCTCTCTCTCTCTATCTATCTATCTATCTCTCTCTCTCTCTCTCTCTCCTTCCCTCCGCCCTCCTCCACCCCGCGCCCGTTTGTCGATCGATCTGACGACGCTACGCTCGATCGCGGTAACGTTCAAAAATCAAATCGCTTGTTTCATATTTCTCGCCGATGTATAATCGCGGGAATTGTAATGTTCGTGTGTATTTCGTGTGTCGCGTCAGGAAGGAGTGTGCGAGTGTGTGTGTGTATGCGTGTGTGTCTCCCTCGGTGTTTCAGGCGTTATACATGATATTGTTGTTCCTGGAGTTATATCCCAGATCAGCCATATTGTAAATTTTTTTTTAACTCGGACATCGTGCTTCTCGTGTTTAACCTAGCCGCGTCGAGCCTCTTTTGTTCGTCGAGCGTGATATCGGAGTAGAAACGGAAACGCGGGATTTCGAACGTGTTTTTGAGAGGGATCGCGAACGATTTCCGGTCGATTTTTCGAATCGGCGACGAATCGAGCCCGCGAGACCCCCCTTTGTCTTTGTTTCGATGACGTACTCCGCATGCAGGTGATGTGCGTAGAGTCTGTACCGAAAAGTACTTATGAAAAGTAATACGTATGTTTCTTTTTCCTTTCTCATAACTGAAAGAAATCGTTCGTCCGCGTGCTCGCTGTACTCGAAAAAGTCCCGGACCCGGTAAATTAGACCCTGAAACGTTAGATTCATTATTTGTTTCATTAATTACGTGTCTAAAAATAGCTCTCGAAGAAGAAGTCCTTCCTGCCGCGGCAATGGATGCGTTTCTTCTCCGATTCTGTTCAAAGTTTAGCGCAGTGGCGTCTCTTTGTTATATAAACATTTTACACACGTTTATTTTTGATTTCTTTTTACCACCGAGTGCTTTATAAATGTGTATCACTTTGTTCAATTATTATTATTCGGATGATGCAAAAGATTTAGACGTTATTTTAAGAGTCTTTGCAATATTTTTTTACTCTGCGCCTTAGTTTTACTTATAAAGTGTATTTTGTATGTGCGTAATTGTACAATGATTCTGATAATCGCAATATTATATTTAGAATGACTTTTTTTTGGTGATTTAAAAGATGTGAATTTAATGAAATACTTTGCTTTTGACAGGCGATTTGTCTATCATTGAACTGCAGTCATGGAATCCGGGAGTAACTTGCCCAATGCGGGCAATTATCCTGGAGGTGATCGCCAGCAGTTCTGCGTCTCTTGGAATTCTCACCAGTCCAATATGCACAGTGCGTTTCCAAAGTTGCTGAGCTCGGAGCAGTTTGTGGATGTGACTCTGGCTTGCGACGGAGGCTCGATAAAGTGTCACAAAGTCGTGTTGTCCGCCTGCAGCGACTATTTGGAACGCTTATTGTTAGAGATACCATGTACTCATCCTGTTATCTTCTTGAGGGACATGAAGATGTGGGAACTTCAAGCTTTGGTCGAATTTATGTACCGTGGGGAGGTATATGTCGAGCAACAGCAACTTGCTACATTGATGCAAGCGGCAGAAGTTTTGCAGGTACATGGTTTTACATGCATACGTTACATCTACCTAACGATATCTTCGGTATACAGATTATTTTTTTCACATAATTCTTTATATTTTTCACTCCTTTTATCTCATTGTATAAAACTTGTATATAAAATGTAAATATCCAGGAATCATGGGACTACATTTAATTCTACATTTTTACACAAAGGAATGTCATTTTTACTCATATATTTTTTAGGTTCGTGGCTTATCTACTCAGGGATGCGATAACTCGTCGAATGAGAGCAATACACAATCGTGTGATTCTAACGCACCTGTCACCCCGTCTACACCAACTCCACACAATGACACTACTAATTTCAAAGATAATACTTCATCTAATGATGGAAGTACCTCTGACTTCCTCTGCTCGACAATGGCCGCGACTAGTACAGGGAACAATTCGTCCACCATTACCCCTGTCTCACACAATCCTAATCCTTCTACTAACTTTGTAAACATGGAACACAGCGAAGCATTGCAACATCTAGAGAAGGCTTTAAGTGCTTGTGAGGCGACTCTCACTGAAACTCAGGGTATGGTGAAAATGGAACCAGACGAGCAGTTCACTCAGCAGTCTGAAACTGTTAAACCATATTCCATTAGTATGGTACCTAGTAGTAATTGCAATCCTAGCAGCCCTTTTCCTGCAATCGAAGGTGAGCAACTTTATCTCTCATCATTCTTCTAGATATGGATATTTGACGCGCTCGTGTAAGTTAGATGTAATAACATCTTTTGCGTATCTTTAAAGGTTATCAGAGACGACAAAGACGTTCAGAAGAAGAACTCAAGCTAGCTTCGGATATGGTGTCGCGCGGCATGACATTTCAAGTAGCCTCGGAAAAGTACAAGATACCGATCAGCACAATTCGATTCTATATGGTCAGAAAGGGCATCCTGCAAAGGCGAAAACGCGGTCGTGGCTCCAGCAACCTCGGCATGAACAGTCAACCGGGTAGTCCAGCCAGTCCACCGTATCATATGATGAATTACCGTTTGCCGGAGAGCCTAAATTCCAGCCTACCGTAGTGCTGTACAAAGAAGTAGTGAGTTTTTAGACTTCAGTTTTCAATCGAACAAATTTTTTATCGCCGTATTCATAGAGCTGTTCCAGACCGCGTCTCGTCAATATACTTTTAATTCCCTCGCACAGAGAATTTTTATTTATATTTTATATTACTATTATTTTTTTTTTCTTTCAGTTTGCATTTCATTATTCTTTCACGGCACAGCGATATGTTTTGTGCGTTGATTTACAAGACTTTTATATTTACAGCATATAAATGTATTTTCGCATTTTTATGCTATCATCGACCGCGTATACGTGATAGAGATATAATTTGTGTCTTGAACAGCTCCGCTCCTTGTATATAAAAATATACCATATGTAAAAGTTCGGACACAGCATTAAGTTAAAAAATTCATATGCCTTATATCATATTTATGTTGAATTCAGTGTCCTTATGGACTATTTTTCAAATTTTTTTTCAAGAGTTACAAAGATATATAAATACAAATTCAGGTAGAAAAGGAGCTAATAAGAGCTAGGCATAGAAATGAGAAACAAACTTGTTTTTAAATTCTTCTTTATTTAATTTGAATGGTTTGGTTCTTCCTTTGAATCATCTTCTGCATATCAAGGAGATAGAGGAGAATAAAAAAGCGCACATTTTGATCTCCGCAATAAACAAATGGTATTGGACAATAAGCAACAAATTATTGTTGTTTATTGTCTAGTACTATTTGTTTGTTATATAGGTCAGGATGTCCGGCTCTGATATGATGAGAATGGTTTAGAAGGATCAAAACGTTTAAAATAAGTAGAGGAATTTAAAAATAATTTTATTTTGCATCTAATCTGTGCCGACTCTTGCTAGTCCTTTTTATATATCTAATTTTTATTAGCTATCTGAATCGTCTATTTTGATGATTACAGAAAATTGTGTCTAAATTAGTGGCTAAGATATTTCTGCTTTATTTGTACATTAGCTGTACAAAGTGTACAACGTGTAGAACAAAAATTAATAAACCGCACAGAACCCATTGTGCGTGAATTACACAAGGGTAGGAAGATTACAGGATTTCTATATATCTTTGCTAAATATATAAATATAATTTTTAAAAAAAGAAAAAGTGCATCTAAGCAAACTCAATGTCCTTTTATAGATTTTAAAAAATGCTTCTAACTACATTTCCAATTACGATTCAATTTCTTTGATTTTTGACGCACTATTTGATACAATGACTGTTCCTAATTTGTATCAATTTTATTACATTATATTAAATTTAAAGTATTTGTATAGTGCGTTCAAGGAATATGAGTTTAGCATAATCTGTAAAATCGAAATAAATTATATGCAAATTATATTGATTATTATACGGTTTTGTAAAAGAGATTTTTCTTGTACATAGAGATTCACGTTCACAGTTCTTATATAAAATACACAGCAGTGTGTAAAAATCTTAAAATCGAAAGTGACGCGCTAGATTTGGGACTGTTCGGATAACGACTTTATATTATATTTTGTATAACAAGTAAATGGCTATCAGAATTGTGGGGAAATCTGAAAAAATTGATTTCTATACAATTGCAGTAATTACAGTAGTCTTATCACAAAACATGTATGGTATTAATCGTCATCATTAATTATATGTAAATGGTAATAAGCATTTCACATATTTAAAACTCGAGTTCTCTCGGAGGATCGGAGGATCAGAAAGCCAGTACTAAACGATTATTATTTTTAGTATTTTTAGTATTTTACATTATAGTGTTTTTAGTTATAATATTTAGTTGTAGAGTGTGTGTATATTTAGTTATATAGTTATATTTAGTTGTAGTATTTTTTACCAAATTTTCTTTTTTTACGATAATAATATTACACTATGCAAATTTAAACAACTAAATTCAGATTTGCGTAATTCTGTTCATTATCTAGACTAAAAAATTGAAATACGCATCCATTTACAAGTCCATGTAATAAACAGCATTGCTGTGAGAAAACAATGATAAATGGACAATATGCCGTTTAGGCGTAAGCAACTGAGGATATAGTGAATCCTGTTGTGTAACGTGATTAGTGTGGAATAGAAATTATAACATACACCAAAACTATTTTAAACGGGTCGCAGATGAGAAATGTGTATAGAGTATATCATTTAAAATTTCGAAATCGCGAAATTTCAAGAATGTTATCGCTATAAAGAAATCTAGTTCAAACATGATATTTTTCGATATCAAAATATATCATTTCTTTATTCAAACTTTATAATTGCTAGGTTTATATCAATTTAATTTCTTGTTATCAACATTATTATTTTATAAATAGCTAATAAATGTTGGTGAACGTGACATTGGACAATAGAAATGTAATTTTCATAACTTTTAATAATTTTTTCTTTATTTTTTTACATATTCGACTAAAGCCATCTAGAGTCGTCAATGTACAACTATTTCTATTCGAGAACTTGAATCGAGAACTCGGACCGATTTCTAGTATCGTGGACACAAAGCTTAAAGATAGCACGAACGAGTTAGAGTTAGAGTTAGTTATTAATCCTTAGTTAGCCTTAGTCAAGATTGCGAAGATGTGGTGACGGATCGTCATCATCTCTTCCTCCGCGAAAATTATTCCACTAACGGAAGTAACGTTTAATTAAAGAAGAAGAATTTAAAAATAAGTTGCGCCTAATTTCTGCGCTTATTAATCTGTTTTCTATCTGAATTTGTATTTATATATCAGAGCCTTTTCGTTTTAATAACAAAGATATGTGGTGTTATTATATTATTGAATATGCTATACTTTGTAATGTATCAGGGCACATTATGGAACAAAATATAAAAGCCACGTTACCAGGGGGGTACGTTAAAGATCAAATAAAATATAGCACATTGCGCGAGAACTTTGATCCATTATGAATTATAATAACATTGATAATAATAATGTGATTCCATACTTATAAGTGTACTTGCATTATATAGTGACACTATGAAAGGCTGGTTCTACATTAGACGCAGTTGTAAGAATCTTACTGCGACTGCGACTAATGTAGAACTAGCCAAAGAAATGATGCTAAAGATCAAAATATTAGAGTGTACATTTAACTAATTCTGTTTTACATTTTATTATTTTGAGACCTTTTTTTATACGCAGGATTCATGTATACATAAGCGCACTTAATAAGATATATAATGATGAGACAAATGTTCTATAGAATATAGATATATTATAGATACAAAAGACAATTTTTTCATGCTGTGGACGAACGTTGCGCATATGGTTAATTTTCAGCCGTGTTCCGTTCTTCTACTTAGTGACCAATGTAGCTTTAGCCTGCATATATGGATAGTATGAAGTTAATATGGTTTGGATCTTACATCAATGTCGCTCATAGCGAGAAACAGATTTACAAAGTACAGTTCAGAAAAAAAAAGAAAAGATAAAAAAATAACAGAGAAAAAGGAGAAAATTGACTATGTCATATAATGGATATTTTTTTAATGGCCTTGAAATATTTTGACGGGAAGACATTTTGTAGCATATAAGTTATTTTTTATTATATAATCATATTTATATGATTCACAGTGTGAAGCTTATCTCGTTAAGTTGCTGTGGCATCTGTATACACACATCTATATTTTAAATGAGCCCTCTACGGGAAATAAAAGATTTCGATTACTGCACATTGTATATCCTGCACCAGTGATGCTTAAAGATCAAAAAAATGTATACAATTGTAGAAAGACAGGACTTGTCCATGAACATGTCGATTAGTAGTCACTATGTTTAAGACTGGTAACACGTGGCTAACATAACCAGATTTTTAAAAGTCTTAGACACAGCAATCCTCAATCTATTATACAAATATTTTTGTAGGCACTTTGTCGGGAAAGGTTTCTTCTTTCTGCCTCTTTATTCTATATATATCTTCATGATAACTTATGCAGTAAGAGAAACCTGGTATTTATTCGAAGTTTACCATTTAGCTTTGTTAAACATCACAAGAGATAAATGATCATGACGTAGTGTATAATGCTTTTTACATGCTAGTGTACAAATAACAGCATTTGTAATTGATGATAAGAATCATACTCTGGTGTTTGTAAAAATCGGCGGTGAAACGTCGAGTTCTCCGTTATTTTTACAAACGCCAGTTCTGCCTTTTCAAAGATGTTTAATTGTATGACAACAACTGTGGCGCGCATACAATTGTAATTGTACGATGTATTGCCTTTGTTACATAGCATTTGGATAAAGCCATATTTTTCCATGCAACGCAATAATCCAGCAAAATAAATGACAGTTAAAACTGAGAAGCAGCCTAAAATAGGAAAGAGTGCCAGATACAAAACTAAAGCGGACATGAACAATAACACATATAGAGGATAAAGTTTATCTCTATCACTTAGAGTGTGTAACTGCCTTTCTCTGGCCTCATACCCTTGGATCATTAATTTATTTATATTAGACAATATTATACAAAAGATACATGTAAAGGAAGAAACTAATCTAACTTAGAAAGCTTGTTAGAGCTTCTATCGGTTGCAGTAAGACTGCTGCCATCCGACTGACGATAAAACACGTTTTCAAGAAGCTAAAGTTGAACATTTAATCGAAACATATGTCACAGATCTTACATAATTGTATTTATTCTCATTTATTTCATTTTTTTAATGCGATTATTACATATTTAACGTAATTGATTGGTTATTTCTCTACTTGTGTTTCACGATATATCGGAGAGAAAAGAAAAATTAGTCGCATATATTGGACATTGTGATGTATGTTAACGCGAATTAAAAAGCACGACTTACAATTGTTGCCTGTTGTAATGTCCAGTAACTGAAAGACAATTGAACTGTAATGACTTACTCGTATATAGCATTCTTTCCAACGAGGAATCAGTATATATCGTGTAAATCATTGTTCTAAGAGTTCCAGTTGACAAAGATTTTATACGGATCTATTAAACCAGTATTTCAAACCAATGAAAAATAATTAGTTTTCTAATAATACATACAATACATTTTATGTGAATTTAGTACAGTGCTTAAGTCATTAATGCTCAGCGTATCTAACAAATATTTTTAGTGGAAATCCGTGTCATACTCACATGTGTATCATAATGTCTTAAAGTATGTAACTAAATCACAATCAAAGAAGTATGAACGATACTTAACTATTATCATAATAGCAACTATTAATAGCAGTAAATAGGTAGCCATTTTGAGGCAGTTTATATTATATTTAATTACAACCGTATCGCTTTGGTCTCTCCGTTTTTACGATGGTATTATTATTTGTAGATAGAATCATAACTCTAGAATCGATCGAACCTCGAATCACTTATGTTTAAGTCTTTTTTTTACAGTTACCGAGAATATCTAATGAATTAAATAGACAATGCAATTGAAAACACACATAAACATACCTATGAGATCTGTAATTGCGTAATCAATACGATAATTTTTTTGTTATTTTTTGGATTATATATATGATTACGTGTGTGACTATATAAATTTATAATATGATGCGTATAAGTAAGTATTTTTATACAATCCCGTTTTTAGCTTAAGTTTTTATTATTAGTGATTTGGATTATTATTGTAGTGATAGATACAGCTATGTACCAGCTGTAAAAAACATAATGTGAACTTTCCGATGTAATACTTTGCATGCGAGCTAACGAGCGTGCGCAATTTTTAAGTAAAAAAAAAAAAACTAAATAATTAAACATGCACCGAAATATTTCACGAGATTATTTTTGTGGAGTTATTCTATTTTTAATTTGACCATTAATATTCTGTATTACGTCGGAAAGCGTAACAATAATAACAACAATTACATTCTATATGTTAGTTTTCTTCCTAAAAGATCGGTAACATATATAGTTGCTTGCCTCTTTGCGACTAAAATTTGTGTGCGATAATGTTTAATGGTTAAATATGTAGGTGCATTTTATGTTAAAAGATTCTCTAGGGACAACAAACTTGTAAAAGTTCAATTTTCTATAATTGTAGATTACGTAAGAGCAGTAATAAGTCTAAAATATGGATTATATACTAGAGCTTTATATGGATGTATCAGGAGTGTGTGCCATATTACATTGAACCGCCGCCGTTTCTCTTCTTGGATCGTTCTCCGTAAGACTTGTCAGTTACTCAGTTTTCTCTTCGCGCGACTTGTCCGAAGCACGCGCGATCCCAGTATTATACATAATCGCAAAATATGCGAAAGCCTTCGACTGCATCCGTTTTTTAACGGATCCTTAGATCCTTAAGTATCCTGTAGAATATAGTCACACTTATTATTACTACACAAATGTATATCTTGCGTTGTTCTCGAAAACTTGTATTCAAGATTTATTTTGACGCGTGTTAAACCTACTGCATTTTTATTGACGTCATACTAAATTATCACGTTAGAGGTGAAAATTGAAGTAAGGGATTTTATTTACCACACTCGTGCTCGATGATGTAGATTAGTAAAATACGACGAAAACTCTCCTTTTTGTTATCCTGTATTAATAAATGCATGTATAGCTCATTTTTTTAACAAAAATGGACCTTATGATGATTGACCAAGATTTACTTAGCTGTTTATTAATTCACAAATTAAAATGAGAGTTGTCGGCATATTTTATCATCGAACATGAGTGTTCTCATTCAAAAAAAATTTATCTCGTTCTGTGTTTTTACAAAAACTCATAATCAAGTATTATTCATAAGAAGACATGATCGGTGATATAACGAATATATAACTAATGTTATGTAAATTTCCTGGTACATCTGGATAAACGGAGTATTTATTGCCATTATCTGCGATAACATAAGATACGTTCATGTTGATTTGTTAGTTACTTGACATTTTCTTCTGGCATTATAATTCAGTATGACGTCAATAAAGGATCAGGGGGGAATCCTAACACATATTCATATTTCATGAATATTTTCGCTCTCTTTCGCGATTTCTTTGTTAATCTTCGCATTCGAAAAATAATAATGCGTGTGTCTCAAGGAAACCTTTTAACATCATATAACGAATTGTCTTGCTATACACAGCAGTTGCTAGCGCGTGTTTAATGTTGCCCACGCCAAATGTTTCGAATATGGATAGCATCTCTGCATTGAATTAGCATCGCGTTAGCGAATAGATTCGATTTTGCGGGATACAGCATGATTAATACGCTTAGAATATGAAGATGCCGGTGATAGAGCGACGATTTGTGTACGGATTTGTTAGAATCATTTGGTATCGATGTATGATGGCATTCTGAATGATGGGACGCCGAAGCGTGCGGATTCAGTGTAATACGGCGAAAGACACGCATGTGTATGCGAAAATACGACACAGATGCACACACATACCCATACACACTATACATATATATATATATATATACACATATATACATGCATACATACATGTATGCGATGTATTTTCTGTACACAAAGTACAGAAGATGAGGTGCGTAGGAACGGAATGAATTCGTTTCGCATAATTAGATATTCGCAAAATATACCGTGCCGTTTGGTTTGCTCATCGTAACAAACCAGCTTTTATAATTCTCATGTAAAATCAGGTGTGAAGATCTTTATAAAAGTGGTTACGGGTGTCGTATTGTTATATAGAAAGGCACACTACGTGCATTATACGACAAAAGAGGAAAGAGAGAGAGAGAGAGAGAGAAAGTATGCAAGTAAAAAAAGTAATTATAACGACAATGTTAAGTGTGTAATTTGAGAATGAGATTTTTGTGCGTAGGTAGATCAGAGAGTTGCGTCGGAAAGAAAGATAGAAAGAGACCGAAAGAAATTTTTTTTGGCGCAACAAAGGATATGTCTTAATGGACAACTGCGTGTATTGAAGTACTTTTGAAAGTAACTTTGACTTCCGAGAGTAAGAGTAAAAATAAAAAAAAAAAAAGAGAGGTGAAAGTATGTGCGCCGAGGAAATATACTACGTTTATTGCCGAGGTTCACATATAATCAGATAATAATTATCATTATTTTACTTTAACGATTAATATCCATATATATATATGATTCGTATTCTGTCATAAAATCCTTAACTGATCTAGACTTAATTATATAAAATTATATAATTATATAAGCGATATATATATATACATATACATATTGGATGAGTTGTCCAGTAATCCCAAGCAACAAAGAGTCGCGTCAAAGCAATCGTCCTCGCAGTCCGGACGATGCACCATCGCTCCCTCTTCCCCACCCTCCCCCTCATCCTCATTTTGACGATTTTTTTATTTGACCTTAATCACGATACCCGAAGAATTTCATTACATGACGTTCTCGAAAAAGCTATGAGGAACTGTAATTCGAAACTCTGCGCATTTGTCGGCATTGTGACATTCATCAAGTATTGTTGTTTAATTTACGTACTGTAAGCTGTATTTTTAAGGGACGAGAAAAAAAAATTGCTTATAATTTTAAGATCGTGTACCATGTGTTAGTGAAAGCATGCTTCTAAGTAGAGAGATAGGACAATGCTATAACAATAATTATAATTAAAATTAATTATGAATATAAGGCGCATTTAATAAGTGCAAAAGTATTTCCTAATAAAAGTACTGCTAAAAAATGTGCCCGCCCCCCTTTTTTTTTTCTTCTATAATCCCGAGGATTAATGTAATCGAAATGCCGCCTTTGTCTGTTTCAGGAAGACG
The DNA here is from genome assembly GCF_030444845.1 of Prenolepis imparis. NCBI lineage: Eukaryota > Metazoa > Arthropoda > Insecta > Hymenoptera > Formicidae > Prenolepis > Prenolepis imparis. The sequence continues at coordinate 13,291,901 of NW_028141165.1, read as the reverse complement.
ATAATTACTTTTTCTCGTAATGGGAAAAATGTATAAACGATTATACTTATAAGCAGTTTTTTTTATTTATTGCATCTCATCTCTTTATAATAAAAAAAGATTCTAAAATTATTGTAATACGAATGCTGTCGAACTTTCTTTGTATTTTCTAAAGAATTTCTTAAGCGCATTATTTTCTGTAAAGTAATTGTAAATGTAAATGTAAATTGTAAATTTCCCATGTGGAAAATTCTCTTGTTGGTCCTCTCTTCTCGTTGACTTTAATGTCACCGCTCCGCGAATGTTCTTGACAGAATTTGCGCGGTGCAACAAAAGTCGAAGAAATTCAGAGAAATCGGAGTTTGGTTTAATTTCGGATCGCAGGATCAGTGAACTTTCCAAAAGACGTAGTTGTAGACAACGAGACAGAGAGAGTTGTTGCTCCACTATTGCATGCTCGGTGGAGAACGAGACGGGGTGGGGAAATTTCTTTGTGTGTGCTGGCACGTGGAGTATGTACATCTCCACGTGTCACAGATATGTATAGCATTGTAAATAATAATGATTATATCGAGCCGTAAATTTTTATCACAAATGATTGGTAACTTTAATAATTAACTTGTACAATTCAAAACTTTGTCATTTAGGAGCATTAGCATACACTTTATCATTATTTTCGCCAAAATAGTAGAAATTTTAAACGATTTTATTGTCATTAACATTAAAATGTTATTTGCCATTGTTGTAAACAAATTCTTCAAGTAGCGTCTTGAAAAATTCATCAACATTTTAATTATTTTGACAGGCGCGTAATTAAGATGTATATAATATTTTTGTTTGCATGTAGTAAATTTAATGTCATTCTTAGAATCATAAGTCATCTTATGTACATTTTTTAATTTGTAAAAAATTATTCTGCGATTTGCGTATCCTTTGTATATATATTGTCGCGCAATTTCGTGGAAATGCGAATTTTTATCGCGACTCTCTGCGTTGTCAAAACACGCGTCAAAACGAAAATTGCGAACAATTTTCAAAACAAACGCACGTGACAAGAGCGAATCCTCGGCGAGGGATCGACACGATGACGTTTGTGGAAAAATCGACAGGTGAGAGAAAAAGGGAAGCTCCTTCCAAACCCTACGCGGCTAAAAGACAAAAATTGCGTAGCAGACAGAGAAGACGCACACATGCGCAAACTCCCGCGCCGTCTCTTTGTGTTATTTTCGGGCGGCGAATCGCGCCGTTTCGTCGGAAGCTTTAAATAGGACCAGATTGCCCGACGAAGAAGGCAGTTTTCGTGACATCGTTCTCTTCTTCATGCTGGAGCACCGCACTATCTTCGACGTGAGTAAACAATAAAGCGGTGGGAAATGTCAAGTTCACGCACAATTGCGGATGCACGATCGTCGCCGTTGGTCTTTCGTCGCTCGTACAATCCAAGAATTAATAAGGCATTAGTGACATAAAGAGTTGTCTAAAGGATATTCTCACAGGACAAAATTTCTCGGCACGATATGAGAATTTCCTGATTGATGCAAAATCGAAAGGTATAAAATGTCAAGAAATTATTTTGGAGTATTTCTTGATTTTATCCTAATTTTCTTGTTTGAATTTCTCTGAAAGTTGATATATTATCAATGGTATTATTATATAATAATTATTTAAAATAACTGAATATTACTAATATAGTAAATATATTTCATATATATTAATGTAAATTCATGTATAATATTTTTTGACAAAAATCTCAATCTCGCGATATGTCACAGGTATCTAGAAGTATATTGCTTTCTTTTTAATATTTATTAAAGTATATAAAGCATATCGAATCGAATTGCGCGATATTATCAAGATCTTGCATCAATCCAGGCTAAATATTTACAATAGTCGGATATATGAGGTGAAAATTGGCAGGAAATATCGACTCTTTTGCGCCGTTACGCTGATTCGATCAATCTTGATCTTGCGAGCAATCTAAGAATATGTATGCCAAATATGTGTTATACGAGAAATTTTTAAGCGATCATTGAGAAAAGTCGGAAAATTTAATCGTACAAAATTGCCAAAAAATTAAAATTACACACGCATTCTTTTTTTTAAGAACTCGACAAGATCTTAGACTGCATTTATTAGATGAATTTTCTCAAATTGGGAGAAAATGATTCGAAACGTCGTTACATTTATTTGGAATTTGTGTAATGAAGAAGCGATATGAAGGATGAGCGAGAGATTGATCTAGAAACGAATTTATTGACGTTCATTCAAGAAGAAAAAGGTCTCGCGAATATTATTGCTTTCGCACGAAGGAGCAGACTGCGTGATTCTCGACGCGCCACGAGACTTCCGGCATCATCGCCAAAATTGCGCCGTCTTCTTGGCAGAGCTTCTGCTACTCGTGACGCGCGTCAGTGAAGTTCTCGATGCGAGAAGCAGCGTGATTGCATTACTCACTTATCGTCAGCCAAATCGTAAACGACACGTTGCGGGATCATCGTTGGAGGAAAATCTTTGCGGCTGCGTTTAAACGATAACACATTATCTATCAGTCATGTCCGGGATCGGGAATCGAGGTCTTTTCTATTACACCTGTTGCATTATACACATTTTTCCTAATTTTTTTAGAATCCGTATATTTATATTTTGTGATTTTGTGTTATAATTTTTTATATTAATTTATTTATACACGTGCAATTTTTTTTAATCTACATATTTATATTTTTTATTCTTCTCTTATTATATATAAATCCTTTTGTAATTTTATTTGTGTAATTATAGTAATTTAAGCCATGCAGGATTATAATAGAAAAGATCGCAAAATTCGCGATGTTTTACAAAAGAATTACAATACGTATATATTCTTATTAATATATAATTCATTACATTTCTTTTTTTAATTAGTTATCAGAGCAAGTCTTACACAATTAGGCAACTTTTCTAATATTGTAATACTGTGAGAGAGTTACACTCTGTAATCTATCAGTTTCTTATTAATCTTCTTATCTTCTTATATTACAGATTTATCGGATTTCCTTGCTCATCGTATAAGGCAAATCAGACTCGCTATTAAAGTGCGTATCAATGTGTAATAAAAGCACATTATGGTAATGCATGTCGCATGATTCTTTCGTCTTTGCGAAAGATTTTTCTCAAACGAATATCCCAAAATCACACAGAACGTGTATGAATCTAACAAGATTTAATTAAGAATTTTTACTCGGTCCTTATTATGCATCGTTTTATATTTTACCATCAATGTATTTTTCGATATCAATGAAATGCAAATCTCATGAGAGAGAACGTTTTATGTCTATAACAATTTTATACAGACGAGAAACATTAAGAATTGCCAACGTCGATATTAATTAACTGAATCTAAATTATAAATAATTAAAAGGTAATTTATAAAAATAAATTATCTGCAAGAGCGCCAAATTTATCAGAAACGTCATATTTCAGCAAAAGAATAAGTAACTTATTGAGACAAAAATAAATTTAAACTGTATAAAAATATGTTTTAATATTAATTCAATATATTAATATTATTATAAAAATAGTGAATCAATTTTATAACACTTAGTAAAAAAAAAAAAAAAAACGTTTTTATATAAACGTCCCTAATTTCTTTGAAAATTGGCACGCTTTCCTGGGCAGCTCTTCGGTTCCCCTCTTTTGTAGAAAACCCATCTCAGCATTCACTGCTATTAATGGAAATGAAATAATAAATTCGGCGAACAGTCTCGACCAAGAATTACGTATCGAAAAGTCGTCGTGTATTGTCTCGTTATAAATCCTTGGCGATTCCTGCCAATACGCGAATGCATGATGTAATCTTTCTTTTTTTCTCTCTCCCTTTGCCTCTCTAATCTCTATATATCTCTGTGCATTACGCCATGTAGATGCCGACCGAGTGCATCGCCAACCCGTTGCAACGGGAGCTGGCCGACTCGATAATACGGCTGCAGCCGCTCGACGAGATTCGCATCCTCCTCGCCTGCGGTGCCAAGCCGAACGAGCCCGTCACCCAGGGTCTCAGGCCCCTGCACTATGCCGTCTGGCAACGCTACACCGAGGCCGCCCAACTGTTGCTGGTGCGCGGAGCCGACATCGACGCCACCGACGAGTGCGGCTACTCTGCACTGCATCTCGCCGCCGAGCACGGCTACCTGGACCTGGTGAAACTGCTGCTCAAGTATGGCGCCAAGGTGGACCACCGGCAAGACACCGGGGAACTCTTCCCCAGGTACGTTTCAGCTTCGATCAGCAATGTATACCCATTGCTGATGAGCATATCTAATATTCTGGAAGAATCGTAGAAAGTTAGCTGAGAGATAAAGATACTTAACTATATAAGTTTGTAGAAAGAAAAGACTTAAGAAATAATTCGTTGTTTTTCGTCTCAGAACTATGTTGTGCGACGAACCGCTACGTCTGGCCCTGAGGAACCGCCACGTCGAGGTTGCGAGGATTCTTCTCGAGGCTGGCGCTAATCCGAACAAGAGGTACTTCTTCGGCTCCGAGATTAATCTAGTGTCACCGCTGGATCTGGAATGCATGGAGTTGCTGTTGGCCTTCGGCGCTCATCCGAACACGCGAGATCGCGCCGGGTTGACACCTCTCATGAAGGCTGCCAGACTGCCGCAGGTTAATAATAATCGAACGACCGAAAATAATGCATTATTTTCTCTTCGAATCTTTCGTATATATTTCCGTAAACTTATTTTAACAATTGTTACAGGGTATAGCTTCGGTGCTTCTGCTACTGAGCTACGGGGCGGATGTGAACGCGATGGCAGACGCTAGACACGATTATCGTACGGTGTTGCATTACGCGATCCTCGGCGGTGATCCGGCTGTGATCAATCTGCTGCTGAAGCAGGGCGCCCGGCTGGATCTCGGACCGGACTATCAGAAACCGACGGCCCTGGACCTGGCCATACTCAAGGGAGACCTGTCAATCGTCGAGATGCTGCTCCAAGCAGGCGAGTTATTGCGATATCATACACGATTGTCCCGCGATATCATATAATACCTGCTGGCATACGGCCGAATCGCATGGCATCCGAAGGACGTTGCGTGCCGAATATCCACGCGTTGATATATCGATGCCATTCCTCGATTTAACTCTTATCTTTCTTTTACTTTCGCGCTTGCACAGATAGATTCCCCTCTGTGATTTATCGTGTCAGCCAAGACTGTTGGACGATGTCTCAATCGCAATAATAAATCAATCTAAAATTTTCTATATATTTTTAAATAAAAATAATTTAATCTAATTTTTTATAAGACTGAATGTGTATAAGTATAGAATTTAATCTGAAAAATTGGATTCATACAGGCGCAGACGTGAACGCCACGTCGCCGATCATCGGCTCGCCGCTACACGTGGCGTGCGCGGATAACATCCCGAATCGGCTGGAGATCCTCTGCATGTTGCTGGAACGCGGGGCCGACCCGAACCTGGTGATCCGTAGCGACGACGGCCCGGCGCTGCGCCCGGTACTCGCCGAGTACGTCGCTTCGAACGAGAACCCGTCGGTGGAGATTGTGGCGTTGCTGCTCAAGTACGGCGCCCGAGTGGTGATCAAGACGCAGTTTCGCGATCCGCATGGTATCCTCAATTCTCTGCAAAATACGGCCGACAAACCGCGGCTGTTGCGCGCGCTGCTGGAGGCGGCGGAGAGCTTCGATCCTTGCATGATACGACGGTCCAGCAGTCTGACGGACGCTCAGAAGGCCCTGGTGATGGAGGCGGCCAGGACCCCGTTGCCGTTGACTCATCAGGCGAGACTGATAGTTCGCAGGCTTTGCGGCACTAGGGTGCCCAAGATCGTCAGGGAGCTGCAGCTACCGCAGTCGTTGCACCGTTATCTTCTTTACGACTTTTATTAACAAGAGGATGAATCGAGAGGAAGAAGGAGAGGTATTTGTTGGCGATATTTTCCTTGGATTTCCGGATAATTTCAAAGGTCCGGTATTCTTATATTCCATGCTTGGGCTAGTGCTAGGCCACAACTGAAGCTGCGAAATGCAAAACGAATCCATATAGGCGACCTTTAATATTATATGAATTATATTTTATATATTAATATTATATTTGTAAAAAAAAAATTTTATCGCTTGACAATATTTTTATTAATTTGTGAATAATTACAACTACACATACACGTACACATGTATACATTATTATATGAAATATTGTTTCGGTAGAAGTGTAAATCATGCAATCAAATCTATTTAAATTGTCTAAAAATTTCAATTAATGTAATATCTTTTTTGCATTTCGGAGCTCAGTTACATCAAAATCGTGGACTTGATACAAAAGAAAGTCGTAAATATCAAGTGTTGCCTAAATGTAGTATCAATTTTTTGATATTATATTAAAGTTGATGGTTGTTAAAACCGTTTTTAAAAGTCATCGAAATCGAAAATATAAAATATTTTGCTATCATGTATCTATGTCAGTTCGTTGAGTACAATAATAAGGCTGTTGAGGCATGATCCTCCTATTTCTACTTGTTAGTATTCTATTTTTGCACGACGCGTATAAAGGCGAGCAACGTGATATATATAATCTAGTTTATAGACACCAGCAATATATGTATATATTTTACATATACCTGTTAATCGTGTCAAATGTATGTTTTATATGCATATACTCTCTTTACTTTTTTCTGTACGTGAGAAAAAGAATTGTTCGCGACAGAAGTGATACAAAAGAAGTACTTTCGTTATTCAAACGCACGAATAAATATCACGACAGCCAGTTTATCCGAAATTTTATATGCGAATTACATTGAATTTCTAATTTCGGAGTTTTTCAATTCTCGAAATTACAGAGCCAAATTATCCATCGCCATATATTTGTCCTCGAGCGACAAACAGAGAATTTCTTCTGATATAATCGAACACAAGGTGATTAACTTTTGTACCTTTGTATATATAATTATATATACGCTCAATATATACTTTATATGTACAAAAAAATAAAGGAAAAGTTTGAACTGGAATGCAATCTGCGTGATTATAGCGTGTGTGCTTGATTAAGAAGGCCGTATATATATGTATGTGATCGAATGTGTGTATGTCTGTTTGGCCACGATGTGTAGAATGTTAGCTAGAGAGAACAACAATGATTTATGCACTATCACTATCCTCGAAATAACAGTCTCAATACCCTAACTTACGTCAAACTTTTGGCAATAATTACGTTGTTCGTATAAGCAGGAAACTCGTAGTTTCTGCAGCTTGTATATATCTATTGAGCGCAAATGTCAGTAATTCCGTAATTTATTATTTGACATAGAGAGAATAGAGAGAAAAGAGACAGATAAAGTAAAGACGCGTATAAAGTGCTTTGTACTTATATATATGTATATATATCAATTGCACCGCATTGGATTCTCACGGAGATTTCATGCTGGCGATCTTCCAAGCCCGGTTCAAAATATCCACGAGAAACGAATTGTCTCCATTGCGTTTTGTTTTGATGCGAACATTCATGCTTATTCACGCGACTCCGGATATTTTAAGTTTAGATATACAAGTAGAAGCAAACAGGCAAAGGTCAAGATCCGCAGCGCGCTCGCATATCCAATTATAATTCAAATTTAGCGAAACAAATAGATGCGTAAAAGGGAAAGCGCGAATATAGAATATGCGCATTTTCACAAGGGCGAAAATTAAAGAAAATTTCGAATTGCGCTTTCCGTTTCTCTACGTAAACGTATATAAAAGGAAACGCACTTTAGTACGTTAATATTTTATAGAATATATTATGCATGATAAATTATTATATATATATATATATATATATATATATATATATATTAAGTACTGTAATTGCGGATAGCGAATCTGGACCGCGTCAACTTTCCCCAATTTTTTTCGAATAGATATTTATTTCGTGATATTATTCTTCTCTTATATTTCAAAGAATTTCATTCATAATTTCATTCATATTTAAATTTTTCATTCATGTATATATCGATGTATCGATCGATCATGATTGTATCGATCGAGAACCGTATAGAGTGAAGTATGTTCCTTTAGCCTGACGTGATGTGAGCATCATGGCGGCCAGAGTGTTGGGGTCGATCCTGCGTAAAAATGCAGGATTTTTCGGCGCGGGCAGATCATTGGCGCCGAATAATGCACCGGCGATCGTCAATGTGTGAGTTAAATTAATTGTTTCGCTAAATTGCATAGATGTATGATTGCATATCGCATTATGTAACCCTCGTAACCTCGTCATAACCTATCTGCTCCGACGAACGCGACTAACAATATAAGTTGCTTTCCATTTACATCAAAGCTCAGATAAATCTCACTTCTGTCTTTCTTCAACATCCATGTTAAAGAAAGACAAAAGTGAGATTTATCTGAGCTTTGATGTAAATGGAAAGCACCTATTATGTATCTTTCTGCAGCCAACATCGCAACGCTCACCAATGGAATCCGGACTCGGAGTATCTCCAGCAGTTCAGCAAGCCGAACGTGTACTCCGATCTGATGATCGACTGGCAGCCACCACCGGAAGAGTCTCGCCTCGCGCGAGGTACTGCGGCGCAACAAACCATACAGAACATAAAGATCAACTTCGGGCCGCAGCATCCCGCCGCTCACGGCGTGCTCCGGTTGATCCTGGAGTTGGACGGCGAAATCGTCCTCAGCGCGGATCCGCATATAGGTCTCCTGCACCGCGGCACGGAGAAGCTAATCGAGTACAAGACCTACATGCAAGCGTTACCCTACTTTGATCGCCTGGACTATGTGTCCATGATGTGTAACGAGCAGTGCTTCTCCATGGCGATAGAAAAGTTGCTCAACTTAGATGTGCCTCTGCGCGCAAAGTACATTCGAGGTAAAAATAATGCAACGTCTCTGGATTTGAGTAACGTAGAATATCTTAGTACGCTTACAACTTTACATGTATTTACGTACACTTATAAATTTGTAAATTCTCCTCCGTGCTTGCAGTTCTCTTTGGGGAAATGACGAGGATTTTGAATCACATTATGGGCATTGGAACACATGCGTTGGACATTGGTGCTCTTACGCCTTTTTTCTGGCTGTTCGAGGAACGTGAGAAGCTGATGGAATTTTACGAACGCGTGAGCGGTGCTCGCATGCATGCAGCCTATGTACGACCCGGTGGAGTCGCGCTTGACATACCGTTAGGTATAATGGATGATATATATGCGTGGGCTTCGAAGTACTCGGAGCGACTGGATGAAGTAGAGGATCTGCTGACGGAGAACAGGATCTGGCGGCAGCGTACGATCGACATCGGTGTTGTGACTGCGGAGGACGCGCTGAATTGGGGTTTTAGTGGCGTGATGTTACGAGGTTCTGGAATAAAGTGGGATCTGAGGAAGGTTGCACCTTACGATGCTTATCATCTGGTCGACTTTGACGTTCCAATTGGCACAAACGGCGATTGTTACGACAGGTAAGTTTATAGATTTATTTACAACAAATATAAAATGTAGGAAAGAGAAATAACTGATTTACAGAATTAAGAGAACATGAAAATTACAAGTCAATAGAAATTAAATTCCTCAGGTTGAAATGAATCTCTGCATGAAATCAAAATATCAATTATTTTAATTTGTATAGATTTTTTTTCATCGCGAAATTATCTACATTTGATTCTAACTAAATTTTAGACAATTTTTTTTTTATTATTCAATTATTTATTTTTTGTAAAAGAATTTTTAATTATTCCTAATATCTCCTCGTAAATAATTTTTAGAGTTATCTTGACATGAATAGAAAATAATGTGCATATAATTTGAAAACGTTATTTCTAATACATTTGTCAATGCTTTTATTCTTAGGTATCTATGCCGTGTCGAGGAAATGCGTCAATCTTTGCGCATCATCCACCAATGCTTGAATCAGATGCCCGAAGGCGAGGTGCGATGCGATGACGCCAAGATAATGCCGCCGCGGCGGGAAGAAATGAAAAATAGCATGGAGGCGCTTATTCATCACTTCAAGTTGTTCACCCAGGGTTTCCAGGTGCCACCGGGAGCGACGTACACCGCGATTGAGGCACCGAAAGGCGAGTTCGGCGTTTATCTTGTGAGCGATGGCAGCAGCAAGCCATATCGGTGCAAGATCAAAGCGCCGGGTTTTGCTCACCTGGCGGCTCTGCAATACATGGGACCCAAGCACTTCCTCGCTGATGTGGTTGCCATCATCGGTACATTAGACGTGGTGTTCGGCGAGATCGATAGATAAACACTTCGATAGTTGATAATTTGTATAGTATCTCAAAAATAAGGTAAGCTAAAATTATCTATATTTATTAATAAAAGCGCGATACATTTGCGTGTGTGATACATCTTATATGTAATCGCACGTGCATATGTGACTGTGCGATGAGTATATAAATATTGTATATATCTCGCAATAAAAAAAATGTAGCGAAAAAAATTTATATACATATATATATTGATATATATATATATTTAGACAACTTTTAGACAACTTTTCTAATTTTTGTCTAAAGATTATTATCAAGTAGGCGACAATTAAAGGTAATGCATAAATTCGAACGATATGCAGGTATTTGGATATAGTATTTTTCGATATGTAATTACAAGTTTTACACACACATGTATATATTATATGTATTATATATATTATTATAATATACTTAATTATTATATATATATATATTATTATATATATTATATGTGTGTGTATGTGTGAAACCTGTAATTATATATCGAAAAATACTACATCCAAATACCTGCATATCGTACGAATTTATGCATTACCTTTAATTGTCGCCTACTTGATAATAATCTTCAAGGATTATGTTAATTCGCAATAAGAACATAACCCATCTCTCCTATTCCGAGTTCTTTTGATTAAAATACTGTAAAATCTTGCGGTGCGGTGTGAGGTTGCAGTACGCGACGCGCTTTCTGAGTCTTTTCATTACTGAGGGATGCGCAATTTTCTTGCACGCAAACCATAGTGCAGAATGCAATTGACTAACAAGAGAGAGAATTACAAAGAATCTTTGCTCTTTGCGCGCAAAAACGAAGAATGATGTCGTTTCGCAAATTTTTTCTTCCAATACAAATGAAATGGCATTAATTAGCCTTTTCAGAAAAAATGGTTGTATTTGGATAGTATTATTATTATAACGGAGCCGGTTTAAACGCGATAAAAAAGTGAACGGTTACAATCGATGACCTAAATTTCACATTACTAACTTCGAAAAAAATGTTTAGAAATTCTGAGATGAAACCTTATACCTTGTTTATTTTTCAATATTTGAGGTATTTAATTTTTTTCCTACACGTGTTTTAATACACGTGTTAGAGGAAAGTTTTTTTTATTCTTAGAAATTTAAGAATACACATTACAATTCGTATTAAAAAAAAGAGTATGATAAATATGCATAAGAGTATGATGAGTGGCATGGTTTAAAATATAAATAGTCTTTCAAAATTTTATTGGCACCATAATATGTATAATAGTGTAGTATATATTTCACATACATGCATATTTATTTATTCGTAGATTTCACGTACAAATATTCTACATTTCTAGATTGAAGAATGCGAATTTAACACAATTTCGATTTTAGAGTTAACGTGATATGGAATTCAGATTTATTTATTTATTGATGAGGAGAAGGAGAATGTCAAGATAATTTTTTATCGCTTTCGAAACAATTCGCGAAACAACTCGTTAATTTTCGTTTGTCCTTTAGCCATAAAGAATTAGCGAGAATTGTAGAAGTACGCGATGTCGATTCACACATATACGAACTCGGTTCGAGCTTGTGAAGGAAACCGGCAGCGCCTGCAAGATACCGGTCGACCTCCATAAAGTCGTTCCATTTCATTAAACCACTCCGTTTGCTTCGTCTATACATTTCCGTATAGAGCCGAGCAAACCGATGAAGTCTGCCAACAACAGCAGTTAGAATTTGTGTATCCTCAACGACTATATAAAGTAGAAAAGTCGACAGCCTACATCAAAATCGCGCGCGATATCGATACGTTAAAACGACGCGTTAAAACATATTTTTTTTTTTTTTTTTTTTTTACAACGCGGTTTCTCCGTCACACGATTCGGCAGTTCGCTATAGAGACAACACGATAGATGTCCACTACAATCGGAGGAAATCGTAATTCATCTAATTACCGTGTCCTCCTGTCAAGCACGACGAGAAGTCAAAGCCCGGCTTTCTATTCCTTTCGCCGGTGAAAACCGAACTTCGTGTGTACGTTAGCGAGACAATTGATAATTTTTGTGCAACTTGCGCGTGTCCAAAAAGTTTCTTTTATGAAAAAATTTTATAAATTATCGTACGGAAGATTAATTTATAAATTAACACACACAGAGACTGCGAGTTATAATAATAATATACCTCCTTAAATAGTATTATCAAAAGTTTTACTTTGTCATATCTTATTTTAGATCAAAAGAGTTTATTAAAGAGTTCGGTTCTCTTAAATGTTTCCTCAAGGAAAGAAAAATACATTATATAAATAGTTCTTTAATTGAAATGTAATTATTTATTTGGTATTTCAAAAATATTTTTGCTTGAAAAATAATTGTATAAACAAATTAACTCGACATGTGCGAGTACCACAGTAAAATAGCTTTTTTTCAATTACAAAATTAAACTTGCTTCTTTAAAATATAATATATTATAATATATAAATATAAAATATAATATAAAATTATATTATAATATTATTATATTATATTTTATATTATAATATTATATTATATTATTATTATATTAATTACATTGATTATATATTATATTAATTATATTGATTTCGATAATATAATAAAAGCAAACAAAAACAGACACCGTGGTTTTTTTGCAACAGTTTATTAGACTAAAATTAGAGAGAATGCAATGTAATAATTTTTGCACAAGAACCGAGAAAATATTTTCGATAATGAGCCTTCTGATTTTATCAAACTGCTTTGCAAACTCAATGTTATCGAATGTCATTACTATGTTATTACTTTGTAATTAACTAAATAACCTTTTTTTTATACGCAATTTTTTTCTATATCACAAGCAAAGTGTTTATCGGTTTGTACATTATTTTATTCATTCCAATCCAGTTTGAATAATTATTCAGAAATTTTTTTTCCATCTCAATCAAATGATATTGATTAAGATTAAGAAATAAACGTTATTTCCGTGTTATGTATCATTTTGTATAAACAATATCATAAATTACACTAATTATAAAATAATCTTGTGCTTATCTGAAGCATTATTTATGTGTATAATATTTTTTATTATAAAATGCACGATCATGTTTACCTTATCAATTAAACATTAAATTTTACATCATTGTATATTACGTCGCATTCCTCTAATGAATTTTTGCCAAACAAAACCAAGGTCTCTTTTTTTGTTAGCTTTACATATATCATCGGATTATTATGAGTTATGTTAATTATATTTACGCGGTGCCATAACTAATCTGCAATATATAAGAATGAAATTAATATTTTTAATGGAAAATTATTTAATTTGAATGAGTAGAGTATTTAATTGGTATATTAATCACAAATCTGTGACCTAAAATTTATTTTCGCGTTACGTAGGTACATTGTAGAAAACATTGTTATTTTTATTTCGACGTTTTGCGCGCCCGTCGTGTTTTCTTGAAATCTTTTCTCTTTTTATACCCACGCGTCACTTTCCAGAGTATTGCTCTGAGAACTAGGCCCATCGAGATATACTCTGTTGCGGTTGCAAAAGCGCGTGTCTTCGTTAATTATCGAACGTGGTTTTCACTCAACACGTCTATTCATTTAAATTCGCACTTTTCCCCCCTCACTTTTAGTAACTGAACAAAATAATGAAAAATTCGAGTATTTTTTTCCTATATTTAATCACGTAATATAAAAACTAACACTAAACTTGTGAAAAATGTGGCAGCAAAATAGGCTCATCAGTTGATATATAACATTAAACAAAATCAAATATCTAGTTTGTAAAATATAATTGAAATAAGAAACAGTAATTGTTTTAAGACAGATTATAAAAATTTTAATTATTTTATTTATTTTATTAGATAATATTTTTTTAAATAACTTGATACAAACTCGTGACGTGTTTAAATGAATAAATATTTCGAATTATTATATCGAAGATTTGATGAGATGAGAGTTTTTTTCTCAGAACAAAGTGTAAGTACCGGACCTTACATCACCGATGAAAGCTGGCTGATAGTGACGTATATACGCACTGTCGTGTAATGCAAAGGCCGGTATTCATAGTCCGTTCTTATATTTAAGATCGTCTTAAGATCTCGTTCAACCAATCAAGAGATGCTATGCGAGCATTTGATTGGTTAAACGAGGTCTTAAGACGATCTTAAATATAAGAACGGACTATGAATACCGGCCAAAGGCATGCTCGTATAAACAAAAAAATGTCGTTAACCCTAGGTCTACTTGCGGCTAATTTTTCTCCGGTAAATCAATGTCATAGATATATATATATATATATATATATATATATATATGTGATTTAGAATATTTTCTGCCCATCACATTTTTCTCTCCAGTGCATTTTTCAATTAACTTCTTTATTTTATTTTATTTTATTAAGATACATATATCTCTTAAAAAATAAAAATTTGATATATAAGATGAGATTATGAAAAAAATTAGATTTGTTAATTTTACTCACATACATACATATAAATAAATTTTGATGAATATTGCTCTAGCGACTCTGGTTTTTTTAAAATGTACAATGGGGAAAAAGTGCTCTAAATTATTTTGAAAAATAAAAACCACGTGCGACAAATTGAAGAATCGCTTTCGCTGCTGATCAATGCAGTTTGGTCATTCATATAATACAAGAACGAGGGGCGATTACACGCACTGACGCTCTGCCCGCCTTTCTTCCCTTGACATGTTACGCTTCGATTTTTTTTGTAAATAAACGTAAATAGGGCATTTTAATACTTGAAGCATTTCTGAGAATCGGGAGTCTTTCATGTAGAAGAAAAGTTATGCAGGTGTTTGCGTTACTAGTATTATCGAGATACAATTCTGGTTGACATTCTCGCGGTAATGTGCACGCTCGGTCGAATCGATGCTCGGATAAGAATTTGCGTTGTTACTAAAGCACAAGGTGAACTAGAATTATCAAATGTCAATACAGTTATAAACTATGTCGAAATCGATTTTTCCTTAACAACAAATTTACAATTATTCGTCGCGATTATAATCTTTAAAACTTTAAATGCCTTGAAAATTAATTCGTAAGACGAATTTATTTATAAGATAAAAAAATAAGTGCGTTTTAAGTAAAATTAAAATTGGATGAAAATGAATTAATTATGTAGTCTTATTATCTGTCATTTATCTTCGAAGAACATTTTTCTGATTATATATAGAACTCTATAAAACTTTGCATTGCAATTTATGATGACCGCGACGCGCGATGATTCAACATATATACATTATAACGAGAGCTATAATAATATTACGTTATACTCGATCGATCAGGCACTCGCACCTTCGAACGGTGTAAAAAAAGACTTGCATAAAATGCATCTCATTATAATATTTGCAATTACAAACGCATCTGTCTATCCTTCTAATGATTCGATAATATTACAGCTGATCAAAGATTGCAGTGTAATTAGCGCGGCAATTAACTATTCCACCTCAGCATTTGGCGCGATGTCTTTAAAATCATGCCGTAACAGCGCGACGAGCTCAAAAAATGAGGCTGTTATTGTGAAAGATCGTCGGCGACTTAGTTGCGTGTTTCGCCCCGCAAATTATAACGTGGCCGATTATAGCATTTGTTAACTAGGTATTAACCCTTTCAGACCTGATGTCCAATGTGTCTTTTCTTATTTACTATGCAAACTATAATTTCAGACATACTCGGTACAGTTCATGGGCATGTTTCGAACTATTGCTACAATTTTCACTCGTATATCTGTATAATGATATAATAAATTAAACTTAATAATAATATAAATATATAAATAAAATATAATATAGGGGCTAATAATATAAGGCTAAAGAAGAGATATTTCTTGCAGAAAGAGAATTATATATTGGTTATAGTCTTTTATGTTTTAGTATTTTTCAGATGATCCTAATGAGAAATACACTAGAATATTATATATTTAGTAAATAATTATTATAACAATTAAGAGAGAATAAAAAAAGAAAATGAGAGAAGACACATATTAAAAATAATACCCGTTATTTTATAGGAATTACATCAAGTGCGATCTTCAAATTGATCAATTTACTCAAGATGTTAATATTCTTTTTTTTTTTCATCTTTTTTTTTAAATAAATATCGACGGTCAAGTTGTCTAGCACGTTGCGTAACGGGCGTCGAGAGGCACGTAGGAAATGTCAGGTCGAAGAAGAGTATAATGATTAGATAGGATTACTCTCAGTTTTACACATAACGCGAATAATATCAGCTTGTCGCGCGAATTTATCGGCGCTGCTATGCGGATAGCAACTCTTTGCATAATACTGAAATTATCGTTATCTCTCCAAATTAAAAGGCTCAAGGTCGGCGTCATTGTGCCGCAAATAAAGCCATCACATCATTTTGCAATTAGGACTAACGACATTTTAAACATTTACAGTATGCTTGATGTGTACTTGAATCAGAGATAGAAATACAATGTTCTCGAATCGGGGTAGTACTTATTTGTCGATATCTGATGATTATGATTGCTTGAATATGTTCGAAGCTTCATTTCGAACAGAATACATTAAATATATATTTTGGTAATTTGTGAAAGTTAATTAGAAAAATTAATTAGAGTATTCTTGATATAATATTTAATTCGGTCAATGTATGAATTGTGAACACTGCCAAAATATCTAAAGTAAGAGAATGCAAGCAAGACTTAGGAGGTTGCGAGATGCGATAAGTGCAATCTGCAATTGACAAAGTTTTCTTTCATTTCTTACATAGAATTTACAACATGAATTTTTTGCGCAATATTTGTATAAAAGTATTTAAAATTCGAAAAATTTCTATCACGAGTTCCTTTTATTTTTAAATGTATTTTTCTAAATATCTCGGATTTTTTTTGTACAATATTTACAAAATTAATTAATTAGATGTAACAGTCATTTTATTTTTCTTTCTTTTCGCGCTAGAAGCAAAAAATATCGACGCTGAGCAATTAAAAGAATTAAAAACGCGAATTAAAAATGATAATCTCGAGAGTGTCAGAACGGAGGGAGAAGAGGCTCGCAAAAACTTGTATTTTCCGCATTAACCTACATTTACGTCCTCGATTGCTTTGCTATTACTTGTTCTCAAGTAGCGATTCTCGATCATGAACGTACTAGCGGAAATTGAAACCGGGTTATTTTCGGCAGACCTTTCTCTCGATATCGCAAAATCATTGAATCCAATTAAAGCATTTCAGAGTGTCGTTTATCTGCGTTAATAGAATTTATCGCACCATTGTAAATTAATAGTATTTATATTAATAGAGAGAGGAATATTAATAGTATTTCGTAACTTTCAATGAGACTTTAATGCGTGGGTAATACGCACTAAAGCTTCAGCTGATTTAAAGCCCTAACTGATATTGTATTTAAATCTTACGAAGACGTGCAAATATTCTAAACACAAAAATTGGTGAGACGTAAAAAAATTCGCAATGTCTTTCGTAAAACAATTCGTCACATTTTTTTATTCGTTGATTTCGTTTTTTTCTTAACAAAAAATATTTCTTTCTCAAATTTAAATTTTTAATTTCTAAATTTTTATTTTTAATACAATACATTTTCAGCGTTAAAAATATTAATCTTAAATTAATTGATTTTTGCTGAAAAAATAAAATCTACTTTGAATTAATTAAAAATAAGATTCTATTTTTTAATGACTTTAATAATTGTTAATTACTATTAGTTAATTCGAGGAAGGTGTGTCGATATTTTTATTACAAACTTGATGCACGTTAATTCTACAGAATTCACAGGCAACAAGAAACCCATTTGTAACACTATATAATGACTAGGATGATCTAGAATCGCAAGAGCTCATGCCTTGAACTATCAAAGTCCGCAAAGCACGTAGCGTTCTAAGAAAATTGTTATGTTCCATCTATATTTTCGTCTCTTCGCGAAACGCTATTATTATTTTTCGAAATTGCCACATTGGGTCGTCGAATAACGGAGAAGCGCGGAAAAAAAAAGAAAAAATTCGCCGTGACGAAGTTGCGCACCAGGTGGAAAGGGGAGGTAGAGGAAAGAAGGGGACAAGAAGGACAATTTACCGCGGGCGAAAGCGAGAGAAGAAACGCTCCTGTGTCGCTGGAGCAAGAGGAGAGCATCGCGAAGGGGAACTGAAGAACGAAGGAGTAGTGGCGGCGACTTGAAGAGTCAGTAGTAGTAGTAGTAGAGACTGAACAGGCGCGCCGAAGGGGGCAAAGTGGAGCGGCAAGTGGGGGGCAGAAATAAATCGTTCACCTGAGCGGGTCGCGCCGAGCTAAGGATCGCGACGGCCCCTCGGTCTCTCGGCAGTGTCTCGGCCGATCTCGCACCGATCGCACTACGTTCGCATCAGCTCGTCAACACTCACAACAACAAACGTGCATTTGCATACGTGCATCGATTCTGTATCGATTCCTCGTCCTCTCTCTCTTTCCCCCTTCTCCTCTCTTATCCGGTCTTCTCGTTGATCTCTCCCCTTTTCTCTACCTCTTCCCTCTCTTTCTTCTCCTTGATTCTCTTCCTCTCCTCATCAGCATCCCTGTACGTCGCTCCCACCTCCTCGGTCGTATGCCTCTTCCTTGCCAAAGTGCAGCATCACCGCCGATCGTTCCCACGATCACTGTCGCGGCCACCAGCGATCGAGAAGGCAGCGGTGCATATATCGACGTGCACCACTCGTCACGTGTCGGGACCAGACTCGAAGAAGATCGACGAGAATCGCGCGATCGTGGCTGGTACCGCCTTAAGCGATCGATCGGGCGTGGATGTGAAGGATCTACTGGGCGGGACATGTCTTAGCGAAACGTTTCTTCGAGACGACGACGACGACGACGACGACGACGACGACGACGACGACGACGACCCCAACATCTCCATAATAACGCTCGACCGGCACACTTAGCGAGAGGACCGACTTTCTCCAGTCAAGTTGTGCGCCAACAGCTCTTCGAGGTCGCCGCGAGAAAACGCGACGAGGACGAGGACAATAACGCGAAAAATCGTCGCATCGCGTATTGAATGACATTTCCGAACGGATCTTCTTTGAAAAGTACGGTGTACATTGTGCGCGACGCAGCCTTCAGGGGTATTTAAGACACGAGACATTGTGAAAAAGGCAGCTGAAAACGGGAACGCGCATATTTCTCATTTCGACGATCTCGTGTGCTGTGATCTCTCGGGGTGAACGCTCGGTGAACCGGAGTCAGAATGAGGGTGCATCGCGGGATCTGCGCCAAACTGCAGGGCGGCTTTCTCAGACGATGGTGTAAGTACTTGAAAACAAAAAAAAATATATATTTTATTGCGATTTCGATCGTTCTTATAGAAGAGATGTTACTTCGAAGAATCGCTTGCTTTTCAAAAATCTATTGAAACCATTTATTTATACTTAATTTATAATAAAAATCACAAATATTATCTTCAACATTTTCGGAATCTTTTCTAAAATAAGTGATTTGTTCGACTGCTGTCTAACAAAATTCAGACAATTGATATTTATTCCCAAAAATGAAAACTTTTACACGTAAATATGTAATATGAGAATAATTAACAGTGGAAATGGTAGAATTAAGGTATACGAGATTAAAAAGTTTGAAGAAGTCAAATATTTTTTAAACTGTACTTTTAATTAAAAGTATAATTATTCGAAAATTATATATATTTTATACAAATAAATTCCATTGACTTTATTGCGATTTTTTGAGAGATTTCATTTTTTCGAAGAACGACATTTCGTGCATTCGTACATTTTCACGATGCATGTTTATCTTTATTATATTAGACTTTATTATTAAATAAAAAACTGCGTGATAATCGATTTAATGCGAAAAAGCGCACCACGCGTGCATATATATTGGTGCATTTAAAAACGTTCGCGATATAATGCACACCAAGTTTGCATATTTCGCGGTTAAATCGTTGTAAGGTGACGATGATTGTCGACATTGCAAATTAATCGACCAGACGTCATAACAATGCGCTTTCGAAAAAGAATAATGAAATCAATCGTGAATCAATCGGAATTCAGTTAACATTCTTAAGCAGATTCGGAGGTAAAATCGTGTAACTTCAATGATTCAATTAATTAAATTCAATCAATTAAATTTCTCATATTATACTGAGAGTTTCATTGAATTTCTAACGATAATATATATATATCAATAGTGTCATATAATATCAGTATATAAAATCAATAAAAAAAGAAGTATACTATATGATTGATTTATAAAAAAATTCCGCGACGTAAAAATGAAAATATTTCTTTGACTTGTATAAAGTACAGTGATTTTATTATGCAATACAAACTTATTGCAATTGTAATTAATTAGTAAACAATTTCGAATCATTTCTTATGATTTATGTTCGCGCAATAAAATCCGTGTGATTCACACTTAATTTGTATTAATCGAGAGATTTCCGATTAAATCTCGATTGAATAGCTGCGATTGATCTCACCGATCAGTCATCAATTTTTCTTCAATCCAGCATTACTTTACCGATTTTTCAATTTCCATCTATCCATTGCTCGGTTGCATAATATTTGCATAATATCTACGAAAGATTGCTTTTTAAATCATCTTTCTGCGTCATCGTGTTACATGTGCTTAGTTCGCTCGCAAACATGAATCGAGATGTCTGAACCGGCCAAGAGGCTGCGATTAACTCGATCATGGCGAGTAATGTCACGGTTGTAGCCGCTGCTCTTAATTTGATTCAATGGATGTGTCATCGCGCGGACGGTCGACCACACTGAATCATTGCGGTTTATTTAGCGCGGCATTGTGTGTAGCTTCATGTTTTTCTCTCCCTCTCTCTCTCTTGTCAGCTATAGTAGTACAGGCCCTACGACGACGACATTGTCGTTGGCATCTTTAGGAACCTGTTGTCACCTCGGATATTCGCATATATTCGTGGGCGTCCCGTTCGGTTACTTTCACCTCGAGTTCGTGTGGCCCAAACTCCTCGAAAATTCCTCGGGTTCGTTGCACCAGCGCGTAAACTGTCCACGACCGAGCCGATATAATTCGGTAAGTTCTCGATAGTGTTGTAAAACGCATTAGGGTTATTAATCCCCCTCGGAAATTATGAAAGCATTCAATGCTTTAAAAGCTCTTAAAATAAAGCAATGTGTACGTACATGACTGTTGGTTCCTTCAGCAAATAACTTTGTCCCGTGTGAAAATAAGAAATTAATTTTGCGCGTCGAACAGAATTATTAAACTTTTTTTTATTTTTTAAATAAAATATTGCCTTATTATATAATTAATTTTTGTAGCGAAAATTAAATATTGTTTTCCGTAAAATTGTTTTATTTTTCTGTTCACAAAATGACGAATTATAAATATGGAAAATTTGTGTTTTCAACTCTGTCGGGTTTCTAATTATTCATTTGATAATATTTGTCGTTCAATAAACGTAGAGATCATTCTCATGTATCGGCAGTATTAGCAAATTCTCATTAGTGTTATATATTAATTTCAATCTTTGCACGTTTACCTCAAGAAAAAAAGAGAGAAAAAGAGAAGGAGGGGTATAAAAAGAGAGAGAAAGAGACGTCACGATTGAAGATTAATTCCGTGGAAAGAATCGTTACGTTACGTTCGCTTTTATCATTCCTTTAACCACACAGTGATGTAACGGACTATTTTCATAATATTCTTCCGGAATCTCTAATGGAATTTTATCTTAACTTTAATTTCAAATAGAAGGCGCGATAAATGATAGCATTTCATTAGATTCTCACAAATTTATCACAGAAATTCTGTGACTAAAGAAAAAATGATCGATGCAGTTGTGCCATCTTATTTATATTTATTTATATCATCTTATTTATCATTAAATAAATTTTTCTAAAAATTTTCAAAACGCGTACACAAAATCAAGATAGTCAAAAATTTGTGTAATTTTTCTCTTATTTATAAATGTAAAAACATAAAGGTAAAACAAAATGAGAAAAGTCGATTTTCATAATATTCTTCCGGAATCTCTAATGGAATTTTATCTTAACTTTAATTTCAAACAGAAGGCGCGATAAATGCGATAACATTTCATTAGATTCTCACAAATTTATCACAGAAATTTTGTGACTAAAAAGAAAATGATCGATGCAATTGTGCCATCTTATTTATATTTATTTATATCATCTTATTTATCATTAAATAAATTTTTCTAAAAATTTTCAAAACGCGTACACAAAATCAAGATAGTCAAAAATTTGTGTAATTTTTATTTATAAATGTAAAAACATAAAGGTAAAACAAAATGAGAAAAGTCGAAGTAAGAAAAATATATAATAATATCTTTGTCCTTTTATATAACTAGATAAATCGTTTCAAGGAGATCTTTTTATTATTCGATGTTTTTTCCTTAAAAATAACACGATGTTATCCTTAAGCTGGCCGATTTCGTCACGCAAGACATGAATCCGATCCCGATCGCTTTCATCGCTGCACCGGTTATCCTCGTCAAAGTAATATATTAATTAACAAAAGTGCCAGACGCGAGTTTACGTGGCTGGTATATTATAATTATAAACTTCAATTAGAAACAATTACCGCGTTTTTCTTTGCACGTGTCAGCAAAAGTGCGAGGAGGCCTGTCCCTCCTATCGATTCCGTATGTAAAAATATTATGTTACCAGATGAGAGGCCGATCGATCGGCGTCAAAGTCCTTCAGACTAACAATGATGATGATGATGATGATGATGATGATAGAAAAAGAGGAATGCGTTATGAGTCCGCAGGAATAATTAAAAGCTATTCAAAGTATTGTAAACAGCTGACATCTCTTTTTTCTCTCTCTCTCTCTCTCTTTGTCTCTATCTCTTGAAAATATTTACTTGCCGGAGGATGAACTTTGCAACTATTAATGTTCATGTCGGCCTCGGCTGAACTACCTATCCACAAACGAGTCTCGCGATCATTAGCAAAGTGCATCGCGTATCTAGTATCCCGATATCATTGCTGTTTTTCTCGACGAATGTTTCTATACATGCATATGCTATTTCGATAGTGTTTTCACGTGAACGTCGATCGATACTTCAGAGACATAGTTAGAATCTTTAGGCTCTTGTACGAAGCTTATTAGAAATCTGATTTTTTTAATAATAAAATTATTTAAGATGCGAGATTAGAATTTTTTAATGAGAAATAGAAAGTTCAATGCAAGAATGAAGCCATAATTAATAATTTGTAAAGTTGATTTTAAATATGAATGATTTTTTCGCTTTATTTATGTGAAAATGGAATTTGAAAAATGAAATATCGAAATAATAAGTTTTTTATATATAGAGATGAGATCAGTGCCAGAAAAAAAAAGGATTCTCCCGACATTATTTTTTATTATATCATTTAATACTATTTTGCTTGTCGTACAAGTGACACGCTAGGAGCGAGTAATATCTGAGACAGGCCCGGCGTGTTTTACATATTATGTAGTGATATTATGTGGCGTAAGAACAGGAAGCACTCTTACATAACAAGAAGTAATCATTGCATGCAAATACGTGTATATATACATGCATACTTCTTATATACCACCACTACATTTCGTTATACTTATATTTGAACAAGAGGGTTTGTCGCATCGATATTCTCGGACACGTTATATTTGACATTCGACAGCGAATAAAAAGTGTAAATTTTGCATAGAAAATAGTTTCGTATTTCGAAATTCATGCTATATTGAAAAATGGCAATAAAACTCTGTTAGAAGATTACAATTTTTTATGAGATTTTTTTTCTAAATATTAGTCTAAAAATCATATTTTTTTCTGACCTATTTATCGATATTTTGCCGCTGCAAGTTTCAATTTTACAACTGCAAATTATAAGGAAAACTTGTAACAAATTATTCACTCCTATCATTGCTTTGTATTTTTTGTTCATGCGTCTCGATATGTTTTTGAAGAAATTCGATGATAAAACATGATTAAACGCTATTATCTTCACAATTTCCAAATAGTTTGTCAAGGTGTAGAGAGATAAGAATCAAAAGGCAGGTAGAGGTTTTACCGAAGGCTATGTGTAGATTTTATGCGCGCTTTATTTATGCTGTATCGTATGCATCGTATTATTGTGACCTGTAAAACATAATCTCGGTAATGTAATAAGAATGCAAAGTAGTAGTATTGCAATAATAAGTTCGTATGGTTAGTAATGCTTATTGTTCTTTATAGTTATAGTTAAGAACAATAAGTATTTAAATTAGTTCGTGTGGAAAACATGAAATAAACATTAATACGTAACTCTGCAAACGTTTAAAAATTCTAAGGTCAGGTTAGTCATCTAGAGCTACTTTGAAATAAAGTTCTTATTTTTATCTCTATCTATGTTGTAACAATAAATAATTTAACGGAAGCGGATTATTAAAACTTGCAATTAGTGCAATTAGACTTAATTCTTCGATTTTTTTTTAAATTTTAAATTGGTTTTCGCAAAAAATAAAATGAATAGAATAACATGAGAAAGAATTAATAATTGATCCTGATTATTCTTGATTATTCTTCTTTAATTTTGCAAAATTATCAATCTTTTTAGCTATAATTTAGTGTTGTTATTTAAAAAAAATTTTATATTAAGATGGAGAATTATTCTATTAGAAAAATTCCATTATCCCCAGACTTGCGAGGATTAGAAAACGATAATTTTACGAGAGACTGGATTTCTCTCGATGCTTCCTAATGCTCTCATATCTTGACAGATATAGTGAAATATTAGCGCGATAAAACATTAATTCTTCGGCATTATTTCGAGTTCAAGGAACTCGAGTCATTCGGAATTTTCATCGAATCGGAGAAACATGATGTTCTCATTACGAGGCTTTATTTACGATAGCAATCAGCCGCATTTCTCTCTTTATTTAGGAATTACAAACGCGCAAACCCGGAATATATACGTATAGAGAACGAAGTTTGGATGTGAAATAAACCTTTCCTTATTCGCTCTTCCGTCTCAATAGATGCAGACACGCGTCTTCAGATTCGTGAGAGCACGTTTTGCTTATTTCTCCGCATTTATCTCTCTTAATTTATCTGACGGAATCGACTTATCTAACTCATTCCTTTAAAACTCTGAGAGAAAGTTAATCTCGTGTATAGTGGGGAAAAATTCAATTTACATTAATTCTTCAACGATCTTGAAAAACTTTGACTTGCAACTTTTGTTCTATTAAAAAATTCTTTTTTTTTATTATAACTCAAACTAAGTAATTTCGCGAAATTGTTGTCGCGCGCGCGAAGAAAATAATAATTTTTATTTTCAATAAAATATCGCCATCTCCAATTATACGATGGAATATTAAATTTCCTAGGGGACGATTGTCTAGATCAAGCTTTGTTAAGCGTTCTCGTTTTGAGAATATCGTCGAGATGTAGATTAGTTCGCGCGTCGATTGGAGATGGACTTACTTTTGCGACTTGTCGGCTTAAAGATCAACGGCTGGCTGCCTTCTTGGCTCGACAGGAATGTAACATTCGATCGGAGAGGCGGTTGTACGCGAAACGAGCCTCGATTGAACGAAAACCTGCCTTGTAACGCGCCTTTTAGCGACTCACCGCGACACTTCTCCGAGATACGAGTCCTTAGATCTCCATCGCGCAAAATTACAAGTGCTAATAAGTAACGGAGATTTATTTTGTCCGCGAAAATTTCACGCGTATTTTATTTCTCTCCTCAGAGTTTTAATTTGAATCTTAAATTCCGAGGTATTTAACGCCGTGAATATTAGCTAGTAGGATGGAAAATGTGTTATAAGTGGCGACTCTTTGTAAGTATTTTCTCGTCGAGGAAAAATTGACCAAATTTTTTTTAAGTATGAAACTGAAGACTAAGAACGTTGAGTGTATGATCGGAACACCCTGTATAATCAAGTGACATAATTATACCATATGTAATATAAATGTCACGTAATATCGGGATCAATGAAAATACGAGTTCATACTTTTTTTTATTCAATTATACGTAAAGGAAGGAACGGGAAAAACCGGTGTTTGATTAGCTCTTTGGTTTAAAGGATAAAAATTGTATAATGGACTATTGTGTTTAGCGAGCTGGGTGCTCGATGTAAGTGAGATCTTCACTATTTTCCATCAGCGCTCGAAGTCGAGTCAGCGGAAGAAGCTTTCGGTTGAAAGGTTAATGAGAAGGAACGATGTAACAGTCACGCGAAGATTAGCGGTGACAAATGATGGTCAGCGTTGATTATACCGATGGACGTATGGTTCAAGCTGTAGGAGTACACACTTGCATAATGCCAGTTTCAGAGACTGGAAAATCTCATCTTATTATTCGTGCCCCTTGTTAGAACTTCCTCAGTTCTGATCTTCTCTCTAAATCCCGACCGAGTTTCTAAATCGCTCGATGAATCAATTTATCCTGCTTAAACATTTTTAAAAAATATTTGACATACAGACAATTTTCATATATTATTTCGAAAGTAGAACAAAATGTAGAAAAGAAGGAAAATTGTTCAATTTACTTTCATGTTCCATTTTACAAGGATGACCTGTCTTCCGAACAATATACGAGAAATATTAAAACGTCCGTGTTTTACAAAGCATAGAAAGCAGTTTTAATTTCGTTGAAAGTATTTTCAATTTCGACACTCGTATAGCGAAATGAAGAGAAAGACAGAGAATACCTTTGCACTTTTCATACTTTCTCTCGGTGTCGCTCGGTCTTACCGTCAGCTTAATGACCGCCTTCGTAATCCGCATTAACTTACGAAGAAATGTGAATCGGAGTCGAATGTATGATGTGTCATAATCGCGAAATGCGAACATTTCTGTCCTGCTCAATTCCGGAGCAAACTGTGCCGGAATAATTAATTATATCCGAATAGAGATTAGTATACGTGTGTTTCTACCGTGCGAATCTCTTTGAGAGCGACTTGCGTTCTCGAATGAATGAATGGCTTAGAATTCGTGAAAATTGCGCGATTACCAACTTTTGTGATATCGTAACGTCCGCAAAAGATATATCACATACATATTGTCTCACGCACATGCACGCTCATGATTTAGCATAAAAAAAATTTACTTGCCTCTTAATCACGCAAATATAATATAATACGTATATAATAAATAATAATATATTAATATAATATATAATTTAATATCTTTTATATATTTCTCTTAATACTAAATTAAAAGATTTGTACAAGATTTTTCTAAAAGTATATTCAATTTAAAAATTATTAGATCAAGCACGCTTTTTTTTATGTAAAATTTCTTTTAATCTTTGGTTATCTAAAATTTTTCGTATGATATCCGTATGATCCAATTTATCAAAGCGTAATTATTTCTATTTAATTTTTTTAATACGGTAAAATTCTTTTAATGATTAATTGAAATAATGAGAATAATTTGCATTAACGCTACGAATGTCTTATTACATTCTTATATAAAGCTTCTTTTGGAGAGAAAAAACATTGCATCTCCACTATCATTCTTGAATACATTATAGTAAATGACTGATCGTTTCTCGCTTTGCGAGATAATAGAAGTATTTATCACTGATTGTTGCTATTAATCATCTAATTTCCCGATAAAAAACGTGATCTTATCTTTCAAATGAAGTATTGTTAAAACCGCAAAAAAAAAAGGATTAGAGACAAAAAAAGTTTCAAAACACTATTATTTGCAAAAAAAGGTGAGAGCAAAGGTTTCGCAACATTCTGTTATTTGCGACGAGATATATATTGCGCGGATAGATATCGTTTGAATTTGTTAGCAATCGGTATAATGAGGCCCGAGTGCAGATCGATCTAGAATCGCTCTCGAAACTAGACTTTCACTCGCTTTTTCGTGCGCGCACCGTTACTTTTGTACCACCGGTTAGACTCCTTGTGCAAGTATAATAACGAGACAGAGAGAGAAAGAGGTGCCTACGCGAGATCTCTCGTAGAGAATCGCGCGAGTAAAAGTTAAGAATAGACGTCACAATGAGTAACATCTTTTGCGGCAATTACTGTTAGATGAAAAGATGAGGCTCTTTAGAGAGCCCGCGAGAAATTACGAAAGTAGCGTTGTTGCAACGCTTATCTTTACATACAATTCGTCTAGTTTCGTAATGTACCGTGTGATGAAGAAGAGAGGAGAGGAACAAGATGGCAAAAACCATTTCCAACACCCCACGTGGCAATTTATACGCTTATCTCGAGGGTATCTCGGAACAGTGGTACTGTTAAGTTAATCATCTGATTTGCTCGCTATTTCAACTCGTTTTGGCATATATAGACAAGGACAAGAAAATATGATATATTTCAAAAGGATAACATAAATTAAATTTAATTAGTTAATTAATTTATGTCATCTTTTTAAAACACAGAGAGAATTTTCTCTTAGAATTTACCCTGAATATCATGATAATCGTATGTAATATGGTATGAAAAGAATTTTATGAGAATTTCTCTAATTAATATTTATTATATACAATAAAATATGTTTGATTAATTTTATCATATTCCCACCAGTCCCACGATTACCATGATTTTCAGAGTAAATTCTAAGAGAAAATTCTCTCAATGTATCATATTTTCTTGTTCTTGTCTATATATGCCAAAACGACGTTGAAAATAGTGAATCAGATGATTAACTTAGCAGCACCACTGTCCGGAGATTTAAATTAATTTAAAATAATATAGAAAATAAAATAAAATTTGATATTATATCTCTTTAATTATATTAAATATGTCAAAATTTATACATCACAAAACAAAACAAATTAAACATAAACTTTGAATTCTTTGACACATCTCTCTATCTGTTCTATATTTTTACATTTTTTGTAGTGTGTATTAAGTCTACTTCCTTGGTTTTTAGTCTCCGACATCCGCTTACATGCGCGAACCGCTCGTTTAAGGCTGCAATTCTATAATCATCCAGTGCGAATGCAAGTACATATTAGAAAGTTCCTGCGTGCAACGGCGTTGCTTGTAAATTGTGTATATATATATATATATATATAATCATATGCATATAAAATACACTTCTGAGGAAAAGGAACATATTAAGCACAGCGAAGATATAACGGCAATCTCAAAATGATAATCCCGCATCTTCCTCTTATCTGTCTAAGCTTTTTATTTTTTTTTTATTTCTTCTTTTTCATTAATCGTAAATTGTTTCTCTTCTTCATTCAAAATCCGCAGTAACTTTGTAACAATCGATATTTCGCCATTTCTCTCAAGTCGGCACCTCATCTGCGTCTTGAGGAGACAACTTCCGGCCGCGACGGTATCGAGATATATGTATGCGGATGCGGGTGCGGGTGCTAAGGAGACGGCGGGTCTCACGACGGATATTTCGCATTGTCAAAAGTCTCGCGATAATATCGGATACGCGTGAGAATAGATTATATCTCGAAGTGAGAACTGGAGCGCCCCGAAAGTCCCGTTCTCCATATCCACGCGAAACGTCTAGGTATATATAATTGCTTTCTATGTAAGACGCTTTACGGCGCGTTGTATCCGCTCATTTTCCGAACAGGCGTCGTATTTGTTTTCTTTTTTTCTATTGTGAAAAAAATCTGTAGATCGTTAGATCTTGACAAAAAAGAAGGCATGGATTCCACCATGTAAAAAATGACACACTATGACTATCGAATAAAAAATCAAAGAGTCGTTTTAAAGTCAGTTTTATTATCGATCGATGTGAATTATGCAAATTAAACGATAAAATATTTAGTACAAGTTATCATAAAGTTGCGAGCTAAAAATAATCATCGTTATTTCATGAAGAGATTAGAGTAAAGGAAGTTGAATGACAAATTATTTCGAAATAGTGTAATTCTGCGGTATTATTAAGAATATTACATATATTTAGAACCTCTAGATTTTTTCACATAATTATTTTCATAGAAGTAACGAGACAAAATACGTGATCTGATCTATATTGCTTGAAATACTGCTTATGAACGGTAACGCAGTGATTTGCAAGGAATTTCTCGCGGAATTTTTCTAGTCAACCTTGGACGCGTTAATACCTAATACACTTGGCAACATGAATAAATGATCGTGCAAGAGAGAAAAAACAATAGAAATTTTCGCGGCGCTACGCGCTCGAACCGCATCTTTTTTTTTTTTTTTTTTTGCGCATTCGGAAATGTAATAGGAAATTCTTTCACCGTTTACTTACCTTTTTCCTGCTTTTTTGCGCATTGTGGTGCACGTCTTTATACCGCGCGCATGAATAATTCCGCGCGCAATAAGACATACATATACGTATAGTAAATTTCCTTCCCGTCTTCCTGATCGCGCCCTGTCTCGTCGATGACGATACAATTATATATTATCGTAAGCGTCGTGTTGCGTGAGTCGCACTTATTACATTCTTTACCGCCATTATACCTTTTCGCGATCTCCGCGTGCTGACCCGATAACGAGCGTTTCCGCTTTTCCTCTCTATTACTCGCTACTCGGCGTCGCACTTCCCGTGCTTGATGTTGCATCGCAAACACGTTTCGATATAATTGCATCGCTCGTCCTCGCGCATTTCCTCGTGATCGGCGGAACAATCTGCTCGGACTATTATGTATTGAATAAAGACATTATATTGTCAGTTTTTCTATACACGTGTGGTATAGTACGAATAGAGTATAGCATTCTCTGGATAATACAAAAGAATGTTCTAGGAAAATATTGCGATAAATTTTTAAAAATTCTGCAAGATGGACAACCAACTGGAAACTCATTAACTTATTTCTATTCGGAATTTTTTTTATACCGTTTATAAAGCGCGATTATATATTCAGAGAATATGAATGATCTTTCTGTATACAATATTTAAATATTAATAATTATTTTTAATTTAAAAGTTTATATTTATGTATTTATTTTGATTATTAAAATTGTGAAGATATTTTGAATTATAATTAAAACTAAAAGCGGTTAATATTTTTTACATAAAGAAAGTATAATATATATGCTATTCAGTTTTTTGTCGTTGTACTTCTCAGCAGTTTTTGCGTTTCGATGGAGTAATCTTTGCATATGGATGACCTTATATGTTAACATCGAAATACTTTTTTCTTCTCTTGAGCAACTTTAATCTAATGAATGCGAATGTGTTCGACACTTGAATATAAACTTTTTTAACGCGCATCTATCAGCGCGAAACCGGTCTCATCATATAATATAATTTAATTTTCGATGATATTGCGTAAACGCACGTGATTATCGCATCTAATCATGAATAATCCTTCTAATTGAATTTGCTTTTAATCCTTAAAAAAATTACATTTTTAGAATATACGAATTTTAAATTTTAATAAAATTCATGTGTAAAGATTGTTTCATACATATTCTCTCTTTTAATTTATATATAAAAGTAGTTGAGATTTAATAAAAATAAATTAAATAAAATAACTTAATACTAATAATAATACACTACTCTAATTACTTTTGATAGAAACGCTTTTACACATAACACATATAAACCCATACAAGGAAATACCTACGTAATAGGAAAAACTGCACTAAGAGAATTTTTTCTTAGAATTTACCCTGAAAATCATCGTAATCGTGGGATAATATAGTATGGAAAGAATTTTATGAGAATTTCTCTGATTAATATTTATCACAATAAAAATAATAATATCTATCACAATAAAATATAAAATGTTTGATTAATTTTACTACATAGTAAAATTAATCAAACATATTTTATATTTTATTGTGCGATAAATATTAATGAGAAAAATTCTTTCCATACCATATTGTCCCACGATTACCATGATTTTCAAGGTAAATTCTAAAAAAAAATTCTCTCTGCGTGGTACTTTTGGGCTTGAATTTTAATACAGAATCTTTTTCACGCTTTTCAATCACACGTATCATCCTGTATATATTAAACCCTTGGAACGTTAATCGCGATTACCGCGTAGCGGTGTCGGTCAAGGGGGTCCCCGAGGGGAGAGTCGATTATGCTATATCGGCTTTTTGCGGCTAGCGTAACTTTCCTTTCCCGGCGTCGTTACGTGGACAATCTCCGCGTATGTGTATGGGGACAAGAAAATAGAAAAATCCCGGCAGCAAATCTCACGCGCGCGTATATGTGTGTGGATACGCGTAAGGATTACGGGGAATCGATAAGGAGCGTAACTTTCTTCCCACGGAGAGAAGAGCGCGAATCGCCGCCGCGTTTCGATCGCGATTATATACGCTGCGGGGACTCTGACACGCGAAGATTCCGGTCGCGCGAAACTTTCTTCGCTTCGGCATCCAATTCAACATATATATATATATATATATATATATATATATATATATATATACCGGCCAGCATCATTACCACTTCGCTTCATTAAAAATGTCCACAGCTGGTGTATCGTATGCATATATGCGCGCATGCACGTAAACGCAGGACGTCATGGCGTGCGCATTAATATAAATATCGTATTTAACGTTAATGTAGACCAGGTGTAGACCTGGACCGACAAGCTCTAAATCGCAAATTGATTTTGCCGCGTGGAAATTTAGAAAGCGACCTGCCGCGTTATCGAAAGCGCGTTGCAAGATTTTTCTGTCGAAAGAATTCGGTCGGAATAATCGCTTCGAGATCTCCTCGACCTATTGATGCGTTTCGTATGGAAATATATTTGCGATACATGATAACGGTAACGATGCCGATATGAGGATGTAGTAAATAATCGGTTTAGGCTGTTGCATCGATGCGCGCGTTATGACCTAATTTTGTTTCATGCGCTAATGCTATTGATATGCAAATACTAACGATATGAAAGTTTGAAGGCGGTGCGAGAAGAAAATAAAAATGTATATTCTATAATTAGAGTAAATTATTAATCCTCGCTCGCATTACAAAATTATATGTTGAGCAATCGTTATACTATTCGGCCAGTAATTACAAATATAATAACTAGTTTTGCTGCTTCTTTTTTTTTTCGAAATCTTTCTTTTACTTACATGCATCATGTTACGGTAAAAGTAATGAAAGTATTTTCTCGGTGTTTTATACTTTATTTTATTACTGCTTATATGTTAATAGAATACATATCTACAGAAAGGGAGAGAGCACGCATACCGAAAAAAATATTGTAACTACGTATCTTTAAAAATTGTCTTACAAGATATTATAGGATTGCAGCTTTTATAAGCATCGCACGAAATTTCTATCAAGCTACTCGAGAATTTTATGATTTTTTTTACGACACGAATTCTTTTTTACGAAAATGTCAAAAACACAAATATAGCACTCCTTTAAAGATTACAAAATTTGTTTCGTAATTATATTACTTTTTATTGCCGCCATCGATGTCCCTTATAAAGTCATCTTAATTAATCCGCTATAAAAAGTCGTTTGACCATGACGGCTATTGAAAAAAAGAAACCGTGAACCATATTATCGCATTATCATCCGTGTATAGTGTTCGTAAGGTCAATCGCGTGACGTCAACCGAAGTACATTGTGTCTCGCATAATTAATTCGTGGTTACGCGGAGGAATTCTTTTTCATGTCGGACATGAGCTTCGATGAGCCACGACGAAACGGAATTTAATTTTCCGCTCCTAAAATTCCGCCGATCCTCGGTTCAATCGGATTGCTAGGTCACTCGTCGTGATCTTTGCTTCAAGAGTTCGTTTCGTTCTCACGTTCGCCGAATCATGTTTCTTCACACGCGTCTAAATATCACGCTTGAATGATTTTATTAATTTATAATTTTGATTTTTGATTTTCTCGAAATGTTTCCCGAAATATCCTTTCGAAGAAAAATCGCACGTTTCTTATATAATTTAATTAGGATTTAGACAAAGTCACGATTCCGGAAATATGATGACCTTCGCCATTAAATCTCTGACAGGATCATTTTTAAAATAAGAAAGAGAGATATAAACTCACAAATGATATATATTTTTCTTTATCTCCTTAGCCTTAATAGTAGTTGTTAAAAATGCATCAATGTCTTGAAAAACGTGATTTTTTTCGAAGTCATCGCGATTAACATCATCATGTATAATGTTCCGCGTCACGGCGCATATTAAAGATAATATTTAAATATATATCTCGCACATGACTTTTTTTATTTGAATCATATTCGATGAAAAAAGTAGTACGCATATTACCGATTTACATCTTGTAAGTTTATTCAAATTATCGAATAAGTAATCTCTCTTGGTGTATATTCGATAATTACTCCATCTTATTAAAATTATATATTAACATATATACGATACCATCGTTTGTGGGACATATTACTTAAAAAATGTCATAAGTACCCGAATGTATACATAATATTGCAATTCCATGTCGATGTTGCGAGGCATTCGCTTGGTCTCGTGCGACTCGAATCCGTCATGCGAAGACATCCTTTCTCCTATAAGAACGAAGCTATTACATAGCGACGAGGTCGCTTATTGCGCATGCAATCTATACGCGTATATGTATATACGATTGTCGACCATCAACTTTGTGCGTTCGCGTTAGGAGGCCATCATCATTTCGGTGCTGTCATGGTCTTCGAATAAGGACGATCGCCCCTCTCTATATATATATATATATCGCAATATTTGCGAAAATATCGAGGCTACTCTTTCGTGAAATCTTTAGACGAGAATAAATCAAGGAGATTAACTCAAGCTTAAATCCAGCTTTAGCGTCAAGAATAGTCTCTGTAATCTGTCTCCTCTCTGTTTGCGAGTCAATCGATAATTATGCGCGTTGCAATATCCGCAATGTCTCGAAGAGGATCGTGCAATTCCTTCTCGATGGGTTAATGATACGCGTGTGTGCCTCATCCTTGGTTCGTTATATGCTTAGAATTTTGAAAAATTTGCGCTATATATAAAAATTTAATATCACGACGAACAAAAAAAGATCTCTCTCGCGTGTGTTAAATCTCGCTTTCTCTCGGCGCTGCATCTTGGGGAACGTTCTCCCAAGGGCCGATTCCCTCCGATCGTATCTGCCGACCTGTCGCAATGTAGGACCGTTCGTACCGAAGGCCATACAGTCTTGGCCAGTATCTTATTCTACGTGACTGAAAATGTAATGGCTTTTTGCCGCTACGATCGTTCGCACGTGGCACACAAAGCTGTGTCGCAAGATCCCGAGAACCGGGCATCGATTTTTACGCGTACACTGGTTTTCGCGCACACGAGAGTTGTCGGGTCAGGAATGCCGCGCGATTCTGAATTTAGCGCACTTGCGTAAACGTACTTTGGTAATCAAGTTTCTTCGATAATTCGAGAGGTCGTCTGAAGTAATATTATTCAGAAGTCAGCTACCATATAATATCTCTTTTCGACAGCATTGAGATCTCTTTTTATATTTTATTATAAATTTTCTACTAAATAGATAATTTCCTACGTATATAAATATAATTTTGCATGTGTCTTGGGTATACATAATATGTGTAAAAGCACCAATTATGTATTTAGAATATTTACGTA
Organism: Prenolepis imparis; assembly: GCF_030444845.1. Taxonomy (NCBI): domain Eukaryota; kingdom Metazoa; phylum Arthropoda; class Insecta; order Hymenoptera; family Formicidae; genus Prenolepis; species Prenolepis imparis. The sequence goes on along the minus strand of NW_028141165.1, from coordinate 13,256,287 downwards.
ATTACGTCTAATCGTATAAGTGTAGACTGTGACAAGTTTGGCTTCAGTGCACGTCTCGGTTGGTCGCGCAAGCGACGACCGACACACATTGTTTTATCGGCGCATTGTATACGGAATTATGTACCTAGCTGTACAACTCGCATCATTCACAAAGTTAGACGGCGTTTCGCGGGAAATGGAGGTCAAGTATACTCTCGAAAACGTGGTCGCGGTCGTAACGCTTCTAAATAAGAGAAATTTCCTCGCTCGAGTTTACGCGACAGCGAGCAAACAGCTACAGCACTAGAATTGTGGTTTCAGGAAAAAAATAAGCGCGATAAGAAGCGAATAATCTTCGGTCTTTTCTGACTTCCTCTAGACTCTACACAGAGAGAATTTTCTTTTAGAATTTACCCCGAAAATCATGGTAACCGTGGGACAATATGGTATGGAAAGAATTTTATGAGAATTTCCCTGATTAATATTTATCACAATAAAAACTAATAATATCTATCACAATAAAATATAAAATATGTTTGATTAATTTTATTAAAAAAGCATAGTAAAATTTACTAAAAATATAGTAAAATTAATCAAACATATTTTTAAAATTCTTTCCATACCATATTGTCCCACGATTACCATGATTTTCAGGGTAAATTCTAAGAGAAAATTCTCTCGTGTATAAGTTCTGCTTTTAACGCTATTTTTGGCGGTGCAATCATCCGACCGATTAAAAAGATGGATAAAAAATTAATCTGTACCTTTCCATGACAAGATGTATATATATATATATATATCGAATGAGAATATCGGTGCCCAAACAAGAAATAAATTAAAAGATTCAGGAAAAGAGTTGGACAATCTTAAAATGGAAGAATAAAAAACGACGATGAAATTTACATATATATTTGATAAATCGACATTAATATACATCAGCGTGCAAAATATGCATCTAAAAAAAATAAATTTAAAAAAACGGGAAATAATTTAAATTAAATTCCAAGAATCGCGATTAGTTATACATTCCGATTATCTCCTAAGGCAGTCTGCCTTACGTAGCGGTACTGATCTGTAATATATGCTTTAATACGGTTCCGTGCTGCGTTTTGTACACGATAAAAAAATGCGCGCAACCGGGTGCAAGAAAAAAAAAAAGGCACTCCGATGCCTTGCCTGCGCGTGAAATAAATACGCGCGCTCGCGTGGAAAGCCGGAAAAGAAAAGTCTGCGGGACACACAGAGAAGAGCTAGGGGAAGGAAGCGTGGTAGTGTTTCTTCCGGGAGGCGCGGACGCGCGACTTCGAGCCACTGTTAGAAAGCGAGCTGCACGACGACGATGCACCAACCAGCTTTCTTCCGTTTGCATGGGTTCGCGAGGGCGGTGATTTCGTAATTTCGCAGTGTCGCGATCTCCGATGAAAGGAATATTAACGGGACCGATTTCGCGGCATCTTTACATATTATCGCGAAGAAAGTAAGCTCTCGTGAGAGATCTCGCGACTCGCACGTCGTGATGTATAATCAAACGTACGAGATTGTTAGGATCGCACCTTTAATATGCGCCTTTTGAAATCTCTCGCGGTTTAGTGTCGACCCAATCATACTGAATTAATATTTTATTATAGAGAGAGAAAGAGAGAATGTTGTACTGTACGAGACGATATAAGTCGTAAAAATAATATTTTATAAATTTAATAAAAATTAAGATATTACATGTATAGCTATTAATATTTTATTTAATGATTGATTGTAATAAGAAGAAATTATATTTTTCTTTTTCAAATATACATTGAAAAAAAGACACATGGTTGATTTCACAATGATGTTATATAATATAGTAGTAATACCGGTATAATTAAAGAAAGAATTTTATATTTGATTTATGTAAAAGATCGGAAAAATGCTGGAAAAAACCGAGCAATATAAAAAAGTGTACACGATGACAAAGTATATCATATATAAGGGAAAAGATATAATTACTTAAAAAATGTTAATGTTATATAATTTATTGATTTAAAAAGATACACGTGCAAAAGAAGAGATATATTTCTTACATATCTTATTTCGTATATCTCAATAAATATTTTTTTTAATGTTAATTCACTGCCTATTACGATGCTACTGATATGTGCACATAGTTTGATGCAAAATAATTATTATCTAAATCTAAACTGATGACATTTTTACGATCTTTTTTTATATATTTTGAATCTTCGATTCTCGATTTAGCGATTCTTTTTATCTCTTTTCGGATTATCACAGACGCTGCAGCTTATTTTTCGCAAATAACTGCAGGATAAATTAAGTGCAACGTGTAAATGTAAATACACATGGCGTAAATAATAATACACAATATACGCATCGAGGAACGAACCGCCAAAGGGATAAATATTTACGAGAAAGACGCAAGGTGTGTAAAACTGGTTTATATTCGGCGATTGTTTCGCTCTTACTTAAGCGAGAGGCTTATAACGTCGGAGATAAAATTTATTCAAGATACAGCCGCGGTATGTAGGGGATCAGAAGCAAGACGACCGTTTCAACGAGACGTCGCCTAAGGGTTTCCGAAACCGGTTGACCTTGTTCTTTTTTGCATTCGGCTTCTAACTAATCGAATCAATCGTAGGTCGACGACCTCGACCGAAGATCATGATGTAATTATTTTCGATAGTCGCGAAAGATAATCGTTGATTACTTGCCAATTATTTCAGGGTCACTACATCAAGATAGGAAATTAAAAGGAGAATTAAAATATACATTGAGCAAAATAAATTCTTGTCGTTTCTTTATTCTCGTGTCTTTTGGATTTTTTTATCTTTACCTCACGAATGTACGGAACAGCAGAATTTATTAATTTTCTCAAAAATCTCGAAAAAATCTTACGCCTCGTACAATCGTCGAATTTATTTCTATTTATGCGCATTTTAATTTTCACGATTAAAAATTCTAATATTATAATTATTGATTCATCTTCATCGTCTCTCTCTTTTCAGGGGCGGCTGTTGCGATCGGAGCTTTGCTGATAATCCTGGCTGCCGTTTTAGCGGTACTATTTCCGAATATCATCAATTTTGTCCTCGATAAAGAGCTTGCGATACAGGAGGGCGGTCGTACGTACAAATTTTGGAAGGAACCGCCGGTCGTTCCGCGCTTGCAAATCTATATCTATAACGTAACAAATGCTGACGAGTTTCTGAACAACGGCGAAAAACCGGCGCTACAGGAATTGGGTCCATACGTTTATCTACAACACTGGGAAAAGGTGGACATTAAATTCAACGACAATGGAACCGTTAGCTATAAAGTCAAGAAAACATTTACTTTCGACGAGGTAAGTCTTGTCACTTGTCGTAGTTTATAGCGTAATAATTTTAATTGGAAAATGCAAATCGTAATCTATTTAATAAATCAATTTTGATACTTTTAAGACTAGTATCGATACTTTTACTTTACAAAAATCACGTCGACATTGATGTTTCAATGCACAATGCATGTATTTACGTAACCAAATTAATTTATATACTTTTTATCGTAAATATATATTTAATTATACATGTTATATTACTCTTTATATTAGAAAGTATATTGCTAATAGCATGTAATAATAGTTTTACGCAAGTATTTTTAAAGCATGTCAACTTAAAGCGAGATAGAACTATCAAGGCTTTGATAATTTTATATGCAATACGTCCGCGATTGGCATTCAATGCATCTTCATTGCTCAGGATGTAAATGTATTACATAAGGTCGTTGATTGTTCCTTTATCGAGAAACATGAGAATCATCAGTTGTTAAAAAAAGCCACCACATCGGCGTTGCGCTGCATGATAATCGAAACGTCTCTCATCGCCTTCGCGTTATTTCAATCGACTACAGATACGTTCGCCATCTCGGTTGCACAGCTATTCTTGTTCGCGCATCGAAATCACTGCGGCGACTTTCTACATTCGTCAGAGAAACGCTTCCATAGTGCTGAGCTAGGTATATTAATGCATAACTCGGTGGCAAAAGAAAGAAAACACGGATCATTCTCTTGCTCCGAGAAAACGTAATCGGAATATTTATGAATATGCGGAAGCCTTTTGTTAGTTACATAATAATCTACGTAGACGTTTCATTCACTGTCTGAGTTTTTTCCTTGCTCCTTCAGAGAAAATTATATTACACAACTTTATAAATTTTATTTATTGTCATTTATGTATTCCTTCTATCTTTTATAGCTCATCATAAATTTGGTTCATTTTTTACTTTATATTTTATTTATATCTTTAATTGTTAATTATTAGTCTTTATTATAAGTCTCCCCGTTATTGGATTCTCAGCCAGACAATTTCTTTTTTTTTTCTCAACGAAATTTTAGAGAGCAAGTCGATCAAGTTGTTTTTTCTTTTCGAAATCTTAGGATCGGTCGGCCGGTTCCCAGGATGACCTCGTGGTCGTGCCAAATGTTCCCATGTTATCGGCCACTAGCCAATCGAAACACGCTGCCCGCTTTCTACGGCTTGCGATGGCGTCCATCATGGACATTCTCAAGATCAAGCCGTTCGTTGAAGTGTCGGTCGAGCAGCTGCTCTGGGGTTACGAGGACCCCCTGCTGAAACTGGCCAAGGACGTAGTGCCCAAGGAGCAAAAACTGCCGTACGATCAGTTCGGTCTGCTCTACGGCAAGAACTCCACCATGCCGGATCTGTATACGATATTCACGGGCGCCAACGATATCACGAAGTTTGGAATGATGGACAGGTGGAATGGCAAGGATGGTCTCGGTTTCTGGACCACGCCAGAGTGCGACTCTGTCATGGGCACCGATGGCAGCATCTTTCCGCCTCACATCACCAAGGAAACTGTGCTCAAGATCTTCGACAAGGATCTCTGCAGGACGTTGCCGCTGGTTTTTCAGGTTTATAATATTTTATTGACAAGCACTTTCAATTATCCGGTTGATACGATCAGAAGTGGACGTTGGCTTTCCTGAGGGCTTTGAATCTAGAATAATTTTCAAGGTTTCAAAATAAAAACAAAAATATTCTCTTCCCCTTCCAATGTGTCGATCAACACCAACTGAATTTTATATAAAGAAAGCTTCATTTATTGTTTAAATTTTTAATGTTTCTAATTTAAAACTCAATTTTTTTATCCCATTGAAATAAAGCAATTTTAATTTTTTATAAATAAATATGCAAATATCAAAAAATATCCCTACAAGAATAATTACATAATATATATTTGAATAATTTTATTCTTCGAATCAATTTGAATCAGCAATCTGAGATGAGTTTGAACATTTGTAGACTCGTGCAATTTTTCAAAAATTCGAAATTTGTATTTTAGAGTGAAGTGACAGCCGCCGGAGATGTCCCCGGTTATAGATTTTCTCCTCCCACGAATGTCTTTACCTCGGAGAAGAATTTGCCATCGCAGAAATGTTACTGTCCAGCTGGACCACCATGTGCACCAGAAGGCACGTTTAACGTTTCCCAGTGCCAGTACGATTCGCCAGTTCTCCTAACATTCCCGCATTTCTATCTTGGTGAGTGTCATATAATAATTATCTCTATATGAAATATGTATGTAATATAACAGTACAGATATAAATATGAAAAAGCGTTTAAAAAATAATTTTTATATATGGAAAGAAAAAAGTCCAGTTATTTTCAACCAGACTTAATCGTGACGCTTGCAATATTTTTAATTCTCGGAGGAGACATGAAAAAAACGCAGACTGATTGATTAATGCAAATACCTCGTCTTATATATTTTTATCATAATTATTATTATTATCAGGATTCGACTTTATACGGACTTTCTTAATGACGATGCGCTACATATCGTTTCATACTTGATGTAACAACATGCCACGATTCTCTGACGCATGTCGTCTAACCGATCGTTAAGCCGTAATAAATATCCGCAATTTCGAATCACGGATCGGAAAATGTATTACCTTACGTAACTGTAGCACATAATTTGCTGATAATTATTTTTAATATTTCGCGATACATTTAAATTCTCTCATTACAAAACATGCATTCTATATTTTCTCTGACAATTCTCGATGTTTGCGATTAAAGTTGTAGAGTCGCACGATTTCTTAGATATTATTAACGAGCGATTCACGGTTCCTCGCGCTATCTCGTCTTTCGTTTTTTCACGTAGAACAGGTAACCAACCGATCAGCTGATTTAGAAAGATCGTTTAAGCGTGTGCCAGTTTCGTAAGCGAGATCTACGTGTCGTGCCGTTTCCGGATTCGCGGAGACTACATAATAGAAGTCGATTGAATAGTCTGTTACGAGACCCATTTTTTTCTTCTTCTAGAAACAATTTCTTTCTCTCACGCGTCCGTCGCGAATCTCCCACGAATATTATACGAGCTCTCTCTTGTCTGAATTTATTGCACGAAAAATTCGCGCCGCCAACTTTTACTTTCAACATTTCGGATTTTAGGCGAACAACGATTCGAAACGCTTTGTGTGTTTCATACTACTAGATACAAAACCGCTTTTATTCACAAGTGAAATTAACACACATTTATCTCTTTCTGGCGTCATTCGACTCTGGTATAAAATTAAGATGTAAACAGGATGTCTCAATTTAAGCGAGAGATATTTCAGAGACGAATTTTTTGATGAATTTGACGTATTTTTTTCGATAATCTTGTTTTATATGTCTCTTCCGAGATTTTAAAAAGTATCTTTGGCTTTAAGTTTTTTGGGAGAAAAAATGTGATAATTATATATTTTGTATAAATGCTTATATTATAAACATTTGATTTGCGTAAAAGTCGCCTCATTAAAAATACGAAAATAATCAAGGATTCATAATATTCGAATAAGCAAAATTATAATGGATTCCGTCGCGTTAACGTCATTGTTTTTGTGTTTACGCGTCGCTTTGCATTTTTGAAAGGTATTACGTGTCTTAAGTACGATTCTTAAAGTGATGATTAAGCGCTATTTAACCACGGCTCATTATATCTTTTCAGCAAGGAATAATACAAAATAAGTTTTGATTCTGCAAAGCAATAAGAATCATTTTATATGTATATATATATATATATATATTCAATTTCTCATTTAGCGACTTCGTCCCATTATTTTTCTCGTCTATGTGTTTAGGAAAGACAGAGAGATTATTAAAAATAAAAATCTCAAATTGAGATTTATTTAATTTCTTAATATCGTAGATACCAAGAAAAATGTATGCCTTGTACATAATTAATCAGTTCCAAACAAAAATTAATTCTTCCTTGAAACTGACGCACTGTCATCTATGTGTCTAGCTCTTACTAGCTCGTTGAAATTCAAATATGATATTCATATTGAGAGAGCCTTACTAAAGTCTCAGTTATTATATACATATATACATATATGTTTAATATATATACATATAACACGAGCACAAAGTTTATATCTAAACTGATTTCTCTACTAATTTGGATTGTTATAGATGAAATTATTGTTATAACAATTATCACAGCATTTCCATAATAATTAAACATTATTGAAATTGAAGAAAAAAGATTATAGATATATCTCATATAACGATAATTACAATTTTAATATAATTAAAATTTTATTTTTTACACTAATTAATTTTTTTATTGATTGGTATATATCTCTCTAGATTTCGATCGCATTGCTTATTCGCTTGATCATTTCTTCTAGCCGATCCGGCCTTACGAGAGGCTGTGACGGGCATCTCACCACCAGAAGCCGAAAAACATCAGCTCTACATTGATGTGCAGCCGATAATGGGTACAGCTATGAGAGCAAGAGCGAGGATACAAGTAAATCTCGCGGTTAGCCAAGTGCGAGACATCAAACAGGTCGCTTCGTTCCCCGACATCGTTTTTCCCATTATGTGGTTCGAGGATGTAAGTATACACCAGCTGTTACAATAATTATGCCATCTAATTATCTCCAGATGTCCATCGTTGTTTCTAATATACATTATAATAATAATTATATATATAATAATATAACCATATAATAAATTATTATTATACAGTAATATAATATACCTATTAACTAATACATATTATATAATATATTAATCATTAAATATATTTAATATACATCTCTCATAACCGTGTATAAGTAATCTCTCGCTTGATTAGTTTCTGATCATATGATTGTCGATTTATCGTAATTCACGATGAGGTACAAAAAATGAACATTACACGTTATATTTAATTTTACAATCAAATTCTTACAACACTCCTGCTTCTTTTCTAAGATAGTTACGTATGAATCATCGCGTGTTTTGTCTAAATTATTATACATCAATTCGTTCAATAATAAATATAATATCAAACAGGCATAACACAACGATTATCGCTCGCATATCAAATTGTAGATACAAATAGAATAAGAATTAAGGCAAAAAGTGGGGACGACCGCTTTTTCACGCTTAATAATTATGTTGGAAAAAAAGCGCTACGTAAGAAAATGCGCGTTCATAGCGATTCGCGTCATCTCATTAAGTTTGCTAACGTAGCATAAATTTTATTAATGATGCTAATGAGAATATCGATATAAACGAAGAACGAAAGTTCGTCTTTTATGTATGCTCGCATATTCACAAATACTAATACAATAAATACTATATACGTCAAACTATTATTATGTTAATTAAATAAATAGAATAAATGCGGTGGTTACATTGTCGAAGCGAAAAAAATATGCGGGTAAACTTTCCATCTACTGATTTAATTGGAATGACGCAAAACTAAAAAATAAAAAATTATTGTGAGCAATTATCATTAAACAGAACTTATACATATTAAAATATTTAGAGATATAAAATTAGCCCTCTGGAAAGTTTACACTCTTCCAAAGTTTGCGCCATTCCTTTAATTCTTTATCGATTATACATATTCCGTATGTGATTCCGTCTGTCGCTTTTAACTTGTCTTACTGACGAAGGAATGCCGCGCTGCTTACGAATCGTCATCATCATCGGGTCGGTCGTGCAGGTAAAATTTTATTTTTGTCTTGGAGACGATAATGGCGAACGTGCCTACCGTTCGCCATTTGCGCGGATGTAACTTCTCAATGACGTGCGTTTGAATACTGTGCACGCGTATAGAATACCACGCGCATTTTAGCCAATGATTCATATTAATGGAACTCGTATCCCGACGTTGCTAATAAAGAGTTCGACGGCGTCTCCTCGCACAATGCAACATTAACGAAGACATTTCTGACTCGAGCATTTATTTTAGACTCGAAAGAGAGATTTCTGTGCGAAATGTTTGCTAAAACAAAGATCGATCTTTTTGTAACCGAGTCAACAACTCTGGCGATACATCTTGCCTTAAATAAATGGAGAACTTTTCTATTTACCTTTGCCATACAGCCCACAATTTTTTTCACTAACATATAACATATAACTTTGCTAATGAGATCTCGAGTTACATAATTGTGTGTTAAATATTAAAATATTTAATATTAAAATTAAATATTAAAATATTTAGGAGTACATACCATATTTTAACACAAGTTGGAAAGGAAAAAATGCATGCATACAAGTTATTTAACGGCTAGGAGTGACAAAAATTCCGAATAATTTAGCAAGTTACTTAAATATTATAAATTTATGACTTCGATCGGCGAGATCTATAATAGTACGAACGCAGTCAAGATCTAATATCCTTCTTTTTTATCATGCAGTGCGTCGACGAGCTACCGGAGGAGATGCGCACCTTGCTAAAGTTGGTGGTGGACCTACCTCCGGTGGCCCATGCCGCGGTTTCCGGTGCCCTCGCCGCGATCGGCGCTATCGTTTTGCTAGGCGCGTTCATGTGCCTAGCTCGCGCCGCCAAACGCCAGGAGAAGCTGCACCTCAGCAGTCCGTTGCCAGCAAACGCGACCAGCACCAAGACTGGCCAGCTTAATCTAGGCTTTAGCAAGTAAACGCGTGTATTAAAAATTAGAATTGATCGAGGGAGAAATCGATGAGTGCGCGAGTGCCTCGAGTCTTATCTCGCGACGAATTTCGCGCGTGAGGACGATAATCTCGCTTATCTTGCAAGGCGATGGGCATGTGCTTTATCTCTCGATTAGGATTTTTTTTTTACGAATTTCTCGGGTCTCAAGAGAGAGAGAGAGAGAGAGAGAGAGAGAGAGAGAGAGAGAGAGAGAGAGAGAGCAAAGCGAATTTTATCGGCCCCTTCGCGCGCACGTCGATGTGTTAGATTATTTATGTTACGTCTTTCTTCTTTTCCTTCCCCGCTTTTCGGGAAAGTATTTTGACAGATGGATGAGTCGCGTAGGTACAAATAAATTCGAGATTTGTGGAACAAGTGTTTCAGTAGTACGTTATTTTACCGCGTGTAATTACTAAACATAATTGAGATTGTTAAATCGATATTTTTCTATTAAAGAATGACCCAACTTCGAAAATTCATACGGAAAAAAATACTTTGGGAATAAATAATCTTTCGCTGAATTTAGAATCGATATTTTTTAACGGGAAATATTTAATGTAATTTTTTAAATTCTTAACATTGAATTTCTTAGCGAATAAAATGACACTTTTGCGAAATTTAGTTGAAATGGACAGGAAAATAAGATTTTATTATTCCTTTCTGATTACACGTCTAAAGTTTGCTTTATGAAAATCTTTTTATTTTACATTAATGTTAAAAAATAATTTACAACGCTTCTTCTATGCAATATTTTTCTCGATATGAAAATGAAAATGAAAATGACCGGAGTTAAGTTATTCTTTTGAAGAACTTGGCGATTGAATTTATGATGACATTTACAACATATGTTTTATATCCGAATTGTTAATATTAATGAGCTGCTTTTCTTGTTCCACGATCGAAATCATTACAGAATTTTTGCATTGCCGTTTAATCACGCGAGACAATATGGATAATAATCGCTGTGAGTTATTGGTATAAAGATCAAAGATGAAATTGATATTCCGTCCATGAAGCATCCCGAGGCCAAGCTACGTTCGCGACTTTAATCGGGATTGCGCGAGTGTGTTTGCGACGAGGAGTTGTGCAATCGAGACATATCAATAGCAAAACGACAGAAATTTTTTTCTGTATATAGAACTTGGCCGTCGTTATCGTTTTACTAATTGTAATTACCAAGAATGTACTATTTTTCTCGTTATTTTCGTTTGTACATGTATTATTACTATTATTTTATTATTATTATTATAAATAATATTATTCGACTTAGATATATATTATAATTAGACCTAATAAAGAAGTTACTTTTGTACGATAGAAATCAAAAGATGCCAAATGAATTATGTGCGTACGCGCGAGAAATCATTATTGGTGTCAATGTAATCGTTATATGGTTGTATTTTTTTCGATATGTATATTTTACTAACTCACAAATCGCGCGCGTATATAAACTCTATAAAAAAAATATAGAGTGTCAAAGGAAATATACATTTTGATTTAAATTCCTGAGAGAAAATGAGAGAGAGGGAGAAGGACTGGAAACTTCAACTTTTACTATACTGATACTTTATATCACATATATTCCCTCTCTCTTTCGTTCTGGGAATTTAAATAAAATTTTCTCGAACTCTCCTTAATCCCGTTCTTTCTGCAGCAAAGAACGGAATTAAAAATTCATAAGAATGCAAGGTGAGGAAAATATATAGAATTAATTTTATGATGAAATATGTGTCGATTTGCTGTTCACAATCATTCCGTTCTCCTATACCACTTGCGCCATACGCTGGCATATTGCGACACGCAAATGTTATTATAATATTATTATATGCGTTATCGCCCACGCACACAACTGATCGACAATGTGTGTTTTTATACGTGTAACACGCGGCAAGAGCCAGTTTTTTTTGCATAACCAAGTTTTTTCGGGGTTTAAAAAATTATATAAACATTCATTTTGCTTCTTGGAAATATATCGTTATAAGAATTATCAGCATATTAACGATGAATACAAGTCCGATAGATATGCACATGGATAAATTAATTAATAAATCAAGCGATAATGATTCATTTGAATCACGATTACCGAAAAAAATGACACGATGAGTGAAAATCGAAGCACCTGCGATACGTAAAAAAAGGACTGCGAACAAATAAAGAATCTAATAAAATTTTTTTAATCTCTAGTAAAATGAAAATATATGACATTTATATATATACATACTTTTTTCATATCGAGCCAAGAGAGAAGATTGCGTGTTTCTCTCTTCTTCGTTTTAATTTTAATTAGAAAAAGTAACGTATATGTACATATATCGGTTAAATATCGCGAGTGTCGCAAAAGCCAAATAAAAAACTTAAAATTTATATTGAAGCACCTTACATAGTATCTCGAGATAACTAGCTAATTGAATTGTCGTATGTAATACGTACTGCCTACGTGTTACCACTTAATTTTTAAGTACAGTTGTTCATTACATTGGTAACATGATATGTACCGCCGCGCGCACGTATAACACACTGTTGCGGACGGCAACTATTTGATAATAATACGACAAATGTAATGTCGCGACGGATTGCAGCCGTCTACGTAATTACATGTAATTTCGTAGCACTAAAGCCTTAATCACAACTTGGCCGCGTTGCGGGTGTTTCTTGTTTTCACAATGCAAAACGCGGTACGTCAATAACTTATTGTAAGAATCGCTGGTCCATTGATATGAAGCGTAAAATCCACTCTTATCTTTACGCGCTCTTCGTCGTCCGATCTTTTTGTATCGATTATATAATTATCGCCATCACGCCTTAAATTGCAATTCTGCAATACAAGTAAACTAGACTTCTTATCACATTGTTTATATAACTAGCTTAAATATTTGTTTTGATATGTTAATGCTCCTCTTTTTTAATTTTCTCGTTGTTTTAGCTACGTTTCTACAATATAAGAAAGAAAGAAAGAAATATTCTCTCTTTAACTTAATAAATAGACTAATATTTTTATTCGTAATTTTTTAAAAATATTTACTGTAAGAAGTGAAAATCTTGTCCTAATTATTCGTAAAATGTAAAAATCACTGGCAAACAATTTGGCAACGAACTTTGTTAAAGCGATACATTGTTAATTAAATATTTGATACGGGAGATATATATTTCTGTACTTTTCGCGTCATCTGTCAATCAATGATATGTATATATAATATGTTATTATTATATTGTTCCTATAAATAACAATGACAGAATCTCTCCGTATCGAATTGCTTGACATAACTTGCCAACAATGTCGATACATTATTTTAATTACACAATATTATTAACGTTACTGAGTTCTGCATGCAAGTTGTTGTAAATTCCCGCTTGCAATTTCGCAGAAGCCTAATAATTTATACAATAGCATAATAATCTTTTCTATTCAAGTCGAATATCGACTCAAACACGCGAGTTCAAAAATTTCTAAAGAAAATTTAAGAGGCGTCTCGAAATGTTTAAAAAATTAATCTTTCTTAGACATTCGTTACCTCAGAATTCATCTTCTTGAATGCACTCTCCCCACATATTTATATCTATTTTTTCCCAATCGGTTTCCGTCGATCGGAAAACGATGCGAGAAGATTGTTTTAACCGGACGATTTTTTGGGAAAAATCTCGTCCCGTTGGACGCGATATTTCCAAAGACAGGTAACGAGCGCGCTCAAGGAGAGTATCATGGCTATGAGGCTGCACCATTGCAAAGCCATTTCCACATTGGTCGCGGTGAAATGGGCGGATCGAAGGATCTCCAACAACGGTTCTGGAATCTCGTCCGTCCCGATCTCTATCCAGATAAGCGGAAGAATCATGCCGTCCTTCAATTTCCCGAGAAACGGTACGCCAATCGCTTTTCGCACCTCCAGATTCATTTGCAATCTCGACCAACCGGCCATGGGAATCGCTAAACGCTAAAGGCAAAAATTTTATTTGATTTTTTTTTTTGTTTTTAATCGCAGAAGTGATGAAAAATAGGAATGTGCTACTTTCCAATATCTCTCAACATAAATTACGATGCTATTGCCATTAACTTTTTAAAATCGTACTAATTAGTTGCAAGATTAGTTAAGATTTTTTGATATCTAAATATATATCAATAACACAATCAAAGATCATTAACATAAGAATATTTATATAGGATTAGAGCGTCGAGATACATACCGGATGCATATCTACGTAACACTCATGATCTTCCTGACGAGGATTCAAGCCGTCTATTTGCTTCAGTAAGGACTTGTCGGCGCCATAAAAATGCGGAAATGACGAGAGTAAGGGTGAGTTAAAAGTGCAAGCTGAAATATTGAAGAGTCCCGCGGGAGGACAAACTCTTCTCGAGCCGTCTATTTTCGGGCAAAAACACTTGTTTTGCGTGTGCGAAGAATTAAACGCGTCGGGTGTGAATTTATACCTGAGACAAACGAAAATTGTACATGTGTGTAAAGACGGTTGATCTTTAATTAATTTACAATTTTTAATAGAAGCTATTGAAAGCTCTTTTTTTTTACAATTAGACCTTACTAAATTTACTTCACAATTTATATAAATATAAAATAAGCATGTAAAAAATCGTTTAATTATATTATAGAAGCAAATAAAATTTGATTAAGTAAACGAATATAAATAGATTATTTAAGAATAATAAAGATATTAATTAAATAAAATATTCTAAAAATAATTTAATAATCTAATATTAATTTAATAATTCTAATAATAATTTAATAATTTAATATTCTATAAAATAAAAGCCTCTTTCTTTACCTTAGAGAAGGTATGCCGTAGGTGGTCACTTGTTCGGTGAAACGAAAGGGTATATTCCTGCATATTTCATGAGAATATACGTAAAGAGTGTTGCTTGTGTTTTTTATTAAGTGTGGTGGAAACATGCTACCATCGCTGCCCATGATTCTATCGCATTTCTCATCACCCCAAATTTTCCGATTGTCTATTCCATTCACTCGTTCGATCATGCCGAGATCGTCGAGACTTCGCGATCCCGTGTTCATCGTGATGCGATCCTTATTGACACCATTTTTCTGCAATCATAATAGATGCGCGATTGAAAGACTTATTGTTAGCTATATATACATATATTGTTTGGAAAAAAAAGAGTAATCTCGAGATTCAAGATTTCTTTTCATTCTCAAGATAATATATTTTTATCAGATGCCACGATAGAATCATTATTTCTATTGTAATATCTATTTTCTGCGAGAACTGGAATATACGAGATTTATTTTTTATTCTCTTATTGTTAGAATACGATATATGATAGAAGAAATAATTAGAGCAAGTCACATAAACATTTTACATAAAATACTTCTGTCATAAATACTTGTTTTTTCTTGTTAATATTGCGAGTTGTTCCAGTTCATAGAAAATATGCGTGCATATTTATTATATAAAAATAATATGAATATTCGCAATAAAGCAAGTGAATTTCTTATATCGAATACGTTAGCGAAGTTTCTTACATACATCACTTATAAAACATTTTTTCTGTGAGCTTGCTTTTATTTTATTTTTTTATGTAAAAATAAATATAGGTATATTATACCGTAAAAAATAAAAATATATCATTTAAAAATAGACTTTTTCATTAAACATATTGTGAAAAACACTCTGTCGTTCATATTAATATTATAATAAAAATCTTTCTGCGATTATACGTACTGTAACTAACAAGCCAAACTTGTCGAACGATATGTTTTGCTTGAGCATTATCACCGCTTTGGCCATATCAAAGAGACGGGTTTCGTATCCCCAGAGGTAGCCGCCGACCGTCTGATTGATGAAGGTTCGCTCTTGTAGGCTCGCTAACACCGTATTGGTAAGGAAACGCACCGCGAAACTCAGATCCCGGACGAACGCGGTGGCGAACATCAAGGGCATATTCGGTACCACGACGATGTCATTCTCGGGTCTACCACCTATCCACTCGTACGATCTCTCCTCCTGGAATGTCACCGTGCTGTTCTCGTGCAGCACCACGTTCACACGATTCTTCGTCTCCCGATAGACGTAAGGACCGAGCTCCTGGACGCGCAACTTGCTCGCTATGCCGGCTTCGAACTCCTTCACGTTTGTATAATTGAAGATGCGAATCCTGTACTGGATCTTGACAGGGGGATGTTGCCACCAGTCGAAGGTGCGACTGCCGTTCAACAGCTTCAGCTGCGAAAGCACATAATAGTTGGAGAACGTGTCGGTGTACCAGAAGGCGTAGAAACTCGTGAAGCTCATCAGGAAGAAGCCGCAATAGATCCAAGTCAGCCAGCTATGAAGACGATTGCGTCGAGCGCAATGCTTGATGATCGCCTTCTTTTCGATGTCGAGGGCCGTCTCGGCCACCGAAATTGTCATGTCGATTCAATAGTCTCTCTCTTCTCAACGTTAAATTAGACGATCAAGAGACAGAAAGATCGGTTTGAACTCTCGCGACCGAAAGTAAATACCTCTCTGAAGAGTTTTCTCGTCGAAAAGTTGAAGTTAATCTTGCGAATGGCTTAATCTCTCGAATGCGTAGAGCGGAAGACGAATAGCTAGGATTCCTCCACGCATCAGATAAGAACTTTGACGAAATCGTGGAAGCGCAAGCAGATAAATCGACATTGACGGAAGAGTCGTCGACGGACAACGTTTTCGTCGGACTGACGCTTAAGTTACAGCTTACGACGTACAAAAATCTCCCCACTTTTTTTTTTAATCCAATGATAACCCTGTCGCAAAGATGACCTCTGATGTTTAACACCTCGATACATAGGTCGGCAACAAGTTCAGAGACGCGACGCTTTCTGTATACATTTTTTCCCCCTTACTCTTTTTCAGGTGCTTGAATACCACGGACAGATATTTAAAGATTACCTATAGAGATAGAAGATAGTTTACACACATGTGCAAGTAAAACTTCGAAAAAACTCTGAGATTCTTTAAAGATAAAATAAAAGAATTTTTTTTTTGTATCGTAATGCTTAAAGATAAACAGTCGCATTAAAAACGTCGCATCAATGTCTTATTTTGTCAAATTCCAAATAACATTTCGAAAGATATAAAAATATTCAAGAGAAAGGAAAAAGTGAGAAAGAATAAAAGATAATAAAAAAAATAAAAAGAATGCACTATCAAGGTCGCTGTTGACCTGTCATATATATATATATTGGCGGGTGTTTAACCCTTCGCTAAAGTGCAGGTTTCCTCAGAAAGATAGGGTTTATTTTCGCACCCACACGAGTGTGAACGTAATATGTATCATTCGATTCATTATCGTACGAGTTAAATAGGAGGCTGTGCCGGATGGGGGATCGTACGACACGATTTATCATTAGCAGACGGAAAAAACATTCTAGATATCTCCCCACTTAGGAAAGTCCGAAGGAAACGTCGAGGCTGTCTTATAGTTATATATATGTATATATGTATATATACAAGAGTGAAATATATATAGATCAAAAGTCTGACACTGTAGAATAATAAATGATCTGAATAATTTTCCGCTACATACCTATGTGTCTTTTTTTTAAATTGATGTTTTATGGAAAAATGTATTAAAACTTTCATTCTCAGCACAAATAATCAGCACACGTATGAGACATATAATTATATTTACATAATAAAGTAAAAAACAGTAGTATATTTAGTATAATTAAATGCTAATTCCATTAGAGCCATATAATTATTTAGTGATTTACGATCGTAATGATAGTGTAGATCGCTGATCTAGTTTTATGTAAGGATTTTTACGTAAAAATGTTTTATCACACTCTCATTAAAATCATGCACTGAATGGATGAAAGAAATATATAATAATGTCGAAAGGATGTAAGATTCCGTGCAGATATAATGTCAAGATGTTATACAGAGAATGACATTTCTACTCTTGAACATAATACATATATATATACTATCTACGGTGAAATTATCTAAGTCAAAATATTACAGTAATTTTTACAAAATCTTGTAATCCTAACGAAGCAAACAAGTACAAAAAGAAAGCCTTTTAACAGATAATGCTACTTACGCAAATCATATTACAGATTCGATGATTTTGCATGTTGAAATATAATTTCTAAGAAATGTATCTTTTCGATATTTACGCCGATGTTTTCATTCATTATATGTTCATGGATGCTGCGGCGCCTTTCACTTTCAATTAGCGAATTAAATAATATCGCAAAAAGATAATAAAATAATCAACAAGAAAATATCAATTTCCAAAATTCCATATGTTCTCTGTTTAACTATTTAGTTTTTCTTATAAATTTAGTAATTAATATTTTTTTAGAAAAAATTATCCAAATTTGTTCTAAATTTTTGCATACAATATAAAATTTAAAAATGTTTAAAAAAAGAAAGAAACATATGTATAATTTAAATATTTTAGAAAAAAAAGAGAGAAAGATTTTAATTCATTTACTGTATTAATTATTAAAATTTTGAAACTCTAGACCGCGAATAACATTACATAATTTTCCTATACATTGTTTTCCATTTTATCGCGATTGACCTTAAAAATATACGAAAAGCATAACAAGCATTTTTAAATAATTTATATACATAATTTTTTTATAACAATTCTATCACTTTTTATCGAGTTTCGCTGATATCTGACAAACAATAATGCGATGCAATTTGTGTTGCTTTTTTTTTTCGATGCATACTAATTGTTCGGCGTGACATGAAACACGTCTATCCGAGATGTTCCATCAAGTTAAATATTATTGTGTTATGACTAGCGGATGGCCTCTTCACCCGCGTATACCATCTTCGTGGCTTTCTCTTACGATGTCCTTAACGACGCGTCGCACGACGATAAGCCAGCAGCTCTTATCACGGTCGCGTGTACATATAAATTACGCAAATGTAACGGGGCCCTAGTAACGTGATCATGCCAAGAACGTCTGACGCGTTTGTATAACGAAATTGTAGAAAAAAAATCATCATCGATAGGACGACACCGATGGTGAGAGGGGCGATTTGATAATTTGTCGAATCGAATAATCTCGCATGTCGTAACGTTGTCGGGATAGTGATAAATTGCGAACGACGATAATAATAATCTTGTCACAAGAATTTATGAGAGGCCAAATGGATGCGCGATTTCTTTTTGACAAGTATACTACGTTAAAATACCTCTTATTTTCTCAAAATAGAAAAGATAAATCGATAAACGGATTTACATGTACTGACTGCAAAAAGGTCGTAAAATCTTTTTGTTATTTTCTTGACACAGAAATAATCGCGATAGTATTTTTACAATGGTATTTAATCTCGTCCCATTTTCTGAAAAAAGTGAAAATATAATTGATAAGGAAATATATGCTCAAGTATAGAAAATGTCACATATATATAAAATATCTTTAACGTTCCTTGAAGTTTAATTAATCTCAATTACTGCAGAAATGATAGGAATTAATTAAATTTCAAATCATTTTGTTGGCTTCAAAGGTATATCTGTCTATGTCATTGTTATGACGGCAAAAACTTCGATATTCGCTTCCTTTTTTTCAGTAAACATATATAAATTATACATAATTACTATTCTTCTTGAAGCCGGCGATAAAAAAAATTATCCGTATAATTTACGAGGATTGATCATTACAAATTTCCATATGCTATCACAAGGGAATGATGAAGGACGATGAAAAGTATTATAGAATTACGATTTAATTGTCCTATATAAATGTACATTTGTAACAAGTGATCAATTTGCGATCAATCGAGAGCTCCATGAATTTACCTGCGTTTTACAATACAAAAATCGCCAGAATAATTTTTTTCTGGGCGGCATTTGTACTTTTACCTTTTACCCCTTCCATATATTTTATTGATCTCGCTATTAGCCTTATCCTTCAAAGATCGTCGATAATTCAATGATCTAGGCTGAGGCTATTGTGGTTCCCGGATATTCTATCGCTGGAGATTTCGAAGTCGTCGAACGGACAACCGCGTCGTCCTCCGTGGCATATATCGACTTCGATTCCTGCCTCTCTTGTTCGCTTTGCCATTGTACCTGTAACATGTATAAGCACAACATATCATAAATAAATTCCATATATAATTTCATAAAATACAAACACATGTTTGACAAGAACGCCGTAATAAAATATGTTAAATATCTTTTACACGAGTTTAGGATTTTGCGTCGTTAAATATTATAAAACACCTTCTGTTTGTGCTGCTTGATGGCTTCGAGACACCTGTCCATGACCATCTTTTCCGTCAACACACCGTCCTCCGAGGCATAGGCCGCTGCTTGCCAGGTGACTCCGAGTTTTGCCAACTCTCGGCCAGACATTCCTTCTGCCAGATCGGCCATCTTGCTACACAGCGAGCTGTAGTCAAATTGCGCGACTTTCAGTCTCTTATTACCCGCGATCGCCGGCTGCAGAACGAACTTGTCAAAGTACAGGCGGACTAGACGCTCGCGTTCCTCGCGACCCGGAAGACGGAACTCCACCATCTCATCCAGTCGATCATTTACCGCCCAGTCGAACTGCTCGGGCGTGTTTGACGCGAGCACCAGCATAAACTTATTACTTTGCTCACCGGTCCTGTACAGAAACGCGTTCAGCATCGCCCGGAGATCCTCCGAGATATGCTCGCTCGAGCGCTTTCTCAGGAACGCGTCCGCCTCATCGATGAACAGCAGCAGTCCCTTTCGGGATGTCAACGCCCAATCGAACACCTTGTGAATGGCAGTCACGCCGTCTCTACCCAACGGCGCCAGATCGCCCCCTGTCACGATCGCATAATCCATACCAGAGTGTTCCGCCAGCTTCTTCGCGAACATGGTCTTGCCGGTTCCTGGCGGACCGTGCATCAGTATGTTTCTGTACATGCCGCGATTGTATTTGGTATTTTTCGTGGCTATCGCGACGTCGCGCAGCCTCTCCTCGAGCTTCGGCGCGAGAATCACGCCGGACAGCGCGTCGGTCTGTTTGCTCTTCAGCTTCTTCACCGCTTGAATTGGATGCTGGATGGTATCGACGAACGTAAATCTGGATGTCTCGCGCACCAACGACGGTTTCCCTAAGCGAGACTCGATGTAACGCGACGCCACGCTGGTCGAGCTCTTGGCAGTGTATATTCCGAAGGCAATGAGAGACAGACCGCCCGCTGCCGCGAGGATCTTGTCCCAATCTTCCAACAGGGCTTTGGCACCCGAACCTAATACTGAACCGGCTGTTCTGAAAGATATAATAATTATGAAATTAAATTTATAACTATAATCTCAAATGCGAATAATGTTGGTTGCTTACTTGATAGATTCTAAAACGGTAATCCTCTTCTCCGAGGCTTTCAATCTGATTTGTTCCAGATTAAGATCTTGATTTTCTCTATCAATCTTTGCTTTGGCCTTTAATTCCGCTTCTAGTTTCCTCATCTCGTTCTTGTGCCTCAAATCCATCTCGTGCTCTATCGTAGCTTTCCTCATGGCTTCTTGTTTCGCTATCGATTCCTCTTGTCTTCTCAGATTTTCATCGTTCATCTTTTGTTGCTGGATTAATTGATCCTCGTAACGCTTTCTAGCTAACTGATCTTGATATTGTGCTCTCATTTGATGCTGCTTTGTCTCCTCTTGCATGGTTTTCCTTCTTTCATCACCTTCCACTCGCTTTTGCTCCGCCTTAAGTTGTTCAATACTGGCTTCGTACTTTTTCATTTCAGTCTGCAATTCCACTTGTCTTGTGGTTTCTTGCATTTTAGACAGATCCAAAGCCTCTGTTGCATGTTCTATAATTAAATTATTTTATCATAAGTATATTTATATAATCTCATTGTAAAAATATCTTTGACATTTTCAACAATTGACAAATTAACAAATTTAAGTATCAATTTAATTTATAACAATATAATCAACCATATATTATATATATATAAATTTCTAAAATTAAAATATACTATTGTTACAGAAAATGATTTTAATAATATATATTTAATATATACTTTCTATAAAATATTGGAGCAAATAAAGTCGCAAACGACAAGTAACAAATTAGCAGACAGTCAATAATAATGATATATTGTCATCGGTTCGTCAGTATCATTTACGAAGATCCGTGTCTTCGACATTCCGGAAAAATCTTTATTCGCCGGATCAATCGGTGAATTCGCCGCGGAAAGTTGCATCATTCGCGCACGCGAGGACGTGGTTCCTCGTGTGCGCGCTTATCCTAACCTCAAAAATCACGCTTACGTAATTCGCGCGTGGAATCACTTTCGCGCGAGAGAATGACAAAGAGAAAGAAACGTACTGGATCGTTCGAGGTCCTTGGCAGCCGTGGCGGCCCGTTCCAGGGCGGCCGAGTCGAATCTGTACGCTTCCATTTGAGTATTGCTGTACGTCTTCGACGGAGGACCGCCGTCGCCGCCGCCACCGGCAGCTGGTGGCGGCGGTTGCACGAATTGCGAGAAATCCTGTGGCGGCTGCGAATTACGGTAGCCGAATAACCACGACATTTTTTTTGTCTTTCCCTGCGACCGACCGGCGTGTTCCGAACTAGGTTATCGCACGCTTCCCTCTTGCACGACACACGCGACGCCGCCTCGGACGTCTGTCACGTGTGCGCTGATTCCCCGAATATAAATTCCACGCGCATGCGCGAGAAATCCAACACACACACAGTTTATTTAAATTATTATTGATTAATAATACGTAAAAAATAATATAATAATGTAGTTTAAATTTTATTTATAATATAAATATATATATATCTATTATTTATTTTTATTATTTATATTTTTTTATTGTAATAATATATAATTTAATTAATTTTTATTTATGTAAGACCGTGATTACAATAAATTGTACAGAAAACAGAAAAATATACATTTAATAATAAAACACCATTAATTCTACTAATTTCTTACTAATTCTATTTTTCATTTAACGGCTTGTCGATTAGCGATTTTTATTTATTTATTTGATTTATAATCTCAGAACTCTTGCGTTTATTCAGTGGCACAATCCGCGAGAAAAATCAGTTTTCATATATTTTTTTAAATTAATTTACAGATAAATATTACAGATAATTATTAATGCAATTAACGTGCAATTAATATAATGTTTTAATATCTTCGATAAGTCATCTAAATTAATAGATTATATTTTGCGAAGAGATAAATAATTAACGAGCAATAATATATGTGACTTATTACGCTCGAAAAATCGTCTGAGTTAATAGGGGAACATATATTGCAAAGAGGTATAGTGTAGCAATATGTGTCTTTTCAGGTCCGAAAAATCATTTGAGTTAATAGGAATACATGTTATGCAAAGAGGTTGATCGAAGTAACGTCGGTAATAGAGGTTGGTAATTTATCGATAATAACGTCGATAATAACGTCGATAATTTACCAACCTTCATTACCGACGTTACTTCGAACAACCTCTTTGCATAACATGTGTTCCTATTAACTCGGACGATTTTTCGAACGTCTTAAGAGACACGTGGCACATACATAACCTGTTTTAAATTAAATTAAATTTTTTAAATAATGCTAAATAATTTTTACAAATTGATGATACTCGTAAATTAAAAATTCATAATAATAAAAAATACAATATGTATTACTATGAACGTTGTTATTAACAATTATTAAAATATTTAGTCATGATGTGAAATATCGATGACAGCTTTTACGCGAAAATTGTAATAAAATGCCGAAATAAGGAGAAAAAAAGAAAAAGAAAAAAAATACTGCATTTTAAAAGAAAATTGATATAATAAAAGAAGAAAAATAAAATACTCAAAGTGTTATCAATTATTATTATAATATTATATTGCGAGAAAATGGCGATTTATCAGGATGCAAAAGTAATTATACCTTCATTAAAAATATATATACTTACAGTGAGATAAATATTAGTAAATTTTTCGATATATTTCATATATTGTTTTATATTTGTTTATTCTCAAATATACATAATAATAAATGTTTTTTTTTTTTTCAGCAAATCCAAGCACAAACATTGTTATTCATTCTGGCTCTATGTATCTTCATTACATGCAGTGGCAAGGAGATATTTGCAAAGTATAATAAAGTACAAATGTTTTCTGCTATTAGCCGTAATATTAATAAATATAAACAAGTGTGATATGGGGACAGGATTTTGTTATCAACATTGTTTTTTTATAAACGAAGGAATTGATGCAAGCAATGGAAGAGTCTCTGCTGCAGGTATCACAAGCACTTTACAATTCTGTTAATCAACTGTTATATTTTAACAAATAATTTGAAAATTAAAATATTTCTATTACTTTTATATTATTGATAAGATCATGTGGATGCACTGTTTGATTGCATATTTGGATTTATGATAGGTGTTGAAACGCAGAAGATATCATATATGGAAGACGCAATTTCTCCCAAGGATACACAAGTACATATGAATTATGGCAGTGCAGATGTCACGCAGACATTTTTCTGGCTTTTACAAAAATCTGTTTCCATACAAATTGTGCAAATCCCATTAACAAATTGGAGGATGAGTTGCTTTTGGATCTCTCAAATAAAGATATATTTCTATCATGTGGATTTAAATGTGTGTAGGAGAGAACATTTATTGTTAAAAAGCCAAAACAACAAACAGAAAAAAATACAGGTATCTCTCTTTTCACTTTTCTTATAAAAAGAGTTATATATATATATATTTTCCTCCCTTATATACAAATTTATATATAAAACTGTACCGAAACTTATGCGACAGGTGGGCGATGAATGCTAATAGCATCTTTGAGCTTGTTTCAACTTGAGTTGTTCAGTATTATTGGAACCCATAATGTTCATATTCAAAAATGATCTTTAGGAGATCCAGAAGATCCTTATGATGAAAGTTATGTAAGTATTCATTTTATGCGTAAGTATTCATTTTTCAAACAAGTATATCTCTGAAGTATTATGTAAAATTTTTCTACAAAGTATTATTTATGTAAAAAAAAGAATAGAAAGTAAAACAATTTATATAGCACAGTATCAATTATATAAAATAAAGATAAGTATTTTAAAAATGTATTTTTAATATTTATATGAAAACTTGGAAATTTATTTAGATATATAATATTTAGATATAAAATTAATTTTCATTTCTTTGGAAATATTTATTAAGTTTTTTTTGTATTATATACAATTTTCAAACTTTGGAAATTTATTAAGATATTTATTTTTAGATATAATTAATTTTCATATATTCTATTAATTTACAGATAATGCTGTTGACGTGCAGTAATACGCGTCTTTTCATACTCTCAAAAGTTCGTCTGAATTATTCGGAAAATATATTTCGCGAAGAAGTAAGTAATGCACTTTACACAAGCAATAATGTGCACCTTTAGATATCTTCGAAAATACACATTAAAGTTATTAGAAGATTTTGCGAAAAAATGTGAATAGTGCAAACGCAGTAATGTATCTTTTAATATGCTTGAAAATTTATTTCTGAGTTAGAAGAATAAAAGTTTTACAAAGATATCAGTGGAACTTTATAGTAATGCAAAATTTTATGTGATAAATTCGTAACTTAAAAATAAAATGTGCATATTTATATTTATCAGTATATAATTTTACTTTTATGCATTGACAAAAACATTTCTTTCTTTTAAGTTTGGGATTTTTAATTGCAATTTAATTAAATAATACCATAAAGAAACAAATGTAACGCGTGTTTTGTAATATTCTAGTAATAAAAGTGCGAGATAGTCTGTAGAGACTGAAAGCATTTACTTTAAAAGGTCAAAAGAAAAAAACAATAACAATGATCAGTAGAAACAGTAAACCGCTGAAAGCATAACGTAAAGCACTCACTGAGCCATTTCTTCTGCTGAAAGCAGCCTGTACAGTTGTGTGTGGTTTTTTCATCAAGAAAATAAAGTGATTTATATTTGAATTGTTAGAACGTTAAAATGTCAAGCGAGGTGATAACTTTGCAGCTTGGCCAATGTGGCAATCAAAGTATTACATGTTATTTTGTCTCATATAATATAAATCCTTTTCATACGTTTTATAATTTTTTGATACAAATGCTACGATATTTCCAAACACTTGCAAATATGAAAATAACGAATATCTTTATCGTCTTTTTTTTTACATTATGCCTCAATTTTACAAACTTAAAATTTCTCTTTTATTATAATTTGTAATAAAACCTATATATTTTCTTTCTTAGAATAAAATTTATATATTTTTATACATTTTATTTATAGTTGGATTTGAGTTTTGGAAGAGATTATGCACAGAGCATGGAATCAGCCCAGAAGGAATCTTGGAAGATTATGCAATAGAGGGAACGGATAGAAAGGATGTCTTTTTTTATCAAGCAGATGATGAGCATTACGTACCACGAGCTGTGTTATTAGATTTAGAGCCCAGGGTTATACTATTATGAATTTTTCATATTCAAAGGTAGTACGCATCTGGAATATGTATGTACATTTATGATTATGCATATATATGAATATGTATGTACATTTATGTTTATGCATATATATGAATATGTATGTACATTTATGTTTATGCATATATATGAATATGTATGTACATTTATGATTATGCATATATATGAATATGTATGTACATTTATGATTATGCATATATATGAATATGTATGTACATTTATGATTATGCATATATATGAATATGTATGTACATTTATGTTTATGCATATATATGAATATGTATGTACATTTATGTTTATGCATATATATGAATATGTATGTACATTTATGTTTATGCATATATATGAATATGTATGTACATTTATGATTATGCATATATATGAATATGTATGTACATTTATGATTATGCATATATATGAATATGTATGTACATTTATGATTATGCATATATATGAATATGTATGTACATTTATGTTTATGCATATATATGAATATGTATGTACATTTATGTTTATGCATATATATGAATATGTATGTACATTTATGTTTATGCATATATATGAATATGTATGTACATTTATGTTTATGCATATATATGAATATGTATGTACATTTATGTTTATGCATATATATGAATATGTATGTACATTTATGATTATGCATATATATGAATATGTATGTACATTTATGATTATGCATATATATGAATATGTATGTACATTTATGATTATGCATATATATGAATATGTATGTACATTTATGTTTATGCATATATATGAATATGTATGTACATTTATGATTATGCATATATATGAATATGTATGTACATTTATGTTTATGCATATATATGAATATGTATGTACATTTATGTTTATGCATATATATGAATATGTATGTACATTTATGTTTATGCATATATATGAATATGTATGTACATTTATGTTTATGCATATATATGAATATGTATGTACATTTATGTTTATGCATATATATGAATATGTATGTACATTTATGTTTATGCATATATATGAATATGTATGTACATTTATGTTTATGCATATATATGAATATGTATGTACATTTATGTTTATGCATATATATGAATATGTATGTACATTTATGTTTATGCATATATATGAATATGTATGTACATTTATGTTTATGCATATATATGAATATGTATGTACATTTATGTTTATGCATATATATGAATATGTATGTACATTTATGTTTATGCATATATATGAATATGTATGTACATTTATGTTTATGCATATATATGAATATGTATGTACATTTATGATTATGCATATATATGAATATGTATGTACATTTATGATTATGCATATATATGAATATGTATGTACATTTATGATTATGCATATATATGAATATGTATGTACATTTATGATTATGCATATATATGAATATGTATGTACATTTATGATTATGCATATATATGAATATGTATGTACATTTATGATTATGCATATATATGAATATGTATGTACATTTATGATTATGCATATATATGAATATGTATGTACATTTATGATTATGCATATATATGAATATGTATGTACATTTATGATTATGCATATATATGAATATGTATGTACATTTATGTTTATGCATATATATGAATATGTATGTACATTTATGTTTATGCATATATATGAATATGTATGTACATTTATGTTTATGCATATATATGAATATGTATGTACATTTATGTTTATGCATATATATGAATATGTATGTACATTTATGTTTATGCATATATATGAATATGTATGTACATTTATGATTATGCATATATATGAATATGTATGTACATTTATGATTATGCATATATATGAATATGTATGTACATTTATGATTATGCATATATATGAATATGTATGTACATTTATGTTTATGCATATATATGAATATGTATGTACATTTATGTTTATGCATATATATGAATATGTATGTACATTTATGATTATGCATATATATGAATATGTATGTACATTTATGTTTATGCATATATATGAATATGTATGTACATTTATGATTATGCATATATATGAATATGTATGTACATTTATGATTATGCATATATATGAATATGTATGTACATTTATGATTATGCATATATATGAATATGTATGTACATTTATGTTTATGCATATATATGAATATGTATGTACATTTATGATTATGCATATATATGAATATGTATGTACATTTATGTTTATGCATATATATGAATATGTATGTACATTTATGTTTATGCATATATATGAATATGTATGTACATTTATGTTTATGCATATATATGAATATGTATGTACATTTATGTTTATGCATATATATGAATATGTATGTACATTTATGTTTATGCATATATATGAATATGTATGTACATTTATGTTTATGCATATATATGAATATGTATGTACATTTATGTTTATGCATATATATGAATATGTATGTACATTTATGTTTATGCATATATATGAATATGTATGTACATTTATGTTTATGCATATATATGAATATGTATGTACATTTATGTTTATGCATATATATGAATATGTATGTACATTTATGTTTATGCATATATATGAATATGTATGTACATTTATGTTTATGCATATATATGAATATGTATGTACATTTATGTTTATGCATATATATGAATATGTATGTACATTTATGTTTATGCATATATATGAATATGTATGTACATTTATGTTTATGCATATATATGAATATGTATGTACATTTATGTTTATGCATATATATGAATATGTATGTACATTTATGTTTATGCATATATATGAATATGTATGTACATTTATGTTTATGCATATATATGAATATGTATGTACATTTATGTTTATGCATATATATGAATATGTATGTACATTTATGTTTATGCATATATATGAATATGTATGTACATTTATGTTTATGCATATATATGAATATGTATGTACATTTATGTTTATGCATATATATGAATATGTATGTACATTTATGTTTATGCATATATATGAATATGTATGTACATTTATGTTTATGCATATATATGAATATGTATGTACATTTATGTTTATGCATATATATGAATATGTATGTACATTTATGTTTATGCATATATATGAATATGTATGTACATTTATGTTTATGCATATATATGAATATGTATGTACATTTATGTTTATGCATATATATGAATATGTATGTACATTTATGATTATGCATATATATGAATATGTATGTACATTTATGATTATGCATATATATGAATATGTATGTACATTTATGATTATGCATATATATGAATAGGTATGTACATTTATGATTATGCATATATATGAATATGTATGTACATTTATGTTTATGCATATATATGAATATGTATGTACATTTATGTTTATGCATATATATGAATATGTATGTACATTTATGTTTATGCATATATATGAATATGTATGTACATTTATGTTTATGCATATATATGAATATGTATGTACATTTATGTTTATGCATATATATGAATATGTATGTACATTTATGTTTATGCATATATATGAATATGTATGTACATTTATGATTATGCATATATATGAATATGTATGTACATTTATGATTATGCATATATATGAATATGTATGTACATTTATGATTATGCATATATATGAATATGTATGTACATTTATGATTATGCATATATATGAATATGTATGTACATTTATGATTATGCATATATATGAATATGTATGTACATTTATGATTATGCATATATATGAATATGTATGTACATTTATGATTATGCATATATATGAATATGTATGTACATTTATGATTATGCATATATATGAATATGTATGTACATTTATGTTTATGCATATATATGAATATGTATGTACATTTATGTTTATGCATATATATGAATATGTATGTACATTTATGTTTATGCATATATATGAATATGTATGTACATTTATGTTTATGCATATATATGAATATGTATGTACATTTATGATTATGCATATATATGAATATGTATGTACATTTATGTTTATGCATATATATGAATATGTATGTACATTTATGATTATGCATATATATGAATATGTATGTACATTTATGATTATGCATATATATGAATATGTATGTACATTTATGATTATGCATATATATGAATATGTATGTACATTTATGTTTATGCATATATATGAATATGTATGTACATTTATGTTTATGCATATATATGAATATGTATGTACATTTATGTTTATGCATATATATGAATATGTATGTACATTTATGTTTATGCATATATATGAATATGTATGTACATTTATGTTTATGCATATATATGAATATGTATGTACATTTATGATTATGCATATATATGAATATGTATGTACATTTATGTTTATGCATATATATGAATATGTATGTACATTTATGATTATGCATATATATGAATATGTATGTACATTTATGTTTATGCATATATATGAATATGTATGTACATTTATGTTTATGCATATATATGAATATGTATGTACATTTATGTTTATGCATATATATGAATATGTATGTACATTTATGTTTATGCATATATATGAATATGTATGTACATTTATGTTTATGCATATATATGAATATGTATGTACATTTATGTTTATGCATATATATGAATATGTATGTACATTTATGTTTATGCATATATATGAATATGTATGTACATTTATGTTTATGCATATATATGAATATGTATGTACATTTATGTTTATGCATATATATGAATATGTATGTACATTTATGTTTATGCATATATATGAATATGTATGTACATTTATGTTTATGCATATATATGAATATGTATGTACATTTATGTTTATGCATATATATGAATATGTATGTACATTTATGTTTATGCATATATATGAATATGTATGTACATTTATGTTTATGCATATATATGAATATGTATGTACATTTATGTTTATGCATATATATGAATATGTATGTACATTTATGTTTATGCATATATATGAATATGTATGTACATTTATGTTTATGCATATATATGAATATGTATGTACATTTATGTTTATGCATATATATGAATATGTATGTACATTTATGTTTATGCATATATATGAATATGTATGTACATTTATGTTTATGCATATATATGAATATGTATGTACATTTATGTTTATGCATATATATGAATATGTATGTACATTTATGTTTATGCATATATATGAATATGTATGTACATTTATGATTATGCATATATATGAATATGTATGTACATTTATGTTTATGCATATATATGAATATGTATGTACATTTATGTTTATGCATATATATGAATATGTATGTACATTTATGTTTATGCATATATATGAATATGTATGTACATTTATGTTTATGCATATATATGAATATGTATGTACATTTATGTTTATGCATATATATGAATATGTATGTACATTTATGATTATGCATATATATGAATATGTATGTACATTTATGATTATGCATATATATGAATATGTATGTACATTTATGATTATGCATATATATGAATATGTATGTACATTTATGTTTATGCATATATATGAATATGTATGTACATTTATGTTTATCTTCTGTTTTATGTATCTGAGTTAGAAGAATATGTTTTACAAAGAGATCAGTGGAACCTTATAGTAATGCAAAATTTTATGTGATAAATTCGTAAATTAAAAATAGAATGTGCATATTTATATTTATCAGTATATAATTTTACTTTTATGC
Organism: Prenolepis imparis; assembly: GCF_030444845.1. NCBI lineage: Eukaryota > Metazoa > Arthropoda > Insecta > Hymenoptera > Formicidae > Prenolepis > Prenolepis imparis. The sequence goes on along the minus strand of NW_028141165.1, from coordinate 13,224,149 downwards.
ATTGACAAAAGCATTTCTTTCTTCTAAGTTTGGGATTTTTAATTGCAATTTATTTAAATAATACCATAAAGATACAAATGTAACGCGTGCTTTGTAATATTCTAGTAATATTCTAATAATAAAAGTGCGAGATAGTCTGTACAGACTATCTCGCACTTTTATTATTAGAATATTTCTAGAAAGCATTTACTTTAAAAGGTCAAAAGAAAAAACAATAACACTCATGATCAGCAGATACAGTAAACCGCTGAAAGCACTCACTGAGCCATTTCCTCTGCTGAAAGCAGCCTATACAGTTGTAGGTGGTTTTTTCGTATCAAGAAAATAAAGTGATTTATATTTGAATTGTTAGAACGTTAAAATGCCAAGCGAGGTGATAACTTTGCAGCTTGGCCAATGTGGCAATCAAAGTATTACATGTTATTTTGTCTCATATAATATAAATCCTTTTCATACGTTTTATAATTTTTTGATACAAATGCTACGATATTTCCAAACACTTGCAAATATGAAAATAACGAATATCTTTATCGTCTTTTTTTTTACATTATGCCTCAATTTTACAAACTTAAAATTTCTTTTTTATTATAATTTGTAATAAAACCTATATATTTTCTTTCTTAGAATAAAATTTATATATTTTTATACATTTTATTTATAGTTGGATTTGAGTTTTGGAAGAGATTATGCACAGAGCATGGAATCAGCCCAGAAGGAATCTTGGAAGATTATGCAATAGAGGGAACGGATAGAAAGGATGTCTTTTTTTATCAAGCAGATGATGAGCATTACATACCACGAGCTGTGTTATTAGATTTAGAGCCCAGGGTTATTCATACTATTATGAATTCTTCATATTCAAAGGTAATACGCATCTTATAATTTTTATATATTCTTTTTATATACCTATATAGTTATTTTATAATTTACATATAAAAATCAACATTTTTTAAATTGTTACAAGCTGTACAATCCTGAAAATATCTATTTATCAAAACATGGGGGAGGCGCTGGAAATAACTGGGCATCTGGATACTATCAGGGTGAAAAATTACAGGAAGAAATCTTTGATATACTGGATAGAGAAGTTGATAACAGTGACAGCTTGGAAGTAATTATTTTTATTCTTTTACATTTTATCATTAATAATATATGATTTTAGTCTCATGTCTATAATAAACATATGAAAAGATTAGTGTTAATTTCTTGTCATATAGAGTTATATACAGGTTTAAAATTTTTTAAATACTATTGAAGGGTTTTGTCTTATATAGGGTTTCGTTTTGTGCCATTCGATAGCGGGAGGTACAGGTTCTGGTTTGGGATCTTTCATGTTAGAATCTCTTGCCGACAGATTTCCTAAGAAATTAATGCAGACATACAGTGTCTTTCCAAATCAAGATGAGATAAGGTAAATATGTACTGAAAAACAATTCGAATTTAACATTTCAATTATTCGTATTTAACAATCAAATTTTTATTATAGCGATGTTGTAGTACAGCCATATAATTCATTGCTAACATTAAAAAGGCTGACTCAATGTGCGGATTGTGTGGTGGTTTTAGATAATACTGCTTTGAATAGAATTGCTTCAGATAGATTACATATTCAGAATCCCAGCTTCACACATATTAATAAACTTGTTTCGACAATAATATCCGCCAGTACAGCCACTTTGAGATATCCTTTGTATATGAATAATGATTTAGTTGGTTTGATTGCACCGCTCATACCAACTCCTCGCTTACATTTCCTAATGACTGGATACACTCCACTTACAACTGATCAAGAGGTAACTAAGAATCAGAATTCAGAATTTATCATCTCTTATGGTTGGCTTACAGCATGTTAAGTAAAAGTATTATTATGACAATGTTGCAGTTGAGTTTGAATGATAATAGACTTCTTTAGAAAGTCAGCCATAAGAGACGGTAACTTTTGAACCTTGCTAATGATTATTTATATCCATTTATAAAATAGATAACATTTGCTAATATACATTGAAATTATAATATATATGCGCGCACACATGTGTGTGTATTGTATATTTAGTATATAATCTGTATTTATCAAAGTTCAATCTGATTTAAACTTTAAGGCTTGTTACATATAATTGTCACGTAAAAGAAAAATTATCTCATATATTGCTAATTATGACTAAACTTTGTAATTATGATGTATTCATAAAAAGTATTGTTTAAAAACAGGAGCCATCTGTAAGGAAAACATCTGTTTTGGATGTAATGCGACGATTACTGCAACCAAAAAATATGATGGTTTCCACAGCATTAGATAGAAATGCATCTCATTGTTATATATCTATCTTAAATATAATTCAGGTAACATTCCTTAAAAATAATCTAAAATTTAAGCTTGATCTATTCTTTTATGGAACTTTAAAATGATTTAAAATTATGATTATCTTGAAATTCACTTAAGAATCAGACATACAAGTTATAAAACACTTGGTACAAAAGATATAATATATTAAAAGATATAATTAAAAAATATATTTAATAATATATTTTAGGGTGAAGTAGATCCAACACAAGTGCATAAATCTTTACAAAGGATTAGAGAACGAAAACTTGCACAGTTTATTCCTTGGGGTCCAGCTAGTATACAAGTAGCTCTTTCAAAAAAATCTCCTTATATACAAAGTACACATCGCGTTTCTGGTTTGATGTTAGCTAATCATACTAATATATCGTCAGTGAGTATTTTATTCCCATCCAATATTACACAGCCATTAAAATTGATCACAATATGTGATTTGCAATATTGATTAAAACTTAATGCTGATAAACATAATATATATATATATGTATATATTTTTTAGCTTTTTGACGGAGTCTTACAACAATATGATAAATTGCGTAAGCGAGAAGCGTTTCTGGAACAATTTCGTAAAGAAAAAATGTTTGAAGACAATCTTGACGAATTGGATAATTCGCGAGAAGTCGTAGAATATTTAGTGAAGGAGTATCAGGCTGCAACTCAACTCGATTATCTTAGTTGGAATCCAAGCAAAACAGATACATAAAATATCTAAGAAATACAAAATATAAGTGTGATCATAAATATAAAATTATATTATATTATATATATAATATTATAAATATTATATAAAATATTATATATTAGAAGAAAAATATTTCTATTGCTTGTTTTCAAAATTAAATATTTTTTTTCTAAGATTATTATTCTAGAATTTTAGAAAATATAATGCGAGTGACTAATTTTTTATAATTCCATTCTGATATTTCTGATTATTTTATATTAGAAAATATATTGTTACCTGAAATAAATATTTTATTTATTAAATATTACTCGAAATAAATATTTTATATTTAATAAATATATTTTCTAAAATTCAATATATATATGAATATGTAATATAAATTCCACGCGCATGCTCGAGAAATAGAATACACGATTTATTAAAATTATTATTGATTAATAATACGTAAAAAATAATATAATAATGTATTTTATATTTTATTTATAATATAAATATATATATATCTATTTATTTTTATTATTTATATTTTTTTATTGTAATATATAATTTAATTTATTTTTATTTATGCAAGACCGTGATTACAATAAATTGTACAGAAAACAGAAAAATATACATTTAATAATAATAAAACACCATTAATTCTACTAATTTCTTACTAATTCTATTTTTCATTTAACGGCTTGTCGATTAGCAATTTTTATTTATTTACTTGATTTATAATTTCAGGACTCTTCCGCTTTTTCAGTGGCACAATCCGCGAGAAAAATCAGTTTTCATATATTTTTTTAAATTAATTTACAGATAAATATTACAGATAATTATTAATGCAATTAACGTGCAATTAATATAATGTTTTAATATCTTCGATAAGTCATCTAAATTAATAGATTATATTTTGCGAAGAGATAAATAATTAACGAGCAATAATATATGTGACTTATTACGCTCGAAAAATCGTCTGAGTTAATAGGGGAACATATATTGCAAAGAGGTATAGTGTAGCAATATGTGTCTTTTCAGGTCCGAAAAATCATTTGAGTTAATAGGAATACATGTTATGCAAAGAGGTTGATCGAAGTAACGTCGGTAATAGAGGTTGGTAATTTATCGATAATAACGTCGATAATAACGTCGATAATTTACCAACCTTCATTACCGACGTTACTTCGAACAACCTCTTTGCATAACATGTGTTCCTATTAACTCGGACGATTTTTCGAACGTCTTAAGAGACACGTGGCACATACATAACCTGTTTTAAATTAAATTAAATTTATTAAATAATGCTAAATAATTTTTACAAATTGATGATACTCGTAAATTAAAAATTCATAATAATAAAAAATACAATATGTATTACTATGAACGTTGTTATTAACAATTATTAAAATATTTAGTCATGATGTGAAATATCGATGACAGCTTTTACGCGAAAATTATAATAAAATGCCGAAATAAGGAGAAAAAAAGAAAAAGAAAGAAAATACTGCATTTTAAAAGAAAATTGATATAATAAAAGAAGAAAAATAAAATACTCAAAGTGTTATCAATTATTATTATAATATTATATTGCGAGAAAATGGCGATTTATCAGGATGCAAAAGTAATTATACCTTCATTAAAAATATATATACTTACAGTGAGATAAATATTAGTAAATTTTTCGATATATTTCATATATTGTTTTATATTTGTTTATTCTCAAATATACATAATAATAAATGTTTTTTTTTTTTCAGCAAATCCAAGCACAAACATTGTTATTCATTCTGTCTCTATGTATCTTCATTACATGCAGTGGCAAGGAGATATTTGCAAAGTATAATAAAGTACAAATGTTTTCTGCTATTAGCCGTAATATTAATAAATATAAACAAGTGTGATATGGGGACAGGATTTTGTTATCAACATTGTTTTTTTATAAACGAAGGAATTGATGCAAGCAATGGAAGAGTCTCTGCTGCAGGTATCACACGCACTTTACAATTCTGTTAATCAACTGTTATATTTTAACAAATAATTTGAAAATTAAAATATTTCTATTACTTTTATATTATTGATAAGATCATGTGGATGCACTGTTTGATTGCATATTTGGATTTATGATAGGTGTTGAAACGCAGAAGATATCATATATGGAAGACGCAATTTCTCCCAAGGATACACAAGTACATATGAATTATGGCAGTGCAGATGTCACGCAGACATTTTTCTGGCTTTTACAAAAATCTGTTTCCATACAAATTGTGCAAATCCCATTAACAAATTGGAGGATGAGTTGCTTTTGGATCTCTCAAATAAAGATATATTTCTATCATGTGGATTTAAATGTGTGTAGGAGAGAACATTTATTGTTAAAAAGCCAAAACAACAAACAGAAAAAAATACAGGTATCTCTCTTTTCACTTTTCTTATAAAAAGAGTTATATATATATATTTTCCTCCCTTATATACAAATTTATATATAAAACTGTACCGAAACTTATGCGACAGGTGGGCGATGAATGCTAATAGCATCTTTGAGCTTGTTTCAACTTGAGTTGTTCAGTATTATTGGAACCCATAATGTTCATATTCAAAAATGATCTTTAGGAGATCCAGAAGATCCTTATGATGAAAGTTATGTAAGTATTCATTTTATGCGTAAGTATTCATTTTTCAAACAAGTATATCTCTGTTTGAAGTATTATGTAAAATTTTTCTACAAAGTATTATTTATGTAAAAAAAAGAATAGAAAGTAAAACAATTTATATAGCACAGTATCAATTATATAAAATAAAGATAAGTATTTTAAAAATGTATTTTTAATATTTATTTGAAAACTTGGAAATTTATTTAGATATATAATATTTAGATATAAAATTAATTTTCATTTCTTTGGAAATTTATTAAGTTTTTTTTTATTATATACAATTTTATTAAGATTATTGTTATATACAATTTTTAAACTTTGGAAATTTATTAAGATATTTATATTTAGATATAATTAATTTTTATATATTTTAATTTACAGATAATGCAGTTGATGTGCAGTAATACGCGTCTTTTCATACTCTCAAAAGTTCGTCTGAATTATTCTTGTTAATTATTATTTTTAATTATTATTGTTAATATAAAAATTACTTTAATTAATTTCTTTTACCCGAGAATGCATATTTTCTAAATGTATATATATATAAATGTGTACATAAATGTGTATAATATAATATAATGATTGTTATCATTGTATTTTTATCAATTGTATTGTTATCAATGATTGTTATCGAATAGGTGGGAACTTGCTTTTTTTTCCTTGCATTGAGCAAGTTCAACGTGCAAAACTTATTTGTGAAGGATTCATAGAATTAAATACACATATGAACGTTTGCAAAAAGAATTTACAATTCAAATAAAAACTATAATTACTATATAAATAAAAACTACCGTTTATAAGTATATAAAATTCTATATAAGCTATGTATAATTTATATATAATTTTATACGACTTATTATATAATTCTATATAGCTTATACAGAATTTTATATATTTTATACAATTTTATATTGTTATATATAAAAATTTGTTTAGCGGGCTACTCGAATCGAGCGCGCACCTCGTGCGCGCGCACGTCTTTGGAAGGGAATCGAGACCTTTGCCCTCGCGGCGCTTCCCGCCAATCGGCGACCGCGAGACACATATCGATATATATCGATGATCTCATCTTGCTCGCGGGCAAGTTCCGGCGATTGCGGTGAATGTGCTCTTTTCAAACATGGGGAGGTTATCTTTTTGAAAAGCGGAGTACTATGTGGGACCTCGGTAACCGGGCTGCCGTGGTGTTGATAAGCCTGACGTGCGGCTGCCTGCTGATCTACAACGCCTGGGGCGCGATCCTGGGGCTGGCGCTCACCCTGCTGCTGGTGGTGTACGCCTGTTACTCGTTGCTCGCGAACGACAGTCTGGTGTCGCCGCACGCGTATCGGACACTCGGCTACCTGAGCGAGGCGAGACGCGAGCTCGCCGCGGCCTCCCGCGTCCTCTGCCATCACGGTGTCGGACAAGTGCGTAAGCTCGGGCAGAGTGCGAGTCGTTATTACCGCGAACATTTCCCGTTCAGGATGCCCAAGCGACGTGCGAGCGCTTACCAGCTAAGCAGCGATCCGTATGTCGCCGTCAAGAGTCGCAGAGACTCGACGCCGTCGTCCACGTCGTCGTTATCGGCGTCCAGGTTCGGCTCGATCGATCAATTGAGCCCGATCCCGCGCGTTCCTCACCGTTTGCCCGCCGATGACAGGCTCGCGGTAGACGGGAGGTTCTACGACGTCGGCGACAGCGATCGCTTGTCGCAGCAGCAGCAACAAGCCGCCTTCGGCAAGCACACTTCCACGCCGGTGCTGAAACCCGGCGACAGAGAAGAGACTTTCAGAAACGGCGACGTCGACCCCGACTCGCGTCGAGTGTCCTCGAGGAAGGTCTCCTCCGCGAACGCTCAGACTTGTGAGAACATCGCGCAGTTCAGTCCGGAAGGGTCTCCGTGGGGTGTGAGTATAAGCCCTGCGATGCGTCCTAGACCAGCGGGTGTAAAGACGGTCCAGACTGTCGCCGGACCGCTGTTGGCGTCGACGAGATATAATATCGATCCAAAGTAAGCGTGGATTTTATTTAATCATATCTCGTTTCTTATCGCAATGTGCGAGTAACATTTTAATTTTGTTGTCTCTCGATAAATTTTATTGTATACATCTTATTCTTTTCCTAAGGGTTTACACGGATGTGACATCACCAGGTCTTACAACGAGATTAACCAAGTATGCTACGGAGGCAAAGAGTACATTAATCCATCAATCTCAGTATGGCACTGGGCAGTTTCCGAAAGTCAATCTTTATGCGAGTCCAATTCCTCTGCTGAATGCAAAATCTACAAAGATGAGAATGCCTGTGACGGTTAGGGTAGCAGCGCCAGATGTGGCAAAGTACTCTCCACCGGAAAGGCAAAAGATTCTGTCTAATATTTGTCATACAGAGGACAGATCACCCACAAGTGTTGTCCAGGTCTTAAGAGAGATATCATTAAAACGACACGCATCGACGGATGATGTCAGTTTTGATGTTGCTAAGAAGCAAAAAACAGACAGTTTCTTCAATGAGGAAAGAGAATTGATCCTGGAAGAAAATAATAAGCAGAAACGTGGCAGGGACGAATCATCCAAATCGGAAGAGGATTTTTCTCCTCAGAATAAATCTGCCAGAGCTACAAAACGTACAAAAACACAATCCTGTTACGATATCTTGAATTCATTAAGTTCCAGTATGAATGTTTCCACTGGTGTTAAAAGAAAAGCGGGTGAGTATTAAATTTTATCTATAACTAGGTATCAGTAATTTTTATATTCGACACATATGAATTTTTATCAATATTCTTTTACAGTTGATTTCTCGCGTAGTGGGACACCTGATTTTGAAAAGCATTTCAAATCATTGGAAAGTACACATCCTCCCAGTAATGCTGCACTGCAATCTCAAAATTTAGAAGGTCATACGGATAAAGCCGAGCTTAAGGAAATATATTCGAGAAATCTAGAGACACTTAATTCTAACAAAATGGAAGAATTTCCTCTGATGAAGGGGATATTGAAGTCATCGAACAGAGAATTAAAAACCAACTTAAACAAAGCAGTGTCAGCAGTGACTCACAAAGCTACAAAAAAGGTTGCCACCGAAACTAATGACGCCAAATCTGTTTCTCCGTCAAGACTCTGTCAAAGTTCTGTCAGATTGACAGAAAAATTATTTATGAGAGCCGAACCCGAACGTAACGAACAGTTGAAGTCGCTCGTAGAAGAACCAAGTAATATAAAGGTCAAGTTTGCAACGGATAATGTGGAAGAGATAAAGAAGGAAGACATACGAAATATGAGACGAACTAATATGAAGGCCAGACTCCAAAGTATGTTCGATGCAATATCAGGAAAAGGTAAATATCATATAATATTACATATGAAAGTATATTATGTAAATTATAAATAATTTCTTATGTACGTAACAAATGCTTATCATTCATTTTGACTCAAAGATTTAACAGAAAAAAATTTTGTTACACACGCATTCTCCTCTTTTTCTCCCTATTATTTTATATTACAACTTTCTTATTTGTGCTTTCAGCGGAGAACAAAATCAATCCGGACGTTGTTATTCAAGCGGACGATATTAACGCAATTACGCCACCAATCACGTGTTCAGTCATTTGCGCGACTCTCAATTCTTCGACAACCACGACCAACATCAATACTACACCACTATCCACCGCAGCTATTGTTCCAAGTGGTTTCTCTTCGTCGAGTCTCGACGCGAAACTCAATACAAAACCAGCCACCATTTTTAGCTCGCCGAATACTACACCGAATGCTACATTGAGTACTACACCGAATACTACATCGACTCTTATACCGAATACTACAGTGCAATCGAACATGCCGCCGATAAGTATTTCCGAAACAAAAGGAACAATCGGTCAAGCGAAAGTTATACCAATTATGCCCGTGATCGTGAATACAGAATCCTTACAAAAAACTGTATCTTCAGCTCCAAGTACAGCATCAACTTTTACCTTTGGCAAACCGAAAACAACAATTACAACGTCGAGTAGTTCATTGCCGAACTTTGGTACTACTAGTATATCCAACAGTAGTACTTTTGCACTAGCTACTACCACACCAACGTCTTCATCAACGTCTATTAATTTCCTAGCGCTCGATAAAACGCCATTGAGCTCGGCATTCACATCTGTAAATCCTAGCGCTGCAACAAACATGAATATTCAGACGAATAACACTAGTATTACTACAAGTGCAACCCTTGGTTCATCTGCCGCAATCAAAACTACACAGGCTAGTCCTACCTTCAATTTCGGCGGCGGCAAATCATTTTCGTCTCCGGCTACGATGGCTCAAACTACAACGTCAAGTTTATCGTCTCCTGGGATGATGATATTGCCAGTTAAAACAACTGCAGCATCGATCATCAATGCCACCACGTCCGGTTTTAACAGTACTGCGAATACGTTGAATAGCCCTGCAACAGCAATATCCACGGCTCCACCTTTGTTCGCTTTCGGAAGCAACGGTACCGTTTCGCAACTTCCAAAGTCGAATACCTTCGCGTTCGGCCAATCTGATAGTAACATTCAATCGAAAGTGAACGCCTTCGGAAGTCCCTCGAGCGGCCAGACGACATCATTGTCGCAAGCTACAACTCAACCGTTCAATTTTGCATCCAATATTTCGGCCGTGACGACCGCCGCAAGTAACTCATTTACGAATACCACGGATACCACATCGTTAGTAACACCGATATCGATATCCGGATTATCGAGTACACCTGCGTTCTCGCTCACGTCCACTACTTCCTCAACGTCTACTCCATCCACCAGCAAATCTTTGTTTACTTTTGGCTCTTCCAACACTTCAAATGCGACGTCTACAGCTGCGGTTCTACCAGTTACAACTGCCAGCAGTACAAACCATTTCGGCGCGATGAAAAACAATGCCGTTCTCGCGTTTGGCGCGTCTACCAAGAGCGTCACTCCGCAATTTAGCACATCTACACTCGCCGTTCCACAATTCGGTGTATCCACCACGTCCATTTTCGCCACTACGTCGAATACAACGACGAGCACAAATATCTTTGGTTCGACGAGCAATAGTCAATCATTTTTCGGAACTGCATCAGCGGTACCTACTGGAACTACTGGCATATTTAACAGCCCGACGACCACGGTGCCTTCGATCTTCGTTACGACGACCAACACTACGCCTTCGTCGAACAGTACGATCGGTTCCAGTTTGTTCGCCAGTACTACAAACGCCAATTTGACTTCGACGACCACCGCACCTTTGATGTTTGGTAGCGGCACGCCGATTTTTGGACAGACGAAGCTTTCGCCGTCTTTCGGAACAGCAGGCGGCATGACATCACCGTTCGGTAGCACATCACCCTTATTCACTTCAACCACGCAAGCTAGCACCCCGACCGCGTCCACATTTAATATCGGTAACGTCTCCACTGGTACCCCTGGCTTCGGTGGCACGAGCAACGCGACGCCCGCGTTTGGAACATCGAGCGTAGGAACATCGCAGGCAACATCGGGTTTCGGCGGTTCGGCCAGTATATTCGGTTCGACCGATAAAAACACATCGGTACCCATATTCGGAACGAATTCTACGCCTGCTAGTGGAGCCTTTGGCCCCCCTTCGACGACAAGCACCTTTGGCGCGCAAAATCCTACGAGCCTCAACACGTTTGGATCCGCAGCAAGTGGCGGCATTACTACGTTCGGGGATAATAATAAATCTCCATTCGCAACATCCGCGACTACGGCGGGCTTTGCTGGTACATCTACATCGTCTTCGATTCCCGCCTTCGGGACCAACAACGCTAATAATGCGAGCAATAACACAAATGCTATGTTCGTCTTTGGAAGTAATCAGAATAAGGATGGGCAACAGAACACTGGATTCCCTTTCGGTTCCAATTTCAACGCTGGAAATAATAATTCTACGGCTGCATCGTCCGCTCCCTTCCAATTTGGATCTACATCTGCTAAATCAGGTATAAAGTATTTTCGAATAACTTATTTTATTACTAATATAATTGTATAAAAATCATTGAATTATATGTGGCAAATTAAATTTCAGATGCAAGACGAAAATGTAAACTCTTGTGAAATATCATTATTATTCTTATTATATTATTTATTATATTATTTATTATATTTATTATGTTATATTATAATATAATGTAATTCTTCTTTCGAACATTTTGGATGAATTATATTGTAAAATCATTTATTTTCAGCAGCAACAGGATTTAACTTTACCACACCACAGTCAACGACTCCTGCCCTTAATTTCGGAACACCAGCAGCACAACCTTCGACCTTCAACCCTTCCACGCCTGGTATGTTCAACATCGGAAGTGGATCCACCGCACCGCGATCTAGGACAATTCGTACACGAAAACCAAGATGATGGAGAATGTAAATGTCGCTCGTTCGAGTGCATATTTTTGTTTGAAATATATATTTGGAGTGTTTATTCAATTATATTATTTTATATATAGTTTCGCGTGCGTATGAAACGTAAAACACTAATGCGCATATCGCATTCGATAAATTTGATAAATCATATATGACACAAATTATATATTGTGAAGATAATAAGTAATAAGTGGTTCGTTGCCGCATTTTTTATAAAGTATGTTCGGTGACGGGATTGCTAAATGTCTCTACTCTGTACATATATAAGTATATATATATATAATAAGTACATACGTATTGGGTGCTTTGTCTAATTTAAATTAAAAATTTTGATTATCTGAAATATCTTTCGATATGGAAAAATGAGTAAGAAAGAAATTAGTTCAAAAAGGCAAATATAATTAATAAATAATTAATAATCAATAAATTTTTTTATTTACATTTTTTATTAATTTTTTTTTTATATATAGTACCCTGCACATGCAAAATCCTAAAAGATTCATATCTTTATGATTTTATATTTTTTATATATTCTAGTATAAGATATAAAATGCCTATAAATATATATTTAAGCATTATGTACATATATATATATATATAAAATATATATATATATATATGTTTATTATATAAATAAAAATTTTTTTTCTTTTTATGAAATATTAGTTTTTTCGAATTAGTTTCTCTGCTCTATATATTCATTTTTCCATATTAAATCAATTTGATAAGGGTATTCATCAAATAATTATATAGATAAAACAACCCATATGTATAGTAACATCTAATGTTTTAGCTCAGTCTAATTATTAGAAAGAAATTACATAAGTTTTACAAAAAATGCTTCAAATTCACACAACAGATTGTGCTTACGGAACTTTGATGTTGCGCAATATAATGCAACATATGATTCAGAAGTCCAACATACGAGTTTATTTATCTGTACATTTGTAATTAACGAATAATGAAACAGTTGTGTAGACAATTTTTCGTCTTTTGAGATCATAACATGGGAAAAAATTTTAGTCGTAACATAATAAATAATTACAATGTAGTAAAAATGTTTGACTGTGATTGGTCGATTTGTTTAAGGTCTTACAGTTACGACTAGAACTTTTTTACGTGTCATGACCTTTTATGATTTTAACAGATAACAGATTAATAGAATTTATGATTATGCTAATTTACCATTTTAATTTTCTTTTTTTGTTTATATCAGTTTATCTCAAGTTCCATCGACAGATATTTCTTTCTGAATATATGTAACTCAACTGCTACATACGATACTCTTATTATTGTCACGTACATTAACGCGATTATTTTGTTGTTCCTACGCATATAATACTTCTTATCCTATAGAAAGTTTTGTATCGTTACAAGCTGTGCATATCGAATATCTCTGAAAAGAAATACACAAGTTTTAATTTAAGTAATAGAAAGTTAGCGTTTCCTATAAGCGACACATCTATCTCTTGCCTTCCCAAATTTTTGTTATTGTGTTATTTTAAAATGAGTGAAAATTGTGTAAGCAAATGTTCTTCCATTTATGCGTGTGGAGAAAGATAATGTTTAATGTGAATATGATAATATTATAAATGAAAGTTCAATGAGAATAAAACAAGTATGTATGGCGGAAACTTTTTGTATAAAAAATTAGAATAAAATATAAATTATATTTATTATTTATGACAGATTGTTCACCAGTTCAATAATGAATTAATGGTAATGTAATAGTTATATATGTTTTTATTTCATTCCAATAATGCATTTTTTACATGTGGATTTCTTATTTGTAGTATCATTGCTTTTTACGTATTCAACATATGTGTTCTTATACATTTTATAATGCAAGACAAATATATTACAGCAACTATATATGTAGGAAAAGCGTATAATTGTATAGAATTGTGAATATATATCCGCCACGACGTTATTTCCGTAATTTTCGGAGAAAGAGATAATGATTCGCCACAAGATCCTCGAAGCCAGGATGGCCAGGTAAGGATTAGTATCTCTAATCTCTATCTGGTGATTTTTGCTAACTTTAATAAATACAAATAGTTCTAATAAAAAAAATTACTTGCGTTTACTTCATTTATAATTAGTGTAATAAAAATATTAAGATATAAAGTTTGAATAAAAAAATGAAACGAGAAATGATATATTTTGATTTTGGAAAATATGTTTGAATTAGATTTCTAAGAGAGATAACATTCTTTATTATCATCAAGGCGATGTGAAATTTCGAGATATGCAATCGGAATTTTAGATGATATATTATCTGTGCACACAACTCTTACAACATATTAAAAGTAGTTTTGATGTTATACTTTCTATATATACTAATCACATTTCACAGCAGGATTCACTCGATTGCTTACACCTAAACATTGTCCTTTTATCATTTTTCTTATTATTTTTCAAATGGATGTTTTTCTTATCTGTAGCAGGAACTGCATTTCTCTTTCCATTGTATGAAAAATGTGGAAATGGTTAAATCTGAAACACGTTTTAAATAATAAAAATTGTTAATAATTTTATTTATTAATACTAAAAAAAAAATGTTATTGACAATTATAATATATAATATGTATGGTTATAAATATATGAAAAATCATACTCTCTCTCATTATATCAAACAAAATGTATATACATTTTAGAAAGAGCACAAGTTTATTAAAGTTTTCTTTTGATTTTTATTTTCTTTATCTTTCAAATGGATGTTTTTCTTACCTGTGACAAAGACAGAGATTCTGTATTCCTTTTTCTATTGTATGTAGAAATTGTTAAATCTGAAGCATGTTTAAAATAATAAAAATCATTAATAAAATGTTTTAGTAATTAACAATTATAATGTGTACATGTATACAAAATCATATTTTTTATTAGACATAACATGTATACATTAAAAAGAGCAGAAAAGTTTTCTTTTGATTTTTTTTACCTGCGACAGCATCAGGGTCCTTTTTCTCTATTGTATGAAAAATATAAAAATTGCAATGCTTTTTGGCTTAAAGCTATCCGACTTCTCGCTTTCCATTCTTCTTTTCACAAATAGATATTTTCTCACCCGCGTTAGGGTGCTGCAGGGTTTCTCTTCTCATTGTCCATTTTCCATTTATCTTTTAAGACGGAAAACAATTCAAAGGTCATAGGGTGCTGCAGGGTTTCTCTTCTCATTGTCCATTTTCCATTTATCTTTTAAGACGGAAAACAATTCAAAGGTCATCAGGGCCTGGAAATTGAAAAGGCTTTGGAGAATTCGTTAATTTGAAGATTGAAAATCCCGCGCAAGCGCGGCGTTCTTCGGCGGCGCTCGGCGGCGCTCGAGGCTCTTCGTGAAAGCTCGAGCCGCCCGATTGGCCGACGCGGCGTCTAATCGGTGGGAGGCGGCGAATCAGGGGACGCGACACAGACCAGGCACGGTGTGTTTACCCGGTCGCCTGGAAGCACGTCCATTGCTGGCGGTGCGAGTAGTATTAACATCATTACCGGAGAGAAGGTAACATCAAGGAAAGGACGTACTCGCGCGTCTACACTCCACCTTTACCACCATGGGTGAGACCGAGAAGCAGCCGGAACAACCAAAGGCTGTCCAGCAGAAGATGGTCATCGGTGAGTAGGAGCTCGCGTTATTATTATTATCGCGCGCGGCGATTCGACAAATTGGCGGAGGAAAAAATCCGCCGCGCGTTCCTCCGCCCGTAATGGCGTCCACGCTTCGCGGCGTTACGATACGAAGCCATGTGGCCGGCGCGGAAAATCGCGCCAAACTTCCCGTCGACTCTTTTCTTTCCAAGCCCTCTCCTCGCGTTGGACCTCGCGGCTCCGCGCCGTCCTCCATTTTCCATCAGCTGATGCTCCTCGCGAATTTCGTCCCTTTCGCGTGGAGGATCCTCCTCCGTGGAGACAGACTCTTCCGTCCGGCCATCGATTTTCGCCTCCCCGATGTCGCGTCGTTTGTCATCTCTCGCCGTGTTTCTCGGGTACGGTACTGAACAATTGTTGGCGAGAGTCGACGTCGCGGGCGAGGAGCTTCTTCGGAGCGAGGGGTCCATCGGCGATATTATCGATCTTTTTTCTCTCTCTCGCGCCGATCTGAAATATCCCGTGTCCCGCGCGCGCTCTCCACGTTTTCGTTATGTAAGCGCGTCGCGACCGCGTGCTTCTCATCGGAGCGTGCTTCGCACGGAGAATTGCAAACCGGAGCTGGATGATCGATCTCGCGTATCTCCCCGAGTGAGGTATTTTAGTTGGCGCTATTTCGAAAACGAGGCTTTCGATATATGCGAGAGAAATTCCTGTAACGGAGTAACGAAAACAAATTCGAGAAACCCTCTATTGTGTGTATATCGCTCTTTGTTCCCTGGAACAAAAATATTGTTGAAGGTTAAATTTGGTCCAGAATGTTCGAAAATCACTCGTGACTCGTTGCTTATTTTGAAAAAATTGTATACATTTTTATTCTACCTTTTTAAAGAATTTATATGAAAATTTATATATAAAAATATGATATAAAGATTTTTAAAAAATGTATTGCCAAAAATTGATATATTTATATTGAAATATATGCGCATCTCATTGAAATTCATGCTGTTTAAAATAGATGCCAGTTTTATGTAAATTGATATATCTTGTTAAATGTAACGCTTAATTAATTTCAGCGTTTTATAAATCCTATATTATTCAAATGTGTGAATAAAATTATTCCGATTTTCGGTTTGAGGAATTTCATGAATACAATCGTGTTGGATCTATCGTTGTGATACTAATTTCGACCTCTGTTGGGTTATGCTGCTTCAAGGTCATGTGTAACTGTTATTAAGATAGTCTTATCGTATTTTCGCCAAGAAGCAAGATCAAGTTATATATTATTATATATATATAATGATAATATATGTATATTACTTTTAAACGAAAATTATTTTTATTTCGTAAATTTATAAATTTTTAAACAGTTGTTTTCTAATTTTAAAATCTAGAAACAAATTTACTTAGAAATTTATGAAAAAGTGTAGATTAATTATAATTTGAATTACAACCCACCGTTCTTAAGAATTATTATTTTTATCACGATTGAATATTTACCTAATTTTCTATTTTACCTCTAATGCATTATTCTTCGAAATATTAGTCAGCATATTAAAAAAATATATGTCGTTATATTTCGATTTGAACGGTGACGTGTTCGAATAAATACGTGATAATTTCGTTTCGTTAAACGTGTTATTTTCTTCTTCAAGGTCGCTTTCACACTTAAATAATAATAAGTATAGATGATATCTCTGACTCAACATTTTCTTTTTTCGTGCTTTGAATATTTTGAATAATTTCTTTTATAGTTAAATTTCTTTCTTATTTTTAATTTATATGTTATATAATATGATGCACACAAAGTGTAATATATAAAAATATTTCAAAAAATTTAACGAAAATCATGAATTAGGCATCGTGTGAAATTTTTATTATGAAAATATATATTTACATATATATATTTGCATAGCATTTAAATCATACATTTTTCTTTCATTTCAGCAAACAAAGTGACAGGGACTGTAAAATGGTTCAACGTCAAGAGTGGATATGGATTCATTAATAGGTCAGTAATTATTATTTTATCTTATAGTTTTCTTTCTCTATTTGTTTTTTTATTACTTGGAATATTCGTCATTTTATGCAACACTCAGATGGAGAACACTATCTATTTGCTTGTGTGGGTGTCTCGTCTAAGAATTAGTCATATACTAATTAATATTTAAACACGCATTTTACTCCATTTTCTGGAAATTCCTTGTGAATGCACACACATACACATCGCAAATATCAAATTATCTTTTTCATTTTTTTTTGTTTGTGAACTCTGTGTCCAGAATTGTATTCCCTTCCGTTCAAATCGCGCGTTTTCCGAATAAATTTTGCAATTTCCGTCATACATTAAATTATTCAAGAAGAATAAATTAACTGGCTGATGCTTGCGATTATTTCTTGGGAAAAATTTTGCCCACGTGTTAAATCTAATTATAAGTCAGCGTGCTGCGTCTGTATAACAGTATAAATGAGTCGGGTCAGTCATTGATAACTTGACATGTATTTTTTTGTCAACATTCTGAAACAAGATAGGAAGATATTTATTTAACAGACAGACTTATTTAATATTTATCAAAGATTTATTAAAGATTAAAGCATCATTTTTTAAACATATTTCCTTTCTTAATGAACAAGACATTCCATTCTTATCAACAATATCGAACATACTGCTTTTTTAATTTTCCTATTCCATTATTGATAAACTCGTCAACGTGATATATGTATGTATGTGTGAAATAATTCTCTATTGATTCGATTTAATTATTTCATATCGCGTCTTCGCGCTACGAATGTAAAATTTAGAACGCGAGACAGACTTCCAAGACTGATAACGATTTCAGCGGATGCGGGGAAAATAGCGGTCTCTAATATTAGGAAAATCGTTTCTCTGTCTCTCTCTCTCTATCTCTGCTACAGGTTCGACCTGCAACCTCGACCTGGCACTCTGCCGTACGGAAAATAGACGCTTCATTCGGCACGTGTACGGACCGTAAAGTCGGTTCCTCGCTATTTCGAGGTCTCTCTATTCATCTGGCCGAGGGCCAGAAAATTTTCGCGCATGCTCCGTTCAGAAGAAGCTGTTTTACCGCGTATTGTACACGCGGAACTTTTGCGCGAAGACAATGACGTCTTCCGGATGTTCCGCGCAGGAAAGAAAAATTACGTCGGAACGATTCAGAAGAAGAAATTCTCGTCTACTTTCAGATTCTTTAGATACTTTAGATTCTTTTCTTTCACGCCAGGGGGTGGAAAACGGTTTCGCACCATTGTTTTTTTTTTAGAACGCTTACCTGCATCGTAAAATATTAGAAACGGTCGTTTCAATACAACTATTTGCAAACACAGACCGCTTTTGTCACTCTATCCTAACGATCGTTGTATTTTAATCGATTTTCAGTTCGTCTTTTCTGAAAAAATATAATAGTTAAACCTTTTTTTTGTTCGTAATAAAGAAACGCATGACGTATTGTGAATATTTCTGAAGAATATTTCTAAAAGATATATCTTATTCACAGTGAGAATTTAATCCATGTATATCTTGTGGTTTCAACTTTTTGTATTTTATGTGTCTCGCTTACTCATTCAAATTTATTTGTGAGAACGTATTTTTTTATAAAGATGTCAGATTTATTAAAATAATTATATAAAAAATGTACAATTGTATTGATTACATATATACAATTATTTTAAAATTCACAAGAAGAAGCCATATTTTACGATGTCTAATAATAAATGAGATTAGAAGCGAACGTGTTTTAGAGTCTTATTCGAAAATTATTCAGAGAGTTTCCGGGACAAATTTGGAAAATAATAAATTAATTAAATGAAACTGAAGAATCTGTAATTCTATCACCGTACAGGGTTCATCGAAAGTTAATAATCTTCACCGAAACGACGCGAATCCATTGTTCATTCGTCGTGTTCATCTTCGATTTCGATGAACTCGACTACCACAATGGAAGAGCAACGTTCCGTCTCGATACCCGTTGGATGATACCCATCGTTATCGATCCATGTTTCGAGACGTACATCAAAATTCGGCAGTATAGATATTACTTGATATAGAAATTGTAAAAGACTATAATGCAAACTTTAAATCTTTCATTAATACAATAAATTAATATATTAATCGTATATATATAATAAAAAAATATTTATTTGAACACAAGAGTGTCGCTTTTAATTTTTGAAGATTGTAAATCCACAAGAATATATTGTTTTCCCCATAAAGATAAAAGTGCGCGACGTTGCAATTTTTATTTGGAAATATCGATTTCCATTAATTCGGTGATTTAAAAAAAACTGAAAATTTTATTCGCGATCTTCGTGTTCTCCACTACTTTATTCACCTTTTGTTAATCGCGCGCAAACGGATAGAGGGAGGAGAGGGATGTCTATAGTTGTAGCAGCTGGTAATTGTGTATGGGTTTGTGTATTTCTCTCTCTTGTCTCTGTGTGCACATCGCGGGGTTCGACGACCTTTCAACTCCATGCTTTGCTACGCAGCTTCATGGATTCCGATTACGTCCGCACGCTCGCGAATTCATGCGTAGGACATACATATTCGCGATGCGAGCGGTGTATCACGCGTACACGCGTGAAACTTTGTAGAGAATGCGAACACGAACCTGTGTTGATACAATTAAATCAAATTTCCATTATATGCCGTGATACATGCACGATAAACAGATGGACGTGATTATTTCGCTTTTCAACGATTTAATAAAGTTCCTGGTTTTTTTTACAGAGATATAAATTGCAAACGAATTGGAAATTTAAATTTAAAATTGTTTGAAATATAACATTGCGATTTTTCACTATTATTACAAAATTAATGATTATAGAATTTATGGAGAGATTAGAAAAAAAATTATTAAAGAAATTAACTGACTTTTGTATAAATATTTTGGATAATCAATCTTAATTTGCATTAAAAATATGATTGTTTTTAATGCAATTACTCGTCTTGATTGTTTCAGAAATGATACCAAGGAAGATGTGTTCGTTCATCAGGTAAGCTTTTTGCATTTAATATTACGATATTTAATTTTCAAGATCTCACCGATGTGTACTTCAATGTGACGTATGTAATTGCAGTCGGCCATCGTTAAGAATAATCCAAGGAAGGCTGTGCGTAGCGTCGGAGATGGCGAGGTCGTGGAATTCGACGTCGTCATTGGCGAGAAGGGTCACGAAGCTGCAAACGTCACCGGTCCAGCAGGTGAAGCAGTAAAGGGATCACCCTATGCCGCGGACAAGCGTCGTGGGTATCGCGGTATCCATTGGGTATATCCAAGACGCGGCAACGGCCGACCTCAAAATCGTAGACCACGCGAAGGCCAGGAGGGTTACGATCAAGGTACGCGGATCACTTTTATCTATTATATTATTTTGGTTTATCTTTCGAGAATTATTAAGAATATAATAAGAATATAAGTATATATAATATAATATAATATATAAAAATATGTATTGAGAATAACTTGTTCTTTTGGGTATAAATTAGGCGAGGGAAAGAGCGGTGACGACGCAAATGCTCCCGAGGGCCAAGCACCGCAGCATCAGCGTCGCTATAGGTTGCGGCGTCAGTATGACGGTTATTATCGTGGAGGACGACGTTCTGGTCCCGCACAGCAGGGGGAAAACCAAGGCGAAGGTGGTGAACAAGCGGAAGGAAACGGCGAGGGGAACGCACCGCCGCGTGGTGGAGGTCGTGGACGCGGCGGTCCGTCACGACGTTACTTCCGCCGTAATTTCCGCGGAGGAAGAGGTGGTGGTCCACCACGACGTCCTCGCAGCCAGGATGGCCAGGTAAGGGTTAGTATCTCTAACTCTGTCTAACTGGTCATTCGAGCTATTTTTTTAGTAAATAAAAAGAATTCTAATAATAAATTTATTCGCGTTTTAAAAAATTTTTTTTAATTTTAATTTTTTTCATTTATAATCAGTGTAGAAAAAATTTCAAGGTATTATACGATTTGAATAAAGAAATGATATATTTTGACTTTGGAAAATATCGTATCTTTGAAGATTTCTTTATAGCGATAACATTCTTTATTATCATCAAGGCGATGAAATTTCGAGATACGCTATCTCGAAATTTTGGGTGATATATTCTCTGTACACATCTCTTATCTGCAACTCTATTAAAACTAGTTTTGGTGTATGTTATAACTTCTATTACACACTAATCACATTTCACAACAGGATTCACTATATCCTCAGTTGCTTACGTCTAAACGGCATATTGTCCCTTTATCATTTTTCTCTCGCAGCAGTGCTGTGTATTATTACATGAAATCAATGGACTTGTAAATGGACGCGTATTTATTTCAATTTTGTATTTTTAGTCTAGCTAATGAACAGAGTTATACAAGTTTGAACTTGGTTGTTTAAATTTGCACGGACTAATATCCTTATTATAAAAAAAGAAATTTTGTAAAGAAAATATACAAGGACATTGAGTTTACTTAGATGCACTTTTTCTTTTTTTTTTTTAAATTATGTTTATATATTTAGCAAGGATATATAGAAATTCTGTAATCTTTCTCCCCTTGTGTAATAGACGATGCATTATTCACGCACGGAGTATGTGTTCTGCGCTGTTTATTAACCATTTCTGTTTCACGTTTTGCACTTTGTACAAAAAAAAAGCAGAAATATCTTAGCCACTAACTTAGACACGAATTTTCTGTAATCGTCAAAATGTTCGGATAGCTAATAAAAATTAGATATATAAAAAGCGCTAGTTAGAGTTAGGCACAGATATTAGGCGCGATGGAAATTATTTTTAAATTCTTCTACTTATTTAGAACGTTTTGGTCCTTTTGAATCATCCTCAGGATATCAAGAAGGGAAAGGGGGAAACGAGAACACGAGTGGACATCCTGACTTGCGCAATAAACAAATAATACTATTGTTATTGTCCCCCCTCCCCTTCATATACTGAGAATATCCAAAGAAAGGATCGAAACGTTCAAAATAAGTATACAGGAATTTAAAAATAATTTTTTTGCAGTTAATATCTGTGCCTGACTCTTACCAGTCCTTTTTATATCGTGTTTTGTATTTGAATATCAGAGCATTTTCGATCTATCATTTTAATTAGATATATATATATATATATTGTAAAAAAAATTAGGTGACCGACGACGGCGAGGCTATTAGCGAGAATATCGATAATTCGCGAAGGAATCCACGACCGCGTTACAGACGACGATTAATACGACGACCTCGTACAACTTCGAGCCAACAGACAAACAGACTTGAGAACTTGCCACCCTCGGGCACAAATCGCAAGTCTCCCAATCCCACTTCCCTTCGATCAGTCATCGATATTCCTCCTGAATCCTATGATAACTCCACCAAGGTATTATTGATTCTTCTCTTTCCTACTCGAGACAGTACAACTCGCGTCAACACATTTTAACTTCTTTATGAAAAATATAACTGACGATTTTACGGATTTAACTTACATATCTATAAATATAATTTCATGAATTACAATGACGATACGTCTACAATCTCTTTAAAAAAACGCTTGCTTTACGAAAATCTGCATCATTATTTTATAATTAATTTCATCTATATATTACATTTATAAATACCCATTTCTGTATCAATGCTTGACATTTATTTTTTGTTCTTCTATATATATTCGACAAGACACCCTAACACGAATTATCAAAAGTTTTTATACACACATATATACATATATATACATATATATACATATATGTATATATAAAAGTCGTACGAGGTCGTATATAGTTATACAATAGATATATAAAACTATATATATGTATATGTATATATAACTTTGCGCGAAATATTGAAACAATAAATCCTAGTAGTCGCCAGCTTTTATTTTCATTCGACATTACGAAAGCTTTTTTAATTATTGAGACTCCGAACGCAATCTATACGACGAATACAGAGCGGTAGCGCTTAGCA
The DNA here is from genome assembly GCF_030444845.1 of Prenolepis imparis. Taxonomy (NCBI): domain Eukaryota; kingdom Metazoa; phylum Arthropoda; class Insecta; order Hymenoptera; family Formicidae; genus Prenolepis; species Prenolepis imparis. Next base: position 13,200,573 of record NW_028141165.1, on the reverse strand, counting down.
CACACTGTTTGCACGTGTCTTTTTGTACTCTTTTCAGTCGGAGCAGAAGTCGGATGCACCTAAAGATTCAGATGCACCTGCCGCGGCCCCTGCTCCCCAGGTAACGGCGCTTTATATTCTCTTCTTTTCTCGATCTTGCAGGAGCTCGTCTCGGTTATCGCAGTTCTTACGCACTTACACTTTCAAGCATTAGGTGTGATCGACAAAGTAGACGTTAAGATTTATTTTTCTTGCGCTGTTTCTCAACACTCTCTTATACTTTTCGTTCTCTTCCAGAAAGAATTTGCATTTTTTGTTTCTTACGCAGCATCGTAAAAAGAGATGTACCGAAAGCAAAGATATATATTTTTAGCACGCGTTGCATAATTATACTGCCGTCATAATATATATATATTGTTCTTGCAACTTTTCCACATTTATTTAATGTTCGGTGTATGTATATATTTGCAGGAGAGCCAACCAGTGCAAAACACCACCACGGAAAGTACCGCTTAACCGAGAAAGAATAAACGCGCTGCTACCATAAGAAGAAACTACTTTTAATATATAACACCAACACCCGTTATACACACAACAACAACAATATCAACAATTATAAAACAATTGCAAAAAAAAAATCCAAAAAAATTAAAAAGAAAAAAAAATATAAGAAATCAACAAACACTACTCCACACTCTCGCAAATTACAATTAAGATATGTATGGAAATCGAAGAGTGCGTCGATTAAGAAAGCGTGCGGCGAAAGAAAATTCAGCCTTAAACGAAGTAAAACTTCAGTTTTTTTTGTACTTTGTTAAAATTTCACGCACAGCGGATAATAACGGCGAAGAAACGATAGAGAGGCGAAGAAGAAATTCTTCGCGGCTTTAAACGGTTCTTTTATTTAAATAATTTAATCGAGGAATAATTAAACCGCGTAATGATTAAACCACGTTGTACGACGGTTAATTAATTAAATAAAAATCAATAGAGAAAAGCAGCAGAGAGAAGAGTAAAGCAATTACGGAGTACAGAGCGATGAATTCGAGCGCGACAAGAGAGAAATATATATATACATATACTTTTGTTTTTTTGTTTTTTGTGTATTTCTTGTTATATTACTTCTGATTTTTCTCCGGTAAAACGCATTATAAATCGTTTCATGTGCGATATATTTGAGTTTATTATTACTATATATTTCCGCGAGTTTTCTTCACTTTTCGGCGACTTTTTTCCTCGAAAGAAAAATCGATTGATATATTGAATGGAGTAGCACTTGTAATTTTTGTCTGTCTCGAAATCATTGTTTAATTTTGGCTTATATCTTAAAATTAATTACCGTTCTTGCTTTCGCTCTTTTGGTCGCAATTTTACCTTGCGTTGATCAATAAGCGTGTAGCGTAAATATAGTACAATTTTGAGGTACGCGCCTCAAATATGATGATGATGTGGTTGTGTCGAGTCCAAATTTTCTTATACTTTACAAGCGATTTGTTACATGTAGAAACGATTATTGTAATAGCATTTATCTTGGCCATATTTTTTATAATTATCAATACTAGCCCCTGGCGGGTCCCGCGGTGTACAATTAATTAGCGATTATTGTTATTTTGACTTTACGCATTATTGATTAATCGCGAATTAGGACGCGGAAGTTGGTGAGATTCCGGCTACTCTGAGTATGTATTCGATGATGATCCGATAATGTAAATAGGACTAATAAGGAGAATAGTGATAGGACAGAAGTGTATATCTGCATCATTGACGTTATTAGTCTCCTTCTTAGTTCTAATTACTGCAGATCCTGAAAAAGATACCTAGTAACATCTCACAAACTTTCGCGTTCGTTCGGAGCGTGAGTAAATCGTCCGGTCGTTTCTGAAACTGACATTCGATCGACTATTTGCACCGAGCAAGTCGTTTTTTTATTAAACTAACTGAACGTTTGCATGCGGCAATCGACTCGATTTGACTTTTCGAAACAAGAGCCGGGCGTATCACACACATCGGCTCGATTGACAATACGAATAACGTAGACTGTCATGAAAGTACGAAAGAGAGAGAGAGAGAATATGAGAGAGAAACATACTTTATATAATTTTGCATGGAACTAATTTTTAAAATTTTAGTTTGTAGTATCGTCGACGGATAATAAAAGAAATATATACGTCTACTTTCTGTACAAAAAAAAAAGATAAAAAAAACAAACAAGAAAACTCTTTATAATTTGGCGAAATTCTTTAATATAAATTCGTATTTCTTTTCCAATTAAAATCTATATCCAGACGACACACGTCTCTGCGAGATATCACGGAGATGTACGAGAAGAATAATTTGCCAAATGTTTCTCGTGTCGTTTGGGTGTAGTTTACAGATATTACATGGTGTTATTGTTTCCGTCGTCTGTGCTCGTCGCTCAAAAAACTATCAGTATTGCACAAGATATATTTGCGACTAAAATGATCTCGAATATAAATATATTGGTAATAATTATATAGCGTACATAAAATATATATACACACAGAATATACATATTTTCGCATTATAAAAAAAAATGTATTAGCGTGCAGTTTATACACGCCAATGCATCAAACAAATTAGCGTATTCAAAATCCTTGTTCGCGAATATATTTTGTCCAACACTTTCACTGACACGCGGTAGTCGTATCCTGCCTAGGCGCCAGCAGATTAATTCCGCCCAAGATAATATCCTATAATATAAATCACGATGATCGTTTTTAATCGTTTCATTATCCTATATCCCGTTTGTGAAGTAGCGCTTTGTCTGGCCGCAACCCAAGTGTGTCTTCGTAAAATTGCATAATATCTCTGTTTGTGTAGCAACAAAAATCGGAAAGATCGAGAAATTGGTACTTGAGAAATATGAAACATCCGATTGATTTAGTATAAGCGAAGCGATTTAAGGAAATAATGAAGATGAGAAGAAGGAGTAATGTGTGTGCGTGAGTGTGGTGCCAAGTGGAGAGAGATAAACGCGCGGTTACGTTACGCAGAAGTGCGCGTTATTTATACTTTTACAACTGTAGAAGAAAAAAAAAATATATATATATATATATATAAGCGAAGCAATCGATCGAGAGAATATCGATCCGCGCCGATAGTCGCCAAATTTTTTTTTTTAATTTTTTTTTTATTCGATTTCGTAAGAAAACCCAGCGGACACGAGATGTTATCGATCAACGCATACGTGTGTCTCTCGCGTATTTTCCGCTTTTCTATTAAATTGCAATCCGCGTCCGTTGGGACAAAATCGTGGCGACTCGCGTTGTTTAACGTAATCACCCTCTGTTGTCTAACGTAACCGCGCGTTCCCACGAAAAAAAAAAAAACACGGTAGAAAGAAATAAAACAAAAATATAACAACAAAAGAATTCACACAAGAGAGACCGGCCTCTCGAGACAGGAGAGAAGAGGCGCGAAACAAGCAAAAACTTCAAGCAAGCAAGCAAGCGCGCCGAAACAGGCGCGTGATTGTAACTGCAAAAAAAGAACAATGCATGTGTTAACAGTGAATATCAGAGTTAAAGCGATAAAAGTCGTAAAGCCAAAAAGAAAGAATAACGACGAAAGAATCCAGCAGTTAAACTTAAACGCGGTAAAAAAGAAAAAAAGAAAACGGTACCTAAGATAGTAACCGAGATCTCTCGCAGTTCGTACTTCGTCCTTCGGATTATTCGCTGTCGTCGAAACGCAAGTTTTTGGCACGCAGCCGCCAAGTCAATCGCGATCGGTCATGAAACGTGTATACGTTATATTCGCTGCAAAAGTAGAGAGATTCAGGGTTTACGATCGGGCGAAAAAGTTTCTCGCGGGGAAAATTCGATACACATCGCGCTCGGTCCATTAGTTCCCGAACGTTTGCGGGGAATAAAGTAGAAAAGTGCGGAATTTTGTACGCAATCTCCATAAGCCGGTTCTTTGTATGTCAAATACTTTTCTTCAGAGATGAATATCGACCCACATATATATTCTCGAAATGATTTGACATACGAAGAGCGTCCGATCGTATGTAGATTGCTTTCGCCGAACGAAAATTTACAGTCCCCCGAATGCATTTGCGAATTAATAGGCTGGTATCGTGTCGCAAAATTTCGCGATTGTCATTGGCATCTCTTTCGGTTCTCTCCACTCGTCGAAAAAAAAAGAGCTCAAGTTACCGCCTATCGAGAAAATATAACGAAAAATTCATCCTTTCAGGAAGAGTTTTTCGCGAAGGAAGAGAAGCCCTGACACTTGTGTGTCCCTTTTCGCTCGAAATTTCACGTCGCGTGTCTACCGAAGAAAATAATCGCAATAAAAGAGGGTATCACGTCGCGACAGTCAATTAGATCCGATTCGGGTTTCACGCGAGTAAAAGGCGATTCTATCTCGAGTGATATATATATATTATATATATATGTTTGTGTGTGTATGTATATATATATCACAAGAAAGACGGCGACGTGGACGAAAAATAAAAAAGGTAAAAAACAGGGGAAAAAGAACCGAAATCCCGATCGAGGAGACGTTCAACTTTCGAGAGACAAAGAAAAAGATAAAAAAAAAGAAGAGAAAATCTATCAAAAGACCTCGACGAACGCAGGGCGCGACGCCGTCGTCGTCGTCGTCCGAGCGTGTCCCGAGTATTATAACAGTCGTCCGTCGACTGCCCTTCCCCTACACACAATGAATTTTGTACCGAAACGCGAAAGCTCTAAATGCTAATTTCATACACGGAATTTAATTTTTTCACGAGAAACATGTGCATTATAAAAAATAAATCTACCAAAAAAATTGCAAAAGTCAAATGAAACCAAACGTGCGTTTTATCTCACTTCCTCGTATTTATTCCCACGTTTTCTATTTCCCATCGAATATTATATCATCGTGCAAACAAAACAATTATCTAGAGAATAATTCAATATTGTTACAAATATATTAACGAAGAATTTATAATTTTATTTAAAAATGTATAATTGAGTTGAATGAAAATAATACGAGCCAGTAAGAAAACAATTTTTAATTAAATTAATAGTTGCAATATGTGTAAATATTTTTATTTAATTATCCGTATCGATTTATCTCTTTTTATGAAAGTCCGAGCATTTACAGCATATTTAGGTAGAAGCGGCACGATCTAAATATTGTAAATTTGCTACCGAATATAAATCAAATATTTAATCTTTGCTATTTATCTTCCGTTTTGCGGGGAGGTAATGCAATTGGCGAGTCTCCTCTCGGTGGACTTGTATGTACGAACGTATATTTCATATACGCATAATTTCACGCGACGAAGTTGATCGGAGCCGAGAGAGAGAAGTTATATAGGTATAATGCATTCCCGTCATGGAGAATTTCCAATAATACCGGCATTACGGCGGCACTTAATCACCTTTCGCGAGGTATATAAATTAATTTTCCGTCCTAGCGTTAATCTCTCGTACAGCAACGATCAGCAGTAACCGTACCTGGCACCATAATTGACACAACGGATTCGGTCCCGATATTACAGATTCATCATTATGAATTATAAATTACACGGATCGCGCGCATCGAGCGACGCGCTCGAACATATATAGTTTAACGATATACGTTTAAATTTTACATTTCACAGCAGCGCGAAACGCATTACCTAGGGAGATAGTACCATGCTTTTGATATCGGAACTTGCTTTTAAACTTGCAGAAACTTTTCGCGTTAAACTTGCAGGTTTTCCACCGGAAAATCTTTACATCGACATTCAGGATGCGCCGAAGAATACTTAATTACAAAAAATTGGATGCTGGACTGGAATGCAAATTTTTCGCTAAATAAACAAGTATTTTTATCTCGTACAATTTTCGAAATATTAACAGACTATATTTCCGAGCGTTGCTATTCTTAAAAATATACACAGTTCGTTAAAAGTAAATAAAAAATACATATTAATCTGATCAAATATCGGTGAATAAATCATAACTTTGAAAAATAAAGCGTTGATTTATAGTCGCAGTAGATGAATTAAATATCAATAGTGTCCGGTTAGATTTAAAAAAAAAAAATATATATATACATATATTCAGTATATTTTATATTTATATTGCGTAGAGAGAAGATAAAAAATATTTTGAAAATTTAAAATCGCTAGTGAATTTAGCATTATTTCGGTGCATTGCGCAGTGCATTCTCGAAAATAACAGCTTAACGTGTCTATAAGTACAATTGTCGCGCATTTCTCTTTTGTGTCAAACGTTGAAAGAAGTTAACGGATCGTGTTCGGATTTGAAACCCTTCAATTCGAATATATACGATACAATACGTGACCATGCAATCACTGTGTAAATTCGACGGTTTGTATGCAGTTTTGCCACATATGATGGTAAATATACTAGTCTATCACGCGAAAGCGTCGTCTGCCTATTTCAAAGGGAGAAAAAATCATTTTTTACTTCCTTCGTCTCAAAGAGAAAAATTATTATTAATTTTTACAACAATCTCGATATCTCATTTCGTTCACATTGTATATATATATATATATATATATATATATATATATATATATATATATATATATTTATATACACAGTTGTTTACGTGGCGTGACAGGATTTCTAAACGAACGTTAAGATTGGCAGAATTCCATGCTCTTCGTGAACGAGGACGTAGGGGAAAAACGTGTACGACTTATCAGAAACTCCCGACCGTATGTTTTCACAGATAGAGATACGATACATCGTGCGCACGTACACACATATATGTATACACACATACAACGAAGGCAATCAAGAGAGATCTCGGATGAACCGATTGATTGCTCGCGCTCTCTGTGTGCAGGCGAAATTAAAAAAGTTGACTTCCAGGTCGACGCCTCGGTAAACGCTTCGGCCTCTAATTTCCCGATATCGATACCTAACTCGCGCACAGTTGATTCGTGCTCGCAATATTAATTATCGCCTATTTGTTTCTCGTGTATATATCGATGTTAGTCGGGATATGAGCGGCCAAAGGTATAAGGATGCATGTATGGGCACATATATAATAACGCGTGCAAATTATACGACGTTACGGGCGCGACGTGACATCGTTCGCGCAGCGAGCGGAATCTTTTTATTCTATTCCCCCATGGGGAGTTTTATTGCGTTACTTGGGACTGGGCGATGTTATAAAGGCAATAAGGATAACGTTCTTCTCGCGCCAAGTCTGATCCGAATGGTCGCAATCTGAGAAAAAGAAACCTACTTACCAAGAATCAAATATCACGTATATATCGTATATATATCAAATAGTCTTCGACTGGTTGAATTGATAAGAATAAAATATTGTTAAATTTTATTAATTTTAATATTTTCAGAGTAAAATATCACCGTTTCAACTTTCTAAAGTCAATCGGCAAAATTGAGTCATTACATATATTAAAATTATTAGAACAAAGCACGCGAATCAATTTTGTTTCTTAAAGTTTATAAATTGTCTGAAAAATGATTGAGAATATTAGCCGAGTATATGTCTTTAAAATATCACAATGTGCTACGAGTAAATTGTTCCACAGGGTGCCTACGTTAAGGGATTACAAACACCCTCGTCTTTTATTCGAAGGTCATCCGACGTGGATTCCTGGCAGCCAGCTTTCTTCTCTTCCTTCTTCTCTTCTTTTTCAAAGCACCGCTGGTCTCCAAGTATTCCCGTAGTCAATCAGACAGGAGCTTAAAGCAATTTCGGCCAGGTGTGTGTCCCGATGCGGTGGACAGGCGATTTGGTGAAATCTCTTCAAGGCGGCGCACAGCGTCGAGATCGCTTCATCGACCCTCTCGTCCTCCATGCTGGCCAATCCGCGGGCGTAGAGCGTCTCGCACTCTTGCAGACACGCGAGCCGATCCTCCAGGCAGATTTTCTTCCGACAACCCGGGCATTTTATCGGCTCACCTGGCCGTTGCTGAGCTCGCGAATGCAGTCTGCCGCATCCTGCCGTAGGACACCTAGAGGAAAAACAAAGAATATTTCGTAATTTTCTCGTGTCCAAGATTTTTCGCGTTATAACATTACGGGAATAAAAGTTAGATCATTAGAGAACTACAGTCACAGAAAGTTTGGGGTGTATCGTTTCGTAAATTGATCTTGCAAGATTATTTCTACATTGAAAATACGATAAGAATGGTTTTAATCGTTAATGTAAGTTTTAATCTTTCATTATCCTCTTTTGTTGACTCTAACTCTTACACAGGATGTTCTAAATGCTATCGGGATTTCTTTTAATGTCAAATTTTTTGACCTGATTTTTTCGTACAGAAACTATAATGAGAGTTATTACTTAACTTTTTTATCTTTTTATATTTTTGTAATTAAGCCAACGAGTTGAAATAAAATAAAGTCTCGAAATTAATTAAAGAATTGCAGTTTTGTTATTCGATTGGCTAACATTTTGAGATATAATCAAGGATAAAACATCAAATTAAAAAGATCCCGAAAACCTTAACAACGTCCTAACGAGAATTAAATTGTTCTTCCTAAAAACCAGTTGAGACATTAGGATGAAAACATCCGTTCAAAAGACTTTAGCGTGATGACGAAATAATTACTTATAATGGAACTTTTGTTCGGCGGGATAAACTGACGTTATCAAAGGAGCTTCGTGGTTTATTTCTCCGAAAGAGAAATGTCGTCGGCGCACATATACAGACACGCGTTCGTTGTTGTTGACGTAAAAGACGTGAAAAGATTAAACGTAATGGGTAGTACTACTATCAGAAAATTACCGCGAAACTGATGAAAGCACCTGGTCGTGTCGTTGGAGTTGGTATAAGAATCTTACGACCAACGAACACAGAAGTACCTTTGACGACAGGAGCATCCTTATGGCACCGACGTCTCTTTGAGGCAGCTCACCTCGTCGGGACTTGCAGTTTTTAACGACCTCGGCAAACATCTGCTTTCTCTCTGCTTGCTCTCTTTCGATCGCTCATTATTTTTGTCACGCGACATTCCCTATACTTTTATTATGTTAACGTACGTAATCTTGACGTTTCTTTATTTTTATTTAGAAGAGATTAGTTAATTTAAGTTTCTCGGATAGATAAACGCGAAGGAATTAATGTTAGTTGCGTTAGTTAGAAGCCGCAATATACAAGACACGGAGCGTTAAAGACACGTCGCTAATAAATTATCCTGCTTTATTTCCGATCGATATTACTCTATGCTAATCTGTCGTTAAGGATAGAAACACGTGCGCAGTTAGAAACTTGGGGAAGATACGGAAGGAGAGAGATACCGATAATATCTTTCATTTAATTAAGTCAAATTACTCAGTTCATGTGTGATGTCGGGGAATTTAAACGGACTTACCTCAACCTGACGGAATCGTTCGTCAGATTCTCAAAGTGCGGCCAGTCCTCTTGGCAGGCCTTGCATGTGCATCGAAACCAATACCTTCCCCAAAGTGTCCTTTGACGTTGGGCAAGCGTCATCTTCGTGAATATCGGTCCGTAGTTTTCGGCAATAACGTCGCCGGCCCGTAAACCGCGAACTGCCCTTATTACTATATGCCGTCCAACGAAGTATCTGCGATCAAAAAAAGAATCCTGATAATTCTCTCTCGTTAATTAATGCACGTTAATATGATAAATTAATCAGGGTGTCTACTCAAATTTTGTAAAAAAATTCCCTGATCTTCCAGATATTTTTGTTTAAAATTCCAGATAAAATAAGAAAATTTGTAGATGCAGCTTTTTAAAATAAGTTTCTTTGCTGCATGCGCTTTCTATATAATGTTTTCTATTCATACGATTTTGAAGTTATCAGAAGTGCAGTTTTTCTAGCATTTAATATTGATTAATTAATTAATTAATTAATTTGGACATAAATTACTGTGAACAATAAGTGTGATAAATCACTATATCTAAACACTAAAAATATAAGATAAATATATAAAACAAAAAATAATTTAGTATAAATGTCTTAAGAAATACTAATTTATTTAAATATTACCTATTATAAAAAAAAATTGAACAATTTTCTATGAAACTTATATAAGATTTTAATATCTTGAAAAATAGATCTTTAATTTAAAAAATCACATTTTAAAAAAACTTAAATATTGCAAAGATGTTAGACATATGTTTCTTAAGTGCTAAATAAGAGTAAAATCACCCTGATTTTTCAAGGTAAAACAAAATTCCCTGAGAATACCAGGTTTTCAAGGTTTTTCTCAGAAGTATATACCCTTGATTAACACTGCTAGTCGTATTTCGATATATTTCGATAACTGCATCAGCTAATTAGGAACTAATTCGTTTTATGAATTTTTACATAACAATATTTTATTAAATATATTTATTATATGTATCCTATTTTTCTAAAACAATTTTTTTTGGCTTCTCATTACTTAGATATTTTATTTGTCAGTTGAGTCATTGACACACGCGTGTTCATATCGAATTAAAAGTCGTAATCCGAAAGGGGAAAGTTTATTATCAAGTACGGAACTTAATAAATCGAAAAAGAGGGAATAAGGGACGACGCAATTACTTCGCCATGAAATAATAATCGTAATCATCACAATACCTCCGGCGACGTTAATAACGTGAACAGTAACAATTTCCGTGCACCGAATAACGCAGACGAGTTTGTGACATTACCGAATAATGAGCGAGCTGGTGTAATTTCGCGTATAATGGCCACGACCCACGAAGTCATCACAAACGCGCTTTAGTGCTGCCCGAAATACACGCAAATCCACGTACTTAATTAGCGTTAATAGATACCTCGGTAGAAATCTCGCGATTATATCCTTAGATACAAAATTCTCTTGAAGGGGATATTAAAATATTCGAATTACGCTATCTATTTCGATTTAATAAAAAACAAATTGGATAACGAAATAATTATAATTGCAAATTTTATTTGACAAATTTTTAGCTCACGCAAATTATTTTACATAAAACCTTGTCAATTTTCTTCAAGTGCTCGCATAAACTCGGTAAGAGTTAAAAGATTTATTTAGACGAAGAATAAAGGTTTTCTGCTAACAAAGCGCGCCAAGTTGTTGAAGGAAGAAGTTCGCTTAACAGACTATACTACGGCGGTCGCGGGTTGATTAATAATTCGCGCGATGACACAGGCGATTGTGTACCGTCTGGTTATACTAATTAGCTCCCGTCTACCGTGGCAGTCTACTCTTTTACACGACCACGTTATTAATATGCAAATGAAGACGCTTGCTAGAGCGCAAAGTTCGGCGGTACTATGCGTGCGTAATATGTAAAACTGAAGCACACATTGTATGTATATGTGTTTCGTGTATTTTGAATGTATATGAGAAAAGTTAGAAGAAAATATTATATATATACCTACATAAAGAGAACAATTTCCCATCAGAGATATAATTTGTTATTTCGCAAGAATAATGATAAATCAGTGATTCGTACCAATTTGACATTACACTTCTCATTGTTCGATTTATTTTCCAGAAAATTTGTAGGAGGTATCTTTGTACGAGATAATCATCTTAGCTCGCTTTTTCTTTCCTCTACTCACCTCGTCACTGCGGGATAGCAGTCGTGATTGAAACGAGCGACCGTGGGATAAATCGCCACCCCGAGGTAGACCGGACGGCTGCCGCGGAATCGATGCTCCGCGCTTAGCCGCGTCTCGAAGAACTCGTGGGCGTTGAATTGTAGCAGCTGCAGGTTCCTCAGCAGCAGCGCGGCCACGATGATCTCCTCGGCGCCCGGGACCTCTGCGAACTCGCCAAAGTTTCCGATATTAGTATAGCTTCCCCCGCGTTCTGCGCATTCTTCCCTCACTCCCTTCCTCTCCCTTTTTCTCCGCCGTTCTCGGCTTCTCGGCAAAAACTTTCCGCGACTCTTTCCGCTGAGCGTTGTTAAAATTACGGCTTCATGGCTCGCGAGTGAAGAATTTGCTGAATCGAAAGTTGGTCCTCCGCGCGCGCGGGCAAGCACATTTTTTTCCTCGACTATATTCGCGCACCGACGAAAATTATTTCCAAGTTAAATACAGTCCGAGAGAGGGTAGGGGAGAGAGAAGAAGAGAGGAGTAGTCTCTCTGTTGTGAGGTGTAAAACGACCGAGGATAAGTACCGTCGTCCGACGTGGGACGTGCGAAGAAGCCGACTCTCTGCAGGCATCTGAGCAGGAAGGCCGCCATCAGCGTTCTCTCCAAGAAGTCTTTCCCCGTCCGTTTGTTCGCGTGCGTCACCAGATTGTACGCTGTCGTGTCGACATTGTCGTCGTCGCCCTCGTGGGGCTGCTTTGTGTCTTCACCCTCTGTCCTCTTCGACTCGATTTTGCTCTCGCCTCGTTTAGATTCCTGCAGCTTCCTCCGTCTGATTCTTCTCCTGGCCGACTTGCTGTTTGCCGACGATTTTGCATCGTGCGTCTCCGACATCGACGTCGTCGTCGTCGTCGTCGTTGTAGACGCCGTCAAAGGTGTCGCGACCTTTTCGCCGCCACTCTTCTCTAACTTCTCGTAGATCTTCAAACACTTCCGCAGACCCTCCTGCGTCACCATTCGAAAGGCGACCGTGCTGAGTACGCTCATGCCAGAGCCTAAAAGAGGGAATTCAAGAGCGTCTCCTAATTACCCTGCAAGAACCTCAATTACGACGCTCAAGATACGCCTAGTTGCACGTATAAAATGGAGCTATTTGAAAAGAATGCCTCTCTCGAGGAATATGACAAAGCTCATTATTTCACACATTATATCGCCGATTTGATTAATTAGTGTATTGAACGAATTTATTACACGATATTTTTTGTTCAATTAAAATGCTTAAGATGACAGAAAAGACATTAATTGAGAGATATCAATAGTTTTTCTAGTTGCGTAAAATTAAAGATAAAGAACTTTTGACGAATCTCTCTTTAACTCTCTTTGATAAATCCCTCTTTTTATATTTATAAAACTAGAACAACACAGCGTGCGCCATGCCTCGATTTTATCCCTTTTCTAAAAAGTGCATGTTAAGTCGATTCTCGCAAGTATTGTTGCCTCTTTTCCGCGATGCTGATTGGTTATCTCGATGTGTGCTGCGTTGTACATTACTTCATATTGATAAAAGCCTGTCAAGGTTGAGCGACGCATTTTGACAGTTCAAATGTATATACGCATTTTGACAGTTCAAATGTATATATTGAGAGGTTAATAGTGTATTCAATTTGTGAATGCAATTATTGTGGTTTATATTATGATATACATGATATTATGTGTACATATCATTAAATTAAATTAAAGAAAATATAGATAAAGAAGACGAAGAAAGGAGGAAGAGGAAGTAGGAAAGAATAGAGAGAAAGGTATGTGTAGTAAAGTATATATATTTTATAAATGTAATAAATAAAGCATTATTTAATCCAATTTACATTATTTTATCAAGAGTTTTATGCGTTATTGTTGTGTAGATATTATTAATAAAGTACTATAGTTAAATATTATTAATGTTATTTAATTTTATTGATAATTAATATTATTTAATTTACTTATAGAATATTAAAATATTAAAATATTACTAAATTATATATTACTTCGTTAATGTTTAAATATTATTAGTTTTAATAAATTTTTTTATGTTTTATTTAAAGTTATAGAAAAGACCAATTATTTTTTTAATTATACCATTAATTTTATTACTCATAGATAGAGAAGAATAGAAAGAGAGAAAAAAGAGTAGGAAAAAAAAGAGAGAAAAAGAGAAAGGAGAAGAGAAGAAGGCTTTTTAATTAAAACTGAAGAGAAAGAATAAGCAAAAGAAATAAAGAAAAAGGATTGATTGAATGACTGAAGGAAAAGAGAGAAGAAAAAAATATAATATTAGGTAATATTTTTATTAAATTTTTTAAATGTTTTAATATTATTATATCTTTAATAATTTTTAAAATATTTTATTTATAGTTAATATAAAGGAGAGATGCATTATATTATTAATAGACAAAAATAGAAGAAGAGAAAGAGAAAAAGATAAAGGGAGAGTAGAAAAAAAAGCTTTATTTAAGATTAAAGAAGAGGATGAATAAGCAAAAGAAAAAGAAGAAAAGAAAAGAAGAAAAAGGAAAAGGGAGAAGAAGGAATATATTAAGTAATAAAATTTTTATTGAATTGTTTAAATGTTTCAATAGTATTATAATTTTAGTAACTTTTTAATTAATTTGTTTTTGTTTTATTTTATTAATGTTAAAAAAGAACCTAATTATTAATTATTAATTATGTTATTAATTATTAATTATGTTATTAATTATTAATTATGTTATTAATTATATTATTAATAAATAGAGAAGAATAGAAAGAATGAGAGAGAGAGAGAGAGAGAGAGAGAGAGAGAGAGAGAGAGAGAGAGAGAGAGAGAGAGAGAGAGAGAGAGAGAGAGAGAGAGAGAGAGAGAGAGAGAGAAAAGAGTGAAAAAAGGAAGAAGAGAAAAAAGAGTAGAAAGCTTTATTTAAAATTAGAAAAGAGGATGAATAAGTAAAATATAGGAAGAAAGAGTGAAAAAGGGTAAAGAAAAAGAGAAGAATGAATTTAAAATTAGGTAATAATATTTTTATTAGATTTTTTAAATATTTGAATATTATAGTTTTTTAAAATGTTTTATTTATAAAGTTCTTAATGAAAACATAAATTATATTATTAATTATATTATTAGTAGATATAGAAGAATAGAAAGAAAGAGACTAAAGAGAAAAAGAGTGGAAATAAAAGAGAGAAAAAGAGTGGAAATAAAAGAGAGAAAAAAGAAAAGGAGAAAAAGAGAAGAAAGTTTTATTTAAAATATAAGAAAAGGAAATAAGAGAGTGAAGATGAATAAAGGAGAGAGAAAGAAAAAGGAAAAGTAGAAAAAAGCGAAAAGTTTTATTTAAAATTAAAGAAGAGATGGAGAATAAAAGAAAAAAGGTAAATGATTGAAGGAAAAGAGAGAATAAGGAATATATCAGATTATAATAATTATTAGGTATTAATTTTTTAATTGTTCGAATATTATTGTAATTTTAATAATCCTTTAAATATTTTATTTAAAGTTAAATGGGCTACTTTCGTGACAGAATTAAAATGTTCAGTTTAAAATGATCCGTGGCTATGATTTGTTAAATTTGAAATTTTATTAGAATCATCATAATTTCAGATTTGATCAATCACAGCACACTAATCACAGCGTACAATTCATTTTAATTTGAATTATTTTAATTTTGTCGTGTAAGGGCGTAGGAGACGAATTATAATTATTAATTATATCATTAATTTTATCATTTATAGATAAAGAATAATAGAAAGAGAGAAAAAGAGGGAGATAGAAATACAGAGAAAAAAGAAAACAAAGCTTTATTTAAAATAAAAGAAGAGAAATATTAAGCAAAAGAGAGGGAGAAAAAAAAGATTATAGAAAAAGAGAGAAGGAATATAAAATAAAGTAAATTATCTTTAAATATTTTATTAAAGTTAAAGAGATGAATTGTATATTATTAATTATATTATTAATAGATAAAGAAAGAAAGAGAGGGAGAGAGAGAGAAGAAAAGAAAAAAAGATAAAGGAAAATGAAGAGGAAAAAAGGAGGAAGTTTTATTTGAAATTAAATAAGAAAAAGAGAATAAATAAAAGAGAGGGTGAAAGAGAGAAAAAGACTGAAATAGGAAAGAAGAAATATAATATTAAGTAGTATTTTTTCAGAATTATAAAATATATTAGTAAATATAATTAATAAGTTTTAAATATTATTTATATTATTTATATTATTTAATTTTTTAAGGTTCCTTAGCATTTGCTGCGGCCATGTTGGATTTTGACGTCGAAGGTGAGAAAATAGACGCTAAAAATTATTGCGTGCTATTTTTAGATAAAAAAAAATTTTGATGAAACATAACTTCAGATGGCTTTAGCATACTTTTAAAATAGTCCGAAAACTATTCTTTCCCTTCGAAAATCAATCAACAATCGTAAAATGATCGTGATGCAGATTTTGTCATACGAAATGCGCAGTAGAAATGAGTTTCGACATATATTACCGCGATATATGCATGCAGTCACGCATAACTCGTGATAATGTGCAGACAATGTACTGTTAAAATGTATATAAGATTAATTTTTTGCACGTTTTGAAATATCGAAAATTAAAATTTTTAAGCCGCAAATCCCATACGGCGCAGATTTATATAACGTATATTGGACCAAAAAGATAGTACGCTGGTATGCTTATGGTACAAAGATAATCTGCAAACAATACATTATTGAAATATATATACGATGAATTTTTGGCTCGTCTTAAAATATTAGAAATTGATACTTTTTTACCGCTGACCCTATGCGACGCAAAATTATTTTATGTTTATCGTATTAAAAAATTTGTACGCTGGTGTCTGCATGGTACCAAAAGATTCTGTAATCAATGTACTATTAAAATGTATAATCGATGAATTTTTGGCTCGTCTTAAAATATTGGAAATCGATACTTTTTACCGCTGACCCTATGCGACGCAACATTATTTTAAGTATATCAAGTTAAAAAATTTGTACGCTGGTGTCTGTTTGGTACCAAATGATTCTGTAATCAATGTACTATTAAAATGTATAATCGATGAATTTTTGGCTCGTCTTTAAATATTAGAAATCGATACTTTTTTACCGCTGATCACATGCGACGCATCCTTAATATATGTATAGCAAATGAAAAAGTTTGTACGCTGTTGTCTGCTTGGTACCAAATGATTCTGTAATAAATGTACTACTAAAATGTATAATCGATGAATTTTTGGCTCGTCTTAAAATATTAGAAATTGATACATTTTTACCGCTGACCCTATGCGACGCAAAATTATTTTATGTTTATCGTATTAAAAAATTTGTACGCTGGTGTCTGTTTGGTACCAAATGATTCTGTAATCAATGTACTATTAAAATGTATAATCAATGAATTTTTGGCTCGTCTTAAAATATTAAAAATCGATACTTTTTGAAGCGGACCCTGTGCGACGCATCCTTATTTTCTTTTTATCGTATTAAAAAATTTGTACGCTGTTGTCTGCTTGGTACCAAAAGATTCTGTAATCAATGTACTATTTAAATGTATAATCGATGAATTTTTGGCTCGACTTAAAATATTAGAAATCCATACTTTTTTGACGCGGACCCTGTGCGACGCATCCTTATTTTATGTTTACCGTATTAAAAAATTTGTACGCTGGTGTCTGTTTGGTACCAAATGATTCTGTAATCAATGTACTATTAAAATGTATAATCGATGAATTTTTGGCTCGTCTTTAAATATTAGAAATCGATACTTTTTTACCGCTGATCCCATGCGACGCATCCTTAATATATGTATAACAAATGAAAAAGTTTGTACGCTGTTGTCTGCTTGGTACCAAATGATTCTGTAATAAATGTACTACTAAAATGTATAATCGATGAATTTTTGGCTCGTCTTAAAATATTAGAAATTGATACTTTTTTACCGCTGACCCTATGCGACGCAAAATTATTTTATGTTTATCGTATTAAAAAATTTGTACGCTGTTGTCTGCATAGTACCAAAAGATTCTGTAATCAATGTACTATTAAAATGTATAATCGATGAATTTTTGGCTCGTCTTAAAATATTGGAAATCGATACTTTTTTGACGCGGACCCTGTGCGACGCATCCTTATTTTATGTTTACCGTATTAAAAAATTTGTACGCTGGTGTCTGTTTGGTACCAAATGATTCTGTAATCAATGTACTATTTAAATGTATAATCGATGAATTTTTGGCTCGCCTTAAAATATTGGAAATCGATACTTTTTACCGCTGACCCTGTGCGACGCAACCTTAATTTATGTATATCAAGTTAAAAAATTTGTACGCTGGTGTCTGTTTGGTACCAAATGATTCTGTAATCAATGTACTATTAAAATGTATAATCGATGAATTTTTGGCTCGTCTTTAAATATTAGAAAACGATACTTTTTTACCGCTGAACCCATGCGACGCAACCTTAATTTATGTATATCAAGTTAAAAAATTTGTACGCTGGTGTCAGTTTGGTACCAAATGATTCTGTAATCAATGTACTATTAAAATGTATAATCGATGAATTTTTGGCTCGTCTTTAAATATTAGAAATCGATACTTTTTTACCGCTGATCCCATGCGACGCATCCTTAATATATGTATAGCAAATGAAAAAGTTTGTACGCTGTTGTCTGCTTGGTACCAAATGATTCTGTAATAAATGTACTACTAAAATGTATAATCGATGAATTTTTGGCTCGTCTTAAAATATTAGAAATTGATACTTTTTTACCGCTGACCCTATGCGACGCAAAATTATTTTATGTTTATCGTATTAAAAAATTTGTACGCTGGTGTCTGCATGGTACCAAAAGATTCTGTAATCAATGTACTATTAAAATGTATAATCGATGAATTTTTGGCTCGTCTTAAAATATTAGAAATTGATACTTTTTTACCGCTGACCCTATGCGACGCAACATTATTTTATGTTTATCGTATTAAAAAATTTGTACGCTGGTGTCTGTTTGGTACCAAATGATTCTGTAATCAATGTACTATTAAAATGTATAATCGATGAATTTTTGGCTCGTCTTTAAATATTAGAAATCGATACTTTTTTGACGCGGACCCTGTGCGACGCATACTTATTTTATGTATAGCAAATGAAAAAGTTTGTACGCAGTTGTCTGCTTGGTACCAAATGATTCTGTAATAAATGTACTATTAAAATGTATAATCGATGAATTTTTGGCTCGTCTTAAAATATTAAAAATCGATACTTTTTGACGCGGACCCTGTGCGACGCATCCTTATTTTCTTTTTATCGTATTAAAAAATTTGTACGCTGTTGTCTGCTTGGTACCAAAAGATTCTGTAATCAATGTACTATCAAAATGTATAATCGATGAATTTTTGGCTCGTCTTAAAATATTGGAAATCGATACTTTTTAACGCTGACCCTGTGCGACGCATCCTTATTTTCTTTTTATCGTATTAAAAAATTTGTACGCTGTTGTCTGCTTGGTACCAAAAGATTCTGTAATCAATGTACTATTTAAATGTATAATCGATGAATTTTTGGCTCGACTTAAAATATTAGAAATCCATACTTTTTTGACGCGGACCCTGTGCGACGCATCCTTATTTTATGTTTACCGTATTAAAAAATTTGTACGCTGGTGTCTGTTTGGTACCAAATGATTCTGTAATCAATGTACTATTAAAATGTATAATCGATGAATTTTTGGCTCGTCTTTAAATATTAGAAATCGATACTTTTTTACCGCTGATCCCATGCGACGCATCCTTAATATATGTATAACAAATGAAAAAGTTTGTACGCTGTTGTCTGCTTGGTACCAAATGATTCTGTAATAAATGTACTACTAAAATGTATAATCGATGAATTTTTGGCTCGTCTTAAAATATTAGAAATTGATACTTTTTTACCGCTGACCCTATGCGACGCAAAATTATTTTATGTTTATCGTATTAAAAAATTTGTACGCTGTTGTCTGCATAGTACCAAAAGATTCTGTAATCAATGTACTATTAAAATGTATAATCGATGAATTTTTGGCTCGTCTTAAAATATTGGAAATCGATACTTTTTTGACGCGGACCCTGTGCGACGCATCCTTATTTTATGTTTACCGTATTAAAAAATTTGTACGCTGGTGTCTGTTTGGTACCAAATGATTCTGTAATCAATGTACTATTTAAATGTATAATCGATGAATTTTTGGCTCGCCTTAAAATATTGGAAATCGATACTTTTTACCGCTGACCCTGTGCGACGCAACCTTAATTTATGTATATCAAGTTAAAAAATTTGTACGCTGGTGTCTGTTTGGTACCAAATGATTCTGTAATCAATGTACTATTAAAATGTATAATCGATGAATTTTTGGCTCGTCTTTAAATATTAGAAAACGATACTTTTTTACCGCTGAACCCATGCGACGCAACCTTAATTTATGTATATCAAGTTAAAAAATTTGTACGCTGGTGTCAGTTTGGTACCAAATGATTCTGTAATCAATGTACTATTAAAATGTATAATCGATGAATTTTTGGCTCGTCTTTAAATATTAGAAATCGATACTTTTTTACCGCTGATCCCATGCGACGCATCCTTAATATATGTATAGCAAATGAAAAAGTTTGTACGCTGTTGTCTGCTTGGTACCAAATGATTCTGTAATAAATGTACTACTAAAATGTATAATCGATGAATTTTTGGCTCGTCTTAAAATATTAGAAATTGATACTTTTTTACCGCTGACCCTATGCGACGCAAAATTATTTTATGTTTATCGTATTAAAAAATTTGTACGCTGGTGTCTGCATGGTACCAAAAGATTCTGTAATCAATGTACTATTAAAATGTATAATCGATGAATTTTTGGCTCGTCTTAAAATATTAGAAATTGATACTTTTTTACCGCTGACCCTATGCGACGCAACATTATTTTATGTTTATCGTATTAAAAAATTTGTACGCTGGTGTCTGTTTGGTACCAAATGATTCTGTAATCAATGTACTATTAAAATGTATAATCGATGAATTTTTGGCTCGTCTTTAAATATTAGAAATCGATACTTTTTTGACGCGGACCCTGTGCGACGCATACTTATTTTATGTATAGCAAATGAAAAAGTTTGTACGCAGTTGTCTGCTTGGTACCAAATGATTCTGTAATAAATGTACTATTAAAATGTATAATCGATGAATTTTTGGCTCGTCTTAAAATATTAAAAATCGATACTTTTTGACGCGGACCCTGTGCGACGCATCCTTATTTTCTTTTTATCGTATTAAAAAATTTGTACGCTGTTGTCTGCTTGGTACCAAAAGATTCTGTAATCAATGTACTATCAAAATGTATAATCGATGAATTTTTGGCTCGTCTTAAAATATTGGAAATCGATACTTTTTAACGCTGACCCTGTGCGACGCATACTTATTTTATGTTTATCGTATTAAAAAATTTGTACGCTGGTGTCTGTTTGGTACCAAAAGATTCTGTAATCAATGTACTATTAAAATGTATAATCGATGAATTTTTGGCTCGTCTTAAAATATTGGAAATCGATACTTTTTAACGCTGACCCTGTGCGACGCATACTTATTTTATGTTTATCGTATTAAAAAATTTGTACGCTGGTGTCTGTTTGGTACCAAATGATTCTGTAATCAATGTACTATTAAAATGTATAATCGATGAATTTTTGGCTCGTCTTTAAATATTAGAAATCGATACTTTTTTACCGCTGATCCCATGCGACGCATCCTTAATATATGTATAGCAAATGAAAAAGTTTGTACGCTGTTGTCTGCTTGGTACCAAATGATTCAGTAATAAATGTACTACTAAAATGTATAATCGATGAATTTTTGGCTCGTCTTAAAATATTAGAAATTGATACTTTTTTACCGCTGACCCTATGCGACGCAAAATTATTTTATGTTTATCGTATTAAAAAATTTGTACGCTGTTGTCTGCATGGTACCAAAAGATTCTGTAATCAATGTACTATTAAAATGTATAATCGATGAATTTTTGGCTCGTCTTAAAATATTGGAAATCGATACTTTTTTGACGCGGACCCTGTGCGACGCATCCTTATTTTATGTTTACCGTATTAAAAAATTTGTACGCTGGTGTCTGTTTGGTACCAAATGATTCTGTAATCAATGTACTATTTAAATGTATAATCGATGAATTTTTGGCTCGCCTTAAAATATTGGAAATCGATACTTTTTACCGCTGACCCTGTGCGACGCAACCTTAATTTATGTATATCAAGTTAAAAAATTTGTACGCTGGTGTCTGTTTGGTACCAAATGATTCTGTAATCAATGTACTATTAAAATGTATAATCGATGAATTTTTGGCTCGTCTTTAAATATTAGAAAACGATACTTTTTTACCGCTGACCACATGCGACGCAACCTTAATTTATGTATATCAAGTTAAAAAATTTGTACGCTGGTGTCTGTTTGGTACCAAATGATTCTGTAATCAATGTACTATTAAAATGTATAATCGATGAATTTTTGGCTCGTCTTTAAATATTAGAAATCGATACTTTTTTACCGCTGATCCCATGCGACGCATCCTTAATATATGTATAGCAAATGAAAAAGTTTGTACGCTGTTGTCTGCTTGGTACCAAATGATTCTGTAATAAATGTACTACTAAAATGTATAATCGATGAATTTTTGGCTCGTCTTAAAATATTAGAAATTGATACTTTTTTACCGCTGACCCTATGCGACGCAAAATTATTTTATGTTTATCGTATTAAAAAATTTGTACGCTGTTGTCTGCATGGTACCAAAAGATTCTGTAATCAATGTACTATTAAAATGTATAATCGATGAATTTTTGGCTCGTCTTAAAATATTGGAAATCGATACTTTTTTGACGCGGACCCTGTGCGACGCATCCTTATTTTATGTTTACCGTATTAAAAAATTTGTACGCTGGTGTCTGTTTGGTACCAAATGATTCTGTAATCAATGTACTATTTAAATGTATAATCGATGAATTTTTGGCTCGCCTTAAAATATTGGAAATCGATACTTTTTACCGCTGACCCTGTGCGACGCAACCTTAATTTATGTATATCAAGTTAAAAAATTTGTACGCTGGTGTCTGTTTGGTACCAAATGATTCTGTAATCAATGTACTATTAAAATGTATAATCGATGAATTTTTGGCTCGTCTTTAAATATTAGAAAACGATACTTTTTTACCGCTGACCCCATGCGACGCAACCTTAATTAATGTATATCAAGTTAAAAAATTTGTACGCTGGTGTCAGTTTGGTACCAAATGATTCTGTAATCAATGTACTATTAAAATGTATAATCGATGAATTTTTGGCTCGTCTTTAAATATTAGAAATCGATACTTTTTTACCGCTGATCCCATGCGACGCATCCTTAATATATGTATAGCAAATGAAAAAGTTTGTACGCTGTTGTCTGCTTGGTACCAAATGATTCTGTAATAAATGTACTACTAAAATGTATAATCGATGAATTTTTGGCTCGTCTTAAAATATTAGAAATTGATACTTTTTTACCGCTGACCCGATGCGACGCAAAATTATTTTATGTTTATCGTATTAAAAAATTTGTACGCTGGTGTCTGCATGGTACCAAAAGATTCTGTAATCAATGTACTATTAAAATGTATAATCGATGAATTTTTGGCTCGTCTTAAAATATTAGAAATTGATACTTTTTTACCGCTGACCCTATGCGACGCAACATTATTTTATGTTTATCGTATTAAAAAATTTGTACGCTGGTGTCTGTTTGGTACCAAATGATTCTGTAATCAATGTACTATTAAAATGTATAATCGATGAATTTTTGGCTCGTCTTTAAATATTAGAAATCGATACTTTTTTACCGCTGATCCCATGCGACGCATCCTTAATATATGTATAGCAAATGAAAAAGTTTGTACGCTGTTGTCTGCTTGGTACCAAATGATTCTGTAATAAATGTACTACTAAAATGTATAATCGATGAATTTTTGGCTCGTCTTAAAATATTAGAAATTGATACTTTTTTACCGCTGACCCTATGCGACGCAAAATTATTTTATGTTTATCGTATTAAAAAATTTGTACGCTGGTGTCTGTTTGGTACCAAATGATTCTGTAATCAATGTACTATTAAAATGTATAATCGATGAATTTTTGGCTCGTCTTTAAATATTAGAAATCGATACTTTTTTGACGCGGACCCTGTGCGACGCATACTTATTTTATGTATAGCAAATGAAAAAGTTTGTACGCAGTTGTCTGCTTGGTACCAAATGATTCTGTAATAAATGTACTATTAAAATGTATAATCGATGAATTTTTGGCTCGTCTTAAAATATTAAAAATCGATACTTTTTGACGCGGACCCTGTGCGACGCATCCTTATTTTCTTTTTATCGTATTAAAAAATTTGTACGCTGTTGTCTGCTTGGTACCAAAAGATTCTGTAATCAATGTACTATCAAAATGTATAATCGATGAATTTTTGGCTCGTCTTAAAATATTGGAAATCGATACTTTTTAACGCTGACCCTGTGCGACGCATACTTATTTTATGTTTATCGTATTAAAAAATTTGTACGCTGGTGTCTGTTTGGTACCAAAAGATTCTGTAATCAATGTACTATTAAAATGTATAATCGATGAATTTTTGGCTCGTCTTAAAATATTGGAAATCGATACTTTTTAACGCTGACCCTGTGCGACGCATACTTATTTTATGTTTATCGTATTAAAAAATTTGTACGCTGGTGTCTGTTTGGTACCAAATGATTCTGTAATCAATGTACTATTAAAATGTATAATCGATGAATTTTTGGCTCGTCTTTAAATATTAGAAATCGATACTTTTTTACCGCTGATCCCATGCGACGCATCCTTAATATATGTATAGCAAATGAAAAAGTTTGTACGCTGTTGTCTGCTTGGTACCAAATGATTCAGTAATAAATGTACTACTAAAATGTATAATCGATGAATTTTTGGCTCGTCTTAAAATATTAGAAATTGATACTTTTTTACCGCTGACCCTATGCGACGCAAAATTATTTTATGTTTATCGTATTAAAAAATTTGTACGCTGTTGTCTGCATGGTACCAAAAGATTCTGTAATCAATGTACTATTAAAATGTATAATCGATGAATTTTTGGCTCGTCTTAAAATATTGGAAATCGATACTTTTTTGACGCAGACCCTGTGCGACGCATCCTTATTTTATGTTTACCGTATTAAAAAATTTGTACGCTGGTGTCTGTTTGGTACCAAATGATTCTGTAATCAATGTACTATTTAAATGTATAATCGATGAATTTTTGGCTCGCCTTAAAATATTGGAAATCGATACTTTTTACCGCTGACCCTGTGCGACGCAACCTTAATTTATGTATATCAAGTTAAAAAATTTGTACGCTGGTGTCTGTTTGGTACCAAATGATTCTGTAATCAATGTACTATTAAAATGTATAATCGATGAATTTTTGGCTCGTCTTTAAATATTAGAAATCGATACTTTTTTACCGCTGATCCCATGCGACGCATCCTTAATATATGTATAGCAAATGAAAAAGTTTGTACGCTGTTGTCTGCTTGGTACCAAATGATTCTGTAATAAATGTACTACTAAAATGTATAATCGATGAATTTTTGGCTCGTCTTAAAATATTAGAAATTGATACTTTTTTACCGCTGACCCTATGCGACGCAAAATTATTTTATGTTTATCGTATTAAAAAATTTGTACGCTGTTGTCTGCATGGTACCAAAAGATTCTGTAATCAATGTACTATTAAAATGTATAATCGATGAATTTTTGGCTCGTCTTAAAATATTGGAAATCGATACTTTTTTGACGCGGACCCTGTGCGACGCATCCTTATTTTATGTTTACCGTATTAAAAAATTTGTACGCTGGTGTCTGTTTGGTACCAAATGATTCTGTAATCAATGTACTATTAAAATGTATAATCGATGAATTTTTGGCTCGTCTTTAAATATTAGAAAACGATACTTTTTTACCGCTGACCCCATGCGACGCAACCTTAATTAATGTATATCAAGTTAAAAAATTTGTACGCTGGTGTCAGTTTGGTACCAAATGATTCTGTAATCAATGTACTATTAAAATGTATAATCGATGAATTTTTGGCTCGTCTTTAAATATTAGAAATCGATACTTTTTTACCGCTGATCCCATGCGACGCATCCTTAATATATGTATAGCAAATGAAAAAGTTTGTACGCTGTTGTCCGCTTGGTACCAAATGATTCTGTAATAAATGTACTACTAAAATGTATAATCGATGAATTTTTGGCTCGTCTTAAAATATTAGAAATTGATACTCTTTTACCGCTGACCCTATGCGACGCAAAATTATTTTATGTTCATCGTATTAAAAAATTTGTACGCTGGTGTCTGCATGGTACCAAAAGATTCTGTAATCAATGTACTATTAAAATGTATAATCGATGAATTTTTGGCTCGTCTTAAAATATTGGAAATCGATACTTTTTTGACGCGGACCCTGTGCGACGCATCCTTATTTTATGTTTACCGTATTAAAAAATTTGTACGCTGATGTCTGTTTGGTACCAAATGATTCTGTAATCAATGTACTATTTAAATGTATAATCGATGAATTTTTGGCTCGCCTTAAAATATTGGAAATCGATACTTTTTACCGCTGACCCTGTGCGACGCAACCTTAATTTATGTATATCGAGTTAACAAATTTGTACGCTGGTGTCTGTTTGGTACCAAATGATTCTGTAATCAATGTACTATTAAAATGTATAATCGATGAATTTTTGGCTCGTCTTTAAATATTAGAAAACGATACTTTTTTACCGCTGACCACATGCGACGCAACCTTAATTTATGTATATCAAGTTAAAAAATTTGTACGCTGGTGTCTGTTTGGTACCAAATGATTCTGTAATCAATGTACTATTAAAATGTATAATCGATGAATTTTTGGCTCGTCTTTAAATATTAGAAATCGATACTTTTTTACCGCTGATCCCATGCGACGCATCGTTAATATATGTATAGCAAATGAAAAAGTTTGTACGCTGTTGTCTGCTTGGTACCAAATGATTCTGTAATAAATGTACTACTAAAATGTAAAATCGATGAATTTTTGGCTCGTCTTAAAATATTAGAAATTGATACTTTTTTACCGCTGACCCTATGCGACGCAAAATTATTTTATGTTTATCGTATTAAAAAATTTGTACGCTGGTGTCTGCATGGTACCAAAAGATTCTGTAATCAATGTACTATTAAAATGTATAATCGATGAATTTTTGGCTCGTCTTAAAATATTGGAAATCGATACTTTTTACCGCTGACCCTATGCGACGCAACATTATTTTAAGTATATCAAGTTAAAAAATTTGTACGCTGGTGTCTGTTTGGTACCAAATGATTCTGTAATCAATGTACTATTAAAATGTATAATCGATGAATTTTTGGCTCGTCTTTAAATATTAGAAATCGATACTTTTTTACCGCTGATCCCATGCGACGCATCCTTAATATATGTATAGCAAATGAAAAAGTTTGTACGCTGTTGTCTGCTTGGTACCAAATGATTCTGTAATAAATGTACTACTAAAATGTATAATCGATGAATTTTTGGCTCGTCTTAAAATATTAGAAATTGATACTTTTTTACCGCTGACCCTATGCGACGCAAAATTATTTTATGTTTATCGTATTAAAAAATTTGTACGCTGGTGTCTGTTTGGTACCAAATGATTCTGTAATCAATGTACTATTAAAATGTATAATCGATGAATTTTTGGCTCGTCTTTAAATATTAGAAATCGATACTTTTTTGACGCGGACCCTGTGCGACGCATACTTATTTTATGTATAGCAAATGAAAAAGTTTGTACGCAGTTGTCTGCTTGGTACCAAATGATTCTGTAATAAATGTACTATTAAAATGTATAATCGATGAATTTTTGGCTCGTCTTAAAATATTAAAAATCGATACTTTTTGACGCGGACCCAGTGCGACGCATCCTTATTTTCTTTTTATCGTATTAAAAAATTTGTACGCTGTTGTCTGCTTGGTACCAAAAGATTCTGTAATCAATGTACTATCAAAATGTATAATCGATGAATTTTTGGCTCGTCTTAAAATATTGGAAATCGATACTTTTTAACGCTGACCCTGTGCGACGCATACTTATTTTATGTTTATCGTATTAAAAAATTTGTACGCTGGTGTCTGTTTGGTACCAAAAGATTCTGTAATCAATGTACTATTAAAATGTATAATCGATGAATTTTTGGCTCGTCTTAAAATATTAAAAATCGATACTTTTTGACGCGGACCCTGTGCGACGCATCCTTATTTTCTTTTTATCGTATTAAAAAATTTGTACGCTGGTGTCTGTTTGGTACCAAATGATTCTGTAATCAATGTACTATTAAAATGTATAATCGATGAATTTTTGGCTCGTCTTTAAATATTAGAATTCGATACTTTTTTACCGCTGATCCCATGCGACGCATCCTTAATATATGTATAGCAAATGAAAAAGTTTGTACGCTGTTGTCTGCTTGGTACCAAATGATTCTGTAATCAATGTACTATTAAAATGTATAATCGATGAATTTTTGGCTCGTCTTTAAATATTAGAAATCGATACTTTTTTACCGCTGATCCCATGCGACGCATCCTTAATATATGTATAGCAAATGAAAAAGTTTGTACGCTGTTGTCTGCTTGGTACCAAATGATTCTGTAATAAATGTACTACTAAAATGTATAATCGATGAATTTTTGGCTCGTCTTAAAATATTAGAAATTGATACTTTTTTACCGCTGACCCTATGCGACGCAAAATTATTTTATGTTTATCGTATTAAAAAATTTGTACGCTGTTGTCTGCATGGTACCAAAAGATTCTGTAATCAATGTACTATTAAAATGTATAATCGATGAATTTTTGGCTCGTCTTAAAATATTGGAAATCGATACTTTTTTGACGCGGACCCTGTGCGACGCATCCTTATTTTATGTTTACCGTATTAAAAAATTTGTACGCTGGTGTCTGTTTGGTACCAAATGATTCTGTAATCAATGTACTATTTAAATGTATAATCGATGAATTTTTGGCTCGCCTTAAAATATTGGAAATCGATACTTTTTACCGCTGACCCTGTGCGACGCAACCTTAATTTATGTATATCAAGTTAAAAAATTTGTACGCTGGTGTCTGTTTGGTACCAAATGATTCTGTAATCAATGTACTATTAAAATGTATAATCGATGAATTTTTGGCTCGTCTTTAAATATTAGAAAACGATACTTTTTTACCGCTGATCCCGTGCGACGCATACTTATTTTATGTTTATCGTATTAAAAAATTTGTACGCTGGTGTCTGTTTGGTACCAAATGATTCTGTATTCAAAGTACTATTAAAATGTATAATCGATGAATTTTTGGCTCGTCTTTAAATATTAGAAATCAATACTTTTTTGACGCGGACACTGTGCGACGCATACTTATTTTATGTATAGCAAATGAAAAAGTTTGTACGCTGTTGTCTGCTTGGTACCAAATGATTCTGTAATAAATGTACTATTAAAATGTATAATCGATGAATTTTTGGCTCGTCTTTAAATATTAGAAAACGATACTTTTTTATCGCTGACCCCATGCGACGCAACCTTAATTTATGTATATCAAGTTAAAAAATTTGTACGCTGGTGTCTGTTTGGTACCAAATGATTCTGTAATCAATGTACTATTAAAATGTATAATCGATGAATTTTTGGCTCGTCTTTAAATATTAGAAATCGATACTTTTTTACCGCTGATCCCATGCGACGCATCCTTAATATATGTATAGCAAATGAAAAAGTTTGTACGCTGTTGTCTGCTTGGTACCAAATGATTCTGTAATAAATGTACTATTAAAATGTATAATCGATGAATTTTTGGCTCGTCTTTAAATATTAGAAAACGATAATTTTTTATCGCTGACCCCATGCGACGCAACCTTAATTTATGTATATCAAGTTAAAAAATTTGTACGCTGGTGTCTGTTTGGTACCAAATGATTCTGTAATAAATGTACTACTAAAATGTATAATCGATGAATTTTTGGCTCGTCTTTAAATATTAGAAATCGATACTTTTTTGACGCGGACACTGTGCGACGCATACTTATTTTATGTATAGCAAATGAAAAAGTTTGTACGCTGGTGTCTGTTTGGTACCAAATGATTCTGTAATCAAAGTACTATTAAAATGTATAATCGATGAATTTTTGGCTCGTCTTTAAATATTAGAAATCGATACTTTTTTGACGCGGACCCTGTGCGACGCATACTTATTTTATGTATAGCAAATGAAAAAGTTTGTACGCTGTTGTCTGCTTGGTACCAAATGATTCTGTAATAAATGTACTATTAAAATGTATAATCGATGAATTTTTGGCTCGTCTCAAAATATTAAAAATCGATACTTTTTTGACGCGGACCCTGTGCGACGCATCCTTATTTTCTTTTTATCGTATTAAAAAATTGGTACGCTATTGTCTGCTTGGTACCAAAAGATTCTGTAATCAATGTACTATTTAAATGTATAATCGATGAATTTTTGGCTCGTCTTAAAATATTAGAAATCGATACTTTTTACCGCTGACCCTGTGCGACGCAACCTTAATTTATGTATATCAAGTTAAAAAATTTGTACGCTGGTGTCTGTTTGGTACCAAATGATTCTGTAATCAATGTACTATTAAAATGTATAATCGATGAATTTTTGGCTCGTCTTTAAATATTAGAAAACGATACTTTTTTACCGCTGACCCCATGCGACGCAACCTTAATTTATGTATATCAAGTTAAAAAATTTGTACGCTGGTGTCTGTTTGGTACCAAATGATTCTGTAATCAATGTACTATTAAAATGAATAATCGATGAATTTTTGGCTCGTCTTTAAATATTAGAAATCGATACTTTTTTACCGCTGATCCCATGCGACGCATCCTTAATATATGTATAGCAAATGAAAAAGTTTGTACGCTGTTGTCTGCTTGGTACCAAATGATTCTGTAATAAATGTACTACTAAAATGTATAATCGATGAATTTTTGGCTCGTCTTAAAATATTAGAAATTGATACTTTTTTACCGCTGACCCTATGCGACGCAAAATTATTTTATGTTTATCGTATTAAAAAATTTGTACGCTGGTGTCTGCATGGTACCAAAAGATTCTGTAATCAATGTACTATTAAAATGTATAATCGATGAATTTTTGGCTCGTCTTAAAATATTGGAAATCGATACTTTTTACCGCTGACCCTATGCGACGCAACATTATTTTAAGTATATCAAGTTAAAAAATTTGTACGCTGGTGTCTGTTTGGTACCAAATGATTCTGAAATCAATGTACTATTAAAATGTATAATCGATGAATTTTTGGCTCGTCTTTAAATATTAGAAATCGATACTTTTTTACCGCTGATCCCATGCGACGCATCCTTAATATATGTATAGCAAATGAAAAAGTTTGTACGCTGTTGTCTGCTTGGTACCAAATGATTCTGTAATAAATGTACTACTAAAATGTATAATCGATGAATTTTTGGCTCGTCTTAAAATATTAGAAATTGATACTTTTTTACCGCTGACCCTATGCGACGCAAAATTATTTTATGTTTATCGTATTAAAAAATTTGTACGCTGTTGTCTGCATGGTACCAAAAGATTCTGTAATCAATGTACTATTAAAATGTATAATCGATGAATTTTTGGCTCGTCTTAAAATATTGGAAATCGATACTTTTTTGACGCGGACCCTGTGCGACGCATCCTTATTTTATGTTTACCGTATTAAAAAATTTGTACGCTGGTGTCTGTTTGGTACCAAATGATTCTGTAATCAATGTACTATTTAAATGTATAATCGATGAATTTTTGGCTCGCCTTAAAATATTGGAAATCGATACTTTTTACCGCTGACCCTGTGCGACGCAACCTTAATTTATGTATATCAAGTTAAAAAATTTGTACGCTGGTGTCTGTTTGGTACCAAATGATTCTGTAATCAATGTACTATTAAAATGTATAATCGATGAATTTTTGGCTCGTCTTTAAATATTAGAAATCGATACTTTTTTACCGCTGATCCCATGCGACGCATCCTTAATATATGTATAGCAAATGAAAAAGTTTGTACGCTGTTGTCTACTTGGTACCAAATGATTCTGTAATAAATGTACTACTAAAATATATAATCGATGAATTTTTGGCTCGTCTTAAAATATTAGAAATTGATACTTTTTTACCGCTGACCCTATGCGACGCAAAATTATTTTATGTTTATCGTATTAAAAAATTTGTACGCTGTTGTCTGCATGGTACCAAAAGATTCTGTAATCAATGTACTATTAAAATGTATAATCGATGAATTTTTGGCTCGCCTTAAAATATTGGAAATCGATACTTTTTACCGCTGACCCTGTGCGACGCAACCTTAATTTATGTATATCAAGTTAAAAAATTTGTACGCTGGTGTCTGTTTGGTACCAAATGATTCTGTAATCAATGTACTATTAAAATGTATAATCGATGAATTTTTGGCTCGTCTTAAAATATTAGAAATTGATACTTTTTTACCGCTGACCCTATGCGACGCAAAATTATTTTATGTTTATCGTATTAAAAAATTTGTACGCTGGTGTCTGCATGGTACCAAAAGATTCTGTAATCAATGTACTATTAAAATGTATAATCGATGAATTTTTGGCTCGTCTTAAAATATTAGAAATTGATACTTTTTTACCGCTGACCCTATGCGACGCAATATTATTTTATGTTTATCGTATTAAAAAATTTGTACGCTGGTGTCTGTTTGGTACCAAATGATTCTGTAATCAATGTACTATTAAAATGTATAATCGATGAATTTTTGGCTCGTCTTTAAATATTAGAAATCGATACTTTTTTACCGCTGATCCCATGCGACGCATCCTTAATATATGTATAGCAAATGAAAAAGTTTGTACGCTGTTGTCTGCTTGGTACCAAATGATTCTGTAATAAATGTACTACTAAAATGTATAATCGATGAATTTTTGGCTCGTCTTAAAATATTAGAAATTGATACTTTTTTACCGCTGACCCTATGCGACGCAAAATTATTTTATGTTTATCGTATTAAAAAATTTGTACGCTGGTGTCTGTTTGGTACCAAATGATTCTGTAATCAATGTACTATTAAAATGTATAATCGATGAATTTTTGGCTCGTCTTTAAATATTAGAAATCGATACTTTTTTGACGCGGACCCAGTGCGACGCATACTTATTTTATGTATAGCAAATGAAAAAGTTTGTACGCAGTTGTCTGCTTGGTACCAAATGATTCTGTAATAAATGTACTATTAAAATGTATAATCGATGAATTTTTGGCTCGTCTTAAAATATTAAAAATCGATACTTTTTGACGCGGACCCTGTGCGACGCATCCTTATTTTCTTTTTATCGTATTAAAAAATTTGTACGCTGTTGTCTGCATGGTACCAAAAGATTCTGTAATCAATGTACTATTAAAATGTATAATCGATGAATTTTTGGCTCGTCTTAAAATATTGGAAATCGATACTTTTTTGACGCGGACCCTGTGCGACGCATCCTTATTTTATGTTTACCGTATTAAAAAATTTGTACGCTGGTGTCTGTTTGGTACCAAATGATTCTGTAATCAATGTACTATTTAAATGTATAATCGATGAATTTTTGGCTCGCCTTAAAATATTGGAAATCGATACTTTTTACCGCTGACCCTGTGCGACGCAAACTTAATTTATGTATATCAAGTTAAAAAATTTGTACGCTGGTGTCTGTTTGGTACCAAATGATTCTGTAATCAATGTACTATTAAAATGTATAATCGATGAATTTTTGGCTCGTCTTTAAATATTAGAAATCGATACTTTTTTGACGCGGACCCTGTGCGACGCATCCTTATTTTATGTTTACCGTATTAAAAAATTTGTACGCTGGTGTCTGTTTGGTACCAAATGATTCTGTAATCAATGTACTATTTAAATGTATAATCGATGAATTTTTGGCTCGTCTTAAAATATTAGAAATTGATACTCTTTTACCGCTGACCCTATGCGACGCAAAATTATTTTATGTTTATCGTATTAAAAAATTTGTACGCTGGTGTCTGCATGGTACCAAAAGATTCTGTAATCAATGTACTATTAAAATGTATAATCGATGAATTTTTGGCTCGTCTTAAAATATTGGAAATCGATACTTTTTTGACGCGGACCCTGTGCGACGCATCCTTATTTTATGTTTACCGTATTAAAAAATTTGTACGCTGATGTCTGTTTGGTACCAAATGATTCTGTAATCAATGTACTATTTAAATGTATAATCGATGAATTTTTGGCTCGCCTTAAAATATTGGAAATCGATACTTTTTACCGCTGACCCTGTGCGACGCAACCTTAATTTATGTATATCAAGTTAACAAATTTGTACGCTGGTGTCTGTTTGGTACCAAATGATTCTGTAATCAATGTACTATTAAAATGTATAATCGATGAATTTTTGGCTCGTCTTTAAATATTAGAAAACGATACTTTTTTACCGCTGACCCCATGCGACGCAACCTTAATTTATGTATATCAAGTTAAAAAATTTGTACGCTGGTGTCTGTTTGGTACCAAATGATTCTGTAATCAATGTACTATTAAAATGTATAATCGATGAATTTTTGGCTCGTCTTTAAATATTAGAAATCGATACTTTTTTACCGCTGATCCCATGCGACGCATCCTTAATATATGTATAGCAAATGAAAAAGTTTGTACGCTGTTGTCTGCTTGGTACCAAATGATTCTGTAATAAATGTACTACTAAAATGTATAATCGATGAATTTTTGGCTCGTCTTAAAATATTGGAAATCGATACTTTTTACCGCTGATCCCGTGCGACGCATACTTATTTTATGTTTATCGTATTAAAAAATTTGTACGCTGGTGTCTGTTTGGTACCAAATGATTCTGTAATCAAAGTACTATTAAAATGTATAATCGATGAATTTTTGGCTCGTCTTTAAATATTAGAAATCGATACTTTTTTGACGCGAACCCTGTGCGACGCATACTTATTTTATGTATAGCAAATGAAAAAGTTTGTACGCTGTTGTCTGCTTGGTACCAAATGATTCTGTAATAAATGTACTACTAAAATGTATAATCGATGAATTTTTGGCTCGTCTTTAAATATTAGAAATCGATACTTTTTTACCGCTGATCCCATGCGACGCATCCTTAATATATGTATAGCAAATGAAAAAGTTTGTACGCTGTTGTCTGCTTGGTACCAAATGATTCTGTAATAAATGTACTACTAAAATGTATAATCGATGAATTTTTGGCTCGTCTTAAAATATTAGAAATTGATACTTTTTTACCGCTGACCCTATGCGACGCAAAAGTATTTTATGTTTATCGTATTAAAAAATTTGTACGCTGGTGTCTGTTTGGTACCAAATGATTCTGTAATCAATGTACTATTAAGATGTATAATCGATGAATTTTTGGCTCGTCTTTAAATATTAGAAATCGATACTTTTTTGACGCGGACCCTGTGCGACGCATACTTATTTTATGTATAGCAAATGAAAAAGTTTGTACGCTGTTGTCTGCTTGGTACCAAATGATTCTGTAATAAATGTACTATTAAAATGTATAATCGATGAATTTTTGGCTCGTCTCAAAATATTAAAAATCGATACTTTTTTGACGCGAACCCTGTGCGACGCATCCTTATTTTCTTTTTATCGTATTAAAAAATTTGTACGCTGTTGTCTGCTTGGTACCAAAAGATTCTGTAATCAATGTACTATTAAAATGTATAATCGATGAATTTTTGGCTCGTCTTTAAATATTAGAAAACGATACTTTTTTACCGCTGACCACATGCGACGCAACTTTAATTTATGTATATCAAGTTAAAAAATTTGTACGCTGGTGTCTGTTTGGTACCAAATGATTCTGTAATCAATGTACTATTAAAATGTATAATCGATGAATTTTTGGCTCGTCTTTAAATATTAGAAATCGATACTTTTTTACCGCTGATCCCATGCGACGCATCCTTAATATATGTATAGCAAATGAAAAAGTTTGTACGCTGTTGTCTGCTTGGTACCAAATGATTCTGTAATAAATGTACTACTAAAATGTATAATCGATGAATTTTTGGCTCGTCTTAAAATATTGGAAATCGATACTTTTTACCGCTGATCCCGTGCGACGCATACTTATTTTATGTTTATCGTATTAAAAAATTTGTACGCTGGTGTCTGTTTGGTACCAAATGATTCTGTATTCAAAGTACTATTAAAATGTATAATCGATGAATTTTTGGCTCGTCTTTAAATATTAGAAAACGATACTTTTTTATCGCTGACCCCATGCGACGCAACCTTAATTTATGTATATCAAGTTAAAAAATTTGTACGCTGGTGTCTGTTTGGTACCAAATGATTCTGTAATAAATGTACTATTAAAATGTATAATCGATGAATTTTTGGCTCGTCTTTAAATATTAGAAAACGATACTTTTTTATCGCTGACCCCATGCGACGCAACCTTAATTTATGTATATCAAGTTAAAAAATTTGTACGCTGGTGTCTGTTTGGTACCAAATGATTCTGTAATCAATGTACTATTAAAATGTATAATCGATGAATTTTTGGCTCGTCTTTAAATATTAGAAATCGATACTTTTTTACCGCTGATCCCATGCGACGCATCCTTAATATATGTATAGCAAATGAAAAAGTTTGTACGCTGTTGTCTGCTTGGTACCAAATGATTCTGTAATAAATGTACTATTAAAATGTATAATCGATGAATTTTTGGCTCGTCTTTAAATATTAGAAAACGATAATTTTTTATCGCTGACCCCATGCGACGCAACCTTAATTTATGTATATCAAGTTAAAAAATTTGTACGCTGGTGTCTGTTTGGTACCAAATGATTCTGTAATAAATGTACTACTAAAATGTATAATCGATGAATTTTTGGCTCGTCTTTAAATATTAGAAATCGATACTTTTTTGACGCGGACACTGTGCGACGCATACTTATTTTATGTATAGCAAATGAAAAAGTTTGTACGCTGGTGTCTGTTTGGTACCAAATGATTCTGTAATCAAAGTACTATTAAAATGTATAATCGACGAATTTTTGGCTCGTCTTTAAATATTAGAAATCGATACTTTTTTGACGCGGACCCTGTGCGACGCATACTTATTTTATGTATAGCAAATGAAAAAGTTTGTACGCTGTTGTCTGCTTGGTACCAAATGATTCTGTAATAAATGTACTATTAAAATGTATAATCGATGAATTTTTGGCTCGTCTCAAAATATTAAAAATCGATACTTTTTTGACGCGGACCCTGTGCGACGCATCCTTATTTTCTTTTTATCGTATTAAAAAATTTGTACGCTATTGTCTGCTTGGTACCAAAAGATTCTGTAATCAATGTACTATTAAAATGTATAATCGATGAATTTTTGGCTCGTCTTTAAATATTAGAAAACGATACTTTTTTACCGCTGACCCCATGCGACGCAACCTTAATTTATGTATATCAAGTTAAAAAATTTGTACGCTGGTGTCTGTTTGGTACCAAATGATTCTGTAATCAATGTACTATTAAAATGAATAATCGATGAATTTTTGGCTCGTCTTTAAATATTAGAAATCGATACTTTTTTACCGCTGATCCCATGCGACGCATCCTTAATATATGTATAGCAAATGAAAAAGTTTGTACGCTGTTGTCTGCTTGGTACCAAATGATTCTGTAATAAATGTACTACTAAAATGTATAATCGATGAATTTTTGGCTCGTCTTAAAATATTAGAAATTGATACTTTTTTACCGCTGACCCTATGCGACGCAAAATTATTTTATGTTTATCGTATTAAAAAATTTGTACGCTGGTGTCTGCATGGTACCAAAAGATTCTGTAATCAATGTACTATTAAAATGTATAATCGATGAATTTTTGGCTCGTCTTAAAATATTGGAAATCGATACTTTTTACCGCTGACCCTATGCGACGCAACATTATTTTAAGTATATCAAGTTAAAAAATTTGTACGCTGGTGTCTGTTTGGTACCAAATGATTCTGAAATCAATGTACTATTAAAATGTATAATCGATGAATTTTTGGCTCGTCTTTAAATATTAGAAATCGATACTTTTTTACCGCTGATCCCATGCGACGCATCCTTAATATATGTATAGCAAATGAAAAAGTTTGTACGCTGTTGTCTGCTTGGTACCAAATGATTCTGTAATAAATGTACTACTAAAATGTATAATCGATGAATTTTTGGCTCGTCTTAAAATATTAGAAATTGATACTTTTTTACCGCTGACCCTATGCGACGCAAAATTATTTTATGTTTATCGTATTAAAAAATTTGTACGCTGTTGTCTGCATGGTACCAAAAGATTCTGTAATCAATGTACTATTAAAATGTATAATCGATGAATTTTTGGCTCGTCTTAAAATATTGGAAATCGATACTTTTTTGACGCGGACCCTGTGCGACGCATCCTTATTTTATGTTTACCGTATTAAAAAATTTGTACGCTGGTGTCTGTTTGGTACCAAATGATTCTGTAATCAATGTACTATTAAAATGTATAATCGATGAATTTTTGGCTCGTCTTTAAATATTAGAAATCGATACTTTTTTACCGCTGATCCCATGCGACGCATCCTTAATATATGTATAGCAAATGAAAAAGTTTGTACGCTGTTGTCTGCTTGGTACCAAATGATTCTGTAATAAATGTACTATTAAAATGTATAATCGATGAATTTTTGGCTCGTCTTTAAATATTAGAAAACGATAATTTTTTATCGCTGACCCCATGCGACGCAACCTTAATTTATGTATATCAAGTTAAAAAATTTGTACGCTGGTGTCTGTTTGGTACCAAATGATTCTGTAATCAATGTACTATTAAAATGTATAATCGATGAATTTTTGGCTCGTCTTTAAATATTAGAAAACGATACTTTTTTACCGCTGACCCCATGCGACGCAACCTTAATTTATGTATATCAAGTTAAAAAATTTGTACGCTGGTGTCTGTTTGGTACCAAATGATTCTGTAATCAATGTACTATTAAAATGAATAATCGATGAATTTTTGGCTCGTCTTTAAATATTAGAAATCGATACTTTTTTACCGCTGATCCCATGCGACGCATCCTTAATATATGTATAGCAAATGAAAAAGTTTGTACGCTGTTGTCTGCTTGGTACCAAATGATTCTGTAATAAATGTACTACTAAAATGTATAATCGATGAATTTTTGGCTCGTCTTAAAATATTAGAAATTGATACTTTTTTACCGCTGACCCTATGCGACGCAAAATTATTTTATGTTTATCGTATTAAAAAATTTGTACGCTGTTGTCTGCATGGTACCAAAAGATTCTGTAATCAATGTACTATTAAAATGTATAATCGATGAATTTTTGGCTCGTCTTAAAATATTGGAAATCGATACTTTTTTGACGCGGACCCTGTGCGACGCATCCTTATTTTATGTTTACCGTATTAAAAAATTTGTACGCTGGTGTCTGTTTGGTACCAAATGATTCTGTAATCAATGTACTATTTAAATGTATAATCGATGAATTTTTGGCTCGCCTTAAAATATTGGAAATCGATACTTTTTACCGCTGACCCTGTGCGACGCAACCTTAATTTATGTATATCAAGTTAAAAAATTTGTACGCTGGTGTCTGTTTGGTACCAAATGATTCTGTAATCAATGTACTATTAAAATGTATAATCGATGAATTTTTGGCTCGTCTTTAAATATTAGAAATCGATACTTTTTTACCGCTGATCCCATGCGACGCATCCTTAATATATGTATAGCAAATGAAAAAGTTTGTACGCTGTTGTCTACTTGGTACCAAATGATTCTGTAATAAATGTACTACTAAAATATATAATCGATGAATTTTTGGCTCGTCTTAAAATATTAGAAATTGATACTTTTTTACCGCTGACCCTATGCGACGCAAAATTATTTTATGTTTATCGTATTAAAAAATTTGTACGCTGTTGTCTGCATGGTACCAAAAGATTCTGTAATCAATGTACTATTAAAATGTATAATCGATGAATTTTTGGCTCGCCTTAAAATATTGGAAATCGATACTTTTTACCGCTGACCCTGTGCGACGCAACCTTAATTTATGTATATCAAGTTAAAAAATTTGTACGCTGGTGTCTGTTTGGTACCAAATGATTCTGTAATCAATGTACTATTAAAATGTATAATCGATGAATTTTTGGCTCGTCTTTAAATATTAGAAAACGATACTTTTTTACCGCTGACCCCATGCGACGCAACCTTAATTTATGTATATCAAGTTAAAAAATTTGTACGCTGGTGTCTGTTTGGTACCAAATGATTCTGTAATCAATGTACTATTAAAATGAATAATCGATGAATTTTTGGCTCGTCTTTAAATATTAGAAATCGATACTTTTTTACCGCTGATCCCATGCGACGCATCCTTAATATATGTATAGCAAATGAAAAAGTTTGTACGCTGTTGTCTGCTTGGTACCAAATGATTCTGTAATAAATGTACTACTAAAATGTATAATCGATGAATTTTTGGCTCGTCTTAAAATATTAGAAATTGATACTTTTTTACCGCTGACCCTATGCGACGCAAAATTATTTTATGTTTATCGTATTAAAAAATTTGTACGCTGGTGTCTGCATGGTACCAAAAGATTCTGTAATCAATGTACTATTAAAATGTATAATCGATGAATTTTTGGCTCGTCTTAAAATATTGGAAATCGATACTTTTTACCGCTGACCCTATGCGACGCAACATTATTTTAAGTATATCAAGTTAAAAAATTTGTACGCTGGTGTCTGTTTGGTACCAAATGATTCTGAAATCAATGTACTATTAAAATGTATAATCGATGAATTTTTGGCTCGTCTTTAAATATTAGAAATCGATACTTTTTTACCGCTGATCCCATGCGACGCATCCTTAATATATGTATAGCAAATGAAAAAGTTTGTACGCTGTTGTCTGCTTGGTACCAAATGATTCTGTAATAAATGTACTACTAAAATGTATAATCGATGAATTTTTGGCTCGTCTTAAAATATTAGAAATTGATACTTTTTTACCGCTGACCCTATGCGACGCAAAATTATTTTATGTTTATCGTATTAAAAAATTTGTACGCTGTTGTCTGCATGGTACCAAAAGATTCTGTAATCAATGTACTATTAAAATGTATAATCGATGAATTTTTGGCTCGTCTTAAAATATTGGAAATCGATACTTTTTTGACGCGGACCCTGTGCGACGCATCCTTATTTTATGTTTACCGTATTAAAAAATTTGTACGCTGGTGTCTGTTTGGTACCAAATGATTCTGTAATCAATGTACTATTTAAATGTATAATCGATGAATTTTTGGCTCGCCTTAAAATATTGGAAATCGATACTTTTTACCGCTGACCCTGTGCGACGCAACCTTAATTTATGTA
Source organism: Prenolepis imparis (assembly GCF_030444845.1). Classification (NCBI taxonomy): domain Eukaryota; kingdom Metazoa; phylum Arthropoda; class Insecta; order Hymenoptera; family Formicidae; genus Prenolepis; species Prenolepis imparis. Next base: position 13,159,425 of record NW_028141165.1, on the reverse strand, counting down.
TATCAAGTTAAAAAATTTGTACGCTGGTGTCTGTTTGGTACCAAATGATTCTGTAATCAATGTACTATTAAAATGTATAATCGATGAATTTTTGGCTCGTCTTTAAATATTAGAAATCGATACTTTTTTACCGCTGATCCCATGCGACGCATCCTTAATATATGTATAGCAAATGAAAAAGTTTGTACGCTGTTGTCTACTTGGTACCAAATGATTCTGTAATAAATGTACTACTAAAATATATAATCGATGAATTTTTGGCTCGTCTTAAAATATTAGAAATTGATACTTTTTTACCGCTGACCCTATGCGACGCAAAATTATTTTATGTTTATCGTATTAAAAAATTTGTACGCTGTTGTCTGCATGGTACCAAAAGATTCTGTAATCAATGTACTATTAAAATGTATAATCGATGAATTTTTGGCTCGCCTTAAAATATTGGAAATCGATACTTTTTACCGCTGACCCTGTGCGACGCAACCTTAATTTATGTATATCAAGTTAAAAAATTTGTACGCTGGTGTCTGTTTGGTACCAAATGATTCTGTAATCAATGTACTATTAAAATGTATAATCGATGAATTTTTGGCTCGTCTTAAAATATTAGAAATTGATACTTTTTTACCGCTGACCCTATGCGACGCAAAATTATTTTATGTTTATCGTATTAAAAAATTTGTACGCTGGTGTCTGCATGGTACCAAAAGATTCTGTAATCAATGTACTATTAAAATGTATAATCGATGAATTTTTGGCTCGTCTTAAAATATTAGAAATTGATACTTTTTTACCGCTGACCCTATGCGACGCAATATTATTTTATGTTTATCGTATTAAAAAATTTGTACGCTGGTGTCTGTTTGGTACCAAATGATTCTGTAATCAATGTACTATTAAAATGTATAATCGATGAATTTTTGGCTCGTCTTTAAATATTAGAAATCGATACTTTTTTACCGCTGATCCCATGCGACGCATCCTTAATATATGTATAGCAAATGAAAAAGTTTGTACGCTGTTGTCTGCTTGGTACCAAATGATTCTGTAATAAATGTACTACTAAAATGTATAATCGATGAATTTTTGGCTCGTCTTAAAATATTAGAAATTGATACTTTTTTACCGCTGACCCTATGCGACGCAAAATTATTTTATGTTTATCGTATTAAAAAATTTGTACGCTGGTGTCTGTTTGGTACCAAATGATTCTGTAATCAATGTACTATTAAAATGTATAATCGATGAATTTTTGGCTCGTCTTTAAATATTAGAAATCGATACTTTTTTGACGCGGACCCAGTGCGACGCATACTTATTTTATGTATAGCAAATGAAAAAGTTTGTACGCAGTTGTCTGCTTGGTACCAAATGATTCTGTAATAAATGTACTATTAAAATGTATAATCGATGAATTTTTGGCTCGTCTTAAAATATTAAAAATCGATACTTTTTGACGCGGACCCTGTGCGACGCATCCTTATTTTCTTTTTATCGTATTAAAAAATTTGTACGCTGTTGTCTGCATGGTACCAAAAGATTCTGTAATCAATGTACTATTAAAATGTATAATCGATGAATTTTTGGCTCGTCTTAAAATATTGGAAATCGATACTTTTTTGACGCGGACCCTGTGCGACGCATCCTTATTTTATGTTTACCGTATTAAAAAATTTGTACGCTGGTGTCTGTTTGGTACCAAATGATTCTGTAATCAATGTACTATTTAAATGTATAATCGATGAATTTTTGGCTCGCCTTAAAATATTGGAAATCGATACTTTTTACCGCTGACCCTGTGCGACGCAAACTTAATTTATGTATATCAAGTTAAAAAATTTGTACGCTGGTGTCTGTTTGGTACCAAATGATTCTGTAATCAATGTACTATTAAAATGTATAATCGATGAATTTTTGGCTCGTCTTTAAATATTAGAAATCGATACTTTTTTGACGCGGACCCTGTGCGACGCATCCTTATTTTATGTTTACCGTATTAAAAAATTTGTACGCTGGTGTCTGTTTGGTACCAAATGATTCTGTAATCAATGTACTATTTAAATGTATAATCGATGAATTTTTGGCTCGTCTTAAAATATTAGAAATTGATACTCTTTTACCGCTGACCCTATGCGACGCAAAATTATTTTATGTTTATCGTATTAAAAAATTTGTACGCTGGTGTCTGCATGGTACCAAAAGATTCTGTAATCAATGTACTATTAAAATGTATAATCGATGAATTTTTGGCTCGTCTTAAAATATTGGAAATCGATACTTTTTTGACGCGGACCCTGTGCGACGCATCCTTATTTTATGTTTACCGTATTAAAAAATTTGTACGCTGATGTCTGTTTGGTACCAAATGATTCTGTAATCAATGTACTATTTAAATGTATAATCGATGAATTTTTGGCTCGCCTTAAAATATTGGAAATCGATACTTTTTACCGCTGACCCTGTGCGACGCAACCTTAATTTATGTATATCAAGTTAACAAATTTGTACGCTGGTGTCTGTTTGGTACCAAATGATTCTGTAATCAATGTACTATTAAAATGTATAATCGATGAATTTTTGGCTCGTCTTTAAATATTAGAAAACGATACTTTTTTACCGCTGACCCCATGCGACGCAACCTTAATTTATGTATATCAAGTTAAAAAATTTGTACGCTGGTGTCTGTTTGGTACCAAATGATTCTGTAATCAATGTACTATTAAAATGTATAATCGATGAATTTTTGGCTCGTCTTTAAATATTAGAAATCGATACTTTTTTACCGCTGATCCCATGCGACGCATCCTTAATATATGTATAGCAAATGAAAAAGTTTGTACGCTGTTGTCTGCTTGGTACCAAATGATTCTGTAATAAATGTACTACTAAAATGTATAATCGATGAATTTTTGGCTCGTCTTAAAATATTGGAAATCGATACTTTTTACCGCTGATCCCGTGCGACGCATACTTATTTTATGTTTATCGTATTAAAAAATTTGTACGCTGGTGTCTGTTTGGTACCAAATGATTCTGTAATCAAAGTACTATTAAAATGTATAATCGATGAATTTTTGGCTCGTCTTTAAATATTAGAAATCGATACTTTTTTGACGCGAACCCTGTGCGACGCATACTTATTTTATGTATAGCAAATGAAAAAGTTTGTACGCTGTTGTCTGCTTGGTACCAAATGATTCTGTAATAAATGTACTACTAAAATGTATAATCGATGAATTTTTGGCTCGTCTTTAAATATTAGAAATCGATACTTTTTTACCGCTGATCCCATGCGACGCATCCTTAATATATGTATAGCAAATGAAAAAGTTTGTACGCTGTTGTCTGCTTGGTACCAAATGATTCTGTAATAAATGTACTACTAAAATGTATAATCGATGAATTTTTGGCTCGTCTTAAAATATTAGAAATTGATACTTTTTTACCGCTGACCCTATGCGACGCAAAAGTATTTTATGTTTATCGTATTAAAAAATTTGTACGCTGGTGTCTGTTTGGTACCAAATGATTCTGTAATCAATGTACTATTAAGATGTATAATCGATGAATTTTTGGCTCGTCTTTAAATATTAGAAATCGATACTTTTTTGACGCGGACCCTGTGCGACGCATACTTATTTTATGTATAGCAAATGAAAAAGTTTGTACGCTGTTGTCTGCTTGGTACCAAATGATTCTGTAATAAATGTACTATTAAAATGTATAATCGATGAATTTTTGGCTCGTCTCAAAATATTAAAAATCGATACTTTTTTGACGCGAACCCTGTGCGACGCATCCTTATTTTCTTTTTATCGTATTAAAAAATTTGTACGCTGTTGTCTGCTTGGTACCAAAAGATTCTGTAATCAATGTACTATTAAAATGTATAATCGATGAATTTTTGGCTCGTCTTTAAATATTAGAAAACGATACTTTTTTACCGCTGACCACATGCGACGCAACTTTAATTTATGTATATCAAGTTAAAAAATTTGTACGCTGGTGTCTGTTTGGTACCAAATGATTCTGTAATCAATGTACTATTAAAATGTATAATCGATGAATTTTTGGCTCGTCTTTAAATATTAGAAATCGATACTTTTTTACCGCTGATCCCATGCGACGCATCCTTAATATATGTATAGCAAATGAAAAAGTTTGTACGCTGTTGTCTGCTTGGTACCAAATGATTCTGTAATAAATGTACTACTAAAATGTATAATCGATGAATTTTTGGCTCGTCTTAAAATATTGGAAATCGATACTTTTTACCGCTGATCCCGTGCGACGCATACTTATTTTATGTTTATCGTATTAAAAAATTTGTACGCTGGTGTCTGTTTGGTACCAAATGATTCTGTATTCAAAGTACTATTAAAATGTATAATCGATGAATTTTTGGCTCGTCTTTAAATATTAGAAAACGATACTTTTTTATCGCTGACCCCATGCGACGCAACCTTAATTTATGTATATCAAGTTAAAAAATTTGTACGCTGGTGTCTGTTTGGTACCAAATGATTCTGTAATAAATGTACTATTAAAATGTATAATCGATGAATTTTTGGCTCGTCTTTAAATATTAGAAAACGATACTTTTTTATCGCTGACCCCATGCGACGCAACCTTAATTTATGTATATCAAGTTAAAAAATTTGTACGCTGGTGTCTGTTTGGTACCAAATGATTCTGTAATCAATGTACTATTAAAATGTATAATCGATGAATTTTTGGCTCGTCTTTAAATATTAGAAATCGATACTTTTTTACCGCTGATCCCATGCGACGCATCCTTAATATATGTATAGCAAATGAAAAAGTTTGTACGCTGTTGTCTGCTTGGTACCAAATGATTCTGTAATAAATGTACTATTAAAATGTATAATCGATGAATTTTTGGCTCGTCTTTAAATATTAGAAAACGATAATTTTTTATCGCTGACCCCATGCGACGCAACCTTAATTTATGTATATCAAGTTAAAAAATTTGTACGCTGGTGTCTGTTTGGTACCAAATGATTCTGTAATAAATGTACTACTAAAATGTATAATCGATGAATTTTTGGCTCGTCTTTAAATATTAGAAATCGATACTTTTTTGACGCGGACACTGTGCGACGCATACTTATTTTATGTATAGCAAATGAAAAAGTTTGTACGCTGGTGTCTGTTTGGTACCAAATGATTCTGTAATCAAAGTACTATTAAAATGTATAATCGACGAATTTTTGGCTCGTCTTTAAATATTAGAAATCGATACTTTTTTGACGCGGACCCTGTGCGACGCATACTTATTTTATGTATAGCAAATGAAAAAGTTTGTACGCTGTTGTCTGCTTGGTACCAAATGATTCTGTAATAAATGTACTATTAAAATGTATAATCGATGAATTTTTGGCTCGTCTCAAAATATTAAAAATCGATACTTTTTTGACGCGGACCCTGTGCGACGCATCCTTATTTTCTTTTTATCGTATTAAAAAATTTGTACGCTATTGTCTGCTTGGTACCAAAAGATTCTGTAATCAATGTACTATTAAAATGTATAATCGATGAATTTTTGGCTCGTCTTTAAATATTAGAAAACGATACTTTTTTACCGCTGACCCCATGCGACGCAACCTTAATTTATGTATATCAAGTTAAAAAATTTGTACGCTGGTGTCTGTTTGGTACCAAATGATTCTGTAATCAATGTACTATTAAAATGAATAATCGATGAATTTTTGGCTCGTCTTTAAATATTAGAAATCGATACTTTTTTACCGCTGATCCCATGCGACGCATCCTTAATATATGTATAGCAAATGAAAAAGTTTGTACGCTGTTGTCTGCTTGGTACCAAATGATTCTGTAATAAATGTACTACTAAAATGTATAATCGATGAATTTTTGGCTCGTCTTAAAATATTAGAAATTGATACTTTTTTACCGCTGACCCTATGCGACGCAAAATTATTTTATGTTTATCGTATTAAAAAATTTGTACGCTGGTGTCTGCATGGTACCAAAAGATTCTGTAATCAATGTACTATTAAAATGTATAATCGATGAATTTTTGGCTCGTCTTAAAATATTGGAAATCGATACTTTTTACCGCTGACCCTATGCGACGCAACATTATTTTAAGTATATCAAGTTAAAAAATTTGTACGCTGGTGTCTGTTTGGTACCAAATGATTCTGAAATCAATGTACTATTAAAATGTATAATCGATGAATTTTTGGCTCGTCTTTAAATATTAGAAATCGATACTTTTTTACCGCTGATCCCATGCGACGCATCCTTAATATATGTATAGCAAATGAAAAAGTTTGTACGCTGTTGTCTGCTTGGTACCAAATGATTCTGTAATAAATGTACTACTAAAATGTATAATCGATGAATTTTTGGCTCGTCTTAAAATATTAGAAATTGATACTTTTTTACCGCTGACCCTATGCGACGCAAAATTATTTTATGTTTATCGTATTAAAAAATTTGTACGCTGTTGTCTGCATGGTACCAAAAGATTCTGTAATCAATGTACTATTAAAATGTATAATCGATGAATTTTTGGCTCGTCTTAAAATATTGGAAATCGATACTTTTTTGACGCGGACCCTGTGCGACGCATCCTTATTTTATGTTTACCGTATTAAAAAATTTGTACGCTGGTGTCTGTTTGGTACCAAATGATTCTGTAATCAATGTACTATTAAAATGTATAATCGATGAATTTTTGGCTCGTCTTTAAATATTAGAAATCGATACTTTTTTACCGCTGATCCCATGCGACGCATCCTTAATATATGTATAGCAAATGAAAAAGTTTGTACGCTGTTGTCTGCTTGGTACCAAATGATTCTGTAATAAATGTACTATTAAAATGTATAATCGATGAATTTTTGGCTCGTCTTTAAATATTAGAAAACGATAATTTTTTATCGCTGACCCCATGCGACGCAACCTTAATTTATGTATATCAAGTTAAAAAATTTGTACGCTGGTGTCTGTTTGGTACCAAATGATTCTGTAATCAATGTACTATTAAAATGTATAATCGATGAATTTTTGGCTCGTCTTTAAATATTAGAAAACGATACTTTTTTACCGCTGACCCCATGCGACGCAACCTTAATTTATGTATATCAAGTTAAAAAATTTGTACGCTGGTGTCTGTTTGGTACCAAATGATTCTGTAATCAATGTACTATTAAAATGAATAATCGATGAATTTTTGGCTCGTCTTTAAATATTAGAAATCGATACTTTTTTACCGCTGATCCCATGCGACGCATCCTTAATATATGTATAGCAAATGAAAAAGTTTGTACGCTGTTGTCTGCTTGGTACCAAATGATTCTGTAATAAATGTACTACTAAAATGTATAATCGATGAATTTTTGGCTCGTCTTAAAATATTAGAAATTGATACTTTTTTACCGCTGACCCTATGCGACGCAAAATTATTTTATGTTTATCGTATTAAAAAATTTGTACGCTGTTGTCTGCATGGTACCAAAAGATTCTGTAATCAATGTACTATTAAAATGTATAATCGATGAATTTTTGGCTCGTCTTAAAATATTGGAAATCGATACTTTTTTGACGCGGACCCTGTGCGACGCATCCTTATTTTATGTTTACCGTATTAAAAAATTTGTACGCTGGTGTCTGTTTGGTACCAAATGATTCTGTAATCAATGTACTATTTAAATGTATAATCGATGAATTTTTGGCTCGCCTTAAAATATTGGAAATCGATACTTTTTACCGCTGACCCTGTGCGACGCAACCTTAATTTATGTATATCAAGTTAAAAAATTTGTACGCTGGTGTCTGTTTGGTACCAAATGATTCTGTAATCAATGTACTATTAAAATGTATAATCGATGAATTTTTGGCTCGTCTTTAAATATTAGAAATCGATACTTTTTTACCGCTGATCCCATGCGACGCATCCTTAATATATGTATAGCAAATGAAAAAGTTTGTACGCTGTTGTCTACTTGGTACCAAATGATTCTGTAATAAATGTACTACTAAAATATATAATCGATGAATTTTTGGCTCGTCTTAAAATATTAGAAATTGATACTTTTTTACCGCTGACCCTATGCGACGCAAAATTATTTTATGTTTATCGTATTAAAAAATTTGTACGCTGTTGTCTGCATGGTACCAAAAGATTCTGTAATCAATGTACTATTAAAATGTATAATCGATGAATTTTTGGCTCGCCTTAAAATATTGGAAATCGATACTTTTTACCGCTGACCCTGTGCGACGCAACCTTAATTTATGTATATCAAGTTAAAAAATTTGTACGCTGGTGTCTGTTTGGTACCAAATGATTCTGTAATCAATGTACTATTAAAATGTATAATCGATGAATTTTTGGCTCGTCTTTAAATATTAGAAAACGATACTTTTTTACCGCTGACCACATGCGACGCAACCTTAATTTATGTATATCAAGTAAAAAATTTGTACGCTGGTGTCTGTTTGGTACCAAATGATTCTGTAATCAATGTACTATTAAAATGTATAATCGATGAATTTTTGGCTCGTCTTTAAATATTAGAAATCGATACTTTTTTACCGCTGATCCCATGCGACGCATCCTTAATATATGTATAGCAAATGAAAAAGTTTGTACGCTGTTGTCTGCTTGGTACCAAATGATTCTGTAATAAATGTACTACTAAAATGTATAATCGATGAATTTTTGTCTCGTCTTAAAATATTAGAAATTGATACTTTTTTACCGCTGACCCTATGCGACGCAAAATTATTTTATGTTTATCGTATTAAAAAATTTGTACGCTGGTGTCTGCATGGTACCAAAAGATTCTGTAATCAATGTACTATTAAAATGTATAATCGATGAATTTTTGGCTCGTCTTAAAATATTAGAAATTGATACTTTTTTACCGCTGACCCTATGCGACGCAATATTATTTTATGTTTATCGTATTAAAAAATTTGTACGCTGGTGTCTGTTTGGTACCAAATGATTCTGTAATCAATGTACTATTAAAATGTATAATCGATGAATTTTTGGCTCGTCTTTAAATATTAGAAATCGATACTTTTTTACCGCTGATCCCATGCGACGCATCCTTAATATATGTATAGCAAATGAAAAAGTTTGTACGCTGTTGTCTGCTTGGTACCAAATGATTCTGTAATAAATGTACTACTAAAATGTATAATCGATGAATTTTTGGCTCGTCTTAAAATATTAGAAATTGATACTTTTTTACCGCTGACCCTATGCGACGCAAAATTATTTTATGTTTATCGTATTAAAAAATTTGTACGCTGGTGTCTGTTTGGTACCAAATGATTCTGTAATCAATGTACTATTAAAATGTATAATCGATGAATTTTTGGCTCGTCTTTAAATATTAGAAATCGATACTTTTTTGACGCGGACCCTGTGCGACGCATACTTATTTTATGTATAGCAAATGAAAAAGTTTGTACGCAGTTGTCTGCTTGGTACCAAATGATTCTGTAATAAATGTACTATTAAAATGTATAATCGATGAATTTTTGGCTCGTCTTAAAATATTAAAAATCGATACTTTTTGACGCGGACCCTGTGCGACGCATCCTTATTTTCTTTTTATCGTATTAAAAAATTTGTACGCTGTTGTCTGCATGGTACCAAAAGATTCTGTAATCAATGTACTATTAAAATGTATAATCGATGAATTTTTGGCTCGTCTTAAAATATTGGAAATCGATACTTTTTTGACGCGGACCCTGTGCGACGCATCCTTATTTTATGTTTACCGTATTAAAAAATTTGTACGCTGGTGTCTGTTTGGTACCAAATGATTCTGTAATCAATGTACTATTTAAATGTATAATCGATGAATTTTTGGCTCGCCTTAAAATATTGGAAATCGATACTTTTTACCGCTGACCCTGTGCGACGCAAACTTAATTTATGTATATCAAGTTAAAAAATTTGTACGCTGGTGTCTGTTTGGTACCAAATGATTCTGTAATCAATGTACTATTAAAATGTATAATCGATGAATTTTTGGCTCGTCTTTAAATATTAGAAATCGATACTTTTTTGACGCGGACCCTGTGCGACGCATCCTTATTTTATGTTTACCGTATTAAAAAATTTGTACGCTGGTGTCTGTTTGGTACCAAATGATTCTGTAATCAATGTACTATTTAAATGTATAATCGATGAATTTTTGGCTCGTCTTAAAATATTAGAAATTGATACTCTTTTACCGCTGACCCTATGCGACGCAAAATTATTTTATGTTTATCGTATTAAAAAATTTGTACGCTGGTGTCTGCATGGTACCAAAAGATTCTGTAATCAATGTACTATTAAAATGTATAATCGATGAATTTTTGGCTCGTCTTAAAATATTGGAAATCGATACTTTTTTGACGCGGACCCTGTGCGACGCATCCTTATTTTATGTTTACCGTATTAAAAAATTTGTACGCTGATGTCTGTTTGGTACCAAATGATTCTGTAATCAATGTACTATTTAAATGTATAATCGATGAATTTTTGGCTCGCCTTAAAATATTGGAAATCGATACTTTTTACCGCTGACCCTGTGCGACGCAACCTTAATTTATGTATATCAAGTTAACAAATTTGTACGCTGGTGTCTGTTTGGTACCAAATGATTCTGTAATCAATGTACTATTAAAATGTATAATCGATGAATTTTTGGCTCGTCTTTAAATATTAGAAAACGATACTTTTTTACCGCTGACCCCATGCGACGCAACCTTAATTTATGTATATCAAGTTAAAAAATTTGTACGCTGGTGTCTGTTTGGTACCAAATGATTCTGTAATCAATGTACTATTAAAATGTATAATCGATGAATTTTTGGCTCGTCTTTAAATATTAGAAATCGATACTTTTTTACCGCTGATCCCATGCGACGCATCCTTAATATATGTATAGCAAATGGAAAAGTTTGTACGCTGTTGTCTGCTTGGTACCAAATGATTCTGTAATAAATGTACTACTAAAATGTATAATCGATGAATTTTTGGCTCGTCTTAAAATATTGGAAATCGATACTTTTTACCGCTGATCCCGTGCGACGCATACTTATTTTATGTTTATCGTATTAAAAAATTTGTACGCTGGTGTCTGTTTGGTACCAAATGATTCTGTAATCAAAGTACTATTAAAATGTATAATCGATGAATTTTTGGCTCGTCTTTAAATATTAGAAATCGATACTTTTTTGACGCGAACCCTGTGCGACGCATACTTATTTTATGTATAGCAAATGAAAAAGTTTGTACGCTGTTGTCTGCTTGGTACCAAATGATTCTGTAATAAATGTACTACTAAAATGTATAATCGATGAATTTTTGGCTCGTCTTTAAATATTAGAAATCGATACTTTTTTACCGCTGATCCCATGCGACGCATCCTTAATATATGTATAGCAAATGAAAAAGTTTGTACGCTGTTGTCTGCTTGGTACCAAATGATTCTGTAATAAATGTACTACTAAAATGTATAATCGATGAATTTTTGGCTCGTCTTAAAATATTAGAAATTGATACTTTTTTACCGCTGACCCTATGCGACGCAAAAGTATTTTATGTTTATCGTATTAAAAAATTTGTACGCTGGTGTCTGTTTGGTACCAAATGATTCTGTAATCAATGTACTATTAAGATGTATAATCGATGAATTTTTGGCTCGTCTTTAAATATTAGAAATCGATACTTTTTTGACGCGGACCCTGTGCGACGCATACTTATTTTATGTATAGCAAATGAAAAAGTTTGTACGCTGTTGTCTGCTTGGTACCAAATGATTCTGTAATAAATGTACTATTAAAATGTATAATCGATGAATTTTTGGCTCGTCTCAAAATATTAAAAATCGATACTTTTTTGACGCGAACCCTGTGCGACGCATCCTTATTTTCTTTTTATCGTATTAAAAAATTTGTACGCTGTTGTCTGCTTGGTACCAAAAGATTCTGTAATCAATGTACTATTAAAATGTATAATCGATGAATTTTTGGCTCGTCTTTAAATATTAGAAAACGATACTTTTTTACCGCTGACCACATGCGACGCAACTTTAATTTATGTATATCAAGTTAAAAAATTTGTACGCTGGTGTCTGTTTGGTACCAAATGATTCTGTAATCAATGTACTATTAAAATGTATAATCGATGAATTTTTGGCTCGTCTTTAAATATTAGAAATCGATACTTTTTTACCGCTGATCCCATGCGACGCATCCTTAATATATGTATAGCAAATGAAAAAGTTTGTACGCTGTTGTCTGCTTGGTACCAAATGATTCTGTAATAAATGTACTACTAAAATGTATAATCGATGAATTTTTGGCTCGTCTTAAAATATTGGAAATCGATACTTTTTACCGCTGATCCCGTGCGACGCATACTTATTTTATGTTTATCGTATTAAAAAATTTGTACGCTGGTGTCTGTTTGGTACCAAATGATTCTGTATTCAAAGTACTATTAAAATGTATAATCGATGAATTTTTGGCTCGTCTTTAAATATTAGAAAACGATACTTTTTTATCGCTGACCCCATGCGACGCAACCTTAATTTATGTATATCAAGTTAAAAAATTTGTACGCTGGTGTCTGTTTGGTACCAAATGATTCTGTAATAAATGTACTATTAAAATGTATAATCGATGAATTTTTGGCTCGTCTTTAAATATTAGAAAACGATACTTTTTTATCGCTGACCCCATGCGACGCAACCTTAATTTATGTATATCAAGTTAAAAAATTTGTACGCTGGTGTCTGTTTGGTACCAAATGATTCTGTAATCAATGTACTATTAAAATGTATAATCGATGAATTTTTGGCTCGTCTTTAAATATTAGAAATCGATACTTTTTTACCGCTGATCCCATGCGACGCATCCTTAATATATGTATAGCAAATGAAAAAGTTTGTACGCTGTTGTCTGCTTGGTACCAAATGATTCTGTAATAAATGTACTATTAAAATGTATAATCGATGAATTTTTGGCTCGTCTTTAAATATTAGAAAACGATAATTTTTTATCGCTGACCCCATGCGACGCAACCTTAATTTATGTATATCAAGTTAAAAAATTTGTACGCTGGTGTCTGTTTGGTACCAAATGATTCTGTAATAAATGTACTACTAAAATGTATAATCGATGAATTTTTGGCTCGTCTTTAAATATTAGAAATCGATACTTTTTTGACGCGGACACTGTGCGACGCATACTTATTTTATGTATAGCAAATGAAAAAGTTTGTACGCTGGTGTCTGTTTGGTACCAAATGATTCTGTAATCAAAGTACTATTAAAATGTATAATCGATGAATTTTTGGCTCGTCTTTAAATATTAGAAATCGATACTTTTTTGACGCGGACCCTGTGCGACGCATACTTATTTTATGTATAGCAAATGAAAAAGTTTGTACGCTGTTGTCTGCTTGGTACCAAATGATTCTGTAATCAATGTACTATTAAAATGTATAATCGATGAATTTTTGGCTCGTCTTTAAATATTGGAAATCGATACTTTTTACCGCTGACCCTGTGCGACGCATATTTATTTTATGTTTATCGTATTAAAAAATTTGTACGCTGGTGTCTGTTTGGTACCAAATGATTCTGTAATCAATGTACTATTAAAATGTATAATCGATGAATTTTTGGCTCGTCTTTAAATATTAGAAATCGATACTTTTTTGACGCGGACCCTGTGCGACGCATACTTATTTTATGTATAGCAAATGAAAAAGTTTGTACGCTGTTGTCTGCTTGGTACCAAATGATTCTGTAATAAATGTACTATTAAAATGTATAATCGATGAATTTTTGGCTCGTCTTAAAATATTAAAAGTCGATACTTTTTTGACGCGGACCCTGTGCGACGCATCCTTATTTTCTTTTTATCGTATTAAAAAATTTGTACGCTGTTGTCTGCTTGGTACCAAAAGATTCTGTAATCAATGTACTATTAAAATGTATAATCGATGAATTTTTGGCTCGTCTTAAAATATTGGAAATCGATACTTTTTACCGCTGACCCTATGCGACGCAACATTATTTTAAGTATATCAAGTTAAAAAATTTGTACGCTGGTGTCTGTTTGGTACCAAATGATTCTGTAATCAATGTACTATTAAAATGTATAATCGATGAATTTTTGGCTCGTCTTAAAATATTGGAAATCGATACTTTTTACCGCTGACACTATGCGACGCAACCTTATTTTAAGTATATCAAGTTAAAAAATTTGTACGCTGGTGTCTGTTTGGTACCAAAAGATTCTGTAATCAATGTACTATTAAAATGTATAATCGATGAAATTTTGGCTCGTCTTTAAATATTAGAAATCGATACTTTTTTACCGCTGATCCCATGCGACGCAATCTTATTTTATGTATATCAAGTTAAAAAATGTGTACGCTGGTGTCTGTTTGGTACCAAATGATTCTGTAATCAATGTACTATTAAAATGTATAATCGATGAATTTTTGGCTCGTCTTTAAATATTAGAAAACGATACTTTTTTACCGCTGACCCCATGCGAAAGTAGCTAATTTCTATGTAAAAATATTAATAAATACTTTCGTCTATAAAATCATATCTCGACGTTATGATTCACAAAAGATTCTTATAGATAATTCTATTTTGTTCGCACTTCTGTGCGAATGCATAAATATTCATTACTTAAATCTTTAACAGAAAACCAAAAAAATAGAATTTTTTACAAGAATCTTTCGATCAAAATATCTGCATTTCTATTAGATTCGTTCGTCTGTACATACACACACATCCATCGCGCTGCACGTTTCGCGCGAAACTGACCGCAAGACTCTGTGCAGCGGTATCGCCAAACACAGCCTATACGTCTACCACGCTGCGCGCCTCGCGCGAGACTGACGATCAGTCTCGCAATCACAATGTCTCGAGAATCAGTCTCGCGCGAGATGCGCAGCGTGGAGGATGTGTAGGGTGTCGGGTGCGCTTGGCGATACCGCTGCTCAGAGTCTTGCGGTCAGTCTCGCGCGAGACTGCAGTGTGTTGGATGTGTGTGTACAGACGCATGAATCTGATAGAAGCATAGATATTTTGTTCGAAAGATTCTTGTATATAATTCTATTTTTTTGGTTTTCTGTTAAAGATTTAAGTAATGAATATTTATGCATTGCATAATTAATTCACATATTTTTATGCATGCATTGCAATCAATACATAAAGAAGTATATATTAATTAATTATGCAATGCATAAAAATTCAGTATTTAAATCTAAAACAAGTGCGAACAAAAAAAATAGAATTTTCTGTAAGACTGTTTTGATAATCGAGATAATCACAACGTCGAGACTAATTACGATTTTATGGACGAGAAGATTTATTAATATTTTTTTATAGAAATTAGCTACTTTAAACTCGGTTATTATTTTTGACAGTTATCAGCTGATTTCTGTCAAAAAGTATTAATCGAGGATAAAGTATTATCAACATTACTACTTTAATTTTTATAACGTATTATTACTCTGAAATTTAATTAGCAAATGAATGCTTTAGTAATATTTTTTCACAGAAATCAGCTGATTTAAGCGCCAATTTGTTAATTAAGTTTTTAAATAATATATTTTAAAAATTAAAATAATAATTTGTTTAAAATAATATGTTATGGTATTTTAAACTCGATTAATATTTTTTGACAGTTATCAGTTGTTTCTGTCAAAAAAATATTATTATTTTAATAATTATTTTTTAAAATATGAAATCAAAGAATGGCGCGCGCGTAGCGCGCGCTTGTGTTGTTCTAGTATATATAAAAAAATGATATTTTTATATAAAGTGTGTTTAAACTTGATTCATATTTTTTGATAAAACTCAGCTGATTAAAACGTTAATTTGCTAATTAAATTTTACATTTTATAACATATTTTAAAGTTTAATTAGCAAAGTAACGCTTTATTAATGTTTTTTGACAGAAATCAGCTGATTAAAGCGTTGATAATATGTTATCGTTCTTTAAACTCTATTAATATTTTTTTGACAGTTATCAGTTGATTTCTGTCAAAAAAATTATTCGATTTTAAAGTATTATATAACATATTATTTACAACATTATTATTTTAATTCTTATACCATATTTTAATTAAAAATTTAATTAGCAAATTAACACTTTAATAAGCTGATTTTTCAAAAAATGTTATTCGAGTTTAAATAAACTTTATATTATCTTTTTAAAAATATTTTGTTTAATATAAAATGGAAGAATAGCGCGCGTTTGTGTTGTTCTAGTCTCTTTCTAAAAAAAAAAACATGTGAAGTCAATATTCTCGCAAGTATTGTTGTCTCTTTTTTGCAATGTTGATTAGTTGCCTCGATTTGTTTTGTACGTTATATTCATAGCATCGAAAGGCTTATAATATATTATATTATTTACAACAATATTATAATTAAAATAATATTTTCTATTCGTGATTAATATTTCTTGACAGAAATCAGCTGATAACTGTCAAAAATATTAATCAAGTTTAAAGTATTATAACATATTATTTAAAACATATTATTTTATTTTATTTTATTTTGGACTAACTGTCAAACTGCTAACTTTCGCGATGACAGCCTTTCGATGCTATAAATATAAAACACAATGCGAATCGACAGAGCCAATCAGCATTGCGAAAAAGAGGCGACAATAGACTTTCGAGAATCAACTTAACTTTTCTAGAAAGGGATATATTGAAAATACTATAGCTAATCTTAAGATATCAAAAATATCGCAAAAAGTTATGGCGTGTCTAATTAAACTTTAATAAAGAAAAGATTATTTCGAATTTCATCATGATATTTACCAAAGAAAATGTTATCAAACACCTATAATACTTTACAACAATACTGTATAAAGTATACTGTTTATTTATATCCTTACCTATCAGCAATGCAAGTATTTTGCATTCGTACTTGTGATACGTCGCCATCGCGATGTCCCTGCATTTTCTCCCGCAGAAAGCGACACAGCTGCAATTCGGGCATCCGATCGGCGCTTTCAGTCTAAAAATTTCCCGGATATTCGTAGATCGATCGAAAGGAAAATGGGGTTAGCCGTGCGAGTGAATTATGCAAATCGACGAATAAAAGCCGAGTGTAAGAAAACTTTTTCCGCGCGTGAAAGCGACGAGATTCAATCTAGATAAGTTTAAAATCTATCGATCAACAATTTTATGATAATATACACAAACGCGGATCTGACAAACAAGTCGCTTTGTGTAAAAAGTGAATCTAAAGTACGTGTTTTAATTAAAAAAAAAAAAAAATTAATTAATTTTAAAAAAACCAAAATATTTAAGAGAATATTTAAAATCTCAGGAAAATCCAAAGGTTTTTTTCCATGTCTTTTCTATAATAAATATTTTTAAACATTTATGTTTGGAGATTTTTCGCAGCTTGGTTAACATGCGGTTTATACGTAATAACGTGGGGCGGTTTCCGTCCGCGTTGCTCGGGTTAATGAAATCTATTTTCTCTTTCTCGCTAGCGAGTTTATCCGTAAAAAGCCGTGGATGATGTGACGGGCAGGGCTTAGCACGGGCCGGGGAACTGTAGACAAAGCGGAAACTACATACGGAGGATTACAGCGGGCGTCGCAGCGCCGTTCTCCGGCTCGTGCCCATTAAATTCGGGAGACCGGAGGCGGCAATTTTCTCCTCACCTCGCGTAACAATGCTGACAATGGGTGCCGTAGAACTCGGGTAGGAGACAGCCCGCCAGCGGTGGCTCGACTATCAGAGTATCGCCCGGCTGTATCCCCGTTGCTGCGACGGCGTGTTTACCCTCTAACGCGGTCTCACGGATCTCCAGGGCGCTGGACGACCAGCTCCGGGGCTCGGAATTAACAGCGCTATTTAACGGTGCGCCATCGTCTGCGAAAGGGCGATGCATACCTACAGTGTGTTTTCTTAGGGTGAGTTTCCCACGCCTGGACGAGTTTAATAGAATGTCAGGTATCTCTTTCAGACGATCATATGGCGCGGAGATTTCTCGACGGTTGTTTGAACTCTATTACAATATACATATACTTTGGGTATATGGAGCGTATGCTATTTTAGAGACAGACTTTAATAAACATGAAGCCGTTTGGGAAATTATACGAGGTGATCATAGGAGAAAAGAGCGAAGAGATAATATATCGTATGATATTCAACTTTGTCGCTGTGGTATCCCGCGAATAATATTGAAAATGTGCGAAAGAGAGAGAGAGAGAAGCTTGATTCTTTTCTTATTTTTTTTGCTGCGGTTGTCGGTACGAGGAGAATAACTGTTCTCCGAGTTTGCGCGCTGTTTCTCCTACTTCCGAGCGCTTCGAATACTATCTCGCAATTCCGGCACATCTTGTATACACGCTATACATTGTTCCCTTTGTACGTCATATACGTATACGCGTTATTTTGAGAGTACTCGAGAGATAGGCGTGAACGCGTACGGCAAAGCCACTCTTTGTCCGGCGTTTCTACGTCGATTTCCCGGCAGATTGTAGCGGCGCGAAAAGTTGTGCCGCGCTTCGTCATTCATGAATGAATGGCGGGAGAGAGGGAAGGTCGCGTACTACGGCCTACTACGCGACGTAGTACGATGCGCCGCTGCCTGACGCGGCAGTTTATCACGGCGAGACACGTGTGCGATAAGGAAGAAGAATGAGAGAGACAGAGAAAGGAAGAGAGAGAATAAAGTGGTGGGAAGAGTATCGCGCGACTGCGCGGCGGCCTTGCCACGGCCTTAGTCCCGCGATCGAAATCGCGACCTCTTTCTTCCTCTTTCTCTCTCTGTTATCGCCGATATCATTCCGCAAAAAAATCGCAACGAAATCGAAGCCAATCGTATCGAAAGGCTAAGATTCTCGCGCTTCCACGATGAGCGCGAGAAACCGCTTCGCTCGACTCGCGAAATATCGTTGATTGAATGAGATTAAATGGAAAAGAAACACTATAAAGTATTTCTTCTTTTATATATTTTTCAGTGCGATAATTTCTGTAGTTTTTGTCTTTGTTTCCAATTGGATTTTTAATTTTGCTTTAATAAGAAAATTCTTAATATGTGGAGATTGTTTGCTTTATATTGATAGGCCTTGCGAGGATATCGAGGGAATAGATTCAATCATGTGATAAATCGAGATTCCTTCGTTGTTCGACATATCTCAGTATCTTAATGAAGCAGCAGCGTCTTCGCCTTATCGTTAATTTAAAATTTTACTATATATATATGCGGCGCAGAATTTTGCTGCAATTTAAGAATTCCACAAGAAATTCCAAGTTTAATGAGAATGTGTAAACAAACTGCAATTCCATCTGAAATCATTTCCGGTTATCTCGCTCGCTCGCATGTGTAGCATCATGTTGCCCACTATGGGGTGCTCTAATGAATGGAAGAAATTACTGCGGTCTGAAGGGGATGTGTGCACACACGAACCGACTAATCACGGTCCATTTTGGCGCGATATCGTACAAAGTTCCAGTATTTCGCCGGTATATTATTATTTCTACTTTTATCGCATTATCGAATATAAATGTAAATGAAATTGTAAACTTTCTGAAAACTTTCATGTTCAGTTGATAAATAAAAATTAATTAATATTTTTAAAACGTGTTTTATAGCATTTGTAAAATTATATTGACATGCTAGTAATAGATTTGCGTAATATATTGTAATTATAATTTATTTTGTTTGACGTTGATTTTAAGAAAAATATATAAGCAATCTTATTCGCATTATATAAAAATAACGATTCGTTTTACTGTACTCACGAGTACGTAACTAAAAAAAATTATGCTTACTCTCATTTTTTATTTATCATTTGTCACGTCCGTAAACATTCCGGCTTGTCATTGTCGCGGAATAATCACCGGGAAGCAGAAGTCGCATTCGTGCAAATTTCATTCTCGCGACTTCGAATTTTCCACGTTTGTATAGTTAACGTAACGTGACGTCCGTCGCCGGTAAAAAAAAAAAAAAAAAAAAAAAAATATGTAGAGGAAATAATGCTCGTGGACGTGCACGGAGAAAATGCGCGCGTTAAAATTGCAGGATCCATTTACTAATTTACGATCCGGCGAGCCGATTACCGCAAACAACACGAGGTATATGCGGGATGAATGGTGAAAATATTCAAAATTTCTATATAGCGATAACATGAATTTATATTGACTTGTATGTACTTCTAATAAGTCTCTGACGCGAAACTTTAGACTGACATCTGAGAACCTTAATGATTATTCCTCTTTCATTATTCTCAAGTTAATAGATTGCTAAATTAATAATTTCAGTTCATTTATTCAATACGCTCCACGAGATTGCTATTCAATTAATACCTCAAAAATATATCTTATATTTAAAACAGTTTAATAAATAATTTCATCTTGGAAACATACTGTCTATTCTTCTTTTCGATTTTACATTCGCTTATTATATGCTTTTAGAAAATTTGAGATTAAAAATCATTTTGCTTTTCCGTATGCTATTATAGTTTTGAAAAAATTATGTCGATTAGATCAAAGTTACCTTAAATGATGAAAGTATCGTGGGCTGAGAATTAATTGAAGATAATAGCAGCGCTGTGATAAACTAATATATGGTGATCGAGTTATAAATAACGAATATTTATTAGTTTTATTAATATACTGATCTTGTCTATTGATGGAAAGTAAATTATCAATACCGAGTCATTTATGTGTGTTCAGAAAAAAAAAGTATACGCTATTTCCGACTCAATTCAATAATTATAAGCTCCATTATGTTCGCAATCGGTCTTGAGAAGTCGAATCTATTCGAGGGAGCAGCGCTGATACTTTGAACGCTCTTCTAATTTGATTGTGCCGTCTCGTGAGTGGTTGCAGACTGAGAGCGGGGTGCTGAAGTAAATGAAGTTTAGCTTTACGAACGGCCGCACCTGCAGCGGCAATCCTCGAGAATCGCGCGTTTCCGGCTTAAGCTGCGAGCCCTCGAGGGGCGCTTTGCGGTGCTAGAATTCCACGTTCGAAAACAAAGAAGCGCTTGTCTCTATTCGAAACGGGCGAAACGGTCCGGGTTGCCTCAGTTAGGGGGATGCTCTTAACGATCAATTAGACGAGAGTATAACCTCGGTTCGCATTCAGTCTTTAGACAAGCACGAAATAAAGCCTCGTGTTATCGGAACGATTTATGTGCGTCTCACGATATATAGCTTATCTTTTTTATAATTATTGAAAATACAAGATTGTGTTCTAGATTTTACTAGGAAACAGATGTTATAAGAAGACAGATTCGCTTAAATCCAAATCCAAGTTTGAGAGAATCTTGACTCGCAAGATTTAATTAGAGATATTAAATTTTAAGTATCAAAAGAGATTCTTTCTGATTATGAGCGTTTGGAAGAAAATTAAGTCATTAATAATTATATATAGCACGCATGTGACTAAGAAACACGTAACAAGGGAGGAATTTATTAATTAATATAAAGCTAATTACCGAAGTTTGATGCACGCAAAGTTACCACTCCGGGGGACGAAACTTTTCTCTGGCCGAAAAGATTTTCAATTTATTCTCACCGCTTAGCATTAACGGCACGGCGAAATCGGAAAGATTTTCTAAAAAAAAGTTTAGAAAGACGAATGAATCCAATCTCTGATGAGCATTAAAAGAACGGTATGGGAGTAATGTATCGCCGCGACGGGACCAGACGGCCGGAAGAGGCTGCGTCACGACGCGTCTTTTAATTTAATTCTTAGTTCACGGAGCAAACAAAGTTTCGCCACTGTCGGAGAGAAATTCCAAGCATCTCATCTCCGCGAGTCAAGCCGCTATTCGTTCATCTAAGAGAGAGGGAGGGAGAGAGAGGGAGAAAATAGCATCGCGTTGAAAAGCGCGGCTTGGCAGTTCACCGCCATTGCTGTAAAATAAAGCTGAAAAAATAGTTGCTTCTTTTTTACCTTTATTAGCGCTTTTAAAGCCCCTCGCGGTGACGCGTATAAACGGCATTTATACGAATAAAATATGCAACGGAAAGCGCATGCAATCAATCCTGGCTATAGCAAACCCATCATTCCCGGCTCTCTATGATGATCGGCGCGTTACTCGCCATTAATCACAGTTATCGGCCGGAGATCAAAATTTCATTTTTTTTTTAATTCCGATCGATTGATCGCTAATTGCCAGCCTTGCGATACCGGCCATTCGTGTAAATAAATCCGGCCGGGCCGCTTTTCCGATGCTAAATACGTACCATCGCTAAATATTCGCGCGCAGTTATTTTATTACTCTGCGATAAAGCGGCCGAATAAAAATCTAATTAAACTCACTGTGCACCCAGAGTGCTTTTATATCCGGAGTTCGATAATCGTATCGCTCGCATCATGAAACGTTCGTGAAATAACAGGGAACATGTTTCGTGCCTTT
Organism: Prenolepis imparis; assembly: GCF_030444845.1. NCBI lineage: Eukaryota > Metazoa > Arthropoda > Insecta > Hymenoptera > Formicidae > Prenolepis > Prenolepis imparis. The sequence goes on along the minus strand of NW_028141165.1, from coordinate 13,136,995 downwards.
GGGTACGTTATGCAGTAAATCAGCATCTAGCAGATTCAAAAGCAAATCTAGATTAGTGTTATTTGATGTAGATATGCCCCTAGTCTCTCCCTGTTTATCTACAATGGTTTATTTGAAAGTATAGTGTAAGGATTTTTAATAATGCTAAAAAATTGTAAAACACTGCAATATACATTTTTCTCTTCCTGTATATATAAATGAAAAACAAATATTTTACGAATGCTATAAGTTTAATTAAAAACTTTTCAAGCGTGCAAATTTTGAAGAGCGATATACTTAAAAAATATACTATGGAAAATAAGATTGTTTTTTACTAAATTATTTTAGATCAAAAGAGAACTTGTCAAACATTATTTTGTACGATAAGACAGTGATTTGGACAGCGTTTGTCGGGGGATAAGCGAAGGAGGAAAACAGATCGAGAGATGTCATCCCTCGATCGAGGTCCGGTCCAGCTGATCGCGTCGGCGAAATAAAATATCGTTTTCGCATATATATCCGTCGCGCACACGTTCACAAATGCATAGAATTGTTCGACGTCGTCCCCTGTGTCCCATCTCTCTCTCTCTTTTTTCTCTCCGCCTTCTCGCTCTCGATGGCACGCCTCGTTTACGCGGGAAATTCGATATTTTCCGACATGGTATTTGGCGCTCAAATGATGCGCGTGCCAAGTTATCGACGTCGATTTGTCTCTTTGTACCTAACTGGCCGTCAGACACACCGGGTCGGGCCTCCGCCATAATTGGAAAGTGTCTTTTTGTTCTTCTATTCGATTTATCCCTTCCCTCCGCCCCCGTCTTGCAAAGTTTGTAACCCATCTACCTATCTACCCCGTCTCTCTCTCTTTCTCTCTTTTGTTACGTCGATGGTGCACCTGATTTAAACACTATCGACGCATTCCTACGTAGAACGAATCCGGGGAAAACCCAAAAGAGTTCCGCTCCGATTTATCGCGCCCACCCCCGTGATTGCATTCGCGTTAAAAGCGCCGTTCAAACGAATCAGAGTCGAAGAGAACTATTTTCATCGATATAAAATTCGATGCACTAACGCGAGATAAATCCTTCCCCCGCTGACTGAAAACTGTCTAAAAAGTGCGCCTAAAAATTTCATTAAAATTGTTACGATCGTTTTTTTTTTTCTCAAGTTCCTTTCAAGTCATGAATCATGATTATTTCATCGATTATACCAAACTGCGCGGAGGTAAATTTAATAAAGAAATGCTGTTGAGAAAATTTGTCTTTACCGAATTTATTTTTATTTTATTCCGCGTGCTGCCTCTGTTCGATAAACAAGGCGAAATTGCGCGATACCATGTTTAACATTGGAGAAAAAAAAGCAGGAAAGCCAAGATAGAATTATCCGCGTCTAGACGAATCTCGTTACGAGGAGACGAATGAAGAGCGGCTGGCGATCTTCGAGATACGCGTGTTAAAAGATACGTATTGTATGTGTAATACGCACACACAATCGCTAAAGTATTACAATGCGAGATCGTAGCCGAAAACGTCTTCTTTTGTCAAGACACGTCGAGAGTTCACGGTCCGAGCCCCGTCCGTTCGTCACTTCTGTTCGTCGTTTTGCGCGGCACGCATTATATGTTTGCATATATATGCGGCGGGCCCGTCTTCCAAAGGAATATTGAATTAAGCGTTTCCCGGGAAAATCGACTGTGTGGGTTACCATGGAAACCATAGCCGGCCCCGTGTTTCGCTTCTCAACCCGGCGCGCGCGGCCGCATTCTCGTGCGGATTCGACATTCGCTCGGAATCGGAACCGGATCGTCGACCGACGTTCCGTCAAACATTCCGATATACGGGTTCGCAGATTTTTTTTTTTTTTTTTTTTTTTTTAGGCCGACGAGATAGCGCATCTCCTTTCTCTTGCGGTGATTACGTCAGATCGAATTCAATCCACGGCCTGGACCAGCCTAGGATTCAGTTTGGAGCCAATTCGGGGATCCGGATAGAGAAAATACGAGTATATTGTAATTTATTATAATTATAATTATTTCATTTTTCACAAGAGTGACTCTTTGTATCTTTTTCATCACATAAATTCTATTATATTCCGATACTGCCGTTTTTTCTCGCTTTATATACGAGATTTTTTTTCGGCCCGTCTAATGCACACCGGACGCTAATACCTCGAACAAAACAACAGGAGACGTGGGATCGATAGCCGCCAGAGTGACTTGCCAGATTAAGCTCGTTACTCGGTATCGCGAATTATTCTTGCCGGGCGTTTGCAAACTATCAAGGATCAATACTGCTCGCGCGCATAGTTCTAATGCAACTTGCCAGAAGTTTCGGGGGGAATCAAACGTAAAGCCCGTACACCGATACCACGAAGAGCGAGATAGAGAAAGGAGAGGGAGAGCCAGAGAGAGGGTGCAGCGTTAATCCGACCATAGAAACTCGAATCCGCCACTCGATATGGAATAAAGCGCGCGCTTTTGTCTCCCGCTTCTCGGCGCCGCTCGTATAAACGTCGCACCGTTTGAGACCCGACGTCAACAATCGGTTACCCTTCCACCGTACGTCATCTGGATGAGTGGCTGGATATTCGACTGTCAAACTGAGTTACCGAACTATGGTCCGACAATTTTTAATCGGGAATACAAGGGCGGATAAAAGAAAATCCGCGGAGAATTGCAATTTTTCGTCGACCTTTTACATCCGACCGCGGTATCGAGTTTTCACATTGTTAACCGCACGCGTTATCTATATATCATCAAAGACAAATGGGGCTTAGAAATATAGTCGATATTTTTGTCAGAGAACATTCAAAATGTGTTTTGTTCTCCGTCAAATCGGCGATGATTAGAAATAATTATGATTAATATGCTTTTATTATGATTATGATTAAATTTTGATAAATATGCATTTTTTTCAATGATACGATCTTTAAACCCTTTCATGCAATTTTATATAGACAATATAATAAAATATATAGACGATTCTCGTGAGAGAAAAGTTGCAGCTGCGATGATAGAAACTTTGTATATCGACTTTCGAAATTTATTCACATCGATAAGTATCGAGATGCGTTTCATTTTTTTGCGCCTATCGAGTTTCATCATCAAGGTACTCTCGTGAATCGTCGTGAATGCCTGGGAAAGCTGGCTGGATCACTTCCGCCGATCGTCTCTTGCTCGCCGGAAATCGGAAAGCTGCGAGAGAGGAAGAAGTTTCTCATTCCGGGAAGAGGGAAGGTTTACCACGATCGCGAGTATACCTGCGCACCCGAAAGACGAAATAAGGGACGAGAGGCTAGAGGGAGTGGATTTTCCTGGAATTCGCGACGATCGCGAGTCCAGGCACGCGTGGGTTCGCGCGACGCGGTGCATCGCCAATAAAGTTTCGTGGGTTAACGCGGCGCGGGTACGCTCGATCTACCAAGGCCGATAACTCGATTCCCCATCGATCTCGGGTGGAAGGATGAGGGAGACACGGTGTCGTTTTCCGCAGGGAGAGCCTTCCGAGCTACGCCGGGACACGCTTTCGCGGGATTCAATTTGCTATTCTCCCCCGCGTTTCCGACAATGTCGTTCCCTCCTGCTCCCGCATCGACTCCCGCTGACGATGACGACGATGACGCAGCTTCTTCGGGGACAAATGAACGAACGAACGCGGTTAGATGCATCCGTCGACTCGGTAAACGCGAGGGTGTGCGCTATCCGGAGGAGAGTAGATGGAATTACGAGCTTACGCGAGAAGACGAACGCGAGCTTTCGTGCTGGCGCGAAAATATCGAATAAGCTATGAGCTGGAACGCGTCTTCTAGGTGAAGATGAGTCACTCGAATAACGCGACGAATTTCCGTCGTCCTTCACACTCGTGAGAGATCGCGAGATCAAGTGTTACAATTTTATCGAGCACTCGAGAAGCAGACTGTTTGGCAATTCTGCGCGATAATTTTTCATTAATTATTTGTCTCGCTCTTTTATTAAGATACACACGTGGGCAATAATCGCGTAGCGATTGCTCGCGATAAATCGTCGCAGTTTTCGCGATTAAATAGAAGAAACGGAGAGAGAGGAGACGCGGTTTATATACAGAGTAACGTTTAAATCTATCCAAGAAAGGGTGGCTGTCGTGCCGGAGAAATGCGATGGATGGTGATAATGCAAGTTTACGCGACGTCACGGAGCGCGGGGTCTTAAGCCCGGGCTTCGCGAATCACATATTTTGCGGGGCGACGGCGGCGACGGTGGCTTTTGTGCGACGCGGGAATCGCGCGCTTGCCGCAACGCCTCTGTGAATAGGATTTTCGCCGACAATGCCACGACAACTCTACGACGGGGCGAAACTCGATATCGTTCGCAAAGTCACTGCCGCGCGCGCGGCAGAATTTCCGCGAAGAATACGTGCCTGACTCATCATCGCGCACCCTCTTCTCTCGCGCACTTGCCGCGCACAACGCGTGTGTTTATGACGCGACGTAAAATAGGCGCGGTCTCTCTACATCGGCAGGTGTATTCTGCGAATGCGAGTAATTAACTCAAGGAGGAGACGCGATTCAATATCGAAATATCGCGCGCGCGCGCGAGTATCTAATTACCATGCGCTTCGTTGCGCGTCATATTTCTCCTTTCGTATGCACATGTGTCTCTAATCTTCCCCCGCTTGTATATATATAATCATTCATTCACGCGTCCTTTTCGAATGCATTAAATTATCATAGAAACTGGTTAGACCCTGGGTTTGTTCTTTATCGCTGCATTGGTAAACTACAATATATTTGTCTCACTTTAACTTATTGCACCAGTGTGCACTAGTTCATCAGTGCAGCGATAAAGAACAAACCCACTGATCAAAATCTTACTAGAAACTGGTCAAAAACTGACTAGTTTTACTGTCCAGTTATTGGCGAACCAAGCGTCGCCCAAACCTGTCAGTTTCTGGCCAGTTTGACTGGTCAAAAACTAGCTAGTAACCAGAATTCCTGGCCAGTTACTGGCTAGAAACTGGATGAATTTCTACTCGGGTGATTGATTAAGTTCACATTACGCGATATCATTCGCTTTCGTTTATCGATAATATCGTCGGTGCCTCGATACACGTAAGATCTATACGGACGACTAAGCTAACAGTCGCTGTAAATCTTATTATATACAAAGGAATCCCATCCCCTTCCTTCCCCTTCAGCGCACGCTCCTTATTCCACTCGGCGTCCTCGAAAATGACATATTTCGAGAAGCCCCTCTCTCTAGTACAATTCTAAGGCAGTCAATAGACACAAGACAATACCGAGGAGCGCATAATCCGGGAATGGTTCCTGCATTTTGAAGTCGGATACATAGGGAGAGAGAGAGAAGGATGATATTGCGCGCGCGACATTATATTACTCCGCCTTTATTGCAGATCTCTCTCGACCTCTTCATATCTCTCTGTCTCTCTCACACATGAGCACGTCGGTAACGATATTGACGCCAATCTTGCCTCGCTAACCTCTTGTTATCCCCGCAGATTACACGTAAAACCGCGTCCATGATAACATTACACGCTTTGCGTAATATTACTCCTATCGAGTACGACTTTCAATAATAGGCGCTCTCCATTTACATCAAAGCTTAGATAAATCTCACTTTTGTCTTTCTTTAACATGGATGTTGAAGAAAGACAGAAGTGAGATTTATCTGAGTTTTGATGTAAATGGAAAGCAACTAATGTGTCAACATACGGTGCCGTTTTGAGGATAATCAGCAGCTTATATATCAAGCTGGGTTTGGGCAATTTGGACGAGTCTCATTTCGAATTGAGACGTACATATTATACATTACACGATCTTTTTTTTTTAGATATATATGTTTAAAAAAGAGAGATTTCTATTATAAATTCGGTAAATATATATATGCAAGAATGCAACATACCTTTCTGCTCGTTCAAGATTAATCGAGTCACCTCGTTGATCTTATTGGCGGGATCGATGGGCATCAGAGATTTCTCGTTGACTCTCAGGAAACGTTCGCATTCTTCCCTCCTTTGTCGAAGCTCCTCCCTGTAATGATAATAAAAAACAACATGCAAATAAATATAACGAGATCCAATAGTCATTCACTACATATCTACATCTCCGTCGCTCTCGCTGTTTTATCTCATTAGCCGAGTTTAGAGCGAGTCTCTGTCCCCGCACGGCTCTGTATTGTAATTAGCGAAACATTTGCAAGTCATTTATAACGTATGGTGAGAAGGCGCAAGAGCGTTATGAATATTCCACGTACGTCGCAGATAGCGCGATATGTACTTCCGGAATAAACACTCGCCAAACCCTCCCTCTCTCTCTCGACTTCAAATTACTATCTTCTCGAGTTTCACGAAGTAGACGCAAATACTACAGAGTTTCGCGACTACCAGAGAGATATCCTCCTTCGATGTACACGCAATACATATTCGGTGTGGCAATCTATAGGATAGAATGTTTGATGTGACGTAAGTACTATTGATACAAAGATCGCGCATATACATATGCATATGTACATATGCGTGTCCATATTCAAAGATCGATATAGAATGAGGGACAGAGACTTGAGAGATATGTATATGTGTACGTAGTATTCATAATTGAAAAGCGCTTCGCGAAAAAGTATTGTAAATTCATCGGATGCGATGCTTTATTCGCTGGAAAAAAAACTGCTGCCGCAGTTTTAAAATATTGAATATATTTTTTAAATATGCTCGAAACTCGACGAAATCTGAATAAAATATTAATAATAAGAGATATATTTAAAAATATTTAAAAATTTTATATTTTGCGAAAAAAATTGCAAATATAAGCGATTTTTGTCGGATTCACAGTCTGAAATTTTCCCGACACGGACGATAATTATTGTTATTAAAGAAAAATCGCGCGCATCCCCCGTTCGGGAAACTGCAACTTCCTGCTACGTGTACGTAAATTTTTTGCAAACCGAAGAGAAAGCAACACGATATAAATCATGCAGTTTCGCAACAAAAACAAAAAATTACAAAAATAAAAGAAAAAAAAGAATGCAGCGCGTAGCAGAGAGAAAGTCGGTTAGAAATTACAATATTCATTTCGATAAAAGGAAGTGGCACGCTATTCTCTGCGTCCAAGAATAATTTATTATCTCGATGCCCAGAAAATTATCTCGCTTTTACACCGCGGGTACTATTTCGCTGCAGATAACACTTGCGGTTGCAATAAATATATGCTATGATATATATATAATGATGATACAAAATATGTCAATATCCCCGCCCGATTAAGACCTGATACTATACAAATAATTAGTGACATCGTTATTTTATAATAATGCGATTTAGCTAGTTCGCGAAAAGACGATAGAAAATCGGATGAGATGAGTAAAAGTCATTGATCGGTAAACTGGACGAAACAATTTTAAACGATAAAATATCTATTATAACATCATTAAAAAAGATGTAGATATATAATTCACGTAATACTCGCTATGCGTGAAACTGGTAGCTGTGCTACTTTATCACTGGAAATACATTATATTGTTCCACTTTTTAGTCTCCGTTAAAACCTCTCCTAAATTTCCTCTCTTCTGAAATCTATATTCTCTTGGCTAAGAAAAGAATTCTTCTCCAAAATTTATTCAGTTTTAAATGTAGGAAATGTAGGAATAAATATATATGCACATGTAATATAAAACGGGATAATAAATATGCATAAGTAAAATATGCTTGGCGATTGTATATCGATATGAAATTTTTTATGTAAGAGAGACGCGGTTTAACCAATCGTGAAAGGGGTCAATTTATTATATATTTTAGATTTTTTGTTACAAAACTGTTTTTCGCGCGCGCGGGATGTATGGCGCTGACAAATGGGCACCGATGATATCCGCCCCCGGGCGGATCTGGTATCAAATATTATATCCATTATTAAACACTACACACAGAGCAACAGGCCCGTAGCAGCGCGCGTCCGTCAATTTTTCAATATTTTTCTGGCTTCGAACGTCAGAGCGCACCGTCACTCATCCCACTATTGTAACGATGGTGTATCGGGATAAATTCGCGCGTTACCTTTGTGATACACAGCGCGATACGATACGATATCATTCATTCGCCCGTGTAGATTCCCTGGTGTCGCGTGTCCGATTTTAAGCATATCACTTTTAGTTAATAATAATTATAGAAAATATATACAATCGGGCCATGTAGGCCCAATGATGAACATCATCGGATGTATTTCTGTAATCGAGCTCTCCGAAATTTTCTTAAATTATATCGTTTGTTTGCTGCAACAACCTTTCTCCCTGTACTAATAACTTAAAAATTTTTTATTTTTGTCGCAGCAAATGAGCGATATATCTGCATAAATCAATCTGAAATTAAATTAAAAATTAAATGTACGTATCGTTGTGTAATTGTACCTGCCTAGAACTTGATATCTGAAAATACCATGTAAATGTTGAAACAATTGCTCCTTGAAATAATCATCGGCGAGTTATAAATTTTTTTTTCGGAAAACCATTGAAATGTCAAAGGAGCGCGCTCTGATTTTCCGGCTCGTTGCAACGCGCGCACTGACGTAATATCGGCGATATTTGGGGATAAATATCGTGGATGCACGTCGACATTTCGGCGTCTATCTATTGTCAGCAAATAAACCGGGGGAAATTTTTTTACATCGCGCGCGAGAAAGAACGGAGCGGAGGCGCGGTACATTTCGCGATTTTTGCGGCCGACGATTGTCGAATATCCCACGATGGAGGAGAAACAGCGTAGCTCTATTTTTCCTATAAATTGAATTCGGCGCACGTTAAATATTATCGGTTATTAAAAGAGTCGTTCTTGACGTATGTGCGTGTGTGCGCGCGCGATATCTGTCGATATTTTTCTGCTCCATGAACACTCACTTTGGGAATTTCTGTCTGCCTCTCTCTGTCCCTTCATCGTCTCCCACCTCTCTATCGTCCTGCTTTGCCTGGATTAATTCCGGGGTTACTCGGTAGGGAAGGTCGGCGGTGTCGGCTTCCAGATCATAGCCATGCAATATATAGATCCGGAGCGACATATCGATCGACGTGGACGGGAGCGGAATAATAATTTGCACTGTTATTGCGAACCTATCGGGTAAAATCAAGCCGGGCCGGCGCGTTCGTCCTCTTGTTCCCTCTTTCCCTGCATCACTCTGTCCTGATACTACTGGAGCCTGTCTCCCTCCTTCTCTCCCAGCTCCTCTTGTTCATTATCGCCATCCTTCGCTTTTTCGGTCCGACTATTCCTCTCTTTCTCCTCCTTTCGCCGATTCTTTTGAAGGCAGAGTAAATGCTTTTATTGATTCCTTCTCTCTCTCTTTTTTCTCTTACTCTCTCTCCCTTCCTCCCTTGTCTTTTTCTGCACTCGTCTCGGCACGTACACACGTTAGGCCGCACGCTTTGTTCGGCGGATGAGTGGAGCTGCTACACGAATATGCGAATGACAAGTGGCAATCGATTGGAACTCATCGCCACCTCGTTGACGCTTCCAAAGACGCTTCGCGTCGATAGAAAACTACTCTCGACGTATATTTGCCTCACCATAATGGCTTCATCGTTGTGTAGACGTAATGGAATTCTCGAGACAACCGCAAACGAGAGACAATCCCGCATAATCCCGCAATCGATTTCGTTTAATATCCCGAGCAAACTATAAATACCATACGTTTTCTTTCTTTTTGTTCAAATTTAAACAATAAATCTTGAAATGAAATTTTCTCTCCAAGATTATTTCATTATTTTGTAATATGTATATCAATTGTCGCGCGTAATTTTCATTTATAATATAATATTCGTTGCGCAATTTACATTTTACATTTCATGTATGTAAACATGGTTTCTCATTTCGTGTATAAAAGATAAATTTGATAAATAATTGATAAATTTCGCAAATAACTTTATATATAATTTCGATAGTATTATTGAGAAAGACCCACCGCGAAAGCGCAGGGATGAGTAGCAAAATTGTGAGCAATCTTGGGTTGACGTGAAGGGAGCATGGGTGTATGGTATGGTTTACTTGAAAAACTTTTTTACCGATAGCATAGCCAGCGGGCATTTTAAATAATTCTTCTGGACCCGGATATTAAATTTCTTACCATGGTTCGCGGTGAGCGTGGCGGATTCCGTGGCAGTCCGTTTAAACGGTACACTTTGTCCGCAAGAACCAGAATTGCTGCGGTATTTTATATATATATGTATGTATGTATGTATGTATGTATTCTGTGGTTCCATGGCCGCTTAAACTCTAATCGCGAGTTTCGTAAGAAACCCTTAGGGCTAATTGAGGTGACTTTTTCGACCAAGACATTATTTTACGCTTTGAAAGACCCGGCGCACCACCACAAGGTTTTCGATATCGAGCGAATCGATCGCGTTGAAAGTTGGTTTCGTTGTGGCTTCGAGGGGGGAAAAAGAGACAAGTTACACAAAGCAGATATTTGTACAGGGAAAAACAGGAATGGGAAATTTTCATCAAAAAACGAGCACGACGAGCATCAGCGAGAGATCATCTAATTAAAGCCGCGAGTGGCCAAGGGTCACCGAGCGGTCTGTTTAAACTTTCAATTGATCCCTTCCGACTTTCGTCATTAGTGAATTTACGGCGAATGTTGAGGAGCATAAACGTATGAAATATTAATAACGGACGTTTTCGTAAAAAGTTGGCAAAGTAACTGGCTTTTATTCGCGTATGTACGCTGTCGATTTTGGCACGCGCGATACATTAGAAACGTTTGCAAAGTAATAACAGAGTTTTATAAATTTTAATGCGCCGCAATAATGTCGCGACACAGACATCATTCTAAAAGGGACAATATTCTAGCAAGATTAATCGATAGCACTGATAGTATTGCTACTCTTCCTCATTGCGATATTATTGTCTCTTTCTGGCTTTTTATTTCGTTTTTTATATAACTAGTGTTCAAACAGTTCACTAGCTTGAATTAAATTATTTATTTCTGCAATTATTTTACATCTATTTTACTACAATTATCAATTAATCGAGATATCCATTAATCGATTGCTAATTAGGAAAGTCTGAATAATTATTAAAGTCAATGTAATATGAAAATATTTCCATATTCTATATATTCTTAGAAATAATATTCTTATCAGTACAAAGAATGACAAAAATTATGATATAACCATGAAGCAAGTGATCCTTCATGAAAAAAATATGAGATGAAATTGCAGAATAGAATATTTTCATAAGAAATTGCGTCTCCAAAGAAGACGGCTCCAAGCTGCCGTGTATACGTTCATTTAGATAAGTGAGATACGCCAGTAGATGGGGGCTAGGAAAGTTAACCATCTTCTTGAAAGAACCCCAACGCAGCTGTATGGGTAATGCGCGCGGGACCGGCATTGTAATTGCAAGGTTAGAGGAGAGGACATTGCTCATCCACCGCGTACATGTCTGATTCCGAGCCCCTCTATTTATCTGATATAGAGAACATATTCATCTCTCATGTATACGCGAGATAAGATGAGGATCAGATAGATATGTCGTACATATGAAAGCATAAATTCAACGTTAATATACGAAGATATTATTCTATTTATGTATATTTCTCGGAATTCTCTCTAATTTAGTTAAAATTCAACACAATCTGTGAAAGAAATACTCGAAAATAAATCTGATATCTTTTTCGAAATTGGCTATAATAAAAACAAATCAGTAAAAATAATAGCAATATACATTTGTCCATTTTTTTCAGTGTGACAGAATCTATCTTCTCAAATCATGAATTATAAAATAAATTCAAAATTGGGAAAATGTGACATGTCCCATCATCTTGTCGCTATTTCTCTCTTCTTTCGACGTTAAATAATATCGTTCGATCCGAGTTTTCCGGTACATTTGTACAATCGCTCGGGGGGGGGGGGGGGGGCCATTCTCAGAGAAAATTATTTGCGTCGAATCGCTCGATGTCGGTATCAATGTCGAAACGTAGCCCGCAAAAATAATCGAGCCCGGGGCAGGTAACGTTTGTACGCGCGCGACATTTCTCTTTCCAGCGTTACGCTCGGATAGAAATATGGTCGATCCGGCAGCTATTTTCTCTGCGGTCCAGCTACATCGACGGGGAGCGGCCACCTCTCCGGATTTTCTCTCGCTTTTCGCAACGTATTCCATCCCTCCGGCCACCCCCTTTCTCGCCCCCTCGCTACGGGACGATACGAAGATCTACGAAAAGCGCGCGCCATTAATTACAACGTATCCAATTATTCTTCGTTACGCGGATGATATATCGGCTAACCGATTCCCATTTTATTATATTCGCGTCGAAGCCCGACGCGCGAGATGCACCGACTAATTCTTCCGCTATAGCAATTAATATAACAATACTAATGTCGCAACAATGGACGAGGAAAAAACGAGGAGTGGAATATCGAGACGCGTTCTCGCGTGTTATACGAAATGTCACGTGCGAAATACGAAAAGCCTTATAAAACCGACTCGAAAAATGCTGGATCTGTAGTAATAAATAAACTCGAAAAGGTAGTTTTTAAAATTCTCTCTCTCTTTTTTTATTCACATTTTCTTTCTCAACTTAATCCTATATAGAGTCTACACAGAGAGAATTTTCTTAGAATTTAGAAAATCATTCGAACAATATATAATAATCGTCGAACAATATGGTATAGAAAGAATTTTATGAGAATTTCTCTGATTAATATTTATCACAATAAAAATATCTATTACAATAAAATATAAAATATGTTTGATCAATTTTACTATGCAGTTTATTTATCATATTGTCCCACGATTACCATGATTTTCAGGGTAAATTCTAAGAGAAAATTCTCTCAGTGTACGAGGACAGTTCGATAAGTCGGTGACTTTTACAAGATATGGCACTCAAATCGCAATCTAATTTTATTTCTGATATTTACCATCTTATTTAAGTATACACACCAAGTTTCAAGTAGATCTGTCAAATAGAAATTTTTTGACAGCGTGCTAAAGCGAATAAGTTTGTGTTTTTTGCTAAAATGGAAAAAAGTGAATTTCGTGTGCTAATAAAACATTACTTTTTGCGTGGAAAAACCATTAAGGAAACTGAAGAAAAGCTAAAAAAGTATTATGGGGACTCTGCTCCGTCGCATGGAATGGTTCACAAGTGGTTCACTGAATTTCGTTGTGGTCGTACAAGCACGAATGATGCTGAGCGCCCGGGACGTCCGAATGAGGTCACAACTGAAGAAACGGTCAATAAAATCCATGATATTGTATTGGACGACCGTCGAGTGAAGATACGCGAGATAGCCAAGATGGTAAACATCTCAAACGAATTGTTGTGTTTTTAATATCTTGCATAAACATTTGGGCATGAAGAAGCTGTCGGCCAGATGGGTGCCGCGCTTGCTCACAATCGACCAAAAACCACAACGAAATTCAGTGAACCACTTGTGAACCATTCCATGCGACGGAGCAGAGTCCCCATAATACTTTTTTAGCTTTTCTTCAGTTTCCTTAATGGTTTTTCCACGCAAAAAGTAATGTTTTATTAGCACACGAAATTCACTTTTTTCCATTTTAGCAAAAAACACAAACTTATCCGCTTTAGAACGCTGTCAAAAAATTTCTATTTGACAGATCTACTTGAAACTTGGTGTGTATACTTAAATAAGATGGTAAATATCAGAAATAAAATTAGATTGCGATTTGAGTGCCATATCTTGTAAAAGTCCCTGACTTATCGAACTGCCCTCGTATAAGTATCTCTCACGCATTTATATTATTTTCCCCGACACCCTACGGATACTCTAGATACGGGATTGAAATCGAACCGGAAACTTGTTAATTGCGGAGAGCTGTCTGATGAACGGACATAATGTCGAATCATTGCGATGCGCAACGGTAGGTAGACTGTAATCTAGCACGCGTCAGCAACGTCGAAACAAGACCACTTCACAGCCGTGACTAAGCAAAGCGGAGAAGCAAGGCGGGGTTACGTCGATTACTTCATTAATTAGCCTGGCCAAAGGTGCCCTCGATCTTTCTTTCTCTCCTCCTGAGCCGTCTCCTGCTTGTATTCGCATCGACGGCTAATCCACTCCCACGAGATTGCGCCCATAGAGCTTCCGCTTTTTGTCGGGAAACGCGACGCGTCACCTTGCGCTCGTGAGGGATCTTCTTGTCGGGACAGGCTTTGAGAAATGTTTTGTGATGCCCGGTAGATAATCGGTTTTTTCCGTGATCGTTCACCGATGCGCTTAGCTCGATATATATATATATATATATATATATGCGTGTGATGTTTTGATATAAAATAACATATTTAGTTCATATAAAATATTTTTTTTTTTAAGTTTGACATGAGTATTAAACAAATCGTATTTAATTCCTACCTTCAATTTGTCTTAACACGAAGGCTCAAATTTTTTAAATATTTTTTTAACGCGCCTCGTTATTTTCTCGATTGCGAAACCAATCTCGTAAATTAATAAAAATCATCATTGTCGGTCGACCTTTCTGCGACACGGATCGTGATTCGCAAGTTCGAGACATTTAACGGATTTAAAGCTTTCGCGGCAGGATTAAAGGTTTAAGGGTCGAACGGTGGAGCCGAGTGCTAGCCCTTCGTAGCGTTAATTCAACACGACTATCTTGGATACTGTGACGCCGCGTACGGGCGTTATTTTATTTTGTAAAATCCCCGAGCAATAAATCTAATGCGTTTTTACGCTTTAGCTGGCCGCTTAATAAATTGTATCCTCGTAACGACGACGAGAATCTTTCCGTCATCTCAAGCACGAAAGCGTTCCTCGAGCTTTTCATCATCCCCTCCTCTATCCGCTCCCTCTTTATTTCGATAATTAAATCTCTCTTCTGCATTGTCTGCGATCAAAGCCCAAGGCATTTCGCCTGTTGAAGGAATAATAAAACACCGGGAAACTTTTAATTTATATAATTTACAAAAAAAAGTCAAGTGACTGTTATACTTGATAAAATATAATAATGACATTCATTTGTGATTAGCGTTTTGAAAATATCGCGAATAACTGCATATACATTTATAGTTTGTATAGAATAGACTTTTCGTTACGAAAATATGAGTCCGGATATAGAAAGAATTTTTAACCTTTTTAATCTGTTTTCTAATCTCTCTTTTTTATATTAAAAATAACTCTCTTTTAAATCAGATGAATGCAGACAACGCACATCTCGCTATATTCCAAGCTTAAAATATCAAATAAAATTATATACGATAATAAATCACTTAACACGACGGACAAAATTTTATTCATGCAAAACAGATCTTCCCGCGTGCATGTTTATCCCGATAATCGCGTCGCGTCGCCCAGCGTCGCTTATCCTTCGAAAACCGCCGCAATCTGGATCAAAGCCCTTGCAAGGAACGTGCAGGACCGGCTCGAGGAGCAATCCTTCTTGCCGAACTGACAGGCGAACGTACGAGATTTTCTCGCTCGGCTCGTTCTCGTCTCTCCTCTCTCCCTCTCCCGCCCTGATCATGTTCAACATCTTGCCTCTTTTTCTCCGCGCGCGTGAGCGAGAACGCGGGTCCGGTCAGAATCCCGAGGAAAAACCAGGTTCATTGCGATCGGTGGCTCGTATCCACGATTTATCCAGCCGCGGATTGCCTGCGCGAAGATCGGGGTCGATCTAATTTCGCGCGCGATCCCGAGACGAGGAGAAGCTCTTGGAGGAGCCCCTTCTATTTCTGGCTGATGGCTCGATCTCGTATCTGGTCAATCTCTATCTTTCTCTTCTAGCTAACCGAGAGCGCGATTCCCGATAAAAAACACGAAAGAAGAGTGACGAAATGTAAGAATTTTCTTTTCTAGTATTTTTTCAACAATGTTCGCTTTAATTTTCGTCTTAAGAATCGCGTTAAATTCATATCAATCTGATACTTGTAATTTATCATTTGTTTTTGATATTTCAATTGGAAATATAATTACGATAATAATTACAATGTAAAAATCGAGCTGATATACATTTTAGTCGTTAAGTAAAAGATATACTGCACCGTTGAACGTCTGTATCTCTTTCTCTCTCTTGGCGAGGAAGGAAAAATTATCTTACGCATCGCTTTGCTCGATTTAAATTCAACACGGTGCATTTCGCCCATGAGAAGTTCCCTCTTTCCGTTTTAACTTTAACTCTCCTTCTTGCGGCTCTTAACTATGACATGCGGATAAAAACGCGAGACATAAAAATGGCAATAAAATGATATTTGATACGGGTCTGTGGAATCTGTCTTCTCTCCCTCTGCCTTTGTTCTCGCGAAATATTTCCCTCGCAATTACACTCGCATAAAATGCAATGACTATTATTTCGTGATAAAGCAAACGTGTTTCCCCGCGTGTCATCCCTCGCAAACATTATTTTGCAATGTGGCCGAGCGATGCGCGGACGTTCCATCCCTCCACAAAATATCATTCGTTTTGTTTACGAGGGCGATTCGCGTAAAAATCCGCGTATTTTGCGGCAGAAAAGAGAGAGAGAGAGAGAGAGAGAGATAGAACATCGTTTCACAACCAGACATCGCAATCTCTCGATGAGAATAACCCGATAATTTCTGTTTTGTTATACACAATACGCGTTTTCTCTCCACGCGACGCATTATCGATATAAATTTTTAAGGCGATCGCGAAAACACACGCGATTGAACGTAATCGCCGAAAATGTTTTCATAATATCCATATCGCTAATGTACGCTAATGTTCGCGTTCCGCGGTCTTCTAATGATTTACCCGCGCGTTTGAGAATTCCAAATATCCGTCGATAATTGCAGTAATTATAATTAGAATGTTCCCCTAATATACTACCAAATATAACGCCGTTTGCAATATACGGGGGGACGGATATACTGTACGAGTGGCACGAGAATCGCACGTAAAACCCATCCCGCGTAATCCGTCGTGTCTGCATTTATCCGTCATTAATTCAGTTGCGATTTTAATTGACAGAACAGCTACTCCGCTCGCCAACTCGCTCGCTCGCGGCTTGCATATTGTTTATATTATCGATTTTACACAACGTTCACCGACCACCGACCAGGTGATGAGCGCGGCTTACCCGTGTCTATGTGAATGATGCAATGATAACTAATATGCTTGTCTGTAACAATAAACCGAGGGGGGACGCATATCGTTAAAGCAAAACTGAAATTTCGGAAACTTCGCTAGGTAGGATCGAATTATAATGTGATTGTGCAGAAGCAACGCATGAGAAAGCACTTTTTTAACGCATAAAGAGATTTTGCACACAAAATCTGTATCTATTATTTTAATATTTTTTAAAATCTTTCTTCTTCTTCTAAATAATATTTTAAAGAAACCTCATGTGATCTCTTTTGATCATTTTTGAGTACCAATTTCAATTTAATGAAACTATATTTCTCTGTTGTTTAAATTTTTGCAAATTTTTATTTAAAAAAACGCGTCCAAAGGTTGGTACGAAAAGATTCCGAATATGTTAAGAAATTCCTTTTGTGCAAACTTAGTTAAATTATTTAGAGGATATAATAAATCTTGCTGCTTTTTCCTTCTTTTTTTTTTATGTAGCTAAGCTGTTAACAGATATTATTAATCTCGCTAATTGTCATCGAAATTACCCTCGTTATTATTTGGCCGTGGGCAATTTTATTGATATTTTCCTCTGGAAATATATGTATAATGGCAATTTAGTTCGTACCTCGCGCACACGTCATATACGAGACAGAATCGGCTGTGATTCGTATCTCTTTTCGATTCCGGAAATAATATAAAGACGAGTTGGAAGATAGCCCGGGGTCAAGTTGCGCAAAATATGTAATTTTAAATTGATCCTGCTTGAATCCTGTTTCACCAAAATATTATAAATAACGCATCTTATAAAGTTTCTTCTCCTTTCTACTGAGGGAATTCTTGTGATATATACCTATATGTATGTACAAACAAGAACATGAAATCTTACGATCTTTGTAAATTATTTTGCGCAATTTCCGAAACTCTCTCGAATCTCTTCTCATCAAGGCACAGTGTATCGAAACGAGTATAACTTTTTTTTTTAAATCGCGATTAAATCCTCCCTTCGTTAATAAATTGTAAATAATTCGCGTAAGTTAAGGAGCACTTAAAAATTTAAATCTTATATTCGTGACGCTTAATTTCCGCCCGGTATCGGCCGAGCAGCCGTCCTCAAAAGCGCCACATTAAATGTTTATTGTTCATCTACTCAAAGGACCGCTCATGTAGTCGTACGGCTAGTTTCACGAGGTTAACCTAGCGGCGGTACCGCAGAGAGGATAGGCTAAAACCAGAGTCTAGTTTCGTTCGGTGGCGCTCGCCGCCAGCGTCTCGGTAAGTGCCCATCCCTTCTGAATATTTTAGGAAGTACGCGCGATGTATCCCTCCCTTTGCCTCTCCAGCCCCGCTATATTATATATATCGGGGCTCGAGAAGTCGCCGGTGGACCCGGACGAGCGGGTACGCCCGGGTCCTGATGCATTCGCGATTAAATACATTGGAGAACTCGCTTGCGCGAGGGCGCGAGAATTATAAATAACAGCCGGAAGCGGCGTTTTCAGCCGCCGCTGCGAAAAACGAAGAAGCGCGTGAATTTCGTATGAACAAAAAAGTCGCGATTTTCTTATCGTCTATGAAATTGGAGACGCACAATCGTGTCCCCGAATCGCGAAATCAATATCGAGAATTAAACGAGAGCTTCTTATAGAATGAAATCGTTTTATAACTCTATGCCAGATTAAAGGAGAAAGTGCGCAGATGTATTTATTTTATTTAGAATCGAATTTTGGGAACAGCATTTATCGTAGTGCTTTAAACGATGTTAAAGGTTTTTGCCAAAATCGAGGTTTCATGAATTGAGATGCGAGTACTTACATTGATTTATCCGGCAAGTCATATTCGGCGGCCAGTCGCAGATCCTCCAACGCGAAATGGTGTTCTTTGAGAGCCATAAAGATCTCGGCTCTTCCTAACAGCGCCAGGGGCAACGACATACCCTGATCGACCGTCTTGTTCTCATCTGAAACAGAAGTCGTCGATATCGTGTTATTTGGGAAAATACTACTATCCGGTCTCGAGCTTTTTGTTCATCGATCGATCACCATCGAGCGAACAATTTATATATCGTCTAAATGAAGCTATGAAAATGCGGAAGTCTTTCGAACGATTGATGCGCGTTGGCAGGACACAGTAAGCAGAACTTGAGCAAACTATTTATTCTAGTTGTGCATTTGGCGCGGTGCCTATACGATCGGCTCGCCGAAAGCTTATTTTAGAAATCCGTGTAATTCATGGAAATTTTACGGTGTTTAATTTTAGAAAAACTTATAAATATCATCGTTACCTATAGTAAATTGTTGCTTGAATATATTTAAATTAATTAATAATTAACAATTAAATTAAGCATTTAATAATTAAATCAAGTATAAATAGAGTATACATTATATTGTAATAAATAATGACATGATAATTAAATGCATTGCGTTCTAATTAGTGAAATAATATCATTTGTATTATTTTGTACGAATACAAAACTATGTATAGGTTCACTAATCGATCGCTAATGATTCGTCCGAATAATTATTTTTAATTCAGTAAGACGCCAATTATTTGGAGTAATAATAATAATATGATATTTGCAAAACTCTTGAAGAAAAAAAATATAAACAAAATATCAAATTAAATATATATTGTTTTAATTGAATTAAAAATAAATTCTTTACACGTTCGGACATTCATCATCAGAGAGAATCACTACTCGAATAATTGGCGTTCCCCTGCATTTGTAGCGACCTAGTTGAGGAGCACGCAGGACGGCCTGACTGAACAGCAAAAGAGCCTTGTCGTATTGGCCGACGGCGGCGAGCTGGTATCCCTCGACTCGTCTGCGTTTAGAAACGTCGGCATCCTTGTCCCTGAAAAGGGGCTTCACCTTTGCGAGCGTGTCGACCACAACGTCCCGTATTTTCGCATCGCTGAAGACCGCCCTCACCCGCCCCAAGTCGTCATCGATTCGGCCGAATATCCTAGATGTCCAGGTATCGCCCGCGGTTCGCATCACGGACTCGCTGAAATCGTGGAAGAATCCCTTCTTGCCGGAGCGCAGGGTCTCCGACGAGCAGAGAGTTCTGTAAATTTCATCGCGATCCTGCATTCCTGCGCGCGGAAAGACGCTCGCGTGCCACCCCGTCGACGAAGCCGTCGTCCCCCTTCTTCCGCCCCGACTCCGCGCTTCGTTAACGAGATCCTGGGTGTATGTGTGTGAATCGCCCTTAGACGACTGAAATACGGTCCGTCCGTTTTTATATCGCGGATTAATATACCCTCTTAGCTTAGTTGTTACGATTGCGCGTCGCTCTTATATATACATAAGTGACTTTCTTTTCTCCCTCGTCTATTTGTATTTTCCGTTTTACTTAAAGTATAATTATTTCCTGTTACTTATTACCTTCCTTAGTCTGTCTTTTGTATTTATACGGTTTCTCGAGAAGAAACATTTCTTCCAAAGATTCTTATCTTAATTTACCTCTCGCGCTCTTGTTCAGTTTCTTTAGTTTTCTTAATATTCTTAGCTATATGCTATAATTATATATTTTGATTTTAAATTCTCTTGCATATTTTTACTTGTATGTAAGAGGGAGATTCTCCTGGAATGTACAATTTCTTTTTCTCTCGATTTCCTTATACGCTAGCGACGACTATGGAAGTCCGACGTTCCAAGGTTGCATCGTCGTGTTTCCTTAGACCGATCCTTTTGAATATTACAGGAGCTAGTGGTATTTTGTATCCGTCCTTCTCATCGAACACGCGACCTCGTTTCGCGAACTTTAAGGATTAAGAAGGGGCCTGCGACACGAATTTGAGTGCACCGACCAGAATATCAAGGAGCTGCGTGCAAATATTTTGTCGAAAAAAATTTCGTTAAATCCGCGTAGTAATTTCGTATACTTTGTCCGACTTTGTGCGAGTCCGAAAAAGATGTTCCGCAGTACTGAATCATAAAAAGCGGTCCGGATCCCTGTCCTCTCGTCTCGAGAATTAAACGACTCTATTCGCCCGTGAGAAATGGCCACTCGGGAATCCTCTATCAGAGACGAGACCCGAATATAAAAAACTTTTCCCGTCAGACGAGTCCTTCTCCGCTATTTAAAGTCCCATATTATATACTCTTTTCAACCCTTTTGCTTAATTATTATTATTTTTCTTTATTTACATTCACCTTTATTTGCCACCAAATATAATATCAACTTCAAATTTATATTTTTATATTTTTTAAATTGTATACCGTTTAATTTTTATGCATTGCCCTCTAATCGTTAAATAATGTACATCACTTCACAATCTATTTTTCATGCAAACTTTTCACTGTTTTTCCCTTCAACCATCTATCGAGTCTGTATCTCGAATTTTTTTTTCAATTTTCCCCGGCTCGCGCCGATTCGCGCAGTTTCGAAGCACTATCGGTCGAGACACCCAAGTGCATACAAAATGACTGAAACGGATTACCGGTGGCGTACCGTTCTCCCCTCGACGAGTAAAACTTTAAAGATCCTCGACCACTCTCATTCACCGCGGAAACCGCAGCACCCGGGGATTCTTCACGCCTCTCGCACCGGTTCGATGCTTTATGAGGGGTTTACTTTACAGACACGAACGAGGTATTAGAACGAAAGACCGGTATTAGACTGAAGGCGCCGCTAGAATGCGGACGAATGGGAGGAGCGAATATATATGGGAAGAGGGACGAGGACAGAATGCGCTTAAGAAGGAAAGTTTCTTTCTCATTTTCTCTCTCTCTCCTTCTCTACAAGCTAGAGAAATAATTTTAGACGCGATCTATTCCGGTCCTAAACTAGGCAGTCTCTCCTCATTGCAGAGTCCTCTGGCATCGTTTATTCGCAAGCGTAGAGTAATCGCGAACGCCGCGAAAATTTCTCGCCGATAACGACATTCGCGATTCCACTCTTTGTCTGACCACTTCGTTTTCTCTTTCCCTCGCTCATCCTTTTTTCTTTTTCGTCGATGTTCCTTGCGGTCTTACCTCGCCTCTCGAGTCGACGCGGAAATCCTACCCTCGATATCTTACCCCGTCACTGCCGTTCTACCACATAGAGCCCCATTATAGTCGAGAAAATTTATCACCGAACGTCCTTGATCCCCCTTCTCTCCTCCCACGTCTCCTTTTCCTCCCCATCAACCCCAATACCACCCTCTTTACTTCCTTCTCGCTCGCAAAGGAAAATACCTGGATTCGAGTAACTCGTAAATCGAACTAGTCGGAGTAATAAAGTCGTACCGTGATGTTCCTTGCGCGAGGGAGATTCCGCCTACAGAGTTTCCACACGACTTTTGTCCTTGTGATTTTTTGCCATACTATGTCAGGCAAAATCTTCCAGTCTCGTGTGCGAGAGACCACGTTTTTACGTGGTTTTCCCTCGACCGCTTAATGGAGAAGCAGATTCGACCTTCGTTTCCCGGCGACAAATTTTAATTCTTCGGATCGCGTCGACTAATGTAATTTTAATTACATCACTGTTATTTCATTCGCTTTTTTATTTTTATTTGTAATCTCGTATCATTAAATTAAAATACAAAATTGCCAAAAATATAAAAGATTTCGAGGTTGATTTTTCTTGAACAAATAATATGTCAAGACATCAATAATTTTCTAATATTTATAATAAAATAATATTATAATTGAAATACTCATTCTGTGCGATAAATTAAAATCTTTGCAATAAAATTGTTTCCTCATGTATGTATCAAGATAAAATGATAAAAAAATATTACAATTGAAAAATATAGTCTTGTATAATTATTCAAAATTTAATTCCTTTTCAATTTCTTATAACGCAAGTAACGATATTTTTGGCACGTTTTAAAAGCAAGTTTGCAAATATACATCCGTCCGGCCATCTGGCCCGAGAGAATTTGTGCCCGACACCGACGCGTTTTCCATCCTCGAAAATATAAAGTATCGATGCTGCCGCTCTGATGAAATATCGACACTTGACTTCTTGGAGTAAATGGAACCTTTCGCGCGCGGTAACGTCATATGAAATTCCCGAAGGATCACCGACAGGACCGCCGGCAGTTGTATCGATTTAACGTCCGACCAAGTATGCCCCGTTAGTCGTCATATGCGTGTCAGGTTCTCCCTCGCCTTATCTATTCGCAATCCCGCTCATATTCTTCTTCGGAACGTATGAATTTTTCAGTATTGTCGTCGCGCGCGATTCATCCCCTTATATCCTATACTGTTGCGAGAGCGCTGGAAAAGATTTTGCCGGAATAGACGCCAAATTCTAGCATTCGCATTAAATTATTATATACAAGAGATTTTTCGCTTCTGCCGCGTTATTCAGTAATGTAACGGTAGATTGTGCGAAAGCAATTTATATTTCATTCTATAAAGAAATGACCTCGTTTCTTCGTCCAATTCTTTGCTAGAAACAGCCCATCATGCGGTAAACAAATAATAATATCGCGTGACAAGCAGCGATTCCGGTGTATTCGTGTCTATATGTAAAGGTACTTATTGAGTTAGATATTTCTTCGTGTACGACACACGGTCTTTTTATTTCCGCAGCATTTTTCGCAATTGCAGCCGCGAACGTAACGAAAGTTCCTTCCGTCGAGTGGTTTAGCCCAATTCCGATAGATACATTAAATTCTGCGGGTAATCTCTCTTTTTTTTTAAAACCGACTCTCGTGCGGTCGTTTCTCATGTGTAGTTTTTTTTTTTCGGCGAGAACGTTCGCTGACAATATATCTGCGCGATAATCGCTCGATTTATGAACCAAGATGGGAAGAGGTTACTGGCGGAGCAAAATATTGGCAGTCTTATCGGTCTGGAGTTTTTTGTCGTACTCTATATACAGGGAAAGCAATGTTTGGTATAGATATTCATTCATTCGTGTAGTGTACCCCTAGTAATTAATAAATTCGCTAGCTTATGCGCCATATATATTTAATACCAGACGCAGCAATATCGTCGTTATCGCGCGTTAAAACGAGGAATGTTCGCGTGCACCAAATAAAAAGCATATCGCATAATTCGCAGTTAAGTTTTCGCGGCGACCGTTTAATTCCTACAGACGCCAAATGGCATTCTTTCTTTTCGTCGGACAGAGGCAAGCCATTTCGCGTGTTAGGGCAGAAAGACGCGGCTGATTCGCGTAATTCGAGCAAATTGCACAATAATGCCGGCGCGGAATATTCGCCGAGGGATCTTAATGGTATTTTTATCGACTTTCTTACCAGCGCGACAGGGACGATGTTCGTGCGCGGTGGTCTTGAAAAAAAAAAAAAAAAAAAAACGCCGAGACAAGAAAAGAGCTCTTTTCCTCCCCTTCACCCTAGACGCGTATCGCGGAATACATTTTTTTTTTCTTCGACGAATCGTGTTAATTTTTATATTAGCTATTCAAATTAATTTTCCCTGCGTGCGTGTCCTCGTCTCTCTTAACCGTGGCTATAAAGGCGCGAAATTACCATCGCACCCTGTTCGACGAAATACCTCACTTTGCCTCTGAGCGTCCGGCGCCGCTGACTACGTGTCATTAAATGCAAATTTCGCGCGGCCAGTAGGGCAACTGGAGACCAAAGTTTAAACCGTATTTAGTGAAGCGTTCTTGCCGATTAGAGAAGCGGAACAGATGTATTTCCGGAACATATGATTACCCGCGATGAACAGGCCGGGATTCATCGCGGACTCGGTATATCTACAAATTGCCTGCGTGTGTTTCAGTGGTTCCGCATAAAATACATCCTGTACATATGTTTCGTCAACGAATATATATTGAGCATGAAACAAGACAACAAAACTGTTTTCGAAAAATTCGTTCGCCGTGGCAATTACATCGATAAATAGTTGACGGCATTATCGATATTCTCCCGCGAGCTGAGTCAATCTTAATTAACGTAGATTTTCAACCTGATTGCTTTCACATGTTACTGGATCAATTCCCGCTTATGTAAGCGCGTGTTAAATATTAATCGTCTTTTATATATGCCACGCGCAATCCGATCTCGGAAACATATGACACCGAGCGATACGTGTTGCATCGCTCGTGCTTTAAGCGACAAAAATAAAATGCCTTCATTAGATAAGCACTTTTTTTTATCTATAAAAAAACAACTATACACATACGAAACGTAAAAAGAAAAATGATTTTAAATTAATCATCGATATTTCAACGAAGAAAATAGACAATATGTTATCTGAGAGGGCGCGCAATCAATTGATAAGAAGCTTCCTTCAACAAAGATATTCTTACCCCTTTTATTCAGCCATAATCCAAATTTTCCCTATACTGCAAATTTATTTAACGATACCTGTAGACGCGAGATACGCGACATATCAAAAGTTTTCTTTTTAACAACATAATTCGATGACGCCCATCTGGTCAGCGCATTTTATCGCTCTCTTTCGTAATTTCTTTTTATCAATATACCGCCACAGTCGGGGCGATCGTACGATATCGTGGTACTCACGGGTGTTACGTTAACTAACCCGACCTTCTTAACGCCCGAACGTGACCGGAGCGTGCGTGTAAAACTCATCGTGCGCAAGCGGATTCTTTCTTTCGTCGCGGCTTTCGCGCGCGCGCGACATAAGCGGGAATTTTTGTCCTCTCTTTCGATAAGTTGCAGATTCTTTCTCAAGAGTTTCTAGTGCGTCAGCGCGCAGTCATCAATCTTGCCGCGAGCCAGCCGGAGAATCCATCGAGCTTCTTTCGAAACGTTTGATAAGTCAACTCCAAAAAAAAAAAAAAAAAAAATACGATAAAATACGTTAAATGTGCATATAAAATTGCCAGCGCGCATTAATCTTCTTATGTTCTAATCTCAATGTCCTACATCTTAAATCGTATTTAAAAGATACAAGTTTATATCGGTTCGTTGATTTTATATTTATACGAGAATTTGTGATAATTTTTTATTTCAATTAGCGAGATGACTTTTAATACTTTCGACGGAGTGTCTCTTGAGAGAGAGGCACTTGTCTATCTGTATCTTTCTTTTTTCGTCGAGCAGTCGTTTTCTTCTTCGTTACAAGTTGAAATAATTTGAACTACGCTCTCGAATCGAATAAGATTACGTACCTATAGATATAATTATTTGAAAATGTATCGTTTAAATTTACTTTAACCTATTGTGCAACGACAGTGTTCGGAACTCCAGACAGCGATTTTGCGCAGCATCCATATGTAATCCGGGCTATCCGTGGGCAGTTCCGGACCGAAACCGTCGCGTTTCCGCAAACTAGTTTATGCCGAGAGAACCGTGCAATAAATTATCGTGGAACGGCCCCTCCGGGACCGCTTTTCACGATGTATTATGCGCCGGACACGCTCGCGGAAAGCACTTTACGCAAATGAGAAGAAAACGCGCCTTCCTCCCCGCCACCCCCCGCGAAGACAAGAATCGATTTTTAAAAGACGAACCCCGAACTCTCTCTCCCTCCATTTTCGTTTCTCTCGACGATTGATCTTCTATCTCGTAATGTATTGCGCGCGCGAGCACGCTTCTCATTTTCATATATAAATCCAGTTAGTGAGAGGAAGAGAAATAAAAGGGATTACTCAAATTTTACTTGCGCGGGGGCTTAACGGAATTTAATTCCCGGAGCAGAGTAAAATATCAGCATCCATCTATCGATTGTTTGGCCTCGAACGCGCTCGACATATTTATTTGCGCCATTTAATGGAAATACGATATTATTATGCGAACGATCTTTCATCCCCTTCCCTGATATATAGATATACATGTATTATACATGTATGCGAACGCGAGAGTAAAGTATGGCGGTGGCCGCGGAATGTAAATCGTCCATGACGCGATTAGCCGCGAAAATCTTGCCGAATCATCAGGTGGTTCACCGCGCGACCGCGGCAGGACTG
This sequence comes from Prenolepis imparis, assembly GCF_030444845.1. Lineage (NCBI taxonomy): Eukaryota > Metazoa > Arthropoda > Insecta > Hymenoptera > Formicidae > Prenolepis > Prenolepis imparis. The sequence continues at coordinate 13,110,133 of NW_028141165.1, read as the reverse complement.
CCCAGTTTGCACGCGTGTTTGTCGTCGTAAGCCTAATTGTAAGCCGGTTAATTACGGCGTTTATTTGCGCGCGCCCGTTCGTCCTCTCTTGCTCCGCTCGGGATTTCGCCGAAGATCGGTAATCGCCTATCACGTACGAATCTCATTATACGGGCTGGACCGATAATGATATCGAATGTAGAGGATAAATCGTCATCAATTGTCAGCGTAAATTACGCGTCTCTCCCCCTCTATCTCTCTCTTGCCTTCTACGGATCGGCAACGTTAACGAAGTCAATTAGACGTGGGAGGGGCTTCGTGACTGCATTTCGCGACGCGGAAATCTTCAACGAGAGCACTGCTGCGCGTATCGGTTCTCCCTTGCTCGCGCAGATTTAGCGAGATTATTCGATCGATCGATTCTCCCTCCCCCTTTTCTTCCCGACGACGGGCGTCCGCGCTGCATTTCCCTTCTCCCGATCCCCTCCGTTCCCGCGTTTCCCTTTTGCTTGCAAAGCGCACGCCGGGCAATCTCATAAAGATGAAAGCGATTTTTCGATGTTAGCGTTTTAATTTAATCCTCTTACGCGTGGAAAACGGCGAGCAAAAATGTTTTGTGGAATGTCTTCCGATTCTCCCGTTTCGTTCTCTTTATCAAGAGATTTTATAGATACGAGTCGTTCAACGAGTCTCTCTGAATGTTTCCTCGACCCCGCTATGATTGTTACTTGGAAGTTGCGATATGGAATGCTCCTGGATTGCTTGGCAAAAATTCGAGCCGGAGCAGAATTGCCCAAGCTCGATCTGTCGAATAAATTTCATATTTTTATTCGCTGTTTTCATTAATTAGGTACACATATATACGCAGAGAGACGAGTTTCAATTAGGATAACAGAGACGCGCGTAATACGAACGTTAAAGTCTAACAAAATCATATACGAGTACATTGCGTTACAGATTAACGAGTGTCACTTCTTTTATCTCGCCGGACGAAACGAACGGGGGGAGCCTCCAAGTATTAGCCTTCTTATCAAAAGTCAATATGACATTGAAAATAATATATCCCGAGCTAGACGCTTCGCAGCCATTTATCTCGGACCGCAAAAACTCCATTCTATCCACCGCAGAGAACCAAGTTACGGAAGTTCGCGGACACTCGCCGACCGAGATAGGTCTGCGAGATCTGAATTTCTGTCGCAAGCTTCTCTCAAGCTTGGCAACGACAAGCTGAGAGAATCTATACCATCGCCGTCTCTTTCGAAGGCCATAAGGCGGCGAATCGCTATTATCTCCGCGAGCGAAATCGATAATCCGTTTTGCTCGCGAAGACACACGAATCGGAGCTCCCATGCGATCTAATTAGTCGCTCCGTATCTATTACGGCAGCCGTTGATCCGAAATGATATTTGCTTATTGTGCGCAAAATACATATGTAAGGCAAAATTACCGTTCAGACAAAATTATCTGTCTACGAGAAATTAAAGAAGAGAGAGAGAGAGATATTGAATTGTTAATATTTAAAATTTTAAGGATGTGGATTCAATCTCAAGTTGTCGATATACATCTCGTTTCATATATCGTTCTTCTATTCACTTTTATAGGTTGAGTATTATGTACGCATTGAGCGAATGAACGACAAATAACGAATGCGAATATGTTCTTTCGTTTCTTTTCGCGTTCGTACTATAAATCTACCGTCGCTCAATGTTCATTCATTCGTTCAATGTGTATTTATTATGGAGCCGACACATCAACGACCACAAAACGCTGAGGGAATGCCCGAACTAATGTTATTTGAGCAGGAAATGGAGCCATTACTTTGCTATATAACTGGCGATTTTCACAGAAATGTGAATTCACGTAATTTCGCAAAACGACCGGGCGGTTCGCGATTTCTTTATTCCACGCGCAATTGACTCGTGTACTTCAATCGCAACGAAATTCGCTATTTCGCTTGTTAATATTTCAAGTTTCAAGCCTCGCAATTATCTTAACAGCGTGTTAAGGTAGTCTTTTCTCCTTCCTTTTTCCCCCGTGCTCGTTTCTTTTCTTTTCTTTTCTTTTTTTTTTTAAGTCTGCGCATATCCCCGAGGTAACTGCGGCGATATAAATGTTTCACGATGTCGCCTGCGGAATCTCCCGGTCGCCGCGAAATTTGATTAACGAATCCCCTGAATTTTCTCTCGGAGGGACATCAGCGTATCTGAACTTCTGTATGACAGCTCTCCGAATTATTAACGACGCCGTAGGATTACCACCCGTACTTCCTCTCCCATGCCGGTCGGTCGCTTATATTGAGATTCATTCGTCGCGATACATCCATTTCGCGCGTTTTATTCCGCGGAGACCGTTCGAAGACCGAGAGATCCGCGATTCGCGATAGAGAAATGGATACATATATGCATATATATACGCGCGCGTCATTTCACGTAGATTATAATTCCATCGATGTTCGTGTACGGCGAAATAAAATTATGAGCCGCGCGCACGATGTATTCTGAGGCGGGCGTTATCGATCGGATGCGTTGCAACTGGCGCTAATTGCAATTGACGATTAATAATTAACGCATACGTCCATAATCCGCCGCGAAATAATGTATCCGCTCCATGCTTCGTCATACGCGCAACGTGGAGTGCGACAAAAAATTTTTACGATGCGAGCGCGACGTGACGATCAGCGCTCCGACAACGAAAGCATCGGCTGGAATAACGCTGCGTCATTTCGGAAAATCGCATTCATGTCATTAGGATACCGATACTCGTCGAGTAATTTGAAGACGAGTGTTCTCGTGCTTTACGCTCTCTTTACCTGATGCTCGCGCTCTCTTCCAGCGATATTCATCGGGGATTCGTAAAATGCGCGCGTGACGCAGCATTATTTCAGCTAAGTGCGTTTTAATTGTTTACAGGGAACATCGCAAGGTTCTTTTTTACCACGATCGCGCAAACGATGGTCGATGATTGATTGTTGCGCCCTCCTCTCCGTCTCGCTCTCTCTTCCCTCTCATTTGACCATCGCAGCACACAAACACATAGTTGGACGCGGGTCTTGGAGCGTGCGAAATCGCGACTAATCGCGGCGAGAGCGCTCGCGGATTCGCGCGCGCATTCGGCCCGATCTCTCTTGCGTGGGCGTCGCGACTTCACGCAGCACTCGGGCGTATACGAACGAACGAACGAACGAACGAACGCGACGTCGGCGGCGGCGGCGGCAGAGGCGGCGGCGGCGGCGACGGGAGGCAGCGCGACGTCTCGCAGTAGGCGACGCGATCTCGACCCGTCAGGATCGCGCGGCAGACTTGAAACGCGACGTGGCGGGGTCATGCCGGTCTCTGGACATACAACAGCGGCGGCCTCGGCGAATTAAGAAATCGAGGAAAAAAAGAAACTGGCCACGTGTCGCGGCCACGATTGTCTGTGGCATTTAAATACGGCCCGCGGATATATATTCGCGTTCCACTCGCGATCGGAAGTGCGCGACGGTCGAGAGGATGACACAGTTGCGCTGTGAAAAAAACGCGCCTCGCACGACAGTAATCGGTATCGATAATTCGAGTGTAGATTGAGAGATACGACGAGGGGAAAAAGTGGTGAAGTGTGGGAAACGAGTTCGCAGTTCTCCAGTTGACAAGAGAGTTTGCACGAGACGCGCCAAGATAGATCCTGGATCGCGATCGGCCGTGAGGGAGAGAGAAAAGGAAGACGAAGGGAGAACGAGTGAGTGTTGTAAGAGGAAAAAGTAATGTAAATTCGCTCTCGCGATATCATGCACTTCGCGCGATGACGCAATATGCGAGCGCGAAACTGGCCAGCGGTGTGCATGTATTATGTCAGACGATTACATTAGAATCTAGAAAGAGAGAAAGAGAGAGAGAGAGAGAAAGAAAAAGACGAAAAAACGAAGAGGAATCGATGCGATTATATTCCGATCCTGCGGAGCCGAGTAGTTATACGGCCGCTAGGAAGCCGCCGTAGATTCTCCCGCCCGCGCGTCTGACTCTGCACGACCTTTTCCACTTTCAACTATCTCTCCGGACTGCGCGCGGGCATTCTTCTACGGTGATATGCGAGCCCGCCATATATCTTGGTGGTTTTCAGGTCGTTAGCGGTGCGACCGGGGGTCAGGCGGAGGTAAACGCGCGCGACAGGGTCTCTCCGAAACTTTCCGCAGGATACCGTTTTACTCGAGGACAGAAGCTTCCTCTCGGACAGACCCCGGCTCTTTCTCTCCCGGTCGCGGCTCGTGTCAACATAAAGTTAAATTTCCGAAGAATTTAAGTTCGCTCGCTCACCGGAATCGTAATCGTTTATTTATTTGTTCGTCTTTTCGATTTGTAAATTACAGCTCGATCGATCCGTTCATCGAATCGTAAGAATTGGCTAGTCGAAGAGATTGCTTCGTACGAGCTCTCCAACTCGCCACATTTGCATTCGCGAATGCATCAGGTTCGCGTTATTTTCGTATCCCGAGAACCTCTTTTAAAAGTCGAGTTCTCTCTCTGTCTCTTTTTCGCGCTCGTCCGTTATATAACTTTCATGGTACTGAAATCGCGAGTCATAGTCGGCCTTTTTGAAACGTTTGTGATTTAAAAAAGATTGATCGCGGTCGCGCACGCGCGCGTTTCTCTCGACGATCGTCTCGAAAGCGCAACACCGAGCCGCCGTCCTGACTGTTTGTAAACAGCATCGATCGACGGTTGGTCGGTTTAATCGGATCAGCGGCTAATCCGACCGTTGACGCTTGCTAAACGTTACTTCAATTTTTTAGTTCGCGCTTAATGTTCCTCTCTCTTCCCCTCTCTCTCTCTTCTTTTCCCGCAAATCGTCCATCAATCGTGCGATTGCGTTTTTTTCTTCTCTATCCATCCCGACCGCAATTTATTTACCTATCGCTTTACTCGAGTTCCTTTCCAAATTTGAATAAATTGTTTACTTTAAATATCTCTCTATAAATACCGAAAATCTTTACCGGGCACGAAAAACCGATAGCTATAACAACGAATATCTATATAATAATATAATTATCTATTTAAAAATATTAAGAATTTTTATGACATTTGATTACAATTTTTTGAGTAATGTGTAACTTTGTATTGTGTGTACTTTGTGCAGGTGTGTAAACTAAATTTCCGAGATCCTTTTCACAAGCGTCGCGAGTAAATAAAAGAAAAATCATGAGGTTAAATCCTTCCTAACTATCCGATAATTCGCCGAGAGTTCATCCTATTGATCGTCGGAAGTTTCTCGCGGAATCGGCCGAAAATCAGAGAAGCTTTTAACTTTTTAGATCTGGCAGAATGGCAGTGCGAAGTGCTGCTGGCCAATGTGTCAATCCACCAGTGTACCAACAATAGTCGGAGAATTTAGTAGACGCGAGGTTTCATCATAACATGTCACACTGTGCGAGAGACTGTGTCCAATATAATGCGATATCAACGTCAAAATTATAGCTTTTACAATTACATTATTAGAGTAAAGTGTTTCGATATAAAATGAAAGGGTCTCGTGTGCGATATAGGTATAAAGTGCAAAAGAATTTGGAAATCGGTTTCAATTTTATTATAATTTTTTAGTATCATTATTGTTTCTGTAATAATTTTTACACAATGCACATTATTTGCAAAAAAATATAAATTGTAATTGCATTTTGTCTAATCAGATTTTGCACATTTTTATTTCTGTCTGTTGTTTTTATATATTTTTGTGTAGATTCTTTTATTTTAGATCAGATTTAAAAATATGTATGTTTGCTCCTTTAAGTGTGCGCGCAATTTCATCTTTATCATATAATTACAACTAGAGCTTTATGTATAAACTTTATTTTATTATTATTCTTTTTCGTAAAAAAGATTTATTGCCTAAAAAATAACGTATGATCTCGATTGCAGTTTCGCTTTCAAAAGGATCGTTTTTCAAACACGCGACAAACGCTGTTATTCGTAAACTTGGCCTATCGGATGCGCATATATATCGGTCCAGCGAATCCCTCTCCCTCTCTCTCTCGAACACGAAGGGTTTTGCCGGGATTTTACGGGTACAAAAGCCTGCCCGAACGGTGGAAGCACTTATTCCATGGAGGACGGTTTCCGGTGTGGCTATTATACGCCCGATCCTTCGCGTCGCCCGAAACACGGCGCGAATAATTGTTCATCGATCCTCGGCTACTAATTTGCCAAATTACTCATACACCACGAGAAAGCGACTCTCGTTAGCGACTTGGGCGCGAATGGACGAGCAAGGCGTCCGAGCCTACGGAATGCACCGCATGTCATGGAAGACGACGCGGTTAAATTAGGGGCCATAATTCGTGCGAGATTAATTTTCGACGGTGCAAACACGCCACGGGAGATAGGATTTCCACGATAATTTTTTCGTCGGTCTGGGATTTTACAAGGAAACGACCAAGTTTATATATTCTACGGAATAAGTGAACAAAGTTTCATTCTACAAGTCGAGTTAACTGTTTTTTAATGTTTTTATATATATATTATATCGAATGTAATTTATGCATGTAATATTACTGTATAATCGGATAAACTTATATCGCTCAGAGATTTATTCATGATTCGAAGTCATTAGAATATTTTACATTTGCATCGCCCTGCTTTGCTTTTATGTATTTTATCATCAAAAGTTGTGTATGTATAAAATTATACTTAGTATCTATCAGAATTATCATATACCTCAATTCAGTTCAATTCTAGATACATACAATAGTTGCTATACTATTTCGAATCAATTAATCGACGCGTAACAGACTATAAATCTCGATAATATACGAGATAACGGGGATAATCAAGGATACAACAAAGGATTGTCGGAAAGCATTAATGCGTTTTCTGATGTTTCCGCCATGGAACTCTCAATGAGCTTTGCGTGTGCGCTCAAGTAACTTTGTGCTAATAATCTGTCGGATTCGCAATGCGCAGCGTGATAATGGCCACTCGTTTCTCATTTTCCCGTCATCGAAGGTTCCTTCCTCTCGAATTTTCACCGTCCAACGAATTTCGTTCGAGGAAGATCTCACCCCTCCGAATTATATCACCGCGCGCGCGCCTCGTTTATCTCGCACCTCCCGACATTTCTTTCCGCTGCCAGGTTTAATTTTCTTAGCAAGACGTACGTACGATGAAAAATAGACCAAGGAACTCTCGAAGCTGTCAAGGAGATGAACCGCCGAGTATGATACGCGATATCGTTATTAATTTATGAGCGTTTACAAAATTAGCATTGTCAAAATCGAGAAAAAATTTAATCCTTAACTGATACATGCGACCTTATAAACTCTCTTTATCTTCCTATTTTTAACTTTTATCGTTTCAATAAAATAATTTTACAACGAACGGTGACCACGTCATGTTAAAAAAAACAAAAGAACAAACAAGGGGCAGATAGTTGGGAACAAATTAAAAATAAAAATAACGATTTAAATAAAAATATTTTGCTTACAAGTCACTTATTCAACTGTGATTTCGCAAAAGCTTCATTTGTCATTTCGATATCTCAATGTTTCCGAAACTGAAACCGTGAATCTTTACATCGACTTTTCGAGCATCCAATATCCTTACTTTAATCTGTTTTTTAATGCGCCGCGATTCGCATAAAAACGACATCGAGCGCGTAATTAAAAGTGTCGCGGGCAAACACGCTCGCGAGGGAGGAAAAGACTGCTGGAGCAGCAACGCCGGCAATGTCTTGTTGTCTATCTAGCTAGCAGTTTTGAGTAATCGCTCTCGCTCCCCTTCGTCTGCCGAATCCCTAACCCCGACGACGACGACGACGACATCGTCGGTCATCACCCTCGCGCGGGTTTCCCGGCGCGCACGACCTACCCCGGGGCATTCTTTACTCTTCCATCAACGCGGCGCCCGCCGCATCGTCGTCGTCGTTCCTTCAGGGTCGTCCCTAGCATCGAAGCGCACACGCAGGCACTCTCGGAATCTCGTTTGTACATTTATTTTACCCCCTTCGACATTCCCTCTTCCCACCTCTACCTCTCTCCATCTTTCTCGCTCCCTTTTTCTCTTTTCTTCTTTTTTTTTCTTCCTTTCCTCCCACCGCCCCACCTCTCACTTCCGCCGCTCTTCGATTCGCTGTCGCAGTCGGAGTGGCATGGAACGGTGGGAAATAAATGGCCCCTAATGGATTTCTTAGACGTGCGCTCGCGCGCGGCGGAACTCAGGTGCAGCGAGGAGTGTAGCCCCGGCCCCTCGAAAGTACGGCGGAACTCTAAATTACAGGAATCGTTGGTTCTCATCTCGTCTCTTTCTCTGCCGTCCCTTTCCGACGTTTGGCAGATCACAGCTGGGCGACCTTATCGGCGCCGATGAAAACTTTTCATCCGTCGTCTCCTCCTTTCCTAGAGCCCGGGGTGCGTTGCCAATAATCTGGGCGACATCGCGGTGACCTCGACCGTACGACGGTGGTAGCGAGTATACCTACGGTCTTGCTCTTTCTCTCTTGGCCCGCATTCTCGAATCCGCGGTGATTTTTCAAGATGTTTCGCGAATCACCGACCGGCACATAAAGCGTAATTTTATTTGCCAGATTTATCCCGGATCTTTCTCGACGTTTTCCAGTTATCCTTCCAACGGAGAAGCAGGTATAGGAGTACGAGACATCTCTCTTGTTGTATACTCGGTCCATAAAATTAGATATACATATAATCCTGCATTATTACGTCACGCACACGCTTACATCACGCCACACGCTTTGCGTCTCGAATTTTATGTGAATTCCGCATAATATTAATACAAATTATATTGATTATTATACATTTGGAATCTTTTATATGGTTTTATGAGAAAAGATCGAGTCACGTTTCTGCAAGTTTCAAACTTGGAGAATGTCGGGGGAGCATTCGTAGCCTATACCCGTCGTGACAACTTTATTTTCATCAATTTGGAAGACCCGAGAAGCGGCATAACTTGACTGTCGTAATGGCGCGGAAGTAAAAGGTCTGGTTTGCGGAGAGCATGATAAAACTGAAAATCGTAGGGATTTCCCTGGATAATCGCGCGCCGAAGCTCGTCTTCTCTTTCACGGGCACGAAAGTTTTCCTTCTTTGTCAATAATCTCGATGGATTTCGAACGACACCCGAGAATCTCTTATTTCCTCGCCATTGAAGCTTTTCTCGGTTTTCTCTTTAGCAAAGCACGCGTTTCGCACTCACACGTACATATACAAATTCGTTTGTAAATTTTATTTCGCTCTCTTCTCTCTCTTCGGCATTCTCCATCTCGCGCGTAACGGCGTTTCATTTAACCCATTTGAACGGCGAAACGTTGGCGATGAATAATTCCTGATGAAAACGTTAGCGATGCGACGCACGAATTCGCGAAGGACAGATTACGAATAAAATGACCGTCGCGATTTTTCGTATTAAAGAAATTTAGCACATGCATATTACAATACCTACGAGTATCCAGCCATTAATTTATGAACGTGTTAATTGCCAGAGAGATCTACGATAATTTAAAATTGAAAGAAAATTTTACACGAAGGAAAAATTCTTTCAAGTCGCTTCGCGTGACAAATAATTTTTTTTCGACAAAACAAATTCGCGTGAATTATATTCTAATTATTAGTTATAATGTTCGTTTGACGAAAATTCAATTTCTCTCTTTCGCGCATTGCAACGAAACGATAACGACATGTATTAAGAGCACGTGGACGGTCCATTTCGGTTACGAATCTCGCGCTAAAATACCGTCGTGCCGCAAAATCGTTCTAATCCCGTCCGGTACGTTTAATGATCGTTTTGCGGGTCCTTTCCGACAAGATTGACCCGATGAGACGCCGAGATTTTCTTCGTTTCGAGCTCCGTAATTGAGAGAACGAGCGCTTCAGCGATGCTAATTCCGTGAGATGCTAACAAAACAATTTAGCGCGGCTCATACATAAATCATCGCCGGCAGATAAAAGTTTTCTGCCTGGGGTCTGCGAGCAAACGCGACAGACGGGCTTGAAAGGACCCCGTCGCGTCTTTCGCTGTACCTTCGCCGTCATTTTCACCGGGGAAGAGTTGAAGCTTTTCCAGGCGCGCAGCCCGGTTCCTTCAGCCCCTTGCTGACACTCTAAATCTCGTTTGGAAATCTCGCTTCTTCGATAATCCATTCCCGAGCGCGTTCGTCCCTTCTTCCCTCCCATCTACCCTCTGCTTTCCACCCCGCATTACATCGCGCGCGCTTCTCCAGTTGCACAGGGAATAATAAATGCGTCTTAATGACGCGAAGCCGAGACCAGTGAGACGCGTCGGTGTAAGATATGAATCCTCGATACGCGCGCATAGAGCGGAAATTTAGTTGGTTCAAGTTAGAACACAGACTTAAAATTGAACGACGCGATACGACAAATGAAGCTTTTCCAGCATTATAGAGATAATCGGAGAGAAGTGTCCGGAAAACGGTGAGGAGAGGTGAAATATCCACGTCTTTGTCAAACTAAAGTTTAAAGTTTAAAGTCCGCTATTTCATTAAACGGTATAGTTTTATTACTAACTCCGTATTGATTGGCGTTAAACTTTAACGCGTTTAACGCAAGCATCTCGAATAAATATATATATTTCATTGTAGCGGATAAAAGATATAATTAATGAAACGCTGCGAGTGTTTGTACAGTTTATTCAACACAAATAACTTATCTGTGAAAGCGCACCTTTTCCACAATGTTCGTTAATTAAATGCCTGCCGTTAATTAAATCATCTAGAAAGAAGGAAACAGATGGCAAACAAAAAAATATTTGCCCGTACAGAAAAAGAAAATTAAATATCAAAAGTCGAATGCGTTAACGTGTGACTTAAAAAATTAAGCATTAAAATTATCACTTCGATTTAAGTAACCGTCATACATTATATCCGACGATGAGGGGGGAAAATAAAAAAGCACGTATCTCTCCCACATTCCCCTAACTCCGGAAACATCCGGTACGATGGACGGACGTGTGTTAGCGCGTTCGAAGGGAGAGAGAGAGGGAGAGAGTCAACCCACCCCCGGACATTCTTCGCGCTGCGAAAACTCGACCTTCGCTGGCGCCGTCACGAATGACGAAAGTTTCCGCCGCTACGTGACGAGCGCATTTTCCCTCCTGCCTTTTCACCCCCGAACCACGAACGACGTTGGAATAACGCGAAAAAAAGCGGGAAAAACTGTAAACTGAAGTAACTCGCTAGAAGTCGTCCGATCGATCGCATTGTGTCTCTCACCGCATGATCGCTTCCCCTCTTCCACCCTCTCTCGTCAGAGGTACACTCGAAAGTTTCTTCGTCGAGGTTTCGCGATGGGGTAGTTTCTGATACGGCTAGGACATCGCTATTTCCTCTCTCTCTCTCTCTCTCGTCGCTTGTTCTATCCCTCCCCCGTCTCGTCTCCCGCCACCCTTGGTTGCGCTAATGTTATTCGGGCTGTGTTCTCGGCATAAAGTGTGTTATCCTCTCGGGTTCCTCGTTTCACGTTGCCAGTGGTTTTATATAATTTTTTATTGGCCGTATGTGTACGTCGGCTCCGCCGACCGAAACATGCACCGGAAAATTCGCGTGAGAATATTCGGCGACGTTGCGCTTTAATAATTTACATTTCTGCGACGAAACCCCTTCCTCCTCCCCCACGAACGGAGAAAGGATAAATGTATAATATTGAGATTTTTTTTTTCGAAATGGCAGCAGCATCGCCATGTCGAATCGCGAGAGAACTCGCGACGCGAAACGGAGGTTAATGAAACAAAAGCTGAAAGCCGTGTCGCGCGACGGATTGAATAACACATAGGGTGTGAAATCTACCCTTTCCGCTAAAGCTTCGCAGAAATTGTCTCTCCCGCCTCAATAGCATCGGTAACGATATTTATTCGCTCGTCCATTTTTTTTTCCCACGATGACGATTTCTTCGCGACCGCGAAATGTCATTTTTGTGCGAATTTTTATTCTCGCGCCCCGACACCATCCGACTCTCCTTTCTTCGCTCGTCATCCCCTGCGCTCTTTGCTTCGTCGAGTGGCGGCACACAAAGAAGAGAGATGGGGAGCAGGGTCGATTTTCACCGCGACGCGATGATGAATGCCGTAATGTCTGCCTCCGGGCGAGAAACAGCATGGTTTGTAGCCTCGTGTGCATCGTATATGGCGCATATACACTATATACGCGCGCAGGATTGCCCAAAAGCTCGGGTTTACGAGATTTCGCCTTCCCACGCCCGTTCTCTCTCTCTCTCTCTCTCTTGATGCTTTTCACCGGGAGAGTGCGAGAACGGTTGGATTTATTCGCGCTCCATTTCGTGCGATTTTCTTCCCGTAAATCTGCGTTGCCGCTTGCCGACGGCTCGCCACCGCACAACACATGCTCCTCGGTTTCCTCGGCGAGAATTTGCGTGCATTTCGTCCCCCGAAACGCGCGGTAGTTTGAAGGAAAAAAAAAGAACCCGCGTCGCGCGAAAGGAGCTTAAAAACGCTTCGGGCCCCCGTTTATTCTGCGACGCGCGCTCGCGTCGTTATCTATCCCCGTCTCTCTGTCGAAGGGTAAATGTCAAGGGAGCAAAGGGGCGATAATTCGAAAAATTTCCCGGACGCTAATGCCGGGGCGCCCCGGCTTCTTTTCTTCTCCTTTTCTCCGCGTGTAGCTCGTAAATCTTCTCATTATTCGTTTCCATCGACGGCGGCGGCGCGCTGAGGGATCCGCGCGTCCATCGTTCAAGATTAAAATGAAAAATCACGCGCCGTGCTTCGCGCGCGCGGATAACGGATAATAGGATATTTATACGAGCCGACGTTACTATTATATTATTTTTCTGCGTCGCGGAGAGCACGTTTTACCTGCGGATACCCCGGCGTCGATCTCTCGGACGAGGGCCTTCGCGTATTCTATCTCTGTGACGTCTATTCACAGTGCATTCTCGGGTTACAAAGTAATGGTGAAAAAAAAAAAATAAATAAATAAATAAAATAAAGCCGCGCGACTCGGAACGGGAGCCAATGTACGGGTTGTCATCACTATGTCGTCGGTTAGCGACTGTTGCATCGCGATACGATATTCTCTGTCTTTTTCTCACCCTTTCTTTTTTTATCGCCTTCAGTATCGCGCACGAAGATTATCTCGATAACGGCCGGAAACAAACGCAACCGCTCGGAGGCGACCTTTTTCCCTCGGAAAACGCGATATCGCAAAGTTATCGTTCGGCGAATCTCAAAAGAGCACCGAGGGTTTGGCTGAAATCCGCGTCGGGGAACCTATTAATTTCACTTTCTACAGTTTTCCTCCTCGTTTCAATGAGACCACTTCTCGTTCGTTTTGCACCGCCTTAACGGAGTACCAAATCCGCGGGCGGCGGATGACAGAGAAGAATGGGAGGAGAGTCTCGACCTTATCCGGGCGCGTTCCAATTTTGGCCAGGGTTCTCCGATGCCACGACAAATGCCGACGATTCTTTAAAGCGATGCGCTCCGGCGAGACGCCGGGATTTACGATAATGCGCGGGAATCGGGAGATCTTAATGCACGCGAGAGGGCAAGAGACGGTGGAAACACGTCGTCCTTTATCGCGCAACGGGAAAGCGACGATAATTTTCCGCAATGTCTTCATTTTCTCGTGTCGCGACGCGAGATGCTCACGTATGACGGAATGGTTCGCGATTTTTACATTCTTGCGGCACGTAAATCAAGGACGTCGTTGAATCTTTTTCTGCGAAATAAACGATGAGCGTAACGAAGTAATTTTTATTCGTAATATTCATCGCGGCATCTCATTTATTAGAGAATAAACATCATTTACGCGCTATTGAAGTGAATATCGTATATAGAATCTGTAGAGATATAAAAGATTACAACTTAAGAGAAAAAATTGAATTTTAATTGTGCTAAGCTATGTGTATATCTGTTCATAAAATATTTTGAAAACAGTCTCTAAACAACAACAATAACAATGAGAGCATTAACTCGACCCTATTCACACGACCCGGTATCCAGTTCGCGTCCCAGATAAACAAGCCGGCGCAGCTCGCGCGAGAACGCTCGCAATCCCTCGAAATGCGTTTCCATTTATTCAATATTGAGGCGGGATATATGTACATCGAGCCGAGCGCGTCAGTTCGCGTCGAGATTGACGCGCGCGGAGGATGGAACGGCGATTTACAGTAAAGCAGCTGCACCGCGATTTCAATAGTTCTCTCCCCGGGCAAGAGCGAGACTTGATTCGAAACAAGGTGTAACGCGCGGAGAGAAACGAGCCGCCGGCCGCCCGGCTACATCGCTGGGCAGGGATATATCCGAAATGGTAATGACATTTAAATGCTATTCATAAACGTCAGCGGCGCTACCGCGAGAGAGAGAGAGAGAGAGAGCGAGAGAAAGGAGGAGGAATTTTCATTTTGACCGGCAAAACGAGACGCAGCTGCGTCCGAGTGGATTTCGTTAGCATCTAGCTAAAACGCCGGAAGTGCGCCGATATATATATACTCGCCTTTCGTCGAGGAATATCCGGTACGAGAGAGGCGCGATTATCGGCCCGCGACATTTCGTTTAATTGTTGGCGCGCGAATAAAAATGTTAATTTATTCATTCGTTATTAAGAATACGGAATCTTCTCCCTCTCTTTCATAATGAATCGTCATATAATCTGAGATCCTGTTCCAATATTAATTAAAACGATTCCCCGAGTTATGGGATTATTCGGGAAAATTCTTGCGATCGCGCGTCGCTCGTATTAATGATACATCATCGGTGTCGGCGATGCGTAATTATTATTACCGCTCAAACGAGAGCGAGGCGGCTCTCGAGGGCGCGGCGAATGTATAATGCACCCGACTGGGGATGCATCCCGTCGTCCCGGCTGCTGGGCTGGGGGAGCTGAATGCTTAACGACGCTGCGCATTTGAATGCTTAACTGACACGTTCGAGAGGCGAAAAAGCGGAGGGTGTCGTAAACGTCACCCGGCAGGACGGACGACATACCGAAGCGAATGCTCATTACGATTTTATCCCGCGCAGACCGCGATTTCCGGCGCCTCTCACGTTGGGTCCCATCTCTGGGTGTACTTACTCCGCGGGAAGAGGCTGTTCAGGTATGTACCTCGCGCGTCACCGTCAACGAATAATTCAACGTCTCGTATCTATGTATGTGTTTGGTGTTTCTTTCCCTCTCGTTTTTATCGTTTTTCTTTTTTTTTTACACATTTTGATCGCGAGAGATAACGCACACAGCGGCGATTCGCATGTATTTATCCGTTCTTGTTCGCTCAAAGTGGGATTCAAGATTTAAATTGTGTGTCTAAAAAATTGCACCGATATAATTGCATCAAACATTATCATTTCGCACGGAGAAAATAACTATCATAAATGTTGCAATACACGGAGAGAATTTTCTCTTAAATTTTACCTTGAAAATCATGGTAATCGTGGGACAATATGGAAAGAATTTTATGACAATTTCTCTGATTAATATTTATTACAAGAAAAATAATATCACAATAAAATATAAAACATGTTTGATTAATTTTACTAAATTGCATAGATAAATATTAATCAGAGAAATTCTCATAAAAATCTTTCCGTACCGTATTGTCTCACGATTACCATGATTTTCAAGGTAAATTCTAAGAGAAAATTTTCTCTGTGTATGCATATAATATTTTTCCGCTTTACTACTTGTATCTTAATTGCACTGTTATATTTTTGAACGCGGACTCTTTCCTGAGACATTGTCCGGGAATTAAAAATCTCGCGCAATACTTTGTAGATATTTTTGCGGTGCTTCTAGATCTCCCGAGTTCCCTGTTTCTGTGATTTTCACGATCGATAATTGTGTTAAAAAAATTAAACTCTTGTTCGAAAAGTATTACTTATTGTTAGTATCTTACTTGTTACAATTTTATATTTTGCTTTACTCTTTCTCTTTTCTTTCTTATTTATCTAAGAAATGAACTCGAAAATTCAATCGATTATAATATATCAAATATTAAAACAAATATCCAAATTATTATAATACATTCTCATGTTTTCGATTGCATTTCCTGAAAATTTTTGTCCGCGTACAGACTGGTTCGCAAAAAGTGTAAAAGAAGATAATACTCTTATCATAGATTTATAGACAATTTTTCTTTCGCAGAAATCTCTATCATTGTCGAAAAAAAAAAAAGCGGTAACGTTCCATCCACGATTTTACGTTAACGGCACAACTCGAACGCCGGATTAGCTAAAGGAGACCTCATTACGCGGAACATGGGCGCGAATTTTCGGAGCACCGCGTATGTCCCCGTAAAGTTTTCAGTCGGATAATCTCGCGCGACTTAATCCTCGATCGGAACAGTACGTACCGAATGCACGAGCGATCGACTTCGGATGTTAAACCGGGCTTAATTCTTCCGCACGGATGTGACTACCATATAGACGCGCGTCCGTACATCCTGTATTCGCTGTATTTTTTTTCTCCTTTTTTCTTCCCTCTCTCTTTTTTTTTCCCGGTAAAAACGGTAATCCTCATTGCGTATGCCGTTTCACCGATTCGACGTGGAAACCTCGCGATATTCTTCCATCGCCTGCGAAAACACGAAGCTCCGCTTACCGAGCCCCACTTCCTAACGACCTTTGAATACACCTTGCCGCTCTTTCCGCCTTTCAGCATTTTCTTGCGTCCCTTATTCTCTCCTCCTTACTCACGTCTTCGTCCCGCCGCAAGAAACTTTCGCCCGGTCCTATCTCGCTTTGCCGCGTAAAAACCTTTGAGATGTAGATCGAAGCTTAACCCGCTCGGAATGTAAAGTACACTCTGGCGTAAACGTGATTTCGGTATCGCGGACTGAAAATTCACGCGGATCCGCTATCGTCTCGCGAGGAGAGAAGGCGGTTCGATAGATACAGAACGATAATAATAAGTGTTATTTCGTAATAATTAAAAATAACGGCTCCCATTTCGCAATTATACTTGTCGCGTGCGATTACGACCTCGAGTTGAACGGTCAACGAGTTCGCGGAGTACACTAGAATATACAGTACTGGAGGAGGAAGAGAAAGATAGGGAGAGAGAGAGGAATTTAGCAGATTGTCGGCGACGACGTATCCCCGCCGAATCGACTTAATTAGAGCCTTATCCAAGCGCCGTATACGTTGAACGACTCCTTAATGCTTAACAATAATGCCAAATGGTATCCGAGTTTCCGGCGAGTCGTAAACGTTAGAGAGTACCCTCGCGCCCTTTCGTGGAATTTACCAAGAGAATATCGCCGGGGAGCGTTTAATAATTAGAAATTTCGCGGGGTAGACAATTGAATTTTAAGCATATTTTTAGCACTGCATAGCAGGTTAAGAAAATATTGACAATTATACTTATATATATTAAGGCGTTCGATATAATAATTGTAATTTTTTAAAATCTGCATTTCAGATGTGCAAAAATAAAAATTCTGTGTACCTTTTTTGCAGTACAAAACATTTTCACGATATAAAACGCGAGATATGCATCAGTAGTTATTTACAGGTTAATCATTATCATATAAATAACGCGAGATATAAATTGTGCAAAAATATGCATATGTAAAAAATACATTTCATTTTTCATGCATATTTATAAAATTTTTATATATCGCTAATAAAAATTTTTCAGTGCATCTCAGGATGCATTTCGTTTCATGCCATATTCGCTTCGAAGCTTTTTCGCTTCGTTTAATGGACTAGGGCGAAGAATCTTGCGCTTCGACGTGAAAATAACGTCAAGCACATATCCTTAATATATGTGTATAAAAAATATAAATATATAGACTCACCGGAGTCGCGTTGTCTTGCCGTTTTCTCCTTATTATCCAATCCATTCAGTTTTTATCCGGAGCAATTATCGATCGCACTAAAAAAAAAAAAAAAAAAACACATTTGCGATGTTTATACTTTCTTTCGATATTCACTTTACGCGCGGCAATGTATTTTCGATCGAATATCGATATATCGATATATCGATATATGTATATTTGCAACGTTTATGCTCGCGCACATAACCGCAATAATATAATCGCCCGATACTTTCATTCGGCACTTTCGACAACATTTATGCGCAGCAATCCATTCGTTGCATCACATTCTATAATTCGCGACACTTATTAGCACACAGATGATGTTCTTTCACTCGATACTTTTTCTCGACCCTCGAAATTCGTGTACAAACACGACGATACTGCGACGACGAACACGGACGCGTAAAAGGCGCCATCTTAATTCACCGTAATGGTAAGCAACGATTATCGCTCGACGACTAGCTAATGCACAGATGTACGGAGGATTCGCACGCAAACTTGACCAAAGGTGAAGACCTTCTTCGCAGACACTCGGCAAAGCTAACCGCGATTCACGCACCGGTTAAATATCGATCGCGAGGCACTTAACTTCTACGAAGGTCACGCCGATCGCGCGATACTTCACTCGACACGTCCGAAATTCAACTACTCGTGACGGTCGCCGGCGGCGCGAGCTCGCGTCTCCCCCCTCCCCCTCCTCTAATACCGGAAATCGTCTACCGAGTCGCGGTGTTTTTTCTTCCTAGTGAACGCTTCGCAGTGTCTGTATATACATATATACACACATATACTTTCTTTACTTTATTGAAATAAAATATATGATACTCGAAACTGATGGAAGGGAAGGTGCGAGTTTATGTACGACGTTTTTGTGTGTATACATTGCGTATTTTTATGTCGAGTTAATTCCAAAAGCAGATGTACAACGATTTTATCTTCTTGCTTTAATTGCCAAAAGCGAGTGTGGACAATATTGAATAAAATATCAGATGTTCGTGTTACATGATTTGTTTCGCTTATACATATATATAATGGTAATTAGTAATTATTTACTGATCGACGAAGCATAATAATCGCACGATGATTAAATATGTTGATTTAATATATCGATAATAATAAATGTGAATATGTATATGTATAAAAATAAATACGCTATAAAAATACCTTATCTGCAATTAATATTTTTGATAGAAATCAGCTGATAACTGTCAAAAATATTAATCGATTTTAAGGAATTATAACATATTATTTTAATTTTTGTAACATATTTTTATTTTAAAATTTTATTAGTTAATTAACGCTTTATTAATATTTTTGACAGAAATCAGCTGATTAAAACGTTAATTTGCTAATTAATTTTTAAAATAAGAATATGTTATAAAAATTAAAATAATAACATGTTTCAAATAATATGTCATAATTCTTTAAACTTGATTAATATTTGATTAATATTTTTGACAATTATCAGCTGATTTCTTTCAAAAAATATTAATCGCAGATAAGGCATTATAACATATAATTTACAACACATTACTATTTTACATTTTATAATATATTATTATTTTAAAATTTAATTAGCAAATTAACGCTTTATTAATATTTTTTGACAGAAATCAGCTGATTAAAGCGTTAATTTGCTAATTAAATTTTAAAATAAAATAAATATATAATATTTTATATAGCTCGTCGTTATTAGATAAATCCGTTAAGATAGGCTTTATTTACGAGCGTTAATAGGTGAATATGTAAATTTTAATTATACAATATACAAAGATAGTTGATATAATATGTACATTATAATTAACAATATAACGTCGATACGTTTCGACACTTGTGTCTTCTCAATCGTAAGTTTAATTAATGTGAAACAATTATTCTACATTATAGATATATATCAAACAAATTTGTCGGTTGTTTCACAGCATAGAATAGATATGGATCATTCTATGAGGTGGGACAACGTTCAAATTTTAGATCATGAAAACAATTATTACAAACGATTAATATTTGAAACTATTCATATCAAACAACAAAAAAATGGTCTTAACCTTATGGAGGATACAGATCTATTAGATAAGACATACTTTCCGTTACTCGACAAAATAAACAACATGTAAAAAACATTCACTCTAAGAGAATAATAAATAAAAGAAATAGCAACAGAGAGTTTCTCTACATATGTAAAACATCATGGAAAAGAACAACAAGTTCCACGAGCAAAATATGATAATATGTAAGTGTTATTGCGTATCATTAAAAAATATATACATATCATTGTAACTCACACATTCCACTCATTTTAATATAGATTGACTAAAGAAATTCCGACTACAACAACTAACCTTTAAGATGTCTTAATTTTCGACTGCAACTGTTAATTACTAAATATAATGTAGAATAATTGTTTCACATTAATTAAACTTACGATTGAGAAGACACAAGTGAGTGTCGAAACGTATCGACGTTATTGTTAATTATAATGTACATATTATATCAACTATCTTTCATGTACATTGTATAATTAAAATTTAAATACATATTCACCTATTAACGCTCGTAAATAAAGCCTATCTTACCCTTTAACGGATTTATTTAAAATAAAAATATGTTATATATACATATATAATAAAGCGGAAAAAAAAGAGGAATCACTTTCACAACTCCTTTCGGTACTAAACATTCACTTTACACACGTTATGGCGAAAAGGAGAGGCAAAAGGAAAGTCGAAAACGTCTGGTTGAAAAATGACGAAGGGGTGCAATCGTGGTCTCCGTCGAGGAAATCTATCATTCCCCCGAGAACACCAATGTAACTTACTTTAGTTTTTAATGGAACACGTACTACTATCCGGCCGCATGAATTATGCGAGCTCCTTGAACGTCGATGGAAGAAGTAAAGTGATCGAACGCGCGAGTACTTTATTTTTTTTTTTTGTAAAAAAAAAATGATCGAGAGATAGAGGAACGGAGAAAGATGTATCGGCGCGTTTTGAAATTTATCTATCAAAATCGGAACGATACAAACGATACGGCGTCGGAGAAATCGTCGTGGAAGAAATAAGGGATAACCGCGGCAGGGGTATACGAGAGAATTAAGCGAAAACGTTGTTTCACCGTTTAGGACTGTCGAGGGAATTTAATGAATCCCTGGATGCAACCTGCACTTGAGAATCGTATGTATTATGCAGCCGCGTGCACTCGAATTGATCGAGAGAGAGAAAGAGAAACAGAGTTGCACTTGCATCTGGTGCTGCTGTACCCGGCAGAGGCTTGTCATCCGGACATTCTTTCTCTCTCTCTCTCGATGTTATTTCCCAGTAACGTTTAGTCATAACGGATCGTTACCGGGGTGCTGCTCGCGATTACGTCAATTATCGTGTAGACACGCAATATTTTAAGCGCGAATCTGTCTTTCTTGGAGGCGAGACCGACAAATATTTGAGGCGGGCGACGGGCAATTATGCGAAAAGGTATTGTAGCGCGTTAACAAGCGTCGCGGAGCTTCGAAGATTTAAGATATGTACCTTTCCCGGTACCTTCGTTTCCCGGCAGACGTTTCCCGCGAGTCGATGGAGCGAGCGAAGCTCGCTATATACCTATTCCTCAGCGGTTCTCAAATTTTCTCACCTGCCGAATCGTTGGCGCGTAAGAGGAATATCTCGCGTCAATTGCGAATTAATTAATCCTCTATCCTCAGAGAATTAAATTTTATACCTTTATTATAGATTTATCAACGACGCGTAAAATTCCTTTAATTTCTCTCCTTCCTTGTTCCTAGATTGCATAGGCTTTATCGAGAAAAGGCTCAATTTTTCTCGACGTTAACTCTCTTTAGGATTTTCTCTTTAACCGTCTAGTTAGATAAGTAGGAAATATATATGTAAATTTTAATAAACAGAACGTCTCTCGCGCAAAGTGTATAGATAAGCTCGAGAGATTCAAGGCTATGTGCAGCATTCAGCACCGCTGCTCTGAATGTTGCATCGTTACCGTAATCCGCGAACATAAGTACATACGTGCATAGGCGCGAGCGAAAGATAAGAAATTCAATGTAAATAACGCGGCGAGAATGACAGGATGGGAAGGGGATGCGCGAGCGTGACGTGAGCGAAAATTCTTCTCTCAAGTCGAGTTACGTAACACGCGCGGCTGCGTGGAAATAGCTCAGAAGTATGCGAAGAAAGAGGCGGAACGGCATGACGGTTAGCTTAGCGCGATGCGATTGATAAACCCCTTTCTCGAGGGAGAGAGAGCCGGTTTTTCCGCAGTTTTCCCCGAGCTGACGCCCCTATTTTACGCCCCGGTCGATATTAATTTGCGGATGCGAAACGCGACGAGGAGATCCGAGAGCCATCAGTCGATCGTCTATCCTTCCTTTAAGATGTCATTAGAAACGTCGATGCATTCTCTCGTCACATCCTTTTCGCTGCTCCACTACTCTCAATTTTCATCGATACTCTTCAATAAAAAAAATCGTACTATCGTCGACGGATGAATTATGTACGATTTTTTTTTAATGAAACAGGCGCGCGTTTTCGATCGAGCAAATTGAGAATCCTCGCGACGGCACGTTTTTCCGCAAAGACTTCTAATTCTATCGTTCGAACCTAAACGTGCGTAAATAAATCTGTCGATGTTCCCTCCGATCCTTCTCTCCCTCCTCTCGCAGATTTATCTGCGTCGTTCTCGCGACCGCAACACGCAGCGTAAACAAGATCGATTGAGCGTAGTCTGTAAAGTTTTCCGGATGATTTAATATCCTGGTTAGTGCGCACCCCGGGAAAGTAATTTCAGCGGGCAGTGACATTAAACAAACCGAGAGAGAGGGCGGGAGGAAGGAAAGCTACACGAACACGCGCGAGATGGTAATTAACGCAAACTGCGAAATTTTTGGCTCTGCCAAGTCGAAAGACGGTCGCGAACGTATATATATACACGGGATTACTCTGTCGCGAATTAATCCTTGATACGAGAAATTTGAAGCGGGCAAACGCGGTAATTATTAGCAGCCATCATCTCTCTCTGAATGTCTCGCGAGACCTACCCTTGCAATAGCTAGGGGAGGAGGAGGAAGAGGGTTACACAAGCTGTTCCGGGGAAGATGGAATTAACGAGGCTGATCGGCGAAGCTGCCTCGAACGACTGATTTAATGCAGTTTCTCAGTTTCCTTTGCTCTTCGCGTAACCGTTTCGAAACTTTCATCGAGCATACCGAATCTAATAGTCCTCTGTCTCTCTCTCTCTCTCTGGCGTCCTTTCTCTCCCGTTAAAACAATTACCATGGATTTCCACGTTATTTGTTTCTATGGCTAGAGTGACGCTCTCGCAACATTGCACTTGTATTTTTCCACGTAATTTTTGATATTTTTCGACGCTTCAAAACATGCGACAGAGCCACGTTTTGCTATCCACCATAGAGTGGATTGGATCAATAATTATATGGATGACTTTTACGCGAAGGGAAGCAAGTTTGAAGCACCGATTATTTCGAGCTGAATTTATCGCGAAGAAAATATTTCCAAGTCTCGTAAATATTTTTAGAAAAGGAGGAAAAAAGTGTTATTTTGTAACAATTCAGAGATGAAATAAATATACCGAACAATCTATATGCCACGTTAATTCTATTTCGCGATTATGTTATTACGGGACGGATGGGGAGGGAGTTAATCCGTTCGTATTCCGGTTTTTGATGCCGCTGGGATTGGGTCAACCGAATATACAGAGTATCATCGACGTGTTTACGCGTTGTTCGTTATACCCGGCAATTTTTCAAAGAATCGAGAACATTTTCGAGACAAACGACCTGGTATGGTGCCAAGAGGAAGTCAAAACTTTACACCTCTCCCCCGTCCCTTTCCTTCCTCTCCTCTCCTCTCTTCCAGTTCCGTCCCATCACGTTACTTCCGTCACGCGCGTACGACAACGTGCTCATCTCACGCTGGTATCGAAATGACGAGCCGAGGAATTAATTGATACCGGCAGCCGCCCCCCTTTCTCTCTCTTCGATTAAATACGCCTGGCATGTAACGCTTTCTCTCTCTCTCTCTCTCGTCGTGTATAACGTCGTTCGTCTGAATCACACGCGTGTCGGAATGTCGCCGTTCATTCTCGTACGCGGATTCTCCACGGTATCCGTGTCGATAACGCGCGAGAAATCACATTCGCCCGGGCTGTCAACCCGGCTGATTTCGATGAAATATGAGATTCCGCGCGTCAGCAAAGATATTCACCGCTCTGCGGCGAGTGGGGAAAAAAAGGACCTTTCTTCACAAAGATTCGCCATCGATTCGACAATTTAATATCTCGAAATGTTAATAAATGTGCAATTTTTTTGTATTTTTGATTAGTCAAAAATTATAGCCGCATCGAGCACAATCTCGATTTTTTAATCGCACAGATAAGTAAATTTCGAAGAGACGGTGTCGTTTATTTCCTTGCGTGGTCGATTATGTATTTTATCAATCCTTTATCAATGTATTGTTTTCGCGCGGATTCGACAGTTTTCGCTCTTTAATCAAAATCGAACGCGCAAAGGACACGTATGGCAAGGCGAATACTTTGTCAAAAGTCTTCTCTATCCTTTTATCCTCGTGAGGATTCTTTCGGCCATGATTGCTCGATGTCCCTGGCGCATTAATTGATCCCACCTCGCGCTCGCAATTAATTTGGCTCGTGTCAGGCGATGTCCACGCGCGTGCGTCACATCGTGGTGCAACGTTGTTGTCGGCGTTCTTGTTGATTACAGGCTGTCGTCGACGATATCCGCCCCCGAGGTTTTGGTGCGGCCGCACATCGAAATGACGGTCGTTGACCGAATGGGAGAGCTTACGGTTTTCTATGTATCGGACGGTCACGAACGCGCGCGCGAATTTCGTCTGGACGCTCGATTGGGGGCTCTCGTCGTCGTTAGGGATGGGATCAGGTTGATACATACACATATTCGCGGTTCTCTCGATTCAGTTCCGTGTACCAGTTTGATCTCATTTCAATCGAGATTTGATCACCTTCTATTTTTATAAAATAATGTAAAAAAAAAAGTTCAAAGTATGAAATAAAATAGAATCAAATTTGATCGAAATAATTGAAACAAGTGGAGTGATAATAATTAAAATAAAGATTAAAGTACAAAATATTTTAAAAAATTAGTTCGCGGTTTTATCATGTGCTCTTAAAAATCCAGAGACGGCGATTTGTTATTTTATCTAATAAGACAATTAATCTAGAGAGAAATAAGATTTCTCTTCCTACATGAATTTTACATTAAAAATGGCAAAGTAATCAAAGGAATTCGTTATCCGAGATATATCGCGATCGGGGTTGGATGTTGGATCTCGTTCCTCAACGTCGGCAATCATCGCAAGTATAATACAGATTAAAGTCAACGGGCGAAGCGTCTCTTTCGCTTTCCGATCACGCGCAAAGACTCGACGAAGGATAACGCCTTTCGACAACAGGGATTGTTCCGGTCGCGCGGGATATAACAAGGGCAGCGAAACTTTTTTCGCGCAACGTCGCGAAGAATCCCGGTAAGCCCCGTTGCGCGATGAAACAACAGCGCAATACCGATGTAACGTATAAAGTATACTAAGGAGTGTCTGCTCGCGCATACTCGATACTAGAGGCAGAGATGAAACGCGGGAGCAATTCGTATCTTTCAATCGATTTCTAGTCCTCGAGCTTTGAAAGCGATCGCGATTGAGACGCGAGACGAGTTTCCACGGAGACGTGCCATTAGCGGCCAGAAACGGACAAATCCTTCCCCTAAAAAAAGCGACAGTAATACGACTGTGTTTTATATATATATAAATGTGCGAGAGCGAGCGAACGACGGTCGAGGGGAAAAGCTGAGAAATCAACGAAAAAGGATATTATTTAATATACGTGCGCGCGCGTATAATGGAGGTCCATCGCGGACTGAGAAGCTCTTTGAGGGCTTTTGCCGGGCTCGTCTTCGGGGTTCTCGTATGGCACGTCTCTCGTCTTCCTTTCCCCGCCAATTTTGCCGCTCGCTCTCTCGTCCTTTTTCTTTCTCTTTCTACACATCGGGTTTATAAAATGCGGGGATTCACAGAAACATTGAGAAGCACGGAAACCGCTTGTCGTGGTCGACTCTATCTGAATAGAATCGCTCTGCCATCTTCGCGCCCTCCGGTTTATATCGGTGCTCGTAAAGTAGACGGTGAGAATTAGACGATAAGAAGTAAATTTTGTGGATCGAGTACTTTCTGGAATTAACGGCGACGCGCGCACCTTGTCCTCTGTAAGGCGAGGGTCCTAAAATTTCGGAAAGCGAAACGTTTCATCGCTCGCGTGCTGCCTTATAGAGCTCTCGACGATTTTCGCGTTACTATGCAAATCTCTGAGCGAGCTTCGATAAGATATATCTATATATCTGCGCGGGATTGGACTGGCGTAAATCCAAAGCCAGTTTTTCTGACAGTCATTCTGTTTTCGGTTAAGCCTGCACTTTCTCCCAATCGCATATTCGACGCTGCGATACTTTATCCGGCTCTATCGACAGCTCTTCGACAAAATCGAAAACGACGACGACGACGACGACGACGACGATGGCTTCGTAAGACACCGCACGAATTAACGAAGAGACGTCTAATCGATTACTCGACGAACCGAGTGCAGGTGGATTTATGGTATCCCCGCAGGCGCGGAACAGCAGCGAATTGCTACCACATCGAGAGAGAAAGATGAGCCATTTTGTAATGTGCCTTGATAGAATTCGACGTTTAATGTTATATAGGTATATATATTACGCTCGCTACGTTTATCTCATGAATTTTATGCGCATTTTAATATAAATATAAATGATACGCTCGCGCGGAATATAATATTTTATGTATTTCTCTAAAAAAAAAAAAAAGCACTTTGCGCGATGACGTTTTGAATAATACTATAAATTCTCTCGTGCGAATATAATAGACAAATGCAGATATAAATCCGCCGTCGAGTTTTTATCGGCAGATAGCTCTTCCAGATTGCCGGCTTATGTTTTTTTTTACGCGTACATGGCTCCTTATAGATGTCCCTGCATTTATTTACTCGTTCATTTTCCAATTCCGCATAGCCCGACGCATATTACTTTCGCACGGAAAAGGAGACGATGGAACTATGCGATGCGAAATTAAAATTGTCCCTCCCTCATCGTTTTCTTTTCTTCCATCGCTGTTCCGTTGTCGTCCTTTGCGGCGCGGATAAGGCAATTTACACGAGTAAACAGATGGTCACAATTATGCTTCTTTCCTGTCTCAACCACGACCAACCGCTGTTTATCAACCTGGTATTCATATCGGATACAACTTTGATAAATCAAACTTATCAATGGATATCGAGAAGAGAACTAATTAAGCTTAAAGTTTTAGGGGAAAAAAGGGAGGAAAGAGTGCATATTATTCTATCTAAAAGAATATAATAAATTATATATCGTGTTGACACGACGATTAAGAAGAGTTTTCGATTCTAAACCGCTTCGGGAATCTGTCGGTATATAATTAGAATCGCTAATTACCCGAGATAAATCACGGCGAACGGAAAACAGATAGATCAATCCCTGATCGTCACATTGGGATTGGTTCGTTCATCGTTTCCGGTACATATGTTTTTTTCCACGAGACATTTCGCGCGGTGTATTTCCGTTATCGCGAAATTGCAGCGATGACTTGGAGAGGGCGATGATTAAAAACGACAAAGGCGCGCGACGTTGTTGTACGTCGTGTCGCGGCAACCAGTTATTATACGCGCAAAAGATCGAAGAAAACGTTTCTCGATAGCGCGATAATGGGTGTTGGTTCCGCACAATGGAAGTGTTCAGAGATTCGAGACTCGGGCGCGACAGCCTCTGCAAGAGGGGGCGAAAGAGCCACTCGGATTCTCTATCGGGAGTAAATTAAACGGTCCCCTTATTGCGCCTATTTATCCGATATCGCAGGCGCGTCCCCATAAATATTTGGCCCGCGCTCATTGACCAGAGGTGAACGTGTGATCATTTATTTATTGCTACGTCGACCATTATTTCCCCGCTTTCCCGAGTAGCCGTCTGCGTTCGAAATTCTAAAACCGCGCGCGAATGGCGTAATATTTTACCATAGATTAATCCGTGCGTCCCCCGGACGTGGTCGATATGCGACGAATAAAAATCCCCTTTAATCTATCCGCTCTCTTTCTTCATCCCTCTCCCATCCCTTTCTTCTTCCTGTTCTCTCCCCCGTCGCGCTAGATTCCTATGCGGATAAGAACCGCAGAAATCCAGCGCGAGAGTCTCTGAAAACAAGGCGAACGATCGTATCTGTATTCAAGGCACCACACCGCAAATCCAATACAATGTACGACGCGATTTAATTGATAGGGATTCTCGGAATACGCAAAGTCGGAATTTTTTCGAGTCCGTCGCGGATATTGCGCTCTCGCGGCCTTATCAGCGTTTTTTTTCGCGACACCCAAGCGTGCATCTCTCGCGCAAGTAATCGTAATAAAATCATATCGCGGAGCTTTTTTCGCATTACGAATGCGGCGCGAGTCCGGATTTATTTCTACGCAAAGAGAAAGAGAGAGGGCGAGAGGGAGAGAGAGAAAATTTCTCTCGAAACACTTCTCTCTATTCCCTCTTTTTCCGTTTCGTTCGCGTTGCGCTGTGCTACGCGACATTTTATTACGAAAATTTCAAACAAATCACGTAGCTCGGCATATCCGTGTCGATACAAATTCCTCTTTCGCCGACTTTATCGCCGTCGCGCTCCACCCGGCGAAATTTATTCCACGTCTGGTAAAATTATATTGCCGCGACAACGAAATTAAAGTCTTCCGGATGAACGCTCGCGCTGTACGACAGCGCGGACGCTGCCGATCGACAAATCATTTACATTTTTCTCCCAAGAAAAATAGCGTATATTTCTACATCGATGAAGTCGCCGCGTAGAGTAGATGCTTGTCGCGTAAAATTTATAGAACGTAGAGAAAGACGGATCTTCCTATCTTTGCCCTCCACTCGATTCACGGAAGATTAGACAAATTTCGCAGCTCGATTCTCGAAGGACAATTAAAAAATATATTTTTCTCCCGATGCCAATTTATACTTTTAATCCCCTGCAAAGTGGCAAATAATTTCATTGCATACTATTTAATCAGAAACACCACATTAATTCTCGAACCGTAAAAAATTGCGTCAAGTGTTAAGAATAAAGCGTTACGTGGAATAGTCTCTCACTTTGCGGGAAATGCTCTAATTTTATCGTTCTCAATTCCCGTGAGGACCGACCAATGACCCGAGAGGGAGAGAGGATGGAAGAGAGAGGGAGAGAAAGAGAACAAGATAATGGCTTTTAATTAATTCCATAATATCTCCCGATTATTCTCGCGTCTCGCGCGATTCGATTATCGACGATTGCGCGTTGGACCTCGGCCGCCTAGTTGCTTTGAGGGTGAATTGTAGTACATAACGCCATCACGGTTGCGCGGTATCGCGACCCTACACCAGTCTCTGGGTTGGCGGGTAGAGTTTGGCGTATAAAATACTTTCGACGGTGGAGTCGCCGACGCGAGATGAATGGGGCTGCAATATCGAGAATGCGTTCGACAATCAAATTCGCATTACGCGAAGCGTGACAGGTAGAGTGGCGAGATGGGGGATGACGGGCAGGGGGGGAATGGGGTCGTGCCGTTAATAAAGAACCTTTCACGGTGGGGATTCTCGTGAATTATAACCGGCCGTCACAGTTAACCGACGTGTAAGTGACACGAAACCACAATCAGGCATCTGTTGCGGCTTGCTGCTGCTATTGAGTATACAATATCGGAGCGACGATTGATACGGAATATCGGAATATCAGCGGCCGGCGAATTGATTTCGGTATTGTTCGCCTGTTATCGACGTGGAGATACTTTCTGAGTACTCGCGAGTGACGCGTCTACGATCGATTCTTTACTTTAACAGCTTCATTAAAGGTAAATCAAATTTTCGTTTTTCATTCATTTTTTTTCTTAAAAAAGAAAAAAACCTCTTTTATATTTAAGTTAAAAAGGAGGATTCTCAGTGAATTCTTCAGTTTGAAATACAAGAATTTTTAAGGGCGAAGCAGTTTTGACACATTGCCACATCGATTATCGTCAAACAGTTAACTTTGTTTCCTGTCGCGAAAATTAGCTTGCAACTTGCCTCTGACCATCCATCTAATATATCATATGCAGTATCGCATGCAGTATAATACATTTACAAAGTAATATTGTTGGGGTGCCGTCCGTTCAGTAGGGTCTGCAAATTTTGCTAAAGGCATTCTAGACACACGACACGGTGATACGGCGAAAAAGCAAAGACACTTATAACGGTTGTCTGTTCATTTTTTATTCCATTTTCAACTGTACACAATACCCGGGATCACGATGAACGAGTGTCGAGAGTGTTTACCGAAGATGCAACGTCGCTGAATGCGACGCGAGATCGCACTCGACCATAATACTTTTCACTGCTGTGCGCAAAGCTGGAAAAGTGCGAAGAACCATTATTGGCGGTAAGAACTTTTCAAAACAGAAGAAGAAAGAGAAGAGAAGAGCGTACACATAAAGAGACATTCTCGATAGAAGAAGGAACGGAGTCAAGTATACGAAGTACTCGAACGATCTCTCGCCGAGGCGACGGTGCGGTGTTCGACGTGAAAATATGAGGACACCTCGAAAAACTATTTATACGTGTATCGTACAAGATTTACGAGCCGCTAATGTATGGGTTAGTCGCGCTCGTGCTTATATATATATATATATATATATATATATATATATATATATATACTTGAAAGGGATGAGGCGCTTTGAAAAGTTCCACGTGAGGCGAGGGTGAAGAGATAGGGGTTGGTATAGACTGAAAGATGTGGAGCCGGGAGAGGAATCTCCGTGGGAGTAAATGTAATAATGATGTTTAAAGAGAAGTTTCGACGTTTAGCTCGATACAACAATACGTCCCCATTGTTGCTCTCGGCTACGTACAACAGTCGAAACTACATCGATGCCGGGGTACTCGAAAGGAACTTTCCACGGTTCCAGAAACGAATAGAATCCGGGCAATTTGTGCGCCCGTATATACGCGTGCTCTATATATATACATATATACAACATATATCTGACAGGTGTGCCGGGGGCACTCTTTAACTAAAACCGAAAGCGCCAAAACAAATCTCGCGCGCGAAACCCTTGGCATTAATCCGGTAAAGTACGAGCCATTAGCTTCAAAAGGGGCTTTAGAATTTTTGTCGGAGGTATACAGTCTCGTTCCCTACAGTATTTTATACCGCAAGGCCAACCGTATATTTTTCTTGTTATTGCTCCTCTCGAATTCCCTCCTTTTCATATGCGCGTGTTCTCTCCCTCTCGCTGAAAAGCATATTCAAATGTATTGCTCTCTTGAATGCGCCCGTTTTTTCCGTCTATTGATTGCGCGTTTAATATGAGTCAAATTAAAAGATGACTCTAATTAAAAGATCAAAGTGGCTGTTCAATGTTGTTCATTGAATTAATTTTTTTTTTAAGTCCGTCTTTCATGTTATACGGAATTTTCACGAAAAACTCTCGACGAGAATTCGTTGAATTATTTATCTTGGATTTGAGATTTTAAATGTTAAATTTACAAAATTCAGGATTCGAGTTTATTAAAATGGAGCAGCACAAAAGAGTAAGAAGTAGCTGAGTTCCACAGCTGCAATATAACTACAAAGAGCAGAATTTTGAAGAAAAGAAATTTGAAAGATGTTACAACTGTTTCGCGAAGATCTGCACGGTAAGTTTCTATACGCGAACATCGCATTTTGGTCACACGGAATCTCACAACTGTCATGTAAAAGCGACTGCGATCGAATCTGTTGGACAAGAAAACTTTCGTCACGCTTGATCACAATATGTCTCGCGGGCGAAAAATTTTGCTCTTTCGACTTTTGCTAATGACACGTACCTCCGATAATTCAATTTAAACATTAGGCAAAAGTGTCATAATGAAAAATTCAATAAATTCGCCTTTTGCTTGCTTACACATTTTAACAATGTCTTTCGTCTTTTGACATGTAATCAATAAAAAAAAAAAAGCGAACGAAGTCACGTTTCGCGAGACTTTCGCTATCTTTCTTCGTTCCGAGAGAAATGAAAACGTCGAGCAAAACTCGCTCTCTGACGCCTTTCAACGACAATCGACTCACTGAGCCGGTAAAAATTTTATATTCACACTTAAATAGCGCCTCAATCTTGGACGTATCTGTATATAACGTGGCGTTTATTCTGTTCGCTTCGGCTTCGAGTTCTTTTTTACTTGCTGCGGGCCGCCCGCGTTGGGTGAAGTCACGCGGAGACAAAAGTTATCTGACTTGAAGACTTTTCCGGCGAGATACGCTGGATTCGCGTTCCACTAAATAGAGGATTTTCGATGGCATGTAGGCAGAACAATGGCGCATGTAAGAACTGACTAGCAGCCATTCCGAAACGCGACGAGCATCTCGAGAACGCGGGCAAGTGGAGTATGAGAAAGCAAACGCGCCATGTTATATATGTTGTTATGAATAAATTTCGCGTATATGGAGAAATAACTATATCGATAGTCGCGCATGGAAATCCTCGTCGAATTGCCAACTTTGACTAATATGTGGTAATATGTTTTTATACGCACAATTTATACAGCATCACGGGATATAAACTTTGAAATAAGTAAAGGCCATTTAATAAAATTATCTGTAAAATAATGTTTTATTGCATTCTTTAAAAAAATGCCTCGTTTTAGGGAATCTTTAGAAAAGCCTAAAATTTAATTACAATATTAAATCCTGCACAGTATATAGAGTCATTACTTCCTCTCTCTCTTTTTCTCTCTTTCATTATTTGGAATTTTTGTATCGCTATTCGACTTCTTTATCAATTGTCGATTAATCGTTCATCATTTAATTACCGAGACGTTGTTTCGCGTATACTAGTTACAAAATTCTTTCGCGCCGAGTTACATATATAACGGTGGAGCGGATTCGCCGTTCATAGTTAGATGAAATAACCGGAACGCGCGCAAGCCACGTAATGAATTTCAATTACGCTCCGGCGCAATAATTTGCTTATGTGTAGCACCGTAATTTCGTCCATGCCCGAACGCGAGTTCTCCAAAGTCGCGACATTTGTACGCCGTTGCGCCGTCGCCGTTTGTTCTACGTGACTCCGCGCGTAAATGCGCACCCGCGTGGCATAAACCGCGCGTATAGAGAGGATCGTTTGTATAGGGAGAGACGAGACACAACGTCAATCGTCGAGGCGAGTTAACCCCGATTAGCCCCCACGAGTCTCTTCGCGAATCGAAGCCAATAAAGGCTCTTCCCTCGACAAATCGTTCGTCGAAGTGCCTCAATTACAACGAGAGAAACAACTTTTTCTTTTCTTTTTTTTCTTTTCTTTTTTTATTTCTTTCACGGGACATTAAACCGTGACGTCAATAAAGTGAAGCGAATGAATCATGCATGAAACGAGGAAATAGATTCTCGGATGCACCTTCCGTTTCGCGCGCGCGCGGCAACGCACGCCCGCATTAATATTCCTGTTGCACGAATTCTCAGAAGACTCGGAGCCTGGTGCAGGGCCGTAAAGCCATAAAGGATTGAAACCGGTATAATTTTCGACGTGTTCAATTTTCGAGAGAGAGGAAAAAATATATTGTATATCTTGATGCGAATAGAGAGAGAGAGAGAGAAAGAAATGTAAAGATATACTCTATGCATAAATTATTATCACCGTCTACATTTGCTCGCTCATATAATCGTAAATATAATTATATTAATTTTCGACAATAATCGGAGGAAAGAGGGAGAGGCAGGCAGAGATTCTCGTTAATCCCATGAACCGTTAAACTCGTTATCGATAAATCGTTCTTTAATCGTTATTACTTAACGCCCCCCCCCACTTCGTAGAAATAATAATCTCGGCTCTTTCACGACGCGTCGTGAATTATCGATACGCCCGAGCGAGTTCGGACTAATAGCGGACGTAGAAGAAAAGGGCAATGCGAAGATTAAGCTTACCAACCGACAAAAAAACGCGAGTTTTCCATCAAACTCGCGAAAAGTGTAAAGTAAGTTACGAGCGGCGGCGGATATATCGAAAATACATTGCAAAGTATAAAGCCGCGGCTATAGCCCCGGTGCGAGGGCTTATGAATACTTTATAAGCATCGCTCTCCTTATATATTTCGCTATCGTCTGATCCTCGGCCCCGGGATCCGCGCGGGGCAATTTCTATCCGCGGCGAAGCTGCAGCGAACAGTTTTACGCCGCCATGCGTAATAATATTTGTCGCGACCTTGCGTTTCGCGCGACAGCGAAATGCAAATCGCACGAGAGACGTCTTTCGAGAGAATGAGACGACGACGCGCGGGGAGAGGAGAAATCGTTCGATCTTCTCCTTCGGCAATTCACGACGAAGGAGGCGAGGTTATTGAGGCTTTAAGCCGCCAGGTACTCCATTAGCGGCGACGCGCCAAGGAGTAGTTTGTCAAAGCGAGATGCATTTGCATAATTGCCGCGCGCGCCGAATAATTATGCGCGTATCCATTAGGTAATAAAGTCGAAGCAAAACTTCGACGACGATTTCCACTTGTGTATACGTGACAGGTGCAAACCAGCCAAGTGCTCAAACGTTCTCTCGTCTCTCTTTCTCATCCTGGCTTCTCTCCTTTTTCTCTCCACTTCTGCATTACCTGTGCGCGCAGCCGAGTAATTTATAGTGGCTCGTCAACCAGCATAATTTGCGCGTGTTATCTGCTAAATACGCCGCTAATACCGAGGCGAACCGTTAAATTCGTAATCCTATTTATGCGCGGCGCTAAAGTACATTCGCGCGTGTATATATTATACTATATATATATGTATTATACCATCGTCTCCTCGTCGTGCATGTTGTTAACGTAGGCGTGGATCAAAGACAAGCAATAACTTGCTACGTTTGGGACCGCCGTTTGTCAAGACGCAACTCATTTGCATACTAATCATGCTCTCACGCCGCGGGAGCACATCGTCAGAGTATTAAGCGAGCAGAGAAGTCGGCGCTAAATTTTCGACGATTATTCTCTAATGCCCCACACAGAGAGCGCGCAACAGATTTGATACTTTATATCTACGCGAATTTATATCTCTATTAATCTTTCCGCACGAGAGAAACTCGTCATTTTCATTCGTCGCGAAATTTTCAAATATTTCAACAAACATATATTCATACCTGCGTTACTGAATTACCACACGCACATTTGTCACTTTTTCGCAATATTTCTTTCTTTACCGTACAGCCGCGGTTAATTTAGCATCGATACGTTTATTTTCGAGCCGAACAGACACAATGACTGATTTCTCTCGGTACTTTCGCGAAGCGAGTTCGCTTCATCAGCGTCGACGTGTCAAGATGCAGTTTGTCAAAGTCCCATGTATTTGCATAATTCAACGAGCTGCCGGTGTACACTTACGAGAATGCACGTCGGATAACGCGGAACTCAATTTACGATCATTTTTGCCGCGCCGCGAGAACGCGTCGATATCGGAAGGAAAGTAACTTCTCGCGGGGTGTGTAAAGTTGGCACCCCTATGTTATGCTATCATAGTTCTGTTAAGAGTTCTGAGTTATTTAGAACCATAGGAAGAGTTCTGTATGTATACGTCGACTTGACATAGGTATGTCGATAAATTTCTATGTTCCAATGAATAAAAATAACACAGTTGGAAAATTTATGTTTTCTTAAAAACGGTCCCCGTTAAAATTTTTGTGTTAAATATTTAACACATTCATGTGTTAAATTAACATATTGCTGTTGTGTTAATTGAACTCAAATGTTAAATTATTAAAATAACTGAAAAAAAGTGTAAAAATAACACAATGTGTATTTACTTTTAATTTTACACAATAAATATGTTAGATATTATTAGTGACAAGATTTATCTGTTAAAATTTACAGAAAAAAATGTTAATTACGTAAAATGTATTTTACTTTATAATATAAGTGGGGATGATAAAATGTAAAATTAACCATTATTTTAGTTAATTTTTACATTAAAACTATGTTAATTTAACACAAAATTTATTTTAAATTTACTTGAAGTTTGCATTTATTTTATGTTAAAATATTAACACAGTATTCGTGTTATCATTTAACATATCCGTATTATGTTAAATTAACACAAAAATTTCTGTGGACCGTTTGGGACATGCGATATTTGTTAAATTTAACACAAATTTTTCAACTGTGAATCGATACCTCGGAAACTACATATAACAGGTTAGAGCTATGCGCGGTTTTCACTTTTTTTTTTGTTTTATCGTGTACAATTCAAAACTCCAGCATTTTCGACCAGAACTCGTGATTTTTTAAATGTTTCGTAAAGGTGGATTAATTTTTAAAAATCGATATCTCGGAAACTATAATAGTTAGAGCCATGCGGTTTTCACGTTTTTTCATGTCTTAACGAGTACGATTCGTAACGTCTTTCACCAGAACTTGATATTTTAAAAATATATTCAATATTGAAAGTATGTTTTTTTATCTTTTTAAAAATTGCAAAACTCTTTCAAAAAATAATCAGGAAATATAAAACTATAAAACTATTAAACAATTTAAATTTACTCACCTCACGGTTGCTCCTTTGTTGCCCGATGCCTCCACGGGCCTCCTCCTCGTAGAAGTTTCGAAACACTTGCACTCGCGTTACTTTTTTTCGTTTTCGACGCGCGGCGACGACCGGGTTTTAGCTATCACAATCTTCGACGCGTTTTGGTAAAACGCGAGACTCGCGAGAGTTTATTCGCGCGCGAATAAAACCGAAGCTCCATTTTCGCGTCGCCGCTTTCTCCAAGACCCACTTTTCGCAGGGGTTTATCGAACGAAGATGATCGACTTCGCGCTTCTTGCCGGTCCGCGAAAGGACCCGTATATTAATTAGCGTCTTTGATGGTTAATTATTGTATAAATCCGATCGCGTTGCACGTACCGACATCGTAATCGCGATCGCACACGTGAAATTGATCTCGTCGATCGTGATGAATCGCGCTCAATGTTCGTCTCGCTGCGTCCTTCGGCGACTTCAGTGCGTCGCGGCGAAGTCGCCCTCTTGATCATCTTCGTTCGATAAGCCCCTGCGAAAAGTGGGTCTTGGAAAAAGCGGCGACGCGAAAATGGAGCTGCGGTTTTATTCGCGCGCGAATAAGCTCTCGCGAGTCTCGCGTTTTACCGAAACGTGTCGAAGATTGTGATAGCTAAAACCCGGGCGTCGCCAACGAAAAAAAAATAACGCGAGTGCAAGTGTTTCGAAACTTCTACGAGAAGGAGGCCCGGGGAGGCATCGGGTAACAAAGGAGCAACCGTGAGGTGAGTAAATTTAAATTGTTTAATAGTTACATAGTTTCTGATTATTTTTTGAAAGAGTTTTGCAATTTTTATAGAGATAAAAAAACATACTATTAATATCGAAGATATTTTAGAAATATCTTCGATATTGAAGGTACGTTTTTTATCTAAAAATTGCAGAACTCTTTCAAAAAATAATCAGGAACTATATAACTATTTAAAAGAACCTTAAAACTCTGCTCAAAACTATTAGAACTCGATGTGTAAAAAAATGTGAAGTTGGCACCCCTATTTTTTTAAACTGATTTTCGTTATCGTAATGACCGGAACTATTTCTAAAAATTATCAAGAACGCTTTCTATGGTTCTAAATAACTCAGAACTCTTAACAGAACTATGATAGCATAACATAAGGGTGCCAACTTCACACACCCAACTTCTCGATCTCCCCCTCGCCTCTTCTCTTGATGGAGGAGTTCGTTATAAGATGACTGCCGCCGCGTGGCGGAAGTCGAAGATCGACCTCTCGCGGAAGGAGCCGGGGAAGAAGATCGTGTTTCCGCGAGGCGCACGATGCGTTTGCATAATTTACCAGCTGATGGACGCAGCTGGAGCATAAACTTTGCGCAACAATCTCAAAATTAAATTTGCAGCGACTTTTAGCACATTGCGGAGAGCGGCACGCCGGCGTCTACGGAAATTTGTTACAAGTTTAAACGGTATTTAAGAAATACAGTGGAGAGTGCACGCTCTTTTCGCCGCGATAATACACAGGGTGCTCGATAATATGGGCTAGTTTGTATGGGAATAAATGTCTGACGTACATCAACGTTTCAAAGCCGAAACCAGATTATACGCGCGCGAATACATTCTTATGTTCTCGAAACAGATTTTTATTTAGTAGTTTAATATATAATCACGTTTAATATTTTAGCAGGCTAAAGGTATAAATAGACTGTCAGCGTTAATCTCACGATTGATAGTTAAACTTTTGTCGCTATCATTAATCGTAAGGATGAAGGATAGCTCGATCGATTAAGCTCTTCCGACTTTGCGAGAAATTCCAAGTGGATTAATACCTTGAGGCGTCTCATAAGGTACGAAACAACAACAAGGAGGCGAGGGCGAAGAATTTGCATGCCAGCCGGGCGTTTAACTTCTCGGCATCCGCACATTAGATAAACAGTAGCCTATCCGCAACGTACTGGCCTTGGGGCTGTCTTGACGCGTGGCTAATTGCGTTTTCCAGGTGCAGACTCCGGGACTTTGGAAAACCGACCAAGCTCCTACTCTCGAGAGAAACTACCGGCAACGACAAATACTCCGCTCGAGAGAGGCAATCCCGTGTGCGATGCCGAGTCGTGCTACTTAGCGTGAGTAATGCGAAATTTTCCAGCAAACTTTGATCGCGTTTAGTGTATTGCGGAAACGAGGCTCGTGTCTCTCGATTGTTCGCGTCGCGGTATTAACAATTGTTATTGAAACATTCTCGGACATGCGCCCGCGTTTGCAAGATACGGAAGGGCCGGCATTAAATTTCATTTGCGAAA
This sequence comes from Prenolepis imparis, assembly GCF_030444845.1. Lineage (NCBI taxonomy): Eukaryota > Metazoa > Arthropoda > Insecta > Hymenoptera > Formicidae > Prenolepis > Prenolepis imparis. Next base: position 13,071,499 of record NW_028141165.1, on the reverse strand, counting down.
TTCGAAGATTAATACCGGGCTGCACCTGCCGGCGGTGTGCGCGGTGTGCGCGCGCGGAACGATCGATTATTTCGGGCTCGTAAATTCCGACCTTAAGCAGAACGCGCGCGCGAGGGAGAGAGTAACGCAGTTAATTTTACGAATAGATTGCGCCCGCGGTGTACTCCGTAAATCCCGCACTTACTTCCCAGCATCTGCGTCAGATTACGCGGTGGAATATTAAAGCGTCTCGCTGGTTCCTCCGCTTCGCTAAATCGACTTGACCGGTAAGCTCCGACGCGGAAATCAGAACGGATAAGGGAAGGAAGGGGGATGAAGGGGAGAGAGTTTAGCGTGCGGCACGTTAACGACGACGAGAAATGACGGCTCGAATCTCGGCTGAGTTGGACGGCGATGGCCCTTTCGCGTTTCGTAAACATCGTAAACTGCGAATCATTGAAAGTGACAGGCAGACGGCCTGACTGTTCACGAAGAACTCCGACGTCGCGACGTTGATAGCCCTTAACTTTGCGCATGCTAATGCGACATTCCAGCGTGGCGGAGAAGAGAAGAGGGAGAGGGTGGTAAAGAGAGAGAGCCCCGCCCGTCTCCTGACAACGCCGCAGCTTCCCCATGATTTTCGCGGGCTGAACAATGAGTATCCGGGGAAACAATGGCACGGGGAAGCTAGTACAACGGGCGAAATCGTACCTTGTTAGGGAAATTTTAAGCGGACGATGATATCATATCATATCGCTCCGACCTTCTTCGCCCGACAGATCGACATTGTCGAAGCAGCGACCAAACATAAATGACGAGAGAAAGAAAAATGTGCGAGAATATTTTCTCTTTTTCTCAGAATCGATTTTTTTCTCTAACAAGATATTTCGAATTTCATTATTTTTCGCAATTTAATAATATTTATGATTATATGTTTACACTTTTCATCACAGTTTATCAGGCGAAAAATAAAATGTGATATTTTAAGAACAAGTTTTATTATTTTATCATTATGTTGAAGAGAGAAATTTTGACAGACGTGCGCGGCACAGCGAAATTGTTAAAATCACGAAACGCGATCGGGACGTCCGACACCGATAACATTATGTATACACGTATACATATATATGTATAATGGAGGGCGATCTGTTTACCGTAAAATGCAACATTACGCGTGTATTGTTGGAAACGTACTCGTCTGGGTTCATATTGTTTACGGTGAGCGGCCAACAAGCGAGTGGATGCTGTGCACGCGTGTATGGAAAAATAATGTTGACCATTTCCATAAAGTTCATCTCGCTGCGCCGCGGTCGCCTGACAGAGAAGATGATACCGCCTGCCATCGCGGGATGCTATCCGAGTACCAACTCAAACTAGGGAGAAGGGTGAAACATAGAGGAGGAGAGAAGGAAGAGAGAACGAGAGTCTGAAATAACAGTCGAGTGTACTCGACGATGTAGCGTACAGAGCGTGGAGAAACGCCCGCGCTATATCGTTTTTCCCATGTACCTGCCAAAAGTTTATCTCGAGTTACGAAGTGGGTAGGACGTCGTCGTCGAAGAAAACTCATTGAGAAAGAGCGGAATCAAATGTCCCGCACTCCACCCCAACTTTTCCCTCCCCGCTTTAATCTCGTTCTCCCTCTTTTATTCTTTCAATCGCTTTAATTTTTCTCATTACGAGCGCGATATCATTTAAACGAACCGGCTCGTGATGATCGAGCTCGCTTGTCCGATAGTTTTGATTGCGGAGACTTCGATCGCGGTGAAACGAAGCTTTTTAGCGGCGAGGACTATAAAGAAATTAAGAAGAATAAATCAAAGAGATGAAAAAACTATATTTTAAACGAGAAAAAAGGCGGCATATAATTTATATATATTGTAATTTTTACTTTTGTAATAATTTTTTTCTTTTTTTTCTATTTAAATTAATTTATATTATATATTTAGATTTATATATTATAAATTTTGTCGCGCAGAGGACACTTGAAAAGAAGCCATTTTCAAGGCCGGTTTAAACGCGCTCGATAACAGAGACATTGCTATGGCTCCTCTCGCGAAACTGAATTCGAACCGCGAACAACCGGATGTTGCGAGCCGAAGCATAATTGGCTAAATAAGCGCGTAAGCCCGCGGCTTAACTTGCACTCAAGAACTCGTTTCGCATTTACGCGCTTCGCTCGCCGGGCTTGGCTCGCCCGAGGAGGGATTGGAAATTTCGGAATTGCCGCGCACGCCTGGCGTACACAGGGTGTTCCGTTTACCTATGTATCGATGTGAAATTGATCTCCTTCGAACGAATAATTCGATCGAATCGTCCTCCTCTCTCTAGCGAGCTTTTATTAATTGAGTTCACAAATATCTCTTAATTCTAAATATTATAATTCTATCTAAGGTGTCCAAATTGAAATTCGATGAAGAAGGTTTAAACTTATCTCGACAGTATGAAGTCGCTTATAATTCAAGAGCCACGTGTTTTTATCCATTTTTATCATCAGATAATATCGAACCAGAATTATAGAGGTATTAAGTGCGGGACACCCTATTGATACCGCATGCTCGAGACTACGGAGCGTCTCGTGCATTCGCGTACATATATCTGAAATTGGCGAAATTGACGTGCCTGGCACTTGGGGGCAGTGTAAATATTATGCATATCGCGGTACAGGGGAAGGACTATCGGTGTGGGAAAGGGGAATGCGCACCGAATGGATATCGACCGCCCTTCCTCGTTTCGACGACACCGGGGACCCGAAGTTCTCTGTCGGCACTTAAGTGCGCTAATAACCGGAGTGCTCTCGCGTTCCATTTGGGAATGCCGCTATTCCGCTCGACAAATAGTATCCGCGTGCTCTTCCTTTTTCTCATCTACGTTTCTCCTGCAGTTTTTTTTTTCCTTCCTCTCTTTCTCTTCAGCGCAGCGGGTCATGTGAGAATATATATACCGAGGGACGGACGATACCGTTGCTGCAGTGTGTGAAATGATTGTTCTGGAGTAGCGTGTTTCAATCATTCTCCGGAAAGTAGCGGCCTCTCCAAATCACCGATTCGCTTCCGCGCGGAATCCTTTTCCATAATTCTTTGTATTATTGCACTTTTACTTCATTTCACATATATAAATTGTACGATGGATCGCGCGGGGTGATTTCGCAGAGCGTGCGGTTTGAAACGAGTTTATTCTTGAAGCGCGTGCTCCACGAGCAGAATACACACGCGAGCGAAATTAGTTAGCGAGTTTCATATGCAGTAGGATACGACTATGATATTACCTGACCCGAGAATCCACCTGATCTCTCGTCGAAAACCCGATCTCATCGGCTCCGAGGAAAGCACGTACTCGAAATGTACAGGTAACGACGCGATTTCTGCACGGAAATGTCTGGTCTCGTCTATCGTTTCCGCGCAAATTGACGATAGATATTGCAATAAACGCCTTTATCCTTAATTACCGCAGGGCACAACAGTACAACGCGATAAACACAAGCGGAAGTAAATGGCTCTGCGACTCGAAAATTGAACACGTAATTGCGAAAAGGTGTCCAGTTGTTTCTACGTAATCATATTAACGTTAGAAGCGCAGATTCCTATACGTACTTCACTCAGAATCCAACTCCAATCCGTTTTCAGTTAAAGCTTTCTCGAGAGATAAGTAAAATTGGCACGTGTGTAAAAAAAACTTCAGTATACGTATTACAAAAAATAAAACGAAACGATATAAAGTTCCTTAAAAAAATAAAAAATAATATATGTAATTGTATCAATTATTTGCCTAATTATTTTTAAAAATAATTATTGTGCCTCATTATCTATATTACGGGTCGGCGTGAGAGAAGGACGAGAGAAAGAACTCGTGTAATACGAGTGTGGAATTGTCTAGGGTAAATCGACTTGGCATTAATTATGAGTACGTCATAGCTGCAGTTTGAGAAAATGAAATTTACTCGTTAATAAGTGTCGTACGCGGTAATTAAAGTCACGCCGGTACGGCGACGTGACGCGAATATATTATGTATTATGAGCACATGCGAGTACAGTCTAGAACTCGACGAGTATTATAAACGTATTATAAAATTGAAGCTCGTAGCTCGTTATACAGATTAATTGAACGAGCATGGTTGTGCCTTTATGCCGACTGTCACGAATAGATACACATCCTTTCGTAGCGGTTCCGGAGATTACATCATGCGCGCTCGTAAAAATCAAGGCACAAACAGAATCCGGTTTATTCGTGCGGGATAAAAGCGCGGGCGATCACGAGAGGCTGCAGTGTTATATCGCAAAGATTTATTCTTTAACGACCCAATGCTTTATAATTCGACATTTCGTGAAAAAGAAACGGAAAATTGCTTACTTTGACTATGTATATTTAGTTTACTCGTTTTTTTTCTCTCAAATGCGATTTTAATGCATTTTAATTAACTGAAACTTTTATCGATGTTATTGAAAATCCTAAACTCTTTGAAGACAAACTGGAACTGTAATCAAAACTATCGAATTTTTGCACAAACTCTCCCGATGTTACTCTCTATTTTTTTTCTGCTCCAATATCGAGTCGAGTTGAGTCACGTCCATGAATTTACAGGCCACAAAAATGTGGAAACGACTGTCGGTGCTGTGTTTTTATTTCCCCCGCGGATTGAGAATATCTTTGAGTTGTTCGAAATAAACCTGCTTCGAGAATAAATGCCTTCGGTTTTGGACGAGCTCTTTCTCTCTCTCTCTGTCCGCCGCGCGTTATTCTGTCGCCATTCAAAATATGACACGGTTATGCACAGTGTGCTATTTGGCCGGGTTCCTAAATGTTATCAGCATGTATACGCATATACGTGACCGACTATAGAGATACGTATGTGCGCACGTGCTGGTCCGATGCACACGATTAGGACCGGTACAACACGGCGAGCGAGATAAGCGTGAAATAAGAATGTTAAAATTTCAGAAAAATAAAGAAAAAAAATTTTGAGTCATATAATTATATAACATGCTAATATAATTTAATTATATACGATATGCTAATAATTATATAACATGCTAATATAATTGTACGACATGTATGCTAATAAATATATAATTATATAATGACATATTAATAAATTCTATAATAAATTATTAAAGAATGTTGTATACATAAATCTGATGAAAATTATAAAAAAGGATAATGATATGTTAATTTTATCTCGCGCGTATCGATCGGATGTTGGAGAGAGCTCGGTATCAACGTTGACGATTACGACGGTGGTAACGTTTTCGAAAGGCCTTGGGTACCAGTGCCAAGGTCAGAATTTCTGCGCTGACGCGCACAACATGCACGATGGGCGCGCGTATTGGGCTAGGTTAGGCATAAACCCGGGACTTTTATTAGCCTCCCCCCATGGAAACGCACACACGGGAGATTTCTCGTATGTCAGACTCGTCGGCGCCGGTAAATTGTGCCGTATCTCCGCGCCCCGCCAACGAGGGAAACTCCCGGGGTTAATATATACGGGCCGCGTGTGAGGAAACGGGCTCGAGTGATTCACGACGCGATACTACCCGATGAAACGCGCGATTATTTCAGCTGCCGTGAGGGCCGAGATGAATTAATGTCTCGAGAGGAAGACGAGCGAAAGATCCGCGAATCGAGAGTGCGAATCTCTCAGAATCTCCCTCTCTCTCCCTCTCTCTCTCTCTCGATATAGAATCGCGTGTCGGCGTTCCTAGACAAGGGGGATGATGATGGCGACCTTTAACGGACGCGGAGAACGCGGTTGTTATCGAGTGCGGAAGTGGAGGTCTTCGCGAGACGAGCTATCCGATTTCGCGTTTCGGATTGGCAGCTTTGGCGCCGATATTGTGTACCCGGGGAAATTGACTGCGGATCGCGAGGAGGAGAGAGAAAAAGAGAATGTTTGTCGAGGACGTCACCGAAGACGCGAGATCGATCGATCGCGTTACATTGCAATTGTTCGTAGATGTGAATCTATATACCTATACAAACCATTGGTTGGTAGGTTAACTTGTTCTTTGCAATCAAGTGAATAATATAATTTCGTGATACGACGTATTATAAAATCCCGTTTCGAACAATTAAAGTTATTTCCTGGCAAATCGTTCATACCGCTACACGTCTGTGCGCATCGGAAACGGAAGCTGCGAAAAGCGAAAAAAGCTTACAGAAAGATAAAGAGAGAAAGTGAGAGAAAGGAGCCGAGTTACATGAATGAGTTAGAAGCGGCAAACATTCGATACATTTCCCGCGCAATCTCGGGGATCCAGTGTTTGCGCGTATGACCATTTGTCACCTTACTCCAAACGGCCTTTTTACACGAGTGTTTCAGCGGGGATTTCCGTAATAATAGAGGAAGAGAGGAAATACCAACGCATCGATATAAAGGATTCGAATTCTGGATAAGAGATGGCGACTTGAAAAAGAGAGAAAAAAAAGAAAGAGAGAGAGAGAGAGAGAGAAAGGGCGGCGAGGTGAATTTCCCCGAGGCTACAACCCTCGCTTGAACGTTACCAGGCGAAATTGGCTTCGTAAAGTCGATCGCCGCGGAATGTTCATACAGGTTGCGCGTTCGTGTATCGCCAGCGAGAGTTTCCACCGCCGAATTTATAATCCCCGCATGCGAGAGCTTTCAAACGTGACGGTCGACAGTAGCGGCAATATGTGTGCGAGGGAGGGAAAAAAAAAGGTACAACGAATTCTTTGTGAGGATTACATCGCGCGCGATAAAGCTACGCTGATAAAGTCTTTCATCGGTCCGATTTCCGTCCTTATTACATTCGTGAATAATTTTGCCGATTGTACGGTCGACTGGAAATTCAGAAATTGTGTAATCTACGACAAACTGCGAATCCAGATTTTAACAGGGTGAAAGGGTGAACGATCGATAAAGTTTATATTTACGCCGATATATGCGTAATATGGGGGAAAATATATATATATGTGTGTGTGTGTAACGAGAATAAAAATAACAAAAATATAAAATCGGTTGAAAACTGTTTCATTTTCGCCGACCTTGCAGATTTCGATTTCTTTTTCGCGTGACAAGAGAAAAATACATTTTTCAAAAATATTGCAAATATTTTTCAAATACTTTTATAAGATATTCGATAGCTCTGTTATTTTCAACACATACACGTGTCGCGCGCGTCACATTAGTCATCTCGGATATGTTATATTTTTAATCTTCCAAGAAAAAAACTTGGAAAAGATAAGATCGATGATCGGGACAGATTGTGAGCGCATTTATCATCGCGTAGAAAAATAGGTGGCGACAGGCCGAGCCCATCAATGCGGTTTTGCGTTAAGAATCGCGGGGGAATCGATCATACGTCGGTGAGTGCCGCGGGCAAAAACATCGATGAAAGCGCGACATTGTACGTTTTTCCTTTACGTTTCTTATCGGTCCCCTTTTGTTATCCCTTCGCAAAACTAATTAAACTTACAATCACAATTATAAAATGATATCGATAAGATTGGATTTCGCCGGAAAATATTTCTCTTGCAACTTCCAATAAAAAAGTATGCTTGCATCCATTATCGAGCGCTCAATGGATCGTTGAAAACAAACACCGACTCGAAAGCAAAATATTGTCGTAATTTTATCGCGCGCGCGTAGAAACTCGTGTAATGAACGAGAAATACGTGTGCGCGTAATTTACCTTCTCCTTTCGCCGGTAAATGTCGATAAACGATGCGAGGTACATATCTCGCGGAAGTATCCGTTTTGCGTAACTCTTGATTTCCAGAACGGCGTTACCGTAAAGTCGAGAGTGCTACCGCTCGTTCTTTCTATTTCTTTGTCTTTAACCGTCCGAGTCATCGCAAAGAAACTTTCGGTCAGTTTTAACTTCGAACCTATAAGTCCTATTCGTCGAGTAGTAAACGAAAACTCGAACAGGTTGTCCGAAAGTTTTTCAGTCTTCTCTTCATTTGTTCGAATTTATTCTTTACTGTTATATGAATCGCCCCGGAAGCAATTTATGTAATAATTAAACAGTTTAAAACTCAAAATTGTATACAAACAATTTTTAAAAATTCTTTATTTGTCAAAATGTAACAAAAAAATATAAATCTTTCTTTAGAAAAATTTGTATTCAAAAAGATGAAAAAAAGACGCGCATTCTGCTTGTGTTTTATATCGTTACATATGTCGTGCGATTGATTGTCGTAAGACGTGAACTCGTTTTCGATCCGTTGAATCTTTGATTAATACCGAAAAATATAAATTATCGTAGGAAAATTTTTGCGAGCCTCCGATATCGAGCGTCGACGCGCAGGGAACATCCTATCTTTTTTTTGTTGTTGAAATAAAAGGCAGGAAAAGGCCGAAGGTGTATACGTCCCTCAACGTCGTCGGTGTCAAGCGAGCTCGCGTCAACGTACGTAAACGCCGCAGCATGGAAGAGACATTAGAGAAAATTCAGAGAGAAGAAATTTTTCGACGATGCTCTTACGGAAATTAAAGTTTTGACAGGTGGCATGATAACGGCGAAATAAACTCACTTCGCCAATTCAATAACAACTAAATAATATATTGCGTTCCCAAACAAATATGTATGTGTATGTTATAAAAAATTGCGATAGAAAATTGCGCAAAATACTAATCAAAGATTAAAGTGGATGCAAGCATACATGAGTATGCAAACGTATAATCGATTTTATTTATCGCGAAATTGGTGACACCTGTTTTGAAAAAACAGTGACATTCGTATCGATTTCGTGGTATCAACTTTTTCCTCTGCATTTCCTGCGTTTCCACCAACTTATTCGAACTTTGTTCCGGACGAGATATCGGTTTTTGTGGAGGGCGGGGGTGGCGCTAGGATAAACCGGAGGTACTATTCTTGTAACTGGCAATCTCGGGGAAACTTCTGGCTAGTATGAAACTCGTTTCTCCGCTTGTATTACGACCACTTGTCCTTTTTGACATCTCGCCCCCGTTCGGACCTCGATGGTCCATGCGACCGGACGACAAGTTCGTTAGATATTATCGTTCCTTAATGCATGGAAAAGCGATATCGTGTTTGTCGCGTACATGTAAACTGGGTTCTCAGCTTTCATAGCTTCAGATACGGGCGATCAATGGTCGAATTGATCGAATATAAATAAAAAAAATATATATACACATAAATATACATATATATATATATATATATATATTAAATTAAAATTGTAAAAAAATTGTCGTTTAAAAAAATCTGCATATTTCTCGAAGCTGCCTCTCCGATCCGATTAGTTCACTAATTGTCAGATGTTATATGGTAAAATATAGAATGACGACCAATTACATATCGGAAAATTTTCTGAAGCGTATATTTTTAGATATTGCAACCGTGAATTAAAAAATTATAAAGTTGCGCGTTTGCTCGAAGTCGTTTTGAAAACGAGACTTACATGCAACGACTCATGAAATCGTTTTATTATCACCATTCCGTATCAATATTGATATCGGATTTGCTTAATCAGAGTAGAATCGATCGATGCGAGCGGCGCGAATTTTCGTCTCTCTCTCTATCGGTTCGAATTGCGTTGCAATGAAGAATAGGTTTCCAACAAGCGCGGCGATAATAGCCATAAAGTTAGGTATGCCGGCGCGCAGGCGAATATTTACGAGTTCTGGCACAGCTGATCGCACATACCGAGATTCACAGATCCCAAAATATTCCGCCCAAGTGAAACAGTTCTCTCTCGCAAGTACGAAAAATTTTCAATACGTAATTTATCTTATATGGTTGAATAATTTTTTTTCAATATATATTTTTTCACTATATTGGTATTTGTTGTTTGCTCGTGAAAAATAATTTCATTCCTAACACGATCCGGTTAACAATCGATGTGTCGCTATCGAATCTTTATAGTCGGAGGCATCGACGATGTCAAAGGTCGATCTCATCTTCGCGCTCATCTCCAGAATTAATGATGGGATCGATGCTCTTAAACGAAAGCGGAGGAGGACAAAGAGAGCCCGCAGACCGAATCCTCGCGATCGTGTGTGAACGACAAGTGTAAGGAGGAGAATCGCGGTGGACATCGCGCGCGCAGGAGCTAACAAATTGCATTCTCGCGTTAAAGGACCGAGAGAGGGACCCTTGCCGGAATTATTGAGCCCGACGCGTCGGATCGATACCTCCTTTCCCTCGTCGTCGTCGTCGTCATGCGGATGACGAAAACCCGTGCTGCCCTTTGTTAGGAGCCCGCGGCGGGTCCACTCCTTCGGGAACGCGGCGCGCGTCTTCGTCTTCGGGGCAAACGTCCTTGTCCGCGGCGGCAACTGCAGCTGCCGACGACGACCGCGCGCGCTTTTCGCCGCCTTTGATAAAACAGTACTCGGAACCGCTTGGGCGAGGAGATGCTTGTACCGTAAATGCGTACCGTGAACCGATAACCGGGTGCCGTCGATTGATTACGCGCCGATAGTAAACTCTCATCGTCGTTGTCTCTCGGGATGAGGTCAAAGGGTATCGCGCGATATCTATCTTTGCGCGCGAATTCCGACCGCGTAATATCAGCGATAAGGACAATTTTTTCGCGCGACGCGATAACCCGCTTTGTACGTGCCGCAATCTGGGTTATCGCGCGTTAAATGCGCTAGATGATAACGCGCCGGGATGTGTCCGCGGAGCGGACGTTCGTCATCTTACTTCGCAGAATTGTATTAACTTCGGATAAGTGCTATCTCGTTCGTGTACTTATCAACATTCATTTAAGCTAACTTCATCGAAATGCCGAAGAACATGGTATACCTCGGAATCTCCTCAGCGCGGCTCTCTCTCGCAAATTTTGCGTAATAAAGCGATAAACTTTCATCGATCATTTATCAATACTTCGTGACGTCATCTCGACGTACCGCGACACTCTGCTTTAATTTATTAACGTTATCAATCTATCGCACATCATATTCTCTTAGCGTTTTTGACGCAAAGTGAATTAAATGCATCGATTAGCGATTACCAAAAATACACGCGGCGTTATTATTATTCGCCCTTATAATGTGATTGTAATCATAGCTGAACCATCGTCTGATTATAGTGCCGTCGGTATGGCAGGAGACTCAGCTGATGCTTCCTTGCTAACAAGCGCCATCGAAGAAGATTCTACGGAGAGCCCAAATGTAGAATGTCCGGAACGATCAGAGATTCATTCCCGCTATGATCACCCCATCAAGGATGCTCCGAGGAAGCGCAGAAATGAAAATCGAAACGCCGCGCTATTGTCGGACTTTGATGACATTATCGATTACATCGATTGTTGCAGTTTGACTCAGATCTGGTTGTCGAGGATTTGCAGTAAGTTTGACATCGCGCATTTTTATCTCAAGTAAACTCTACACCTTTGTCCATATAATACGATTAATCGATGTGGGGAATGATAAGAACGGTAGCGACGATAATAATAAGAAAAAGAAGAATTTTTTGTTGCTAAATGACTTTAATTGCGATGCGTTATCAAATGACGTATCTCTGGCAATGCATTCGCTTCTAAAAAAAAAAATCTCGATTTTAACGATTGCGCCAACTCGCATAAGAGACGGAGACTTACGTGATTCTCAACGCGAAATCGATTTTTCATGTATCGAATCGCTTCGACTTAATATTTCGCGTCGCGCTTGTCAAAGAAGAAACGATCGCGTTACATCGCGGACATTTCGCATACGCGAGATAGCTTATTAATGAATAATCGCATTTCTGATAATTATTATGACATCACGGTTGATATCGAGATGTTACACTTAATTATCGTCGATACTCGATAAACTCGTGTGGTCGAAACACGTCGCAGCTTTAACGAGCAAGTCTGATAAGTTCTGTTTTTGATGCTATTGCGATGATAAGCTCCTTTTTGAGTTTATCTCTGACTTTATATGTAAATTCTGCTTATAAGCAACGCGGAAAGCATCTATCGGATTCATTCACACTCGCGACGGATGTTCTTCCGAATGTATCTGTAACTAATTAATGTTTACTAATCAATGTTTTCTTACATGTCGAACGTTGTTGTGATCAAGGTTCGTGTCTCTTACTAACCCACTCTTTCTTGAATATTATGCCATTTATACATATGTTTGCAGTGTAGCTTTGGATATATGAATATATTGTCCATCTAAGGTAAGATGCATTTTCTCTCTATGCGAGTTCCCTTCTTTCGTATATATATATCTGCACTTCGATTATATATACTTGTAACATTTTTTTATACAACTTTAAACTTTTCTATTTATGCAATTTTTAAACCATCTAAATACAAGGATATTAATTTTATTAATTTTCTAATGTGCAATAATGTTAGCAAATTCTCATACTTTTCCGCTTTTGTACTGCGCAATTAACGCAGGCTTCCGGCTTCCTCGTGACAAGTTAACTCTGTCGCCATTCACGGAAACGTGATAGGACGATCGTATAGTTCAGAGCTGTCCACGTTTTGCACTTTTCGGCCGATTTCCGAGGCTCACCGCCTAGCGGCCCCCACTTACGCTCGAGACCTTAGCAACTACGGTTATCGGGCCAACCGGGTAACGCGTTGCTAAGGTCTCGAGCGTAAGTGGGGGCCGCTAGGCGGTGAGCCTCGGAAATTGGCCGAAAAGTGCAAAACGTGGACAGCTCTGGTATAGTTGTTGAATGGTGATATTTAATCTAAGCTTAAATCAACAAGAAACGGTAAGTTAGGCTTACTAACACGTGTGCTTGTATTTGTAATAGCTGTTGTTTGATTAAGTTTTGAAATTCTATAGATTCGATTTATTAGTAGATGTGCACGAGTGGATTATATTTTTTTATTTTTATATGTATGTCCTGCACGATATCGTAGCGATAAGAATGCGCCTCTCCTCTTTTATATTTATCTTTTTTATCTAAAAAAAGCGCCTCTATATCTTTTGTATATTATCTATACTATATATACGATATGTATATATATTATTTTTGAAAGCTTTTATTCAGAGAAAGACGAATTTTTTAATAATCTAAATATATACTTATCAACTTTTCTATATTTTTAATCGATTTCTATCTATAATATTTTTCTCTTATCTATTTATATATTAGAAATTATATAAAAAGAAATGTTTCGTAAAAGAAAGTTCGTAGCAACTTATATCCTATATACATATATATATATATATATATATATATATAAATACTTTTGCATATTAAACATATATATATTTATATAACTATTAATAATCTCGTATGATATATCAACTATTTAATATTTAAATCTTTATATTTTTATATGTACATATATACCGAGATATGAGGATGTGGCTTCCGTGAATAATCAGTGATTTAGATTCTGATATTACCGTATTTAAAATTGCAAGTTATGTTATATAAAGATTAGAATGTTATATAAAGGCGAAAAGATGTAATAAAGGCACTAGAAGTCAGATTGATAAGATAAAAATTCTGAAGTATTAAGCACTTTGTGATGATGCAATAAACGCATTAAAAAGACATTTGACATATTTATCATTCTAATAGATCACAAATCACGCATGTCATCGAAATTTATATCAATCCATCGAAAAATGAAGTTGCAAATAGGTTGACAGTTTTTATTCTTCAATCATATCCTTATCGTTATTTGTACTTTTATCGGAGGTTGTCACTGTCATCTTTCACAATCACGATATCGTGATAATTGCAGAACACGTCATTGCATTGGCAGCACACTGTTAGGGCACGTATCGATAAAAAATTGTATCATGGTATTTAATCACATTGCTTTTGAGAACGACTCGAGCTTAATTCAATGATATGGAATTTGATTCAATAATAATTTCAAGTATTTACGTCTATTGAGGTTTGCACGTAGGACACGATTTAGAGAACTCGCATGGAGAAAGCGCGTGAAAGATGTGATGAAAGACTATTTGTTAAATACACATTATTTGTTTAATACACATGACGGCATCACCTCGAGCGATTTAGAGCGAGTGGAGAAAGAATGACAAAAAAAAAGGGGGAAAAATCGAGCGGATCAACAAGCCGGTAGTGCGAGGTAAACGTACTTTGGGTTTGTTTACTGCGCAGTTTGAGTGCGAACGCGACAGGAAAGACGAGGAAGAGCGGACGAGAGTGTGAACGACCGTGCCAAAAAAACGCTGGCGTTTTACAGTTAACGCTAGCAAATCTTTCAAATGGGCAAAACGTGGTGTGCGCCGTATTACTTGACGCGCAAATAAAATTTGTCGCGCGACAAGGCAACTGAACTTTCAAACTATACGTTATGATGCAGAGAGAGAGAGAGTATGATTTTATATTAATATTCTATCAATAAAAAAAAGCATCAGTGAATAATTTCACATCTTGCTAAATGTATATTAAAAAGTATATAATTATATATTTTTAATATAATTATATATGATTATATATTTTTAATATAATTATATATAATTATATATTTTTAATATAATTATATATAATTATATATTTTATATAATTATATATAATCGTCAACTAAATATTTTATGAACAAATTAAATTATCCGCAAAAATTGGTCATATATATAATATGGTCATATTTATTTTAAATATTATAAATATGACCATATTATATATATGACCAATTTTTGCGGATAATTTAATTTGTTCATAAAATATTTAGTTGACGTGTTTTCTTTATCGCGATAATCATCCTTGAGTTCTTGTTAAACTCCCGATGCAAAGTATATGTATACAATTTTATATATATCTTCTGTGCGAAATTTTCGATGCTGATCGAAATCTATTGCTTTTTTCATGCGTCATACGTTGGCACACTTTGCGTATTAACTCGCCACTATTCTAATCGAATAGAAACTTCGACCGCAGAATTCGGCACGAAAGGTTACGGGCCGTGTGAATTCATCATCGCGATCTATCACCAGATACGGATAGGATCAAGGTCGCGTCGCGTAGCGATGTGTACTATTTCTCGGGGGGCTATCTCGCTAATAAACGCGCAAAAGGCGAAATGGAGGAAGAGGACAGTCATCCACATTTGATTACTCGGGACAACATAAATTGCGAGTTAATTATGCACCGGCGCATAAAGATATCCGATATGCTTTGCAATTGCTTCTCAATTTTCTCTTCGAATGGGAACGCTCTCTTTTAACGGGACATTTGCAAATTTTTTGCGCACACCTTTTACGCCGACAATTATTCGCTAATTTGAGAGCGTGATTAAAATCCATTCTCGCGCGTACGGCGCTTCTATTTATCGTACACGAATACAATCATTCGCGAAGAGTGAGATAATCGCAAAAATACTTTTGTTCGACGAACGAATAATGGCATGTCATTATTATTTGCGTGTGTTTATTATTATCTTCGCTGGCGTAGTTACTTTCCACGTTCTCATGTTACACTTCAAGGTCGCGAATCTCGCTGTATACCGTCGCGTAAGCGGTGCACGACGACAAAGGAAAGGTGAACGAGAAATCGTGATATCGTCGTTTTGCAGAGGCAATTTCGTTCGGGCTAATCGGTACCACACCGACTACATCCGACTTTCGCTCTTATACAAGGTGTTGAATACCCATTGGTTCGAATGTAGTGAATTGACACTAATATACTCGTCTCTCAAAATTAGTAAAAAAAAAAAATTAAAAAACTGTCGGCACGATGAATTTAATCAGAAATTTTTAAAATATTGCGTTTAACTAAATCATAATAATGAGAGAGACAATGATAATGTAATAAAATCTCTATTATTGAAGAAAACAAATATTGAACAAGAATGTAAAAAAATATAGAATAGAATATAATTTGAAAAAATCATTTTAGTTTTCAATAAGAAATAATTTGTTGAAATATATGACTGTTTTCAAACACCCTGTATAATACGGCCATCCGAGAGGCACGCAGCCAATATTGGTGCCGAGTGGTCCATGCGCGCAGAGACCAGTCTCCCTCGGAGATCCCGATGGAACTCATCTCATTAGATTTTACGGCCCTTTACTTTCGCGGCGGCCGAGCGCTTTTTTTTACTACTTGGCCGTCTCGTGGCATTAATCATAAATTCATCTCCCGCGAGCCTTCCTTTCGTTTTGCCGTCTTCTCTAGTTGTCTCTTCCTTTCATTTTGCCCTCCGACTTTATTTGTTACATCCCTACCGTCATTTGCGAAACGCAAAGCTCACGGAGACGCGAGAGGCGGACAGATTAACAAGTATCTCATTTAAGAATAATTATTTTAATTTCGCGTGCTAACGTAACAATAAATAATTGACAAATACAAGAGTGATTTTGTCATATGTAAAAATAAATATTTTAATAATGATTTACTTGTGAAAATTTTAGAATTAATATTTGTCAGTGTCATAAACATGTAGAACAACACACGAGGGTTCAATTAAAACTCGGCGTGATTTATATTTACAATCTTGCGCGAAAATGCAAGTGTATGTGAAGCTGGCGTCTCATTTCGTGCAAACTTATAAATAATTCAGAGTTCTCGCTTTATTTTCAATATTTCTAAAGTTCTTGATAGTTTAAACAAATAATTTTTTAATTTTCTGATAATTATTGATAAAGAAAATGCCGTAGAACAAAGTGAGTGAAATAAGACACCAGTTTCATACACCCTCATTACCGCTATATAAATATTAAAAAATAAACAATTTCTCACTCACCGATACGTGCAATAGTGGAGTTGTAGGTTGTAGTACACAGCACATTGATCTGAAAACAAAGCATTCAAATTATGTATATGTATACATGCGTGCGTGCGTGTGTATATACAGTGTTTTATACAAAGTTTAGAAACGATTGAATATCTCATAAACAATTAAGTTTAGGTAAAAATGATTTTATTTTGCATACCTCACAGTTGCTCCATCGTCGCCCGATGCCTCCCCGGGCCTCCTCCTCCTCTCTTGGTCCTTCGTGGCACTCGCGACACTCGCGAAAACACGAATAATTACGATCACTCGACACTTTACACGGCACTCCCGACGCGACGCGTGAGTCACACGCGTATTTCGCGTATTGCACTTGCAATGAGAATAAACGATGCGAAAACGCGAATCGCGCGAAGCAACAATCTTTTCGGCACTCGAGAATCTCGCAGTTAAACTCGCGCGCAGCTGATCAGTAATGCTACCTGTGATAACAAATAAAATACATACATATGTTGGAACAATCTTATTATTTTTTGTGCATTATAACATACATGATATAAATATGTAAATTAGAATAAAAGATGGATATCATTCTAATGCGCGCGCGATACTATGACTTAATATTAATAACTAATTAAAACTCGAAGGAGATTCGTTCGAAAAGATATAGCAGCTTTAGAATAAGTATTATAATTCTCGAAAATCGACTGCCGTCTCATCTCAATATCTGTAGATATCCGGTTGTCTTTATTTTAGTTAATTAATATTTTTTGCTTTTAAAAGACAGAATTCTTTTTAGAAGTCATGTAAAACTATAAATTTTTTTAATCCTGATAATTATTGATAAGGAAAATGCCGTAGGACAAAGTGAGACACTGCGAGAAGTAAAGTTAGCATTTCAGTTTGTTCAAAGACATTTTCGTTGCTTTAATTGCCAAAACTATTTGTTTAAACTATCAAGAACTCTAGAATTATTGAAAATAAAGCCAGAGCTCTTAATTATTTATGAGTTTTCACGAAATCAGACGCCAGCTTCACACACACAAAATGCAAAGCGCAAACACATGGTAAGGGGGAAAGTGGTATTATTAGAAATATCGATATCAGATGCCAAAATGGTAATAAACAGCGATAAGCACCGCACGATGTTCTGTGGTTTGCGGTTATCAAACGATACGGTAGGAAGATCATCGATCATCCTCGTTGTCCCTATCGCGCAACAAGTGAAAATATCGAGGATCGCGCGAACTTTTACGAACTTCTTTCTTATTGCGAAAGCTCTCGCCTTCAGCGAGCTTCATTCGAAACTCGAAACACCTGGCGTCTCTCATTTCCTGCCTGTACGATTGCTTTTTTATGATTGCCACCGCGACGATTATTGCGAAACGGGGATAAAGTTGATAACGTTGGCACGATAACTTTTATCGCGCGATAATGAAATGTGCTTTCATACGAAGAATAATTGGACGCGAAGCTTTACTTATGAAATATAATATACGAGTACATATATGTATGTGTAATGTGTATAATACAACGTGTATTCGAATTCGTAATCGTTCGAATCTGAAGCATACATGATCGCGCGAGTCATCGATATTTCCGTTTTATTGAACCGAACTTCTCTGTAATTTTATCCGCGTATTCGTTGCCATGCATTATCTCGCGATTCGCGGTAGCGTCTGATCTATAATATATATTTAAAAAATAACAACGAGCGCTGCCATGTTTCTTCATATTATATAATTTCATAATTATGTTTTTTTTTTTCCTATCGAAATTTTACTAAAGAAGACAGTGTAAAATTGAAATTTAAAAATATTTCTGACCCATACATTTTTGCGGAATTATTTATGCACATGACATGAAATTCAAAATCAACATACACATGTCGCTCCTTTGCGTATCTTCGCAGTTTCGTTTTGAAATTTGTAGCTCTGACCAAATCTACAGTTATTTCAATAAATAATCATTTCCTTATATTTTATTATCGACACTGCAATATTAATTCTAAAATTATCTCAATCCCGCTTTAGCCTTCCCCATTCGAAAAGAATATTCTATAATATAAATAAAAAATATATACTCTTAATTATTATAATAATAGTGATCCAAATTAAATAATTTCATTTTTTTAAAAGCTTTAGAAAATCTAAATTTAATTTTCTGAAATTGTAAGATTCTCGCAAAAATTTGTAAAAAGATGAAATTATAAAGCATTACTGTTCTACATCGATCATTTTTTCTTTTACGCGCTTTGCCTCCTATCGTTGTACAACGCTGGAACCGTCCTTTTTATTCGAAGAACTGTCAAATTATATCTGTTATTATGTTAATACGGTTAAGACAAAATTGTCGACTGACGTAACCGCGAACCGAAATTACACGGCGGAATAGTTTGCCATGCGCGTGTCATACTCCAAGATATGTCGATCGTCCATTACGTCAGTCAGACGGCGCTCATTCGTCAGAATGTGTGTCATAAACGGCTTTCGTCTCCGGCGTTATTTCGTCGATACTTCCTTCGACCGACGCGACGATGGTCGAGTGAACGGTCGTGAGTGCGTGTGCGTACGCGAGACTCTCGTCGCGTCCTACACTTTGATTGTCAGTCAGTCATATTCGGTTGTCTGTTAATGACACGGCTCGGTGAGAGAGCTCGATTATCGCGCGTTCGTAATCTTCGGTGAAATTAAGACGGAATGATTTTCTCCGGTTTGGATTTGCAAGCCTGACAACGAATTGAGCGAGTAAATTGCATCAGAAACGAAGGATTTTTTTCGAGGTAGTTTGATTTGAATAATTTTCCTCTTATGAAAGTATGATCAGCAGGTCCGCAACTTTCTTTAATCTCCAAATTTCTTGACTAATATGGAGCAGAGATTCCTCTTTTATAAAGGTGAATGAACATAATGATTATTTTTAAATTGATTAAAGCCATTTATTTTGGCGACTCAGGATGGAATTTTTGTTACATGTGCGAATAAAACATTTTAATCCTCTTTCAATTCCAAGTATATTCACAAGCTTATATAACAAAATTTCAATTATTGAAATATTTCATTTGCAAATATAAAAAAGAAATAAATATTGAAAAAATTGTAATTGATTATTCAGATTGAACTGGACTGTTAAAAATGAATGTTTCTTCATTTTAATTCTTAAGGTGATTTTTAATTGCATTTTAATTCAAGCAATAATTATGTAATTTATCTTTTGATTTAAAAAGCAAGTTAATCGCAAATTGATCATTAAATCGATGGAGAAAAGGAAGTGCGGTGAAATTTCCAGAGATACTACATACATTCCATACAAAACAAAGAATAAAGATTTCAAGCAAGCGATAGGAGGAAGCAAAAGACTCTGCGCGAATAATTCGAGCGAAACTTGTTTGGACAACCTTCGGCTCGCGGAGGTTAGTGAAGTACTGTAAAATGAATCCCGCACCTCGTGTTATGACTAACGCCAGCTGTTATCGCCGCGCTATTGACACAAGCGTGATGAGGTATACTTTGTTTCCTCGATTTTTACGATATGCTCGTTATATCTCAGAAACCGATAGGATTACATCCAGTATATTTCTTGACTTCTAGCACGGACAGATGTGTCAGAAACACGATCGATCGTCGTGATAGATTCTGCTTTAACGAGATAAACGAGACTCAATGAAAAATTCGTGTACATAGATAAAGCGTCGTACAGATTGCGACATCCTACAAAGAGTACGCCTCTTCATATCCAATGTCCTAAATATCGCAATTTCAATGATACATAATTTCTGATTTCTTGATTTCACAGAAAGAATTTTCTCTTAGAATTTATCCTGAAAATCATGGTAATCGTGGGACAATATATGGTATGGAAAGAATTTTATGAGAATTTCTCTGATTAATATTTATCAATAAAAAATAATAATATCTATCACAATAAAATATAAAATATTTGATTAATTTTACTAAACTATATAATAAAATTAATCAAACATATTTTATATTTTATTGTGATAGATATTATTTTTTATTTTGATAAACATTAATCAGAGAAATTTTCATAAAATTCTTTCCATACCATATTATCCCACGATTACCATGATTTTCAGAGTAAATTCTAAAAGAAAATTCTCTCTGTGCTATTATGAAAAATTAAAAAATCTGTCGTGAATAGTTTCCGGCACAATTGACGCGTAAGTTTGATTACGCACAGATTTTATCGGATCATTTTTATCAGATACGATAGACGATAGAATTATACGTTTTCATAATAATCTTGTATCAATGTCGTGTTGAAAAATGCGTTAGTTGGCTTTGTTCATTATTCGCTCGCGCGACGACGACTGGTTTGTGCAACAAATAACGTCGTTCTCCACGCATAGCATCGCGCATCGATTAATTAATTTCCACCACGTGTTTACCTTAATTGCGCGTGGCTAGACGCGCGCGCGCCTGCGGTTTCCTGCTGATTAATGGCACGCCGTTAGCGCGACATTTTTGCATGCAATTCTTCTGCATTCTCCACGATATATGCATATTTTAACCTTCGGCCACTGACTATTTTACCGGACTCGGATGTTTCGCATTCTGCCCATTAACTTGCGGAAAATAATTTATGGAAAATTCGGTTTACACATTTTGTAACAATAAATAAACGGTGACGTACGCGACGATGAAACTTTATGTGGAATAATTTAAAAATTAGTATTTTCTCTTTCCCTCTTGTTTTAATAATAAAAAATTTATTAAATCAGCTTTATATTATTAATGTAAAAAATTTAAGAATTGATTAACGCATCCGCGTAAATAAATGGATTATATATAAAAACAAATTCTTAGCATTATTTTCCGATTCAATTGGCTGCATGCGAACTCACTTGATTCTCGCAGAACTGTGTATTATTTCGCGATCCTGACAGACCCTAAAATTCGATCGGGATAGGGGTGAATAACCCCCGTTCGGGAGCGACTGTCGTGGCTTGAAAAGCGTCCCGGACCTTGCCCAACCAATCTCTCGTAGAGACACCAGACGAGGGAGAATATGCACGAAAGAGAAAGGGAAGCACAACTAGTATAATTGTCGTTGCGTGTCATTTAAAACGCGAGGGTGAATTGCATTTCAGTAACGTACGTAGAAAACGCATCTCGCGAAGCCCCGTCTGGTCGTTACGTGCTCGTAACTGCGCTTAATTTAATTACCGAGAGTTTATAAAGGCTCCAGTTAACGCAATATCTCCGTAAAGGCATTTCTCTCGTGTCCAATTCCGCGGCAAATCGTATTCTTTTTATTTCGTGATATCTCTATCTAGACAGTGATTTTTTTTTTTTCATATTTTTATGCACAAATTTCGACATTAAAAAGAATAGAAAAAAAGACAATCGCTTAAATACCGGAGTATCAACAGAATTATTTGAAAATTCAAGAATCTTATCAAATTAAGCGTTGAGAGAGTATAAAGGGCGAGTAACAAAATTGTCTCTGAAACTCTCAATTGATACGTTCGCTCAATTAGCAACTAAATACAGGAAATTCGACGATATCCTGGAATTTCATTTAAGCGATGCGAATATCCTAGGCTTGCAGCATATTCGCGCAACGTTAATTCCGAGATAAACCGATGCAACTCTCATCCAATATTAATAAACGCATTTCGTGTGTGTGTGTGTGTGTGTGTGTGTGTGTGTATGTGAGCGCGGCTTAACAAATAATTCGGCTAAAGTCGACGTTCGTTGTGTTGTCCAGGCAACGTACCCCGACCGGTCGATGCCTCTTCTGTTATCATCCTGTCTCTCTTTCTCTATCTCCCTCTCTCGTCCATCCCCTCTCATTCATCCCTTTCCCCTTCGTCCTTTCTCCCTATTATCTATCCCTTTCTCTCGTCCTCCTCATTGTCCTCGTTCATCTAGCCGACATCTGCAGGCGTGGCATTGTTAGTTGAGAATCGTATTCCTCCGAATCGATATCAAAATGAGTTATCGATATTAACATTATTTACGAGCGCGATCTCTCTCTTTCATGTTAGAGAAGAATGATCATTATTCTTTGAATTGTTTCATCACGAATTGAAAAATTAAAAATTACTGTCTAATTAGCGATTTTATATTTTGATAAATGTGATTTTCAGGTCGCGTAATTTTTACTTATTCGGAAATTACATGGATCAAAAGCGAGACATGGAACGTCTTATCGAATGTAGCACAAACATTTGTCGAACATTTCTTCGCGGAATAATTTACATTGGAACTGAGTAATAAGTTCACCTTGTACGAACAGTTCTTGCTTTCCGCATTCATTAGCATAGTTAACGTGAAAGCCGTCGACCAACTAATTACTGTTATCGTTCATCTTTTTCCGTCAAGGTCGTTAATAATTACAAATGTGAAAATTTCTAACAGAAAGCTGAATGTCTTCTATAAGTTGTATAAACTGAATAATAATTCAAAAATAGAAAAAATAAATTTAAGTAAATTATGTTGAAAAAATAATTAATCAAAAAGATGATTAATATGATAATAAATTATTTATCATTAAAGACTACTGTTAATAAACTTAATATCATTGCGTAAAATATTCATTGCGTAGAAACGTACAACCTGCAGAGTTCGACAATGAACGAGACGCACTATGTATTATTAATGATGATAATAATAACAGTAACAGACAGGCGATGTATTGGCGATCACGCAGAGCACGTTGCATTGTTATCACTCTGTCTCTTTCTCTCTAATCCGGTTTCTTTCCCGCGCTCGATCCAAAGTTATTGACCGACAAGAGTCCCCTCTAATCGTCTCGCTTTCGTATTTTGTTTCATCAGAACCGCTTTATACAAACGAATCCTTAGAAAGGACAACGGGGTGCCGCGCAATCGAAACAAAATATTTTTTCTCTCCGTCTACTAAAGTTACTTTTAAACATGTTCTTCGCTTCTTTCAGCTTAGATATTTTCTAGTATTTTCGCCCTGGTTATCCCTACCTCTCCGCGTCTCTCTCCTCTATATAACCGGTTCTTTCTCGTTCAGACTATTATTACTACTACGCTCGCTCCACGTGGCGCAGGCGTGGGTTTGTTGTCTCTACGTCGCGCTCGTTTTGTTATATGCTCTCTCTCTCATGCGCGTGCAGACAGACTTTCCCGCCCCAGTCTCTTTCGCTCCCTTCGCGCCGCGTTTCCCTCGCCTCATCGTCGACGACCGAAGCGCTGCATTTATTGAACCGATTTCGTTCTTCGTCGCAGAGAACGTCCTCCCGTCGCTTATCCTTGCCTCAGCGTTGCTTGCTCGCCATTTGTCATTCCCCCTTCGTAAATTCGTCTTTGCTACCATCCCCCTTCCGTCCCCTTCTAACCCTTTTCTCACGAGTTTTCCTCGTTTGCGTTTTCTCTTTCTGTCCGTTGACGCTCCCATTCGTTTCTATATATTTGGAACATTTCGACGTCAGACACGTCGCGACCCGGCCATGTAAATTTAGCCCATCGTCTTTGAATAAGTACGGCGTTTTAACGTTGACGTGACAGGCGAGAAGCCGACGTTGTACCAGAATTTAGATTTTTTTTCCTCGTGAACTTTGCGCAAATTTTTAATCATCTCGTTCTTCAACATATATAACATAGAAATGAAGCCTCTTATGAATGAATTTATGTATACATGTGTGTGTATTGCGTGTACGAATTAATCATTCGATCCTACCGCAGGAAGGTCATTCGCTTCAATTAATGCCTGTACTTTGATTGTCTCCAACGCAATTGGAGATGCGTATTAACTTGACCTTAACTCTAGCTTAGCGAGACCTTGAACCAAACGCGCGTTACGAGAACACGTGGACCATCGTCGCGGGTCCAGAAATCTGCGTCGAGATTTTCGACTTTCCGCGCGACGCAGTTGCGTATTCGCGTATTCCTTCCCATCACGCGCACCATGGCGATGGTAGTGGTGGTCGTGCACGATGACCAGGATCGATCGTCCGTCCCGGGAACTGGCGCCTACCGTGACGTCACGCTACGTCACCGGTCCCGAGCGGAATGTGGGGGCGGCGGGATAGAATGCCGGTGAACTCAAAACATCACGCCGGTGTGTAGATTCAGGAGCGGATTTAACGCAACGCGACATTCATTTTTATATATGGCACAAAACGTTATATCAAATAGAATGTATAACCGTAATAAATTTACAACGTAAATAAATAAAATAAATGTCTATATACAAATATACTTGTATAAAACCGAATTAAATTTACAGCCTCTCAAATATCTTCGTGCCATTTGAAGAAATAATATCTTTTAATTTTGAACAATTTATGTGTGAAACTTATCTCGAATCGACAATATTAATTGATATAAAAATAGGATCGAACTAGTTGAAGAAATAACAAAATATAGACTTTGATGAGATCCGCGTCGATTCCGCTCCTGGTGCACGCCTGCGCGACAGAACAATATACAAGCTTCACCTGTACACAACGAAGATCCTCGTGGTTCATCGTACGGCAGCAAGGGCGAAATGGCACTCCGAGTGTACATAGAACCAAGATCTAGGGCACGCTTCGTTGACGGTAGCGTTTACGTTTCTTCTTCGTTGCCTTTCGTCTCGCGTCATGTGGCACCATGTCGACAAACTTGCGAGCGCAATTACTTGAGATGCAACACAACGCGACGCGATATTACCCGCGTGTGAATGTTCCGTGTGTATATTTTTTTCTTCAGGTCTCTCCCCTTTGTCCTGTCTCGCACGGCTTCACCTTGCTTTCAGTCGTGCGAATCCTTCGTTTCCAAGGGGTCTTAGGCATGTTCTCTCGCAACCGGAATCGAACCCTGAAAACCACAAAGACCATTAGTTTATAACAACTTCGAAATTAATCCCTCTGGTTACAAGAATTTATTTTTATTCACCTATTATTTATCATATGACTAATATGTAGAATATTGGAGGCTTTGCCGTATTCGCGCGGGAAAATTTGTTTTCGTGCATATAATTTTATATTCTTGGAATCGTAGATAGATAATATCGCCCGCGCATTTCCGAGACGAGATTAATTAATCGAGCTTTCTATAATTTCGCGGAATTATTATTAGACAACGCGATATTAGATTTCATATATCGAGGGCGGAATGACTTTGAAAGAATTGAGGAATCGCACGTGTCGCTGCATCGATCCCTCGATGCAATTCAAGAATTAATTAGGACTAGAAGAATTAATTAAGCAATAACATACTAAATTACATAGGGGTCCTACCTGAAATTCTTAATTTAACCTTGAAAAGATGATGTAATAATGATATATTTCTTTAATTTTTAATATATATAAAATGCATCTTAATTATTTTTAAAATATTGCATATCTCATGTATATAATTTTAAATTAAACTTTTGCAAATTGAAACAAAGAAACCAAAAACATAGTAATTTCCACTAATATATATTGCTTTTTCAATAAAATTTAACTTTATATATAATTATATAATTATATATATATATATATATATTATATATATATATTTTATATATATAAATGTTTGCAAATTAATCGTTATATTATTCCGTTTTGGAATCATCGTACAATGAGCTAATGAGAAAAAGCATGCGAAACGTGAAAAAAAAAAAAAAAAAAAAAGGATGCGAGATGTTAGAAGCAGCAGATCTGTTATCTGATACGTTCGCGGCAGTAACGGCCGATATGCTTTGATATACGATTTCGTTTCTCCGCGACTTAATCTCTGCAGATTTATACGACGCAATAAAGAGATTTCGCGTGCGTTAAGCGAGCCGAAGGACTCGCCATCGCATCGGAGACTCGGAGAAAGAGCGAACCGAGACGAAGGAGAGTAACGTCGGATTGAGAACCGTCGAGAGGGGGAGAGGAAGTCGCGGATCGGAAACGAGGAAGGCGTAGGCGGCATCCGAGAAAAAGCCTTGCTTCGCGAGGGTTGGCGAGGAAATGGAGGCAGAGAAACGATAGACAAGGCCGGATTTAGAAGCCTCGTTGCCCGGTCTTTTTCTCGACAAACACACAGGTGCAGACCTGTAAACGAAAGAGACGCAAAAACGACGCGAGACGAAATACGATATCTTCTCGGCCGTGTAATGCGATACTTCACCGCGATATCTTCGAAACTTTCACTCTCTCGGACAATTTGATTGAATCTTTCGCGATAATCTATAGCTATCAAGAGCTTCCTCTCAAATGTTCATAAGACATTGTTTACTCAAAAATTATTTAGTCAATTTCCTTGATGGGGAGAAATACAATGATAAAGAGGCAAATGAATTTTCGGTTATGTTCACGACGCTCCCGATATTTCGAGTCGATAAAAATATGATTGATATATGTGAAAGAATTTCGATTACCTTATAAAGCGTATCAAAATCACTTGCGAGTTTTCATGCCGTGTAGTAAATTAGTTGATTATAAATCCAGAGGAATTCAGATACACACATATTAAAGCGGAACAATTTCACAAGTGCGAGACAAGACGAATCGACGACGGTTAAAGTTAAAACTAGCAGGGTAGCCAACCCAAGCATTAACTATGTATTAACAATAAGTACTCACTTCTATGAACGGCATGAATTTGTCCATTGGCGTCGATTCATGTGAAATTGGCCCTTAAGCCGAGATAAGAGACGCATCACTGGCGCGTATGTCGCAACTCTAACCTTGCAAATTCATGACTCAAGAAAGTTCGTTAAGAAAACGATTCTTACCTGTGATCATTGTTGCGTCGCAATTCCACCCCTGAGACAAAGAAAAGAGTCCAAAGACAAGCAAGTTGCGCTATGTTGGATGCCAATGAAGCGATTCCGAAGGAACGGGGAGACGGGGGAGCCTCGCGAAGTACGTTTACGTATTGAAGGTGCGCACTTGCGACGCGCAGGGCGAGCGAACGAGTGAACGAGCGAGAGAGAGAGAGAGAGAGAAAGCGACTCTGGCACGCCGCGGCGAGACGCTCGACTATGTACTGTGTCTCTGTGCCCGTGCGTGTGTGAGTGAGGGAGGCCGTACGCGGCGGGAACGTCCCTCTCCCGTAGTAGTACTACACGGAAACGCGAACGGTTAGGTTGCGATCTTTCGACGCGGTCGATTTACACACTACAATAACACGCGAATTCGATTGTGAGAGAGAATTACATACGCGGAAGTGGTCGGACGGAAGCGCGCGCGACGTTCGTTATCGCCAACGAGGACGGTGTGGTGGGGGCGCGAGAGTCGCCAGGCCTCCTCCGTGTTTACGTTTGTGCGGCGCGCGCGCTCGGTTTGTTTTGTTTATCGTGAGAAGCCGAAGGGGAGAGAAGGCGCGCACTTGATACACGAAACACACACCGGTATATCGCGTTAGACACGATTCGCGAACAAAGACGAACTTGTCGGGCGAAGTTGCCGTTTATTAGCAGCGGTAGCCTTGGCGGATCGGATCGGCTCGTCGCGTCGCAGGTCCTCGGCAGTTTTCGGCAATTGTCGTGACAGCGCCGCGCCGCGTTACGCCTACGGTACGAAACTCGTGAGGGTTAGTCGACCCGGCGCGTCGCTACGCAATACATCGTTTTTCACCGTGAGTCGTAACGTTCGGCGATAAGAATTCGGTGCGGCGTGCGCGAGAGAGAGAGAGACTCGATCGATGTGCACGTGCACGTCGTATCGTGCGACGTAGCCCTTTCTCTCTCTTGGAAATATCCTACGCCGAAATTGTACCGCGATCGCGTCGGTGGAAAGTACGCAGTGCGTGCGGTTGTGCAGTGTGATGAAATGTGCGCGATGCGACTATGCACGTTCGCGGAAGCACGTGTGACGTCGCGTTCCTCGTCGAAGGTTGGATACGACGTACCTCGTGGAGCTTCCCGTGGGATGCAGCGTCGAACGAGGTTAGATTCGTCCGTCCGATTCTTTCGTGTCGCGATATAACTCGGTCGGAGATCCCATGGCGGCATCGCCATTCGGTGCCACGCGTTGGAACGTGAAGTTTGCCGCGTACGACGATTCCTATCTTCGCGTCGCTTTCGAGTCCGGGAGAAAAATGGGGGTGGCAACGGACGCTCGTGGATTATTCGTGCGTGTCATCGCGTTTTCGCTCCATCGGTTTAATCTCACTCGGCTCTTACATGTAGGTATTTACGTACGTATATACGTATGTCTCGAGAGTGTGCGGCGAGTTTCGATTGCGGCGACCTAAAGGCGTCGTTACATCGACACGAGATGCCCCGGTGAGTCTTTTCCTTCTTGTGCCCGCTGCGTAGTAACGCGAAATAATACAGTACACCTCGCACACTTCGTCACGAATCAATATTGCGTAATCTTACGTTTATTGACCTTGCCGAGAACGAAGTAGATAACGCGAGACGTTTCGCTAGAATTTTTTGCGGTATCGTAACATTAATCATTTTAATGTTCCATTATTATTGGCTCGATCGATTAACCCGATACGTGGCACTTTGAAATTGAAATGTCGCGATCCATTGATCCGCTAACCAGTTTATTTTCACGCCATCGGTTTTTTTTTTTTTCCTCTTACTCTTTCTCATTCCTATTCGTCGTACACAGAGATAATGCAAACATAATATTGATTAAATTAAAGAGGATATGTATAAAAGGAAAGATACACACACGCGTGCTATCAATTTGAGCCATTAAATACGATTACTGAATAATTGATATATCTACTGTCTATAACGCGAGAACTGAACTTTTCGTCAGTCGTTTGCGAGCGGTCGATTTCCGGGAACGCGTCGTTAATCACATGTGGCTCTAGACACGGGTTTACACGTGCAAGAATGCGCCCTGATTACCTCCTTTACGCGTCTGTCACACGTGTGGGAGTCGATGACTTTGCTGGCTTCAAATTCGTGCGAATGCATTTTTTACCCGCATATCCGCCGATGTTGTTACGAATTATACAACACGCAACGCTTTATTTCAGAGTAATAATACGGAATAATAATGTGATTGAAATAAGAAACATGAACGATTCCGCGACATCACGTTTAGAAATACAATGCAGAGATGAAATAGATTCGAAATTTATTAATTTTTTTAAATACGAGATATTTTTTTACATAAACTATATCTTGCGAATCGTACACTGAGAGAATTTTCTCTTAGAATTTACTCTGAAAATCAGGGTAATCGTGGGACAATATGGTATGGAAAGAATTTTATGAGAATTTCTCTGATTAATATTTATCACATTAAAAACAATAATATCTATCACAATGAAATATAAAACATGTTTGATTGTAATATATATTATTTTTATTGTGATAAATATTATTTAGAGAAATTCTCATAAAATTCTTTCCATATATTATATTGTCCCACAATTATTATGATTTTCAGGGTAAATTCTAAGAAAAAATTCTCTCTGTAGATTCCTTATTGAATTTAAATTATTAATGATACTGATTGTTTAGCGAATCGAATGCAGACATGTTATAACACGATTTGCTCGGAAAAGATCCAAGTTTTTAAAATCGCGGAACCGATAAAAATCGTTTGCTTAATCGGTCGATCGGGACAAACCTACATTCTTGGAACGCGAAAATTTATGAGATTCCTCGAGAAGCAACCGGATAAACTAAAGGCCACATTATGGGTGGTCCGCATTTAATTTCGATCGGCTATTTAACATTTGAACGTCCTTATTGAATGTATATTATCGTTAATATCGTTAATGATAATTATGTTTACTCTATAAAAATTTTATTTCGCAGTTTGTACATCGTGTACATATATACACGCACGATTCAATTCGTCTTTATTAATTGCGCGCGCGTAACTTTTTAATATATTATTTTTAATATATTATTTTTAATATATTATTTTTAATATATTATTTTTAATATATTATTTTTAATACATTATTTTTAATAAGGTAAAATTAATATTTTCGACGAACTCGCCGTACTCTCTTGACAATCTCATTACTTTCTCTCGCTTCTCTCACGTGGAAACTATACTGTTATATCTCACGCAATTTTTATTGGATTATATTTTTAATCGATAAAAAATTGCGCGCTGTTTGCGACACAAATATAGACATCGTTCGCGATCCGGAATTTTCTTCGCCTTGTGTATACTTTTTATCTACACGAAAGATTGACGTTCGTTTCTGATAGTTTATCCGATGATTACGCGCTTCCCACCATTCCACGTGCGCGAACATGTTTTTTTCACGGTTATTAATAATTAATACATTATAACATTATCTAATCTGCGACCTCTGCGATGGTTGAGTCAACAATATTATCTAATCCAACAGAAAGTCTGTTTAATAAGCGCAGCGAATGTCATCGTCGTTTACATCGTTTCGACGTATAAATTTTAGATCCTAAATTTGTCGTTCGAGACGTTCGCCTGATTCGGTAGATCGAAAAGACGAAATCGGCCTTTGTTCTCTCGTAAAAAAGAAACACACGTGCTCGTTAGACGATGCGCGCGAGTGAGCCGATGCCTCTCGAAAAACGATACGGATGACAAAACCTACTCGGTCGCATTTGATACGATAAGAACGTTCCGCGAACTCGTCGCGCCGGTATAGGGTGCACCGAATTGACGGGGGTGGAATTGTGTGCGAATTGTTGTGCGCGAAATTACGAGCAGACGACTATTTATCACGGAGTATCATCGACATCCGGCGCAACATGGATTACCAGCGGCTCCTGTCCTCCAACAACAACAACAACAATTATCCCACGCACCACCGTGAGTACATAATCATTTCTCGTCTCGTCACTCAACACGTGGCGTAATGATATCTCAGATTCGAGCACCTTTATCAAAGATACCGCGCATTGTCGGATACCGCTTTTTGAGGGGAAAAGAGAAACGCACCCGCACATTTATTATTATCGTCGTCATTCTGCGGTCGGATGATACTGTACTAATTTCGTCCGACTATCGGAGAAAACATCTCGTTGCGAAAGCCTTCGAGAGTGCAGCTTTATCTTTTATAGCTTTATCTTTGATCGCAATTAGCACGCTGCGCGTACCTGTTTTCTACCTTTTTATTTACCGTGTGCTTTTGTCAATGAACGGCGAGATGGAGCGTGCACAGTAAAGTCCTACGTGCAAACTTGAATGCGTAAATACATTGGCCATACACTGGCGAACGGTTGATTTATTCGCCATCAGCGTAGTCAGCTCACGTGAACGAGAAGTCGATCAACGTCGTGGTGGGCGACGTGATGTCCCACTCTTCTTGCACCAAACTGTGCGTCGTGTTTTCCTTGCACGATTTATTATCTTGCGATTGTAGGTGCACAGAGAGAATTTTCTCTTAAAATTTACCCTGAAAATCATGGTAATCGTGGGACAATATGGTATGGAAAGAATTTTATGAAAATTTCTTTGATTATATCACAATAAAAATAATAATATCACGATTATTATGATTTTCAGGGTAAATTCCAAGAGAAAATTCAGTGTAGAATATCCGGATTTTGATAAACTTTTTTTCTTTTTTTATGTACTATATTGTGCAATGTATTTTATTTATGATCTCTCAGTTATAGATACGTTATTATAAGGAAACCTGAATAATTTATAAAAAATTTATTTAGGATTGTGTTAAATGATAAAATTTATTTAGATTAAAAATTAATAAATAGGATTAATGTGTAAATATTAGTAATATATGCTTAATCTCTCTCTCTTGATTGATTTTATGTTACAATAGAATATTTGTTAATATTTTTTACTTTTCTCTTACTCTTTCTATCTCTCTTTATATTTTATAAACTTT
Source organism: Prenolepis imparis (assembly GCF_030444845.1). NCBI lineage: Eukaryota > Metazoa > Arthropoda > Insecta > Hymenoptera > Formicidae > Prenolepis > Prenolepis imparis. Next base: position 13,039,221 of record NW_028141165.1, on the reverse strand, counting down.
TTTTAATTTTATAAGATTATCAAAATCTGGGTAAGTAATTACATACATGATTTCTCTTGATTTGTGACTGATACTCATTTATAGATTTTCGGTATCTTAGATTCGGAATATCGAAGCACCACCGTAAGAATTGCTGGCACAGGTGGACCACGATATTTCGAAATGTTCTCTTGTACGGCAAGATTTCTCGTGGTATTTTAGGACAGGGTCAATTCGATATGTCGATATCGTTAGATATCAATGCAGCGTTTCTTGTCGAAGAAAAGATTTCCTTTGATCTTACAAATGTGCTTTCACAGAAACTCACGCATATTTGATGACATTTCAATTCTGTAGTGCATAGCACACATACACATTCGTAGTTCAATTCTATTGTCAATTCTATTGTCATATTTTTCGAAATTATCTGCGGAGGGAAGGACCTATTTTTCTGAACCTTAAACTCATTCGTATCTATTATTTTCATTCATATTATCGACTTACATCTTTCTTTCCTCTTTTCTCTATCTTCCTTTCGTAATTTATATAACATAAATATAGCACATAAATCTAAATGTTCTTAAATAAAAATAATGATACGAATGGGTCGAAAAGTCATGATTTCGCATTTCTCTAGTAAAGAGTTTTATATCGTTCCGCGAACATCGATTTATTATTAGTAACGCGGCAGTAGCGACTTCGGGAATCGACGGGACATTTGATTGCGACCCCGAGATCCCGTTGGCGTCACCCGATCACTCGTTATGCTTTTTGCACACCGCGCATATATTTTCCGTGCCGAATTTTCGAATACGGCTCGAGTATCGCGTGGAGTATCAGATTTGAGACAGAGAGGGTAGATCGGTCGTTGCGTAAAGAGCTCCTTGTGATATACTCCATGGTGGTCCTTGAGCTGGCTTTCGCAACGACGGGATCTCCGGTTATCGTAGCTTTTGATGGTCTTTTAATAAGGACCGGCATCTTTGGCTAATAGCCGGTTCGTCGCACTCCTGCGTAGAGAGCGATCTGATTTTCACGTGGGGATTGTAATCGATCGATGTTTCGTATGTCCGCGTATTTTCGAGGGATCGTCGCGCGGAAATTTTACGATCATTAAATCCTCCGCTAGGATCGAACACGCAAACTTTCCTGCATTTTTAAAATTATTCTTCAATTTTATAATCTAAGGGAGATTTTATAATTATTTTTTAAATATTATTCTCTAGAATTTTATATTTAAGGAGAGATTTTATAATTATTATTTAAATACGTTTTACAAATAATATTTAATTAATTTGTATAGGTAAAAGATTTATATGATATTTTTAAATTCTTTAAATGAGAAATTAATTGAAACAAATCTTGAATATAAATATAAAAATAAAATTTTTGGCATTTTTTGTTAGTAATAAAATTAATTAATTCCTGATTATATATACATTACAATCTTCTTTGACAAGAAAGAAATATGAATTTCTTATAATTTGCTTTTATTTTTTGAATGGAGCAGTCTCTCGCAGGGATCTAATTTTTTGCGATTAATTATTACGTTAGTTCTGATTAGAGAAAGTCACATCTATCAAAGACATTTGTTACGTATCTCGCTGCGTAACGAGGTGGCTTTCTAGTTTGTTGATGCGACTAGGAATAATGCGCGATCGAAGTTTTCACGTAATACGTCCTTGAGGAACGTGAAACTCGTTTGTAAAATTGATGGTTGATATAGACGGTAAAGGGCAGATGATGAGTTTGTTGCTGAAAAGCTGCATTTTATCTCGTCAAATCGCATCGCTTCGATTAATATCGAAATAACAAAATCTATTTTGACAAATTTTGACAAACGTTTAGTTTTTTTTTTTTTTTACATTGGTTTTACGATTACATACTTATTGTTAGATTATTTGAAAAGCTCGGAAACGCAATTTGCGCAGAGCTCTCGAGAGTATCTATATAGACCGACTTGTTTCCGAAAGTCGACAATGCACGGTTTGTAAAACGAAGACGATGAGGACCATTGGTGACTTGAACGGTTCGCTTCTTTTTTTTTTTCTTCGAGACAGATAGTGGTCTTGGCGCATGGCCAGTCGTTCTTGTTAGTTGCCAGAAGAGTATCGGTCTGCGATTTTTTTTGAGGGGATGGAAGTGATTGTAAAAGCATCTTCAAGATTAAAATTGACTTTGCCTCGTAAATGCCTTACTCGATTATCAGATTACTATGCGATGCTGATTTAATGTTCGATCGACTGGCACGTTTCTTCTTTTTATATTCCCGTCTTGGAGCGTTGCTTGAACAATTAATAGTCTTCATATATTTGATAATATTATTAAACATCTGATGACGAATATCGGAAGGTTTTTACAACTTGCAGTTTATTTTATCATGAAATTCACAAGTCAAAACATTCGATGCCGACAAGACATTCAATTCCGTTCTTTTCTCCTCGTCGAACAATATCGGTGGAATGATGGGCAGCTTAATGAGCAACGTCAGTCGGTCAAACGAGCGAAATAACGAGCGATGCGAGTCGACGTAGGCACACATTTACGAGGCCCGATGGTAGAGAAAGAGTGAGAGCGGGATATATTACTGTCCGCGATCGGTTAGCAATGATATCGGGTTATGGCTCGTGATTACACCTCTCTAACGGGCCATCGCCCTTTATTTATGCAAACCCGCGAGAGATGCACGGCTAAGTTATAACGCCGGATACTTTTATAATCCGCTGCGAAAAAGCGACGGCTTACTCTCACAAGAATCAAATTCGTCTCGTATGCAGCGGCTCATCGTATTATGTGTTATCGTTCTTCTGAAAACTCGAGAATACTCTGTAGAAGTTTCTTCTTCATTGAAAAGATTAGGTGACTATTGGAGAATTTGAATAGGTCAACTCGAATTTTTCTCGATATTTCTTGGTTTGATATACTAGAGAATTTTCTCTTAGAATTTACCATGAAAATTTATGGTAATCGTGGGACAATATGGTGTGGAAAGAATTTTATGAGAATTTCTCTAATTAATTTTTATTACAATAAAAATAATAATATCTATCACAATATAAAATATAATACATGTTTGTTTACTGAACATCATAGTAAAATTAATCAAACATATTTTATATATTTTATTGTAATAGATATTATTTTTATTGTGATAAATATTAATCACACAGAGAAATTCTCGTAAAATTCTTTCCATACCATATATTGTTTCACGATTACCATGATTTCCAGGGTAAATTCTAAGAGAAAATTTTTCTGTGTATTAAATTGAATTTTTTTTGTCGCAATTTTTGATTTTATATTTATATTTTATGTATTATAAGGAACTTTTGAGGTTTTCTAGGAATTTTTGGACTATTATGTTTTCTTCAAAATTAATTTTTTGCATAAAAATAATCAAAGTTGATACGCTTGCAAAATTCACATTTTTGTAATAATAAATTGAATAATTAAATTTTTAAATCGGTTTTTTATCTCGAATGATTTCTGAAATATATTAACAATATATACTAGATAAATGTTAAAATACAAATTGTTTCGATATTTGTCACGAAAATATTTGTCGTCACAATCGATTGTTTACAGTTCGAAATCATATAGAATTTCTTGTTTTTATTCCACGTTGTAAGAAGAAGCGGAAACACGCTGAAAAATTTACACTGGCCGTGTAGGTGCAGGGAGTGCGAATCGGGGCAGCCGCCAAAACATGTTCGAGCTCGACCTAGTCAGCTCGGCCTGCCTTGGTTCTTATCGATCCACCTTGCATAGGCTGTATCCATTCTTCCGAAATATTTGCCTCGCCACGATAACGGCGAGATGGTTATTGCAGTTTCAGTAGCCGAGTTCGATAAATCTTGATGCACGATTCGAATCTTTCATTTTAAACTTTTTGCCAACATATTTCGATTATTTAAAAGATATCAGAGGATTTAGATTCTTTTTAAAATATTTTGTGGATAAATGGTATATGCCTCAATTTGTGTATGGCATTTATTTTGTTATTCTATTATAATTATATAGAATCATTATCGCACGAAAACGTAAGAAGAAATTGTTCTACTCCAAATGTAAATGCAATCGTGGTTTCTCGTTGCACAAGGCATCTATAACCTCTGTGAAGTTGGCACCTCATTTTTTAAAAAATCAATTTTTTTGAAGTTCTGAGTGCACCCCGAAGAGTTCTAGAGTTCCTTATTAATTTTAAAAATAGTTCTGGCGAATTAAGCTAAAAAAACAACTGATGAATTTTGGGGATACTAACTTCACAAAATGAAATCTTTAAATCAGCGATAACATCAAAAGTATTAAAAATAATTAATTTTGTCATTAGGATTTCTTTTAGAACTCTTGAGGTGCTACCTAGAACTCTCAACAGAACTGCCATAAAAAAAAAAATTTTTTTTTAAATATTTAAAATAAGAAAATTTGCGATAACTTTTTAAATATTGATCCTAGCGTTTCGAGTATTAATAGTTATTGATAGAACTCGTGAGGTGCTACCCAGAACTGTTAACAGAACTGCCGGAACTTTAAAAAATTTTTTTATTCGTCGAAACTAAAATTTTTTGCCTTGATGTACAAAAATTTGCGATAACTTTTTAAATATTGGTCCTAGCGCTTCGAGCATTAAGTTTTTGATAGAACTCGTGAGGTGCTATCCAGAACTGTTAACAGAACTGGCGGAACTTTAAAAAAATTTTTTATTTTTAGAAATTTTTAGATCTGACATACAAAAATTTGCGATAACTTTTTAAATATTGATCCTAGCGTTTCGAGTATTAATAGTTATTGATAGAACTCGTGAGGTGCTACCCAGAACTGTTAACAGAACTGCCGGAATTTAAAAAAATTTTTTTATTCGTCAAAACTAAAATTTTTTGCCTTGACGTACAAAAATTTGCGATAACTTTTTAAATATTGGTCCTAGCGCTTCGAGCATTAATAGTTTTTGATAGAACTCGTGAAGTGCTACCCAGAACTGTTAACAGAGCTACCGGTACTTCAAAAAAATATTTATGCAAATTTTTGTATGTCAGATCTAAAAATTTCTAAAAATAAAAAATTTTTTTAAAGTTCTGTTAACAGTTCTGGGTAGCACCTCACGACTTCTATCAAAAACTATTAATGCTCGAAGCGCTAGAACCAATATTTAAAAAGTTATCGCAAATTTTTGTCAGATCTAAAAATTTCTAAAAATAAAATTTTTTTAAAGTTCCGGCAGTTCTGTTAACAGTTCTGTAGCACTTCACGAGTTCTATCAATAACTATTAATACTCGAAGCGCTAGGACCGATATATAAAAAGTTATCGCAAATTTTCTTATTTTGAATATTAAAAAAAAATTTTTTTTGTTATGGCAGTTCTGTTGAGAGTTCTGGATAGCACCTCAAGAGTTCTAAAAGAAATCCTAATGACAAAATTAATTATTTTTAATACTTTTGATGTTATCGCTGATTTAAAGATTTCATTTTGTGAAGTTAGCACCCCCAAAATTCATCAGTTGTTTTTTTAGCTTAATTCGCCAGAACTATTTTTAAAATTAATAAGGAACTCTAGAACTCTTCGGGGTGCACTCAGAACTTCCAAAAAAATTGATTTTTTTAAAAATGGGTGCCAACTTCACAGAGGTCATCTATATCTTCGTATTCTCTCGCGGTTTTACTCTACGAAATACAGTCATCGTTTCTCATTGCACGAGGTATCGATATCTTTGTATTCTCTCGCGATAATATATGTCTCATTGTTTTCTTATTTCCAATAAAGTTTTCTGTAAGGATAAGATCATTCGCACTCTTGTGCTTATCATGGTACGACGATGATCAACAACCATTATTTTTCTAACGCATGACTTACCCATTCCCTCCTTCGATTGTTAAAATCGCTTTGATCATGTGGTAGATAAAATTCCGCGATAAACGATAAATGACGAGATAGGATATGAGAGATAAGTTTCTCCCCCTATTATTGCCTGTGTTATTTTTCTCGACGCGACTGCGCGCACGTTCCGGCTTGTGCTTATGAAACGACCTGGTTTCGTCATCGTGACAGGTAGATGCCCGCATATCAGGTAACTTATGAGCGTGTATGACTGAGAGAAACGTCACCCGGGGTAGACGACAGACACCGAAGTGTCCAAAGCGTTTTTACGATATCGAGATAATGCGTTATCACTTTGACAATGGTGATTAGTGATTAGGAATCCGTTACCTTGTAAATATAGACATTCGAAATCATGGCACTCGAGATTCGAAAATAAAATGAAATATTCTTGCACTTTCATACAGATAATTTTTATCAATGAAATTGTTTCAGTTTGATTCGCAAAGTAGCGAAAACTGTTCGCTGAACAAGCAGATATATCTAAATACATATCGTAGCAGTTGTCAATATATAGAACAATTTATATGTCGAGCATTATCTCGAGTTTCTACATGATATAGTTAGGGATGAGCTAATTGTGTCACTTTGGTTGACTAAATTTTTATTGGGAATAAATCTAAAATTGTTGATTATTTTTTATATATAACATTTAATTAATCGAGAAATTTTATAACAGTAGAAGAAATACACAATAGTGCGCTGTTAATGTTTCTTACGTTACGCTCGGTCCTCGCAAAATTAGATGTGTTTCGTATAAAGAGAGATTACGGTTGCGAATATAGATATGTGTGACAATAGGCAGATTGTTACAAAGGGAGCAGCAAAATATCGTAACGGGATGAAATAGTACATATATGTATGCATATATTAGTTTGTAGATATAGGTAGAAACGCGAGTAGGCCAAGGCTGCGATCGCGGTTGTGAAACTCGTGATCTGCGTTACTATATATAATGAAAATTACATATGTATATTTTGGAATTAAGAAGAGATGTATATACCTTTCTTGATTCCAAGAAGATATGTATTTCTTTTTTTTCTCTGACACAATCAGATTCCTTTTCAAAGAAAGAAAGAGAAAGCATAATTATTTTTACAGTATATATTTTATTGCCAGTAACAATTTTCTATTTTTTTAGTAATTATGGTCTTCGAACGAGAAGTAAATGAATTTATAATCTTGGTCAAATCAATACTCGAGTGAACTTGGCACATCATACCTAAAAATCTAAAAATTTTTTTAGAGTTTTAGAGTTCTACGTAAGTATTTAAATAGTTCCGATGATTAAATACCAAAAAATTGCATTCGAAAATATGGTGCGTCTTTTATTTTTATGATATGGTGTGCTGCGTGAATTTGACGCACTATATTTTCAAATTCGATTTTTTGTATTTAATCATTGAAACTATTTAAAATACTTACATAGAACTCTAGAACTATTCAAAAGAATGCCAGAACTCTAAAAAAACTAATTCAAATTAATTCACATCGATTAAAAAGTATCGCAATTAGAAAAAAAGATTTCATTACTCTATAATTACAATGTTAATTTTTTTAAGTATAGAGAGTAATAAAATTAAAGTATAAACATTGATTATTAGAGAATTTACCAAATGTTGTCCACTGATTTTATTTGTGTAATCCGGAAATGCGCGCGGAGGCAGCTGCAATCGGCGATGCTCAACATTACGCGCTTTGCGCATTTGCGTACCGCATACCGGGCGATTGCGGGTTAATTAATTGCCGTAATAAACGGTCAACGTGGCCCGCTAATTCGAGAGCCTGCCCTCGCACTCGGTCCTGTTACAGTTTGACTACGATCCCTCGACGTTCTCGTAATCTACGACAACGCGACAGAGATGCCTTTCGCGATTGATTGCAAAATATATCAAGGAATCTATTATATTCATTATATTATTTCTGTTAAATTGCAAACCTGTTGCAATTCGTCCATTTAAAACTTGACTAGAGGCTCAAATAAAATCTCCGAAAGTAAACATTTTATAAAGAAATGATATGAAGTAAAGTAACGTTAACAAGAATAAATTTTGATCGAGAGACAGATAATTTCTCTCTAGGAAATTTTAATGTAAGAGGTCAAAATATTAATACACAGTTGAAAAATTTGTGTTAAATTTAACAAATATCACCTGTCCCAAACGGTCCACAGAAATTTTTGTGTTAATTTAACATAATACGGATATGTTAAATGGTGACACGAATATTGTGTTAATATTTTAACATAAAATAAATGCAAACTTCAAATAAACTAAAAATAAATTTTGTGTAAAATTAACATAGTTTTAATGTAAAAATTAACTAAAAAAATTGTTAATTTTACATTTTATCACCCCCACTTATATTATAAAGTAAAATTAACATTTTTTTCTGTAAATTTTAACAGATAAATCTTGTCACTAATAATACGGAACATATTTATTGTGTAAAATTAAAAATAGATATACATTGTATTATTTTTACACTTTTTTTTAGTTGTTTTAATAATTTAACATTTGAGTCCAATTAACATAACAGCAATATGTTAAATTAACACAAAAATGTTAACGGGGACCGTTTTTAACAAGAAAACACAAATTTTCCAACTGTGTAGCAATCGAGTATGGAGTGTCATAAAGCGTTTATTTCATGACAGATTCGAATTGAATTTACCTTTAACGGAAATGCTGACTCAACGAAAGTCAAAGTGCGAATGCATACGTTTAAGTTGCAACACGAATGGACGTTTCTACCGACTATTATCGGCAACAGTCTTAAACATTGCAAAAGATGATCTGCAAAACAATTTACATTCTCATCATCTCGCGATAAAAACTTTCAGCGCAATTCATGACTCGATTGCAGTTGATCTCTTTTCCATCGAAAGTCGATGCAAATTTTTGCTTTAGTATTAAAAATTTAGCGATGAGGTCATTTCTCAAACTTCTTAAAAATTATTCCGTGTATACCGGTGCCCATCGACTTCCTCTTTGTTTACTTATTTGTTATTCTTAGAGTTTCGCAATTATGTCGAATTTTTAATTCATGAAAGGGGAAGGAGTCAGGGAAAAAAGTTTATTTGTCAGATAAATTGAAAGAGAACAGGAATCTTTGAATTCTATTTGTGTCTACTAGTTTTGCCGTTGATACAGCTTTCTCTACTCTTGTTTCGTCTTCTGATTCGTGGAAACTATTGCTCGTGAAACGATCCACAACGAGCGAATTCGATGGATATGTACATCGAGTATCGGCGCCGCTGGCATACATATACATGTGGGCTTTCGTTACTAGTGCATCGTCACGACCCCGGATACGGGACAGACGAGTCTAGTTATTAAAGCGCTATTTACCGCTTCAAGGTATCTTTGCGACGACTTTTGCGTGTTCGACCTAGCCGGAGGAGAGTCTCCTTCGATTAGGTCGTAATCGCGCATTATACGAATGAACATAGAAAATCGTGTAAATAAATCTGAGTAATTGAGATATTCCACAAGACATAAAGATCTTGAGAAAAATTCAAGAGATAGGACATTTTTTTAAAAGAATATTTAAATTTCAATATTTATAAGTCAGTAACATTAATTATATGAAATTGGAATAAAAATTGTAAATCGTTTACACACTCGTTTATATACTTTTTATATATTTTTTTCATTTAAAACGAGGCAATTAATATACATATTTTAATGGTAAACTAATTTTTTATAAAGTTTTGTAGATAGCACGATAAAAAAGTGTTTATGGTTTTTTTTTTTTTCATTTGCATTAGATATATGTTTATATTCATATCTGTTATATAAAAATATTTATTTACAATTATTAATTATTGCAAAACAAAAGAATCATAAAATTACTTTAAAATTAATAAATTTCGTGCAAAATATTAGTGTTATGGTATTAAATTTTTTTTATTAGAGGAAGATTTAATAGAAACTTCTGTGTGTGTGTGTGTGTGTGTGTGTTGATTTGTTTATCAAAATATTAAAAATAAGTTTTCTGTTTATTTTATTTATATATTTCCTTTTTAATTTACAAACAAGTTCAAAATCTCGAACAAAAGAAATTGATAATAATTATGTGAAATCTCTTAATTTTTTCCATTCGTATAAATAATCAATTTGTACAAATTACTATGTCAATATGGATTATGGGTGAATAGAGTGAAAGATGAGGGATCAAAATCGAAACAGACCGAGACTCATCCATACAACATCGGTATTTGCTGAGTTTCGCGAGATACTTGATCGCCCAACGGTTTATATTAGAAACTTGATCTGCACACAACACAAACATGATATATACAAAGGATCTTCTAATCTCTATCTGACTGCTGCGTATGGCGATTCCTCGGATTAACATTTATACATAAATATTTTTGCTGATTTCCTTGTTAAGAGTTCGCAAAGCTTTATGTGTATCGCGTTTTTGATGCATTATCATCAATTTAAAGAAAGGAAAAATCAGCGCAACGACGAATGCCGGCAAAAATTGCGCGCAAGCTTCGCGAGATGTAAATATTCGGGTTGCAATTTCTCTGCATAAAATGCGACGCACACATAATGTATTTTCAAAATGTCATAGCACACACAATTATTTATCTATCTTATCTCCTTGTGCCTCGATATTAAGACATATGATTATTGTATTCTATATGGAAATACGTCCGAAATCCGTTGCTATCTTTTAGCACGTCGTTTTGTCCGTAATGTTTCGACATTCTTTATCGTTTCCTCTGTGTTTCTTAAAACGAGAGAGGGCCACGTTTACTCACCGATAATGTAGTGGCTCTATTTTGACGTAGATCCCCATTTCCTGCGAAGCCTATGTTGTAAAATAGATTTTAGTACAGCGGGCTCGCGCGCTCTCTTTACGCCTCTTTGCAATATATATTTAATATAAATAAATAGCGATCTTTTTCTAATTTTTTAGTCGTGTGATTTTTTTCTCCTTTCTTTGTCGACCGCGATACGTCGCACCGATTTTTTTCTACCTTCTTCTTGGGCTTTTACAGATTGGTTCCCGAAGATGTGCTCCTGCATCGATGGCAGTTCTACGCTACCAAACAATCGAGCGGTTGGTCGGACTGCAAGTTATGAACGATTAGGTTCCGATCTGACAATCTTCGAACTTAGCACCCCGATGCGAAGAAGTCGAAGAGAAAACCAGGATTTAATCGACAGGGAAAGACAGGTTCGTGACAAAGTATATTTTATGCTATATTCGAAAAATAATTCGATTAATTGTGTTCGGAAAACAATTCGTGAAAGTAAATTTGAAATAGTAAAAATTTCTATTTTGGGTTTAATTAAATAATACATACGTGATATACTATATATGAGTTTTATAATATATGTAATGAAAATGAAAAGAAATATAGGTATAGCTCGTATATACCATCATGGAGTAATCAAAATATTTTATTTAATAACGTAGTTTCGCTTTGTTTCTAAAATAGAAGTTTATTATTAGCACTTTGGTAATTCATACAATATATTTGATTATTAATATAAATTATACCTAAATATTTATAATTTATTTACAATGTAGTTAAATATTTTAAATTAGTAGGAACACACAAGATAGATATTATTTATACACAATTGATCAAATAGACTTAACTAAAGTAAAATTAATTTAATTTAGTTAAGTTCATTTGGTGAATTATGTGCAAGTAATATGTTTTGAATGTTTATTTAACTAGGAAGAATTGCAATTCTATAACAACGATCATTCTTTTACCACTGTGGCTGTGGAGAAGAATCTGCGAACGATCGATTTATGCGAGTTGCTCAAAGTCAAGAGAAACGCGATCGGCTTTGCCTGGTCAATAATCGAGACGTGGCCGAAATTGGGAATCGGTATGTACATACACAAAGTAATTATTATAGATATCGATGTGTCGCTATCGAGTAATACTTATTATCTATCATCGCGTGATTTTTTAGTCGGACTTTAACTCTAAACATTTTCTCAGGAATGTAATTAAGGATTAATCAATAAACTCTCGAGTATTATCTTTTGTATGATTATTTGTTAATTATATTTAATCGAGAAATTATTAGTTCCTCTCCGAACTATATTTTTTAGAGAAATACAAATATTTCGTATTTTATTTTTTTGTGTGTCTTACAGTTTTATATTTATATTACACTGCTAAAATGCATTGTATAATTTGTCATAAACATAGTGCTCATAAAATTGAATGTTTATTTCAATATTTGGATTGTTATAACTGATTGTTGTAACTGATTTTCTATAAATTATACAAAGACAAATATAATGCATAGATAAGGAAATACGAAAAATTGGCGCATATTTTGCGATTATCGCTTCGATAGTTATTTTGGAACTCGACAATTTATCAGGTTTGATATTTCTTGTGCGATGAATAGTTTATTTATAAAAATATTGGTACGAAGTAAAAGGTGGATTATATTCGTTAAAATTACGAGACAGCGTGTCATTCTTATAAAGTAACGTGATGAATCTAATGCATCGGGAAAACTTCAATCGTCTAAATTTTCTCTATGATATTGACTCGGAACAAGATCGGAAATAACGCGTGCATAGTAGGGAGAAGGGAAGGAGGGGTCGTAAAGACGGCACAGGGCTCTATAATGCAGCCGAGAATCAATAGCGGGCGAACCTCCAAGAGCTTGGTGCAGGTCAGAGTGTCAGAGCGCGATTCACCGTGTCTTCGTACGGAATGTTTGTTTAAAGTTTCGGTTGAAATGTCACGTTATTTTAGTTTAACATGCTTTCCACGAAATCGTTTTTCAAATTGATCGCATGACGAACCGATCTGCCGTATTTATAGATATGAAACTCGCTATAAAGGATTGATAAAACTTTCTTGATATAAGAAAAAAGTTTGACAATAAAAATTATAACTATATTTATTGTACGCTAAAAAATTAATTTTACGATAAAAGATTTTTTTTAGACTGATAATAAGAGATTGATTATTACGCGAGATTACTTATTAAAAATATTTTACACGTGCTCTCACAAGTAATCGAAATGAACGCTTCTGTTACAGAACGTACGTTAGAAGACCATGAAGACATTTTTGCTGTTCATAGAGAACTCGAGATGTTCGCCTCGCGCTACGAGAGGAGGTTTTATTTCAGTGAAGACTTCCTGAAATACGAACCATTCGTCGATCCTAAGGTAAGCAAGAAGATAATTGATTTTATTACTTTGTTTAAAAAATTATTACAAGAGGGGGGCACATAAATAAATCCGTAAAAAATAAAAATCCCTTATGTTCTTTGTTATTATTTACTGAATTAAATGACATTATACGTGATAATTTGCCGACGATTTATCAGCCAGATTCTGTACAGTGTACATATTTTCATGAATAGTAGAGTCTCAGAGATAACTGAAGAGTCCTGACATTACCGACGAAAATTTATCCAAGCTCGGCAGTCTGTGATTATCTCGTCACCGTGTATATAGCGCGAAAATGTCGGTACGCAACCTAGTGAAATTTCTGCTCTCGCGTTTACCGACAAGTAGTGCATTTTCTCAGTTATAAGTTCGGATAGGTTGTTGTTAGATGGCGCGAGGAATACTTTTCACGAATAACGGAAGTAACGACAGTTTCGAGAATTCGGTAGTATTGATTGAACGCGTTCGTGTGCTAGGATTTTACAGAATTAAAATCGCGTAGGATCATTTAAATTCAACGCGCATCGAGATACAAGGAGGATACAAATGGCGATAGAAGTTGAATGTAAGAGATCTCGCATAGGTATTTTGTTTCTATCTTGTTAAAAGAACTAAAATTTTAATGTCGATCGCTATTAGATCGATGTCGATTTAGTGGCGTTTCGGAAATAGATTCACTAATTAGTATATACTTGAACTGATATCAATTAGTGGTTCAAAAGTCAGTCAGCCGTGAGGTCATAAATTTTGTAACTTGGCCTTCGTGCCGATGATTGGCCAATTAAAGGTTAACGAGCGCAGATTCTAACCTTCGAAAACTGAGCATCGTAGTCAACGCCCTTCAGGGAGAACACATCTCTTGGAACATTTTTATTTTTCAATAAAAAGATAGATTGTGCTTTAATAATTGTGCTTCATCCATAAAAATTGTTAAATATTTTTTAATAACTGTTCAACTATTTCCTGAATTTGAGATATTTGCAAAAATACGAAACTTTCTATTTTCGAAATATTTTAGATCCATAGAAATAACATTTCCGCATTATTTCTTTTCAAGTTATTTTTCCCATTTTTAAAAAAAATTTCGAAATTTATATTTTTCAATATTTATTATAAAATATAAAAAGGGCGATATTTTAATCTTTTGCAGCAATTCTTCCCTGCTGATATGGTTATATTTCCCTGTGGAGAGGACAGGAGCACATTCGCCGATGCTGAGAGTGCGTTAAGGGTGAGTAATTTCCTTGCCAATGTGATCGCAAAAAGTCAAAATGGTGCTCTGACTGAAATGGAGCAAATACATATATATGTTTTTATTTGCATTGCAGAATTATCTGTTACGGGAGGACAGCGAGTGTCCACAAGTATTCAGCATGGTGTGGATGCGTCATGTGAACTCGAACGGTTGGAGAAAGATGTACATGCTGCTTCAAGGCCGGAAACTCTACACGGCGAAAAAGGTAAGTCTTCATCATGAAAATTCACGTGTTCGTTGAAATAATTTGCAATTTTTATGTCGCATTTTTAAAAATTCCTTGGAATTTTTAAATGGAAATACGTATACATTGTAATACATTGTATGCATTTGCTAATTTTCGATGAAAAACTGTGCTTCTTATGTGAATCACGTATAGTTTTGAATATAAATTACGAGTTTTAAATGTTTTGCGATGAAAAAGAAAATTACTTTACATTACTTAGTCGCTTAATTTAAATATATCCATACTATCTGCCATGTCAGCCAACGTATCAGAATATAGGAAGACGTTACATAAAGAAGCACTGTTTCTCGGTGTTAATAAGCGAACACATATTCCGCTTACGATGATTAATATGTTAACATAAAGTGATGGAGAGTTTCTCTTCTTTCGTACGCTCGATTATCTTTATGCGATCACGGTAGAAAATCTCGCGAAGGAGATCGTGTTCTTACTGACTCATCGTCGGTGAAACGTTCTTCAAAGTCCGCGTAAGCGATTCCTAGGTGATAAACACTCGTCAGACTGTACGTGCATTTGCGATCGTTCTCGCAGGTGCTAATACTTTTCTCAAGGACTTTGCGGAGCCATCCGTTATGGATGAGTCACGACGTTGTCGGCAATTTATTTATAAGTCATTAAGCCACATTAACATGTAACAGCTGGGACGCTTTTGTAGTAAAGATATGACACAAAGAATGCGCTACGGTCTTTTTATGACCGAAGTAAAAGAAAAAAAATCTTATCAATATATATATTTATTTATTTAAAAACATCGCGGTATAAATACATTGCGAAATTAAGCAGTAAATTTCTCTGACAGTTTAATGTTGATGTTTATTTAATTTAATTCTGCTTTATTCATCATATGATGCAATATTTTTTTTATTTTTTTTAAGAAATCCAACATAAGATGAACACCTTATTCTTTCTTGCCTTTCGCGAAATTGTTCCACGATACGTCTAGAGTTTGATGATAATATTTAATATCTGGCTCAGCCATTAAATCAATTCATTTGCATAATTAACACCGTGCGCTACACCTTCGCGGTTCATTCGCTAACCGCAAAGCAGTCATTTTCGAGATAACTGGCTAGTTAATGTACGGTGATTTTGAATTCAGCCCGTAGGCGTGGCGCATCGGCATCGTTTGTTTTAAAATTAATTTTATTCGATTATCGATTCCGCGCGTACGACCAGCAGCCACTGATGGTGCGTTCGCCGTTAAAACTGACGCGTGGAATGATCGTTTTCGCGGACGCGCTTCCGAATCGCGCGTCATTAATCGCCACGTATTAAAGTCAGTATCGTATCGGCGAACGAGCGATTATTCGAATATCCCGAAGAAAAAAAAATCCATTTGTCACGCGCATATAAAATATCGAGTGAATTACGACCGCGATCGTTTCACAGCTGGTGATACATCTAGTTAAATAACGATAGCGCGACGAATTATTACAGACACATTCGTATACACACAGTCCGACCGCGCACGTGAAATATTATCGCTGAATATTCACCCGTTATTTGCGTATATCAATGCTTCGATAGATGTTCGCTAATATTCTATTTACGCGCTACCGAATAAAAATATATAATATAATTTACTCTGTTACAATTTTGTCGATATTTATTCCGAAGTGAAGGATATTGACATGTGACGGCTCTATTGATTGCACGTATTTCTTCTTTTTTATACACCGCATATTATGCATTTTCTGTAAGGTATTATTATCCAAATGAATTATTAGCAGTATCGTTAACGAAATTAATTATTAATGAAACTTCTTTCGCGGAATATACGCGCGGGAATGCGGCCTTTTTCTTTCGTTCTCCTCGCCGGAGAAACTGGTTTGAGACGCGAATTGATTGGTTTCGCGTCTGGGCGTTGAGAGGCAGCTAAGAATATGATTTAATTATTTCGAGCTTCATCGCTTCCGGCGATACCCGATATCAGCGGCTAATATCTTGTCGCGCACGAAAGCGTTGTCCCGTAAAAAAAGCCCCGATCCGTCATCATTGTTACCGCTTCGCTCCGACACCTCGACACAAGAGGTCCCGCAAGTACGTCATTAATACGATACGCGATATATAATCTCTCGGTGAAGAGAAAAAGATAGCCGCGTATCGCGATTCGAGCTTATCGGTCCTCGATTACGACGACTATCACACATGCAGCACACACTTATACATATACATATATATAATATATACACCCCGCGCAAGCTTCGCAGTTTCTTGCAAATCGGATTTTCTTCATAGATACGAGTTCCTAACGCGCGTTCCGCACTTTATCCTACCTCTTAGTAAGGCGTTTCGATATCGCTCTTATATATCCCCTTAGAGAGACGCGATCTTTTTCTCTCTGCGAATCCTAGAAGTTTATTTCTGAAAGTAAGTTTAGTTGAAATTTTATGAGACGTTCAGCGAACTCGGCTTGTTCGAATAAGGGTTAATTACTCTTGAAAAGTTTCTCAACTATATCTTTTCTCGACCAAAACGCCAAGGCGAAATGCCTCGCGAAATACGCTCGCAATTACTGCTACACGCCTCTCTCCGTCTGTCTTTATTGCGCGCGCTCGATCGATTCGATATAATTGCTCTCTCGCCGAAAGACGGCTTTTCCGCCAATTTCTTCGCCGGACGTCATCTCCGTCGTCCTCTCGATATTGTAGACATACATTAAAGACCACGTGCGAACGTTAATCGTTCGCACGGACTGAATCGCGGGCATTGTATGGATATTCGCGCGTGTATGCGCTCTCGTTCAATTGTAATTGCAAATTGCAGCACATTGCGCGGAATTTCATTGTTCTTGAAATAATTGTCTCATTCATTAGTAGTTAAACTCTCTCTAATACGCGGAGTCCATCGGGAAGGACTATGACGTCGAATTCATTGTATAATTTATTTTTTTTTTTTATCCAACTTTGCAAGAAAAAACCACGAACCTCGCGATTAAGACGAGCAAAGGAAAAATGAAATATTATAATTACTGAGGTCTGAATGCGCGACGCGTCTGGTTTCTCGCGGATGCGTAAAAAGATGCTGAATAAAGTGCGGTGAATAGGAGAAGTTCTCGGGGGCGAGAGAGAAGTAATGGAGAAGAACGCGACAATTGTGTGCGAAAGCGAGGCCGGAGAGAGGTACCGATGCTAAATGATACAGCTTTAGGAGCGCCGTGAATAATCCTTACTAACCTTAGCGTTCGCGCGCCGTTATTTTCGGTCCTCTTGGCGAATAATTTATGAACTCTAGCCGCGCGCGGTATCCTTATCTCGAGCAACTCGAGATATCCCCGGACACGATGTGCGCCCGTTCCTCTTAATTTCTAGCCCGCGCCGTGCACTCCGTTCCTCAGGGAGGTGTCATCGAGAGACGTTACCGAAGCTTTAACGTTAGACCGCCCTTTATGACGGTCGTTCGCCGCGGCGAACGAGTCTTGTTTATTGTTCTTTGCGGACGGTAGCGTATCAACGAGAGTGCCGCATGTAATATGCACATTCAATATACGTTGATGCACTTTGGAGAGCTAGAATAAACCCGCGTGCTCTTATCATTTTCTTGTCGCACATATACATCTTTCAAGATATTGATTTATCGCGGTTTCTATATTTTACGTTTATACGCTCATCACAGCGTGTGCATCAATTGCCCAAATACTACAAGATTTTATACACTGAGAGAATTTTTTCTTTTCGAATTTATCCTGAAAATCTTGATAATCGTAAGACAATATATTGTATGGAAAGAATTTTAAAAATATGTTTGATTAATTTTACCATATTTTTAGTAAATTTTACTATACTTTTAGTAAAATTAATCAAACATATTTTATATTTTATTGTAATAGATATTATTTTTTATTGTGATAAATATTAATCAGAGAAATTCTCATACAATTCTGTCCATACGATATTATCCCACGATTATCATGATTTTCAGGATAAATTCTAAGAGAAAATTCTCTCTGTGTAGGTTCTCTCTATTTTACACTCTAAACTATATTACATATCATTTTTTAATAAAATAAAGAAAAATATTTAACTTTGCATCTAAAGGAGTATTGACAGATGTACACTTGCTTAGAAAAATAATAACATCGGATTTCGAAAGAAATCATGTTCGTGAACTCGAACGACCGTATTAAACGAGAGTTGCGTCTCTAAATTACTTGTATTAAGTAATATGCACATTCGATATACGTTGATGCACTTTGGAGAGCCAGAATAAACCCGCGTGCTCTTATCATTTTCTTGTCGCACATATACATCTTTCAAGATATTGATTTATCGCGGTTTCTATTTTACGTTTATACGCTCATCACAGCGTGTGCATCAATTGTCCAAATACTACAAGATTTTATACACTGAGAGAATTTTTTCTTTTCGAATTTATCCTGAAAATCTTGATAATCGTAAGACAATATATGGTATGGAAAGAATTTTAAAAATATGTTTGATTAATTTTACCATATTTTTAGTAAATTTTACTATACTTTTAGTACGATTAATCAAACATATTTTATATTTTATTGTAATAGATATTATTTTTTATTGTGATAAATATTAATCAGAGAAATTCTCATAAAATTCTGTCCATACGATATTATCCCACGATTATCATGATTTTCAGGATAAATTCTAAGAGAAAATTCTCTCTGTGTAGGTTCTCTCTCTATTTTACACTCTAAACTATATTACATATCATTTTTTAATAAAATAAAGAAAAATATTTAACTTTGCATCTAAAGGAGTATTGACAGATGTACACTTGCTTAGAAAAATAATAACATCGGATTTCGAAAGAAATCATGTTCGTGAACTCGAACGACCGTATTAAACGAGAGTTGCGTCTCTAAATTACTTGTATTAAGTAATATGCACATTCGATATACGTTGATGCACTTTGGAGAGCCAGAATAAACCCGCGTGCTCTTATCATTTTCTTGTCGCACATATACATCTTTCAAGATATTGATTTATCGCGGTTTCTATTTTACGTTTACGCTCATTACTTGTGCATCAATTGCCCAAATACTACAAGGTTTTATAGGTTCTCTCTCTATTTTACATTGTAAACTATATATATTACATATAATTTTTAAATAAAATAAAGAAAAAGATTTAACTTTGCATCTAAACTAGTATTGACAGACGTACATTTGCTTAGGAAAATAATAATTAATATTGAATTTCGAAAGAAATCATGTTCGTGAACTCGAACGGCCGTATTAAACGAGATTAGTTGCGTCTATAAATTACTTGTATTAAGTAAAAACATAGACGTTTACGTTCGATTTATTGAAAGTCGCGCCGATGTCCGACGTTTTTATTGCCAGGCAACTCTCAGGATTCGCCATCCCGACTGCGTTCAACCCTCTGGCTTTACCCCCGCGGAGTCCGACCTCATCCCCGCTAACCCCCTTTTTCATTTCCTCCCTCGCAGTAACGGGCGTGGCCCCGTTATCGCGGAAACGTACTCGCGACGGCAGGATAATTCTCTGTCCGCGCTACGTACGATCAATTTTATCGGCAAAAAACTTCCGAGCAGGGGGTGGGGGGGAGGCGATTCGGGAGAGAAATATTGCGCGCGTTTCCCGTAAAAATATAAATACTCTTTCGCGCTCGCTGGGCTATCGGCGGGCTTAAATGAGTTTCGTTACTTAACATAATTGCCGTGCAACACTGCCGCGAGAAAATGTCTCGCACGTGAATCGACTAACGGGAGGGCCGGTGATATTGCCGGTATAGGGGAGAGCTCGTGCTTTACGATTGCGATGCTTCACTCTTCCAATTTGTCCTTACTTCTCTCTGTAAATTCATCCTAAGTACGGTAATTGCATTAACACGTGATGCAGGGTGCCGTTAAGTCCCAAGAGAGAGAGAAATGGCCGATCGTAGAGATCCTTGAAAAAATATCACGAGCGCCGTGCCACTTTTTCCAATATTACACGGAGATTAACGCAATTTATTTAACAAAATATTTGATAAGAGAGAGGAGAAAGAGAGAGGGAGAAAAATTATACAAGTAACAATTTTCAGAATTATTGTGTATTCTGTTATATTTTTTTATCTACGAAGAACGACGAAGCTTGATTTGTTTCTGGACAATACGTACGTTTTGCCGTTCACTTCAATTTTTCTTTATTCGAGTCTTGTGCAATGACGCCCGCGGTGAACAATAAGATTATGTAACGCCGCGGCTAATCCTCAGGGCGTTCGCTTGCCGTCACCAACCCGTTTGACGTTACGGAACGAGAACCTTGCCGCTGTCGATCCCGATTTACGCGTAATAACATCCACGCTCAGAACGATAGATAATTTCGATCTGATCCGATAAGTTAGTACGATCGCGCCGCGAAGCGAATTGAATTCAAAGTAAATATATGCGGGTCCGCACATATTGTAGTACGCGTGTACGATATATTTTCCAACGATACTTTTATTCTTAACGTTGCAAAAGGAAGGCAAAAGAGAGAGGTGGTGACTGCTTTTATTGCCGCAACGTTAACGATCGCAATTGTTCTCGGCCGTCATTATTTACGCGTTACTTACACCTCGCCAAGAAAGATGATCACCGTTCGCGTTACTGCGTTTACTGTACCCCGTGTGGTCATAAAGAACGCATTTCGCAAGACATAAATTACGGCGTACGATATTAGCCTGTCACTCGGTACGAAACTATATTGTGTTTTGTTTTTAACGTTAGATATATATGTCGTTATCTTCATTATCGCCAATTTTCTTCCATCTCTTGATCCCTTTTTGTCTCCATTTTTTTAAATATGGAATATAAAAATATCTTTCTTATATACATACATATATGTATAATATAAAATATCTTCGGAAAAGTACAAGAAGGGATATTTCGAGTCTTTTATGTTTGTATAAACTTTATTCGTATTTCTTACTTTTGCCTTCCCTTTGTACGCATCTGAAATTTATTGTATCTAAAGTCCGAAAACATCATAATATATATCTTTGCATTATAATTTGCATTTCTAACGCAAGGCTCTACATTTTTTTATTATCGTATCTATGTTCGCTACACAGAGAGAATTTTCTCTCAGAATTTACTCTGAAAATCATGGTAATCGTGATAAAAAGAATTTTATGAAAATTTCTTTGATTATATCACAATAAGAATAATAATATCTATCACAATAAAATATAAAACATGTTTGATTAATTTTACTATGCAGTTTAGTAAAATTAATCAAACATGTTTTATATTTTATTATGATAGATATTAATCGGAGAAATTCTTATAAAATTCTTTCCATACCATATTGTCTCACGATTACCAAGATTTTCAGGGTAAATTCTAAGAGAAAATTCTCTCCGTGTACGCTTGCACATTTTGCGCCATTATAGGCGCACGTTCGACGACGTAAATGTAATTCAGGGGGAAAGGGGTATAACGGTTGAGTAAATTGTCTGTACGGTAGTCGGGTACATTGTGATTGTGCGACGGCCGGCCGGGCGAAGCCGAGAGATACTCGGGTGTATTTTGTCTCCAGTCACACACTGTGTAAGATCAGTGTCCTGTCACGGAACCCGGAGACCTTCATTGTTCTGTTTATCGTTTCATCCGATTTCTGGAGGCCCCGGGGCTGTAACTTTGGTCCGCGCGCGCCCGGTCCATTCACCAAGTTTTCCGCAGTTTCCATCCGTAATCGAAGTTTCGCGTAAGCGACCAAGGGAAAGGGAGTAAGGGTATATCTTGTATCTCACGGGGAACGTTAGCGAGTAGATACGGCGCCGTTACGAAAGATAACGATGGCTGATTTACATAGAAGAGCTGGAACTCCGGTCGTTAGCTGTTAGACGCGCTAGCGATCGTTCTGCATTTATTATCGACTTCTCGGCGACGACGACGACGACGTCGAGAACGGCGACGTCGCGGTTGCCTCGCGCGCGAGAGAAGCTTTTTATCTAGAACCGCCTCGCTTGCAAGAATCGAAAGACGATTCTCAGGAGTGGAAAGCCGAGGGTGGAGAGACGTCGACGGCGGCGGCACGGGAAAAAAGGGGCTGACGGTTTTCCGCGGCAAACAACCGTGACTGATGATCCGTGGGCGAAGCGCGATACGCGCGCGCAAAAAGAACGATTCGATAATTAGATACGCGCTCCCGTATCGAGAATTGGATCCTTTTCGCGAGAGTCGAGCGAGAAAGTCGAGCGAGGGTGTGGCAAGACGAGATATTCTTCCTCTTCTGCTTTCTCCTATCCGTCTTTATTTTTCTTTTTTTTTTCTACGATTATATATTTTTTAATGGGAATCAATAATTAATACTCTTTAATCTCTCGGGTAAGGTGTAGTTGTCGCTGCTGGAAACTTTGGTTCTGTAGATTACAGTTTCCTTGTAATATACTGTACCGTCTTTGTTAATTGTCCTAGTCATTCATACGCAAAAAAAGATAATCGCCATGGTACTTGTCGCCGTTGTCGGGCGCCACGCGAATGATTCTCGCTCCAGCTTCACCCTTCCTCGCAATTAACGACGGAACCGTCCACCGACCGAAAAAGCTGGTGGAAACCCAGCGAAAGAGCTCTCGTTGTTGAGAGAGGTGGTCCATCCCGTCGGCGACCTGGCCGTGGCTCCTCTTCCGGAAGAGCGAGCCGCTTGATGGATTACGTCGACTAACGGCCATCGTCTGGACGCGTTAGATTAGCTACGGCAACGAGGGCGGACCTTCCGTTGCCGGTAACCAAGACCGATCGTCTCTTTCTCTCTCCCTCCCGCCCTCTCTGTCTCTTTTTCTCTCTTACCCTCCCTCTGACCGATGAATGGAAATTGAGGCGGATAGCCCCGTGTCAGTAAACTGGTTCTTCCTCGCCGCGCTCAATCATGGGCTCGCTTGTTCTCGCGCGGCGGAGTTATCGAGGCACTTAACGAGGCTCGACTCAAATGAGAGAGATGAAGCTAGAAGGAGGGAAAGCGCCTCGAAATAACTGCGCCGATGACGCGAAGAAGTGGTACGCGAGATGAAGTCAGACCAATAGCCATAACTTTATGCCGAAGTAAAAGGAAAGAGTTGAATTATCTACAAGATGAAACAGAATTTATTATGCATATAGTATGCTAAGGACATATTATATTCATTGCAGCTTTCTTTTTGAGCGAATTGATAAAATAGTAAATAATGCCATCGATAATAAATATATAAACGTAAAGTATCATACATGAAAATGCAGAATATTAAATAAAAGAAGGGAAAATATATTTAAAGGAAAATTATGCGCTCAATTTAAAATCGATTATCTCTGCAGATAGATTCTATATGTAATATAAAAATAAATAAATGTGCGTTCCACTCGCGTGTATAAAATATCTTGAATTTTAATTTAATTGTAAAATTTTTTACTTTTTGACGAAGTTATTATTGTGGTCAATGCAATCTTATATTTATCTTATAATACTCGGGGCAATGAAATATTTCAGTGAAACAGGTTTAGTAAATCGTTACGCGCTATGCACCGGATCACGCGACGACGACGGTGGCGTCTGTGAAAAATGAGCCCCGCGCTCCGAGAGCCGGAGAAGTGTCATCCTCGCCAATGTTTTATCGCACGGCCCGCCATATTATAGAGGATAAATTCCGTTGCTGCCCGCGTACTCGTGTCCGTAGTAAAAAAGCGGGTTAAATTCCTTGTGAAACACGATAAGCTTGCTCACCGGTATATTTTCCGAGCGGACCAAGTGAGAGAGAAAGAGTGAGGAAAAGGCCCCCCTGACTTCTGCCGACATAAAGGAGGTCATACGGGGGTACATAGCGTCGCGCGTGTACAGGGATGATCGTGAATACGCGAGCGAAACTCTCCGAGAAATGCGGAATCGATCGTTTGTTTGACGAGATCATCGGTAATTTTCAAGTTGTAAACTGCTTCGCAGAGGTTCGAGATTGTCGCGGAATCTGAATTTATCTAAAAAAAAAAATAATCCTCTTTTTGTTGCAACGAAACAAAATTCAAGATAGACGCGAATAATGTAAACTTACTATTTCTTGCTGCCTCCTTCGCTATTATCATCATCTTTTTCTCCTTTTTACGCAGAGATCGAAAGGTTTAACAACTGCCACAGGTTAAGCGTGCACTTTAAGTCGTTTCGTCTCCCCCTAAACTCGCCTTTAATGGTGCTCTTTTTCTCGTAATGCCTTCCTGGGGCGACTCTTTGTGTACTATTAGTCCCTGAGAAGTCTAGGTTCCCTTCTTCGCGGGTGGGCAGAGAGAATGACAGAAATAGAATGAGGACGCTGCTTTTTTTTTTTCTTCACTCAACATTGTTCTTACTTCTTTCTTTTTTCATTTTTTACACGGTTTCTTGTACACGCCAAAGACTAATTTCGCGAATTCGTAGATTGCAATAGAAGGGTTTAATACTAGGCCCAAAGTGTTCCAAATAATTTATAAAATCTATTTTAATACAAAATTCAATTTTAAGACCAAATGATATATTTAGAATGCATTTAAAAAAATGTAGATGCGTAATACTAATATGTTCTCGCGCTGATCGTCAGTTTTCCTCGTGCCATTCTATTCAGCCAAGGAAGATTTTCTTCCGCGACGTTACGAAACTTGTTAGTCGCGCATCGATAATGTCTTCTTGCATCGCGCACACGAGTAATAACGGCGTAACACTCGCAGAAACACAATTGCGTTTGCTATATGCAGCACGCGACGAGCACGCGTCAGCTGTCAACACCGCTATTCGTAGCCGTGAAGTCAGTACTCGGTACAACGACCCTTTACGTGTCATCGTTGAAAGGATCCCATCCGTGTGCGCGAACGTTTTGAGATTCGTTGCTGGACCGGTTTCTCTGAATGGTCGGGCGGCAAAGAACGTGTTGCGCGCGAGGGCTAGTTTGACAAATACAACTAACGTATAATCGTTCCTTTCTTCGCTGAACTGCTTTGGCATGGACCGATATTAAATGGAAAGGAATTATTCCATTTGTGACATCGTATCTTTTACAAGTAGATTATCTCGCTGCTTTTATCAATCTTCCGACTTTGGGACTTGCGATATAAATTTCAAATTAAAAATTAATTATTGATTGCGCGAATATACAGATATCGATTATATTAATCGGTAAAAATCATTTTTCAGACACGATGTCATGTATTATACTTTCTGTATTAAATGCAATATAAATATAACTTGATCGCAAATTGATAGTATTAGTAGTATCTTTATCAAGATTACTTTTGGAGAAAATAATTTCGATTTTTTTAATCGTCCAACTCTCCTTATCTCCCCCCTTAAATTCTGTCGCGGCGTTAAGCGGAGTAATCCGCTTATGGAAATTTCCAACAAAACTTCCGTAATCTCATCGCGCCATAGAGACAAACGACTGGTTTTCATCCGGACGAAAGATATGAAACTCTCGCGAGTACATTCAAGAGGGAAACGCGTTCCTTTTTGTCTACGAATTTTGACGAGGCCGAAAGAAAATATTCGACATGCAATTTCATTCGTTATAAATCATACGGTGAATACAAGGCGGATTGTTTTGTTCTTTTTTTTTTTTTACAATGGGCACCGCTTATTTATTTCCTTTTTTTCCTCTTCTCGTTTCTTTCTTTTTAATTATCCTGGCGGCGCGGCGTTTCGTTGCGAAAGTGACTATTAGTCTGTCGTACTCGTCCTTCGTCTGGGAAAATATTAGCAATAAACCGTCGCGCTATGTCATCGTTGGAAGATAATTTACGGTGGTTTCGCCGATAATTATCGTTGCGGAATTACGACGATCGACCGTATGTATATTAAACTTACGCTGGCTAGTGACGTGTATCGGCCCATTGTATTCGTCGAATTCGACTCTCGAGGGAGTGCGGCAACAATTTTTTTTTTCTAGATGGGTCTCCCTTGTTTTCAAGCCGGTATCCCCCGATATTCGAAAAATGAGACCGTTGATTACTGTACTAACGATAGATTGAACTCACGTTATCCACGAAAATCTATCGACGTTTTCTCGATTCATGTTCGGTTTAGATTTTCACGGCAATCTTCGAAATTTGTTATTTATCGTGCGTAGATTATATAATAATCGCTAATTTATACGAGATCACTCGCTGCTAGACATTTTTCTATAACTCGTTTTAGCGAATGATGATTTAATAATATTGATATCTCTGACAATATAGTAGACAAAAATTGTCGGTTACCCTTCTTTTTTATTTGTTCTTTTTTTTCACATTAATATAGAGTATCAAAAGTTTATCGAATTTTATTTGCGATCATTTTTCCTTACCAAAAATATTTAAGGATTAATAATATTTATGTCACACGTCAAAAATTATGAAAACTTTCAAAGTTAACAAAATTTTTATTACAAACAAATCGATTTCGTATTAATCAAAGCATTCATAATTGGAAAGTGACGCGGCAAGTCTGGGTCATCTTGTATATTAGGCTAATTAAATAAATTAATCTAATGATAGCGTTGCAACGTTAAATTGCTGTGTCACGTTTAGTTTTTTCTGTTATTGGCCTTACGGTTGACGAGAGAGAGAGGAATAGATTAATAAATAACTATATAGATACGCGATGAACGCGGACACGAGTGTGCTTATCGATCCGGGGATCGATCGAGCTGGAGCGTGGAAGAGAAGGGTGAACGGGGCGAGGAGGACAGGGGGGAAGGAGAAAGCCAGGTATTGTCGTGGATTGCGCACGCCAATTAGAGCCCAACAATAGGCCTCCGTTTTTGGCGAAGCGTCTCTATTGTGAGCGGCAGCTGACAGCGGAATACGCACACGCGCATTCGCGATGCCACGACGGACGATCCGCACGCAGCACGCACAATGAGCGATACGTCCGACGCGAGAATAATACCGGACACGTTGTGTCGCTCGCGCGACGCGATCCTGGCAGCTGCCCATCGCCGGTTTTCCCTCGATAAAAGGTTAACGATCCGCTTCTCTCTCTCTCTCTCCTTCAGCTATTTTTTGGAATTATCGCGCGCAAAATAATCGTAGCGAAACTCGAAATAATTTTCCAACGTTTCTCTAATCATTTGAGAAGTCTCGCGCGTATTAATTTTTTGCATTTGCATAAAAAATTATACTTCAAGATTATTTCGTGTTTACTGTCATAGATGCCATTGTATATACATATTCTTGACTCTTTAAGTATTTGTTTGCAAATCCATGGCGACCCTTCCACCCACAGCTATCGCGATCTCCAGAATCATTTCTTGACAAGCCGGATCGTCGTTATTTGAATACCTACGTATATACATATGTCGAAACGTATGCGGTATCGATCGTTTCCCATATGCCCGGCGGCACGGGGGTGTACTTTGTAGGGAGAGAATGGCATTTGAAAATTGGTCGAAGTTAGAGGTAGGTTATCCGGTTTCGTCGCTCATTTGCAAATTGCAAGAGATATGCGGAATCGGCTTAGCCCGGCAACAGCGGCAGCATCCGCCCTTCTATTCGTTAGTGGTGCGCGTATGTCGTATATATATGTTTGTGTGTGCGTTATCCCTCTTTCTATATCTACTTGTTCCGTTCCCCTCTCCGACTCTCGGTATTCTCGCTGTTATTCATTCTACGCGCGCAGTTTCTCTTTGAAAAGCCGAATAATCTATCCGGTAATGCACTCCGTGTAATCGGAACTCTTTTTCCAATTTGCATATCCATTTATTGCTTTTCCATTTATTGCCTTCGCTCTTTCTTTCTCTCTCTCTTTCTCTTTTTTTCTCTCAACATCTATCTCCCTTCAGAGCAGCCCCCGATGTGCGGTCGATACAGGTCATCCGTACCAGCTGGAGTTGGAGGGATTGATTTTTCACGTGGAATCTGTTCCTCTCTTTCTCTCTCTCTCTCTTTTTCTCTAAGCCTTTGAGAAATTTAAAAAAATATTTCTTCATTAAGGTTAATACCAAACAAAGTCATTATACGAAACGAAGAATGAAAGAATTAATAATGCTGCAAATATTTACAGAAAGACGAATGAATTACTTATGTGAGTAAATTAGTCCGAATTAACTTTCGCGAGATTATCTTCCGCACATGACAAATTTACAAGGCAGCTCGCCTTAATTAGAAGAAATGTACAACTGCGAGATTTTTTTCTACTCATTTTATTTTCTTTCACGTGTTTACACATTCATTTTATTAGCCTCTTTCTCTTTTCCTCCTAACATCTACACGTATTCATTGCTTTTTTTTTTATCATTTTCACGTGTCCAATTAAAATTATTTTATTTATTAGGAGAAAAATGTTTCTGTGTTGATCTGTTTTTTCTCTTTTTATATTACTCTTTGAATTCAACTTTAAATAAGTATTAATTAAGTTAAACTCAATTAAGTTATCGATCTTTGGAAAAGAGGGCAGGGTAAAAAACATTGTAGAAATCGAGATATTTATAATTTCTGAAAATTTATAAATTTTTAATCATTATCAGATACCATTCTTTTTAATAATCCTCTTTATCCTCGGTATGTCTGACATCTGCGATAAGGCTGATAATTCTAAAATAGCCTCTATATATATGAGATGTATATAGTAGCCGCGTTGAATCGTTGTACAGCGGTGACGGGAAAATGCATCGAGGCTTCGCGGAGCGGATCGTGATTGTTTCGAGGATAGTTCCCGATTCATGAGATTCGTGACAAAGGCTCAAAGCAGGGCGCGGCAGGATGAGGAAGTCGACAGGGAGACATCGGTCAGACGGCTCTTCTGCGTCTGACAGCCTAGAGCTACTTACGCCCGAGAGCTCGTTCGTTCGTTCGCTCGCTCGATTAATTATACAGTTAATTAGCCCCAGGCGTTCTCTCCCTATCTCTTCCACTCGCTCTCGCGAGCTACGGACCCCTACGTGTTCTCCATATTCCCAACAAATTACTACATATCTGCTCGGAATACAATCTTTGATATCCTCGCGCCCTGAACGCGCGTTGCGTGCACGCAAAGTAATGACCTTTGTTGGTTTAACAGGAATTTTCGATTTCAAATGAGCGAGACTTCAATTATCTTTTATTATAAACATATATGATAAAAATATGGCTCTTCCATTAAAGCGAATGCTGTAGCTATTATTATACATTATTATAGTGTGCGCTGTACCGCCGAAAAAAGTTTCTTTTTAGTTAGCCAACATTTTTTTCGTATCGTGTTAGATTGACAGTGGCAAATACATTGCACGACATTTCTATATAAAGTTCCTTGTCCGCGTGCTGCCTTGTTCAATTTTTCATCTAAAATTAACCGCATACCGAGAGCAACGCGAAAAAAGCTTTAACGAAAGTCAGGAAAGTGGGTGAGATATGATGTATGCCTCGCGGTGTTTTTCTAAAAAAAGAAATAAAAAAAAAAAGAAACGGTTTCCTCTTTCTCGCATGGGAGTGACTTCGGCGACTGTGATGGAACGGACCCCTCGGTTTCGCCGAGTCACTCTTCAGCGGCCGCCCTCGAGATACTCTCCGCCGACTGCTTGCTTGTTTTTTCGCGACACTCGGCGCCATTGATTTTCAAACAGTATCTTCGCATTTTACCCTGCGACCCGACCGTCAGCGGAGTCGCGCCGCCATCAATCTTAGAGTTTTCCACCTTTCCAAGCAGCGTCCACCCCTTTCCAGCAAATTCTTAAAGAATCTACGAGAATCTTTGCCGCGGCCGGACATATCCTTTAATGACGCGACATGAGATAATCCGCACACGCTAAATTTATCGAGTAAAACACATCCGCTTGATTTAATCGCGAGTCGGCTTCTGTCGATTGATTACAGGCGCGTCTATTTCATTTATCTTGTATATACTCTCGGTGATAAAATATTAATTAATTTTTTTTCCAACGTGGAATGAGATCGTGTGACAACGTACAAACATATACGCGGCGGCGATCGATGTTCTTCCTCGTACAATCGCTTCGGACACACCGGCGTATAGGATGACAGGCGGTCGAGACTCTAATTTCGTTATCGGCGTCGGCCAATTACGACGGCAATTTTCTTAAAAATGCGGAACTTGCATCGTTCTCGACTAACAAGGTTGCCAGCAGCCAGAAATAGAAGCCCATCATCGAGCGATCGTTTAATCAAGAATAGAATTGAAGTTTTAGTGTCAAAAAAATTGTTTTTAAGAGAATAGCAGGATGTATAAACGTAATATATCATAAAAGTATATTTTGGACGTTTTAAAAGATAAGAAATTAAAATGAGAAATTTTAGATTAAATAAAAAACGAATAGAAAATATTAACATATGTATAATAGAAGCATTTCTAATTGTAAGCTATTTATATTATTTCAGAAGTAGAAATAGCTTTGATATATTTTTATATGTATACAAAAAATTTTAATTTATCATTATCTTTTTAGTCTATATAGAGTATAGATCCGACGTGTATCAGCTGTCGAAAATTTTTTCGCGCTCTTAGTCGAAAAATGTCTGTCGCGTTTCTCGCGAAATCGGCCGAAAGAAAGAAACCTCTGGCACACTCGTCGTGTAAACAGGAAAGTGACACTTCCTGTTGGAGAAATAGTTGCGCTTCCGGTCTTCTACGCTTTCCGTCGCCGCCGACTCTCTACCGTCGAAAAACGCGAAAGACGCGCGAGATCAACTTAACGTCGTCAACGATATCGTTGAGGCAAAGTTTATTCTTCTATCGCGATTTGGGCGAGAGGCAGCGAATGAGTCCCCTCGAAGAATCTGTACGATTTCGTGTATCGAGTACCCTCGACATAGCGATATATACGGCCAAGTCCCAACTTCTTGACATCATTCCAAGTAACTTCTTCTGCAGCCGCGCTTTCGCGTTTCATGCGATGGTCGTTTTGCTTTTGCCTCTCGCTCTTGTACATTGCGCTTTTCTATTCATTTATCTGTTCTTCGTTACGAACAAGAAGGAACGCCTTCTGCCCATCTTCTCTCGTTCTCCCTTTCTCCTTTTCCTCATATTTCTAAACTCGCGGCGAACAAAATCTGTTGAGCTGCGACCGTCGCCTCGATTTGTCCGTGCCAAATGTTTTTGCTCATGTTCATTCGTAAATAGCGACAATACCATATAAGCGTTGACAAACTCTCGATGGTACATGAAAAAAGTTGGTGCTGATGCGCGCAAGCTAGCGAGGTCTCGATGGTTTTTCTTTTCATCGCTTCTCGGGGAGCAACGTCTATAATGAATAACATAGCCGGTATGTCGCGAGATTTGACAGACTCGTATAAAGTGCGTGTCTCTTATTTTCCGACTTTTTGAGAGAAAACAATACACATATAGATATCTTATAAAAATTTGGGAGAAGATACGTCGGGAAAATTTTTGGCGAAATTGCATTTTTGAAAACCGCTATAATTTTTGATAGATTTAGGAAAAATTGCAACGTGTGTTTACGTTTATGGCAGTGATTGCGTTTTATGAGTGATACTGGATGTGCGATACCCCCTCTGCCGTTTCCTGCCCTTTTCTACAGAGTCGTAGATAAGGGTTAAAGGGGAAAGGAGGAACGCGCACGGTTTTATTGTTGACCCTCCCTTCGGAACAACAATTTTGCGTTAGGGAAGCTTTTTCCTTACTTACGATTTTCCGAATGTCCGATCCGACGTTTAGTGGCCGGCGAAAAACTGCGGAGGTCAGTGGAGCCGGCGCGGTCAAGCAGCAAGTTTTTATTATACGGCGGAATATATCCGCGGGAAACTTTTTACGGCGGATAAAAAGACCCTAAAAAGAACCGCCCGCGTGTCCCCGAGAAGGAGTTACCACTTGTTTCTTCAAAAACGCTCACCGTCGTGATCGCCGCGCTCTGTCACTTTTTCCCCGATGTTGCAAAATTTTCATAGGACATTCGGAAGGAGACCGAGAAAAGCAGCTTATTAAAATCGATTATTAAAATAATCCCGTTCGTCGAATTTATTAATTCATAATCTATGATTAATGAATCAGAGTTGGAAGATAACGAACACGGCAGTTCGAATGAAATCATTAATGAAACGTTTTCTTCATTGAATATGTGCATGAAGGGATGGTTAAACATACCGGGGAATACGCGTGCAGAATTTGAAATTTTATCGTCTAGTGTTGGAACCTATTCCCGTGTTTTATGTTAAGCTGACGTTTACGGTAACGTTCGCGTAATATGTATGGCCGCGTGTGCAAACGAGGGAAAGAGAGAGAATACGCGAGTACATGAGATCGGCACATAGTCGTAACAGGGATTAGTATATAGAAGCATATTAATTCATACAACGCTGATCGAAGAGAGAAGGAGAGAGGCCGCAGGATGGTTCATTTATTATACACGTTCTCCGAGTGTGCTCGCGAACATGTATATGCGCGTGGGTGATCGATCCTGTATTAGCATACATCGATGGTCGATTTGAAATTTTAATTGCGACACTGAAACGACACGGGATGAGAATAGCGTGAATCGCCGCCCTGTCAGGAGGAATCTGTAAATAGGAATTTCGCGATCTCACGGACGAAATGTTGAAATTATGGAATCTCTGATTTGTTTTCACCTCTGAGTGCATTTGATTTACTTTTATTGTTAATATATAATGAAAACTTAACCAATGCATATTGAATAATTAAGATTTACATTAGGTGCCAATTATCTTGTCAAATTACTATATCTAATATATTATATATTATCTTGTCCTTAAAATTGCTTCGTCATTCAAGTTAAGATCGGAAGTCTTCTGCGATATCTTGTACATACATAATTTACTGCATGTTCGACATTCACCGTCCATGAAATTTTGACATTCAATGCGGTCTACTCGTCGTTGAACGAGACGGTTCGACAAGGAGATAGGTGAAAGAAGCGCCGTAAATCATCCCGCGCCTCTCAAACGGAGATTTCCTTGCCCGATGCGCATTCGTGATATGCGAGAAAAGATAAGCAGAGAGTACATAAATATGTTTCGCCGCGCCCCTTTCGTGAAGACAGAGACACGATAAATCGTAAGAGTGAAATATGTATATAATGAGCAAAGATTAAATGTAAGAATTCAATGATAATATCGGGAGATGAGACCGGATCTCTATATCTAAAACTAAAAGATACAAATGAAAAAATAATATATAATTTTATTTTACATTTATTTTAATTTTAACACGGAATTTTGTCTCACGAGCAATTTGATTTAAAAGGGGGGTATTTTTCTCGAGATGCGACAAATGCGATAGTTTGCTCGTTCTAGCGACCTGCGAAATCGGAATCTGGGCGATCGCCTAAAAAGGAGCTTCGTGAACGACGCGGATTCGTGAACTCGGCAACATTTTCTCGGCGCGTTGGTTGTTGCATCACGCGGCTTGCGCTCGCGACCTCCGACACGGGTGATTTTTATTACTGTCTTATTTTTCGAGCGACGGAGGCGCGGCAATGTATGTCTCGTTGGGAAAGACGCGCCTGCCATTTTTACGTCGTAAAAATGTCGGGGATTATCTATGATCTCGCGAGTACATGGCGCATATACGTATATACGTACGTGGGAATGGACCGCGAGAGTAACATAGAGAGAAAGAGAGGCAGAGAACGTATTTGGGTTAATACCTGACGCGCTATCTGGGATAAGAGAGGTTCAGGTGGGTCGGGGGAGAGATATGTTTAGAACGGTTGTCATCGCGCGAAGATAACGCTCGCATAATCCCGGAATTAATCAGCGCTGGGAATTAATGCGGATTAGAATCGCTGGCCTGCGATTTGTCGATTAGTCGCGCGTAAAATGGCGTGAGAAGAAGAGAGGGTGGAATTGCGCTGATCGTATATATTAAGTAATGCCGCTGCATAAGTACTGTCCGTTCCTGTCGATTCCTTTGTATAATAAAAGTATGATATATTATCTTGTGTAAGAGAAATCCTTGGTACAGATATTATTTTTACTCGGCGTAAAAGACTATGCAAAGAGAGTTTTATTCTTTATTCTAAAGGCATTCTAAAGAGATAATTTTGTAGCATGTTTCTTTTTTTTTTTTTTTATTATTATTTTATTTCCGCAGAGTGTACTAGAAAAAGTTGGAGATTCTGAATCTGAGAAAATTGCGACACGATTTTTTTTTTTACAATCCGCACGCGGATGATTCTGAGAAAACCGTAGAAATTCTTCGGAACATTCTCTCGCTCGCGCGCAGATAATAATTTGTTATTTCCTCTTTACGGACGCATGCATTCGCAACTCTCTAGGGCTTTCGGCGAGCGTAAATTTAACAACTCGACTTCACGACATTTTTATTCAAGAACAAAATAAATTACCTTTAGTTTTACGCCTCGCGCGCATTTACTTCTCTCTTTTTCCTCCCTTTTGATACCGTAGTCGCACTCTAACGTGTACACGTGAATACGCGTGGCTAAGTCCGCATCGATTCGCGTTACTCTGTATTACTCGTTCTTTCTCCCTCTCTCTCTCTTTCTTTCTCTCTTTCTCTTTTTCTGACCACAAGAGAGACCGTAAAGAGTTTTCCATCGACGGCAAGCCATAAAGTTATGCCGACGCCATCATTAAAGAGGAGCGCCGTACGGAGGGAGATAAAAAGTATTTGATTACCCGCCGACCACTCTGACGAGAGACCTCTTCTCGACTACCCTTGCATCTCCCTTCCCTTCCTTCTTTCAGGATATTCATCCCTCTCTCTGCTTTCCGCGCTGCTAGCCGCTCTCTAACTGCGCCATTAAATACCGGGACCTGTGATAAAGGCGAAAAAGAGTAACGAGCAGCTCGTATTTTCTGCTATGCTCCGGCAAAACGAAATATTACTGAAATCTACGAAATCGCGAAACGGCGCGACCTGAAAGTTTCCCGGGATGGTTTACGAGAGAAAGCCGCGGAAACGCCGGCGAACGGTGCTACTGGAAATTTCGCCGCCGCATCTTTCCGAGATGTCGAACGAGTTTTGATCGCGCAGCATCAACTGCTACATCAAAGTATATGAATTCGTCATAGGGCATTTAGCTTTTGTTTTTAATAAATTAGGTATCTCACGTGTTCCACTCTCTTTGAGATTCTAATATTTTAACATAATCGAATAATTTTTTGAAAACTTTAAAGTTTATCTCAAGCATGTGCGTTTAATATTCATTATTGAATGAACTCCCACCGTCATCTCTTTCGAATTAAATTAAAATTTTTGCAAATTAGAATCTCCAGATCTTTAATGCATATTATATTATTTGTCATAAGTATCCAAATTACAACCATGCCGCGCTACTCGAATCGGTGTTAGAGAGATACTAATCTACCTCACTCCGTCGCATCTCTTCCCATAAAATTGTAGCCCGTGTCGACGAACGAATTCGTACCTATATACGATATGCACTCGCGCTTATATTCAGTTCGCGAGTGCACGCGAGTGCACGCGAGTTTCGTGATCAGTGTGGCGAGCAGGGCGTGCTCCGTGCAAAAGAGTGCGGCCTGTACACCTGTACGTCTGTCCATCAGTCATTTAGCGAGCTGCAGGAAGATTAATGGCTGGCCCATGTAAATGACCAGTTCGAATGTGCGGGGAGAGGAGGAGAACCGTACACACGAACCCCGTTTCCCTTCTTCTCCGTTCTCATGCGTTCTGCGCGCTTCACCACGTCGCCTACATCTCGTCTACGTTCTCGTCGATCGTGTCCTTCCTCTCTCTCTCTCTTTCTCTAGTCGTGCTCTTCGTCTCGAAGACCTCGATCCATCCGTCGTCGTAGAAACGCGTTCGACGCTTCTGGCATCGTTCCGAAAGGAGCACGTTGTGTATCCTTGATCGATCTAGCCTTTTCTCTCTCTCTCTCTCTCTCTCTCTCTCTCTCTCTCTCTCTCTCTCTCTCTCTCTCTATTTTTCTTTTTAGTTTCCTTATGATTGGGCGTTAGCTGGAGATAAGATCTTTCCGGGACACGATATGTGTCTATATGTATTGCATTTTCGATCGATAACTTTTTCCCCGAAAGTCGCGAAGTAACGTACTAATTGCTAAGAAATCTTAAAATAGATGCGATCCATTAATTGTCTGCAAGTAACGAATTTTATATGCATTTCTCCTCTCACAACGATATCAATATAAATATATAGTTTATCGCATATAAAATATTTTCATATTTTTCACCTTGAAAGCTTCAAAGTTCTCGCTGTATTTAAAAGTTCTATCTTATCTGCCTGGTATTTTCATTTTTTTAAACTATATAACAATATAATTTTTCATATAATCACGAAATTATCGGCCAATTGTCCGACGCCACGGTTACGAAGATAATTAATAATTTTTTGCGCGTTCCTACTCTATCGATGCGCATTATTTCACGAACTGCTCTCGCATAGTTGATATCGAATACCTGAACCGGCATCGGTCAGCTATTCGATCGTTCGAAGGCGGCGACGCGAACGCGAGCGCTCGTAAAAGAAAGAAACGAGGACTCATTTAATGGATACCGTTCTCTGCAACGCTTCATTTTTCGTCAGGCGTCACGTGAGGCATGAAAATTGACGAATACCACTGCCGTTCTCATCCGCTCATTCGTTCGACATATTAACGGCAATCGTTAATATCGAATTCGTTACACGATTGCGATCAGAAACAGACTTGTCCCATTTCGGGGACAGAGACGTCCCATTTTTCACGAAACAGTCTAGTTTTTACAAGCGTATCCTGCAGCACATCCTCTTGATCTTCTCGAAATGACATCCTTTTTCAACGAATATACAAATATGTACCAAAGGTGGATTGATCTTGATGCGAAATTAATTTTATTGGCTTGAGCAAGATAATTTCTAATTTTTGTCAACATTAAATTGTTGAGTTACTGCTACAAGAAAATAATTTATTTACTCGGGGCAATAGCTAAACAATAATGACTAGCATTTCTCCTATTTATACAATTTAAAAATACGAATTTTATCTATGATTAAAAGAAGTATTTGTTGTCAACAACAATGATAACGCAAATACACATTGTCGATAATCAATATAATTCAATCATCATCGCGCAGAGATTTTCAGCGCGATTAAGCCGCGAACTTTGATCCCAATATTTTTTTCATATACAATACACACACACACACATGCATTCGAGCAGCCAAGCATTATTCTCACGAAGCGATGATAATACTCTTTTGCTGCATCTTCGAGATATTTGTGTCGCAATACCTTGCTCGATCCCTTTGCTGCAACTCTCGTGGACCATTGCATTGTTGCAAGAGAGGATTCAAAGGAGATCGCGCGGAATCTGTTTTCGTCGTTTATGCTACAACGATTGTTTTTCAAAGTCCTTTTTCACGCAAAACACGAAGTCCGATTTATCGCAACCCTGCTGTCGCTGGCCAACGGTGTAACATACATACATACTGGTTTTATTATCATACGCATTCCGTCGACAATCCGGTCGCGGGACTCGCGAACGGATTCCTTTGTGAACGATCGTTTCCTCTATCACGAAACGCGGGAATTCCGCTCGAGAGATATCTTTCTTTCTCTTTCTCTCTCTCTCTCTCTTTGTCTTTTTTTCTTCGTGTACAGCTACATCTGTTGTATTGAATCGAGATTCCATGGATATTGCTGCTACCTATCCATCTACCACCGTTGACTGTCTTTCTTTCGATCAAATGTCAATCTTTCCGATAGGAAAACAAATTTCTCCATTTTCTTTATTCGCTTTTTGCGCTTTCTTCCGCGATTCTTGCGATCAACAGACTTTCGAACATTTCATTGAACGATACTCGAAAATATCTATCTTCTTTAATCGCGTACTTTTTTATGCATTTATAGGTATATAGAGAAGAAACAATTTTTACAAATTATATATTTATTTTTTAATTAATTTGAAGCACGGAGCTTTTTCTTGCTTATAAAAATCTAAATAACTAAAAAGTAAGTCTAAAAAGTCTAAAAAGAACTCTAAGATTAATTTGAAATAAAATTAGTAAAATAATATTTTTTGGTAGAAAGAGTACGGTCATATTTCTCTCCCTTTTTTTTTACCATTTCCAATTGAGCTAAATGATGGTTTAAATGAAAGTTTATGATTAATAGATCGAACAGAAAAAAAAAGAAATAGAACTTCTAGAAGCACATTTTAGAAAAATTCGAATTTTATTTTTATTCGATTTGGAGTAATTTTAAGTATCATTATCTGTTGAATGTTTTTAATCACTTATTTCTTTAGAACATTTACTTGCCTCAACATAATATTTCTAAGGATTAATTCTAGTCATAAACTTTTATTTTAGCTATTATTTAATTAATTTGGAGGTGGTGAAAAAGGAGAGTTTTTTCTATGAAGACTTGACCATTTTTTATTAATTATTAATTTATATTCGAAAGGAAATTATTTTTTTGAGATGAAGAATTGATTTTTCTGTTGCTATTTTTAAATGTTTAAAAAGTAATCGTCTTTACTGCATAGATATATCGGGCGATCGATCGAAATTTGCCTTCAGTAAGAATCGACGAGGTGAGCTTTTGCTGAATGCGCTTTCATGTGATCAATGAGACGCGAGACTTTTCCCCTTATACACCGTCTCTCCCTCTATCTCTCTCAGTCCCTGCTACGTTCGCGATAAAATCGATTTTATAACAGTGGTTTTAGTGCTCGCTAATATTAGCGATGCGATTATGCAACGGCATCGAGCGCGCTCTAGCGCACCGCTGGTGCTTGCAGGCTGTTGCCAAGACGGCGCTTATACCGAGCTTGCGTCACGATCGAACAGCAGTAAACTCCGATGCACGAGAGTTAACGCGCGACTGGGGGCGTAAATCTCTCCTCGTTACTTTCGGAATACGGCAACAGCAACACAGATACGGTATATCGCGAACGCGAGATAATTATATGCAACTGCAGCATCGTGTTGTAGCGCGTAAACGACATAAAAATTGCGCATCGTCCTTCGTATACATGTATGATAATTTAGCCTTGCGTTGTATCTTCATTAAATTGCAATTGTGCAGTCATCATAAATGTTTTATCAGAGCGGGTACAGCGTAAATAATGATTCGCACGCTATACTTAACGTCGAGCATAGCACATGTTACATGGCGCGATTTACATATATAAGAACAATTTTGCAGCGGTATCGCAATATCGTTTAAGAAAATTTGACGACGCTGAGGAGAGCATCGCGTTCAAATAGATCATAATCGCTTGGTTTGGTCTTATACATTATTCTCATTTTTATTTCTTCACGTAACTTTTTTATTATAAACGATTTCTCCCGGAAATATCGTTGCCTCATACACCCTCGATACTTTTCTCTGCACACATTGCGCCTTAAGACAGGTCGCCTCTTACAAACCGGGGAGTTTCTTTGACGTCTCTCACGTTCGCGGCGATGGATGTACAGGAAAGATATAATGAAAGGGAAAAAAGCAAAGAGTGAGAGGCAGAGAGAGAATGAGAGGGCATGGATGAGGAGGGAAAGAAAGGAAAGCGGATCGTGCTGATGCATTTTATACCGCCGTCAAGCAGCGAGCGTCTAAGCTGATGAACGAGCGGGCAGTACGTGCGCGCACGTACCCTAATGCGAATATAATTATCATTAGAAAGGTAGAGTGGGAGGTCGCTGACCCTGGATAACGCACATTGCGCGATGTACTGTCGACGGTAGCGGCGGCGGTTATGCGCCAGTGCGCTGCTTTACTTTGCGATTTAGATCGCGCTAAACGCACTCTCTCGGAAACCGGCCGACCAGGCCTTCGGACTTATTTTCAAGCGATACACGCTCGGAATCTCGGCGCCGATATCATCAGAGTCTCGCGTCTCTCTCCCTCTTATATTCCCGCGAAGAACGATGCGCTCCTTCCTCGTGATTTAGCTCGCGAATCAATCGCTCGTGACTCACGGAAACAACGAAGGACACTGCCGATCGTTAAATCCGCGAAACTCGTCTCTCAAGGTTTTTCGCCAGTATTTGTGACTCTTGGAAGTTGCTCGTTGATTCGTTCCTTTTTCCCGCTTTGCGAAACAACCGATAATTCTGCGAGGTTTCGACGACAATCGACCGGTATTTTTGGGACACGCGTCCTTATTTCGATTCCATTCGTACATCTATCTCAAGGCGAAATAATCGTCTTTAAAAAATGACATCGTACAGCTATGAAATGGAAAAAGTTCTCGTCTCGAGAAATTATTTCTTCTATACCAATATAATGTGAATAAAGAAAGAGACATAGAGAGATGTGATTTTGAATTTTTTCACAAGGTATCAATCCGCATGTGTGCCTTCATCTTTATTGAAGCTTTAACTGCCCGTAAATCTCTTGTTTATTAATGGCCGATAAAAAAATCGCGCTAAGGTTGACAAGTCCGCGAGTGCGCGAGAGTTCAAAAACAAGCGGAATCGAGATGGTCCGGCGAGGTCGGACGTACACAAGTTTTACGAGGCGCCTCGAAGATGCGAGGACGAGAGTACTCGCGCGCAACAACAAGCGCTTTTGCTTGCGCGCAAGGTAGCCAATAAATCGTTTATATTTACCTGCCTACCTCGACTCGGGCTGATACGCGGCGCTTCTTCCTTAAGGCCGGATATCGATCTTGCTCGCGCGAAGAGTAAGTGGGTACACGTAGTAGGAGATTCGCGACTCGTCGCAAACAAATAGACGGGTTTTATCGTCCATGCGGATTCTTTTCCGCGGAAAAACTGCGGAGATCACCGACGGGGCGGGCGGTAAAGTAAACCGGACTAACGACGTTACGACGAGCAGAAAGAATTTACGGCGCGCAATTTACTACCCACCCGCGAGCGAATCGCGCGCTTTACTTTTGCCTATCCTACCTCCATCCTATCGCCTTTTCCCCGAGCTCTCTATCTTGAAAATAAAGCGGGACGAGATGGCGAAATGCGGACGGAAAAACGAAGGGTAAACGATAGAAGAAGAGATGTGTGTGAGACATCGCGCGTTAGCGACGACCCTTCGCTCCACGAGTTTATCCTAGGAGAAATATGATCCACTTTGAGAACAACTACTCGAGAATCTAAAAAAATGATATTTACGTACACACACGCTCTTTCTTTCTTCACCCCATTTCTTTCGATTGTAATCTCGTATTT
Source organism: Prenolepis imparis (assembly GCF_030444845.1). NCBI lineage: Eukaryota > Metazoa > Arthropoda > Insecta > Hymenoptera > Formicidae > Prenolepis > Prenolepis imparis. The sequence goes on along the minus strand of NW_028141165.1, from coordinate 12,997,750 downwards.
CCGTTTAGGAAGTACGCTATGCTGAATGAATATATTCATCGTATAAAGGATCCGCGCAGGTACGTTACGTTGTTTACGTTACGTCGCGCAGTGGAAAGAGAAACAGAATTAACATAATTAAAATCAACAGGAAACTCAGCCACCGATTTGGTACATTAATTTCACCGGCGGCGATGTATAATATCGTAATAATGGGACTCGAAATAGAATCGTCATTCGTGCATACGCGACCCATCGATTCGAGATAATCTCCCACCTCGTAAAATCGCTCGACGCTCGCGCGGTTATTCACATGGTAGATCGTAACGTTCAACGGCGATGAAGGGACGTAAAAGAACGAATAAGATATTTATATTGATGGTTGATAGCGGAATGATGAAAATTTTTCAGGCTTAAATGTTGGGATATTTGAGATAAATGATTTCCGAAAAAAAATTTCAAATGTCTGATTCGAGATATTTATATACGATATTTATGCGTTTGGAGTAAAATATTTCTCGAATGTGAAAAAATAGATTTGCTTGTTTAAAAATTTCTGAATATATATACTAGAAAATCGAATGTTGTACCGTGTAATTATTTTTGGGGCAAACAGCTGTCAACCGCTCTCGATTAAATGTCGCATTAATGGATTTTTAAGAACGCTCCCAAGAATTACGTCATTCGTTGTAAATTGTCATTCGTTCGTTCGCGTCCTACGTTGGGCCGTGTAGCAATTAGATGAGAAAACCCGTCGGTGGGTAATGAAAAGTGGATTACAACGATTACAATTTCTAGCGAAGACTCTCGCGTTAAAAATGCAAAAACCGCGCGTTTGCTCTCTCGTTTTACTCGGCTTAATTTGAAGTTTTCACGTGCCGTCTCTCGTCGTAACTAAATTATTTTTTTCAACGGCGACCGTGTGGAATGTACGCGTGTATATGTCTCGTCGCTCGCTTTTCGCCCTACATCTCTCGCGCACGCGGCCGCGGGCTTTTGTTCCTCCGCGAGGGAATCCACTTTAATTACCAGTTTCATCTACCTTTGCGTAAACTTGGAAAGTTCGCCTCGCGCGTACCTATATTCCCCTATTCCGCCAACCAGCGCCCCGCGGTACGTATCAAAGGATTAACAGGAATTAACCCCTTTATGGCGGAACTTTATCCAGTCCTCCGAGGTCCGTATTTTACGACCGCCCTCTATTACGACGCCCTCGGCAAAAATATTCACCCTGGTCGCAGCCGTGAAATCGCCGAAACGAAACCATTTCTATTTCTCATCCTCATTCGCATTTATCCCGCCAACTGTCTCTTACGAACGTATAACTGACTCTGGTTGCGAAAGCGAAGAAGAGATCGGTAGAAAATAAATTGCGAATACAAAGACTGTTGAAATTAATTCTCCGCAACTTTCTTGAATCAAATAATTTCTTACTGTAAATGTCGGATGAATCACGCCACGTATTTTAATAACCGCGCGTACAACTTATTGTTAGCCATTTAATGTCAATTTGACGTGTGCGGCACGATTCCTCGATTCGATACGCAAAGAAAGTTACATCGTGAGAGAGTTGACAGCATCGGGAGAAAGTTGATTCGCTTGCAAATTGATTATCTTATTCATCTCGTGCGCAATCACAGCTTCGCGGAGCGTCGAGAAAAATCACGATTTTCAAGGATCGCGCGACAGAATGTCCTCGCATCACAGGACCGAGATATTTCATTGACATAATCGTGAAACGCACCGGGGGGTCGAGATTGGAATAGATTACGGTAAATGTAACATGGGCACCTTTTTTCAATTAGGCAAAGCAGCCGCACGGAAAAGTAAGGAATCGTTAGATTCGCTATACGCTCGGTAAATGTAAGATCGAGAGCGACTTGTTTTGTACTTTTATCCTTTTTTTTCTTCGCTAATCGGTGTTAATTTCTGAAGCACATACCTCTATATCGCGATCTCTTATTCTCAGTCATTATAATATATAATATGCTGAACTAATAATCATAACGTGTATTTTATGTCGTATAAGAAAGATTACAAATGTACCATTTTGTTTACTTTATAGAAAGGAATATAAGAAAAAAATTTTAATGTACACATATATATATATAAAATTATATTATTTAATAAAAATAATTTATAATATATACACTGATATTTTATATAGTTTTACCGAAATATTTTAGAGAAACTTTGCATTTATTTTTCGTATTTTTTGAGACAGTCTGTCTTTACGAAATTTGTCGGAAATTTTCTGGCTTTGTTCCAGTTTCCTTCGCGTCCCAGTTGATCAACCGATCACATCTGGCGAGCACGATCACTCTCCGCGAGAGTTCGTTATTTTCTTAATCCCCTCCGAGAATCGTTCTCGCGTAGACCGATATGTTTACAATGCGGCTATATTCAGACTTGAATTTCACGCTAGGAGAATATCAATTTTCGTCGGTGATTATATCATTCACCTTTCCGTAAAGTAAACGACTCGTATCTAAAAAAAATTCTCTCTCTTGATCAATGAATGACACACATTGTGTTTAGAATTGTCAGAGCGAGTTTATTGATCGCATGCAAGAATAATTATGATTAGACGATAGTTATGTATAAAAATTTTTATTTTTATTCATTATTTATGCGGCGTAAATCGCATATATTGCACCCCTTATATTTGTATTTATTTGGAAAGAGAAAACTCTGTCAAGTATTTTTGGAGCCGAGTTTCGGAAATAGAGCTCTACTCCATTTCGTTCGACCCTCCGCCCTCGTAGATTGTATATGTCGCCCTCGGAATTGGTTCTCCGGCGTTCGACATCGGTGACCGCTCGCTCGTAAATTGGTACGCGCCGTGCAATAATTAAACGCGCGGTCACGGGGAGCCCGTAATCCTCGCGCGACCTCCGTCCCCTTCCTGTATGTACGCCTCTCATTCTCTCTCTCTTCCTCTCTCGGCCATCTCCTAAATCAATTCGTACGTTTACAAGGAGACGTCGAACGAGACTTCGCGACAGCTTTGCTAAAATGTTGCCTCGAAATTTAATATCCAATGGCGCGACGTCGATTATTTTTGTACGTTAATTTTCTTTTCGCTCTCGAATGTCTTCATTTCGCGCGGCGCACAGCTGCACAAATGTTATTGTAATGCACCGACAGCTCCATTAACGGTTTCGATGTGAATTTCTCGCTCTGTAGAATATTTTAGAATGATCGGACGGGCTGTTGCAAACAGCACGGATTCGTATCTCTTTATTTTTATTAACTCTCTTTTATATCTGAATTTTTCTCTCTCTCTTTCTCTTTGTTTAAAATTATCTATTTTTTTTTAATTAAACCAAATTTAGCAATTATTTCTACACGACTAGAATAATTAAAGAATTTTAGTAAGAATTTCTAAATAAATCTGCTTCGAAACATTTATAGAAAATGAAGAAAGAGGCAATGATTTTAATAGTAATTTTCGTTTTTCTCGTAATGTTTATGACAAAAATGACGTCATTCTAGTTTAGCAAGACGTACCACGCGGATGAAATGTGACTCGTAATTAATTCCTCTTCTCTCTCGATCGGAAGAGCGACTTCGATTAAATCACGTCCATCGAGCGACTCGACAGGTGTTTCGTCTTGCACCTCGCTGTGACATTGTTTCCTCTCTTTTCTCGAGGCAAACGTCGTCTCGGCGTTCGTTTCGACGTTTACGAGATTCCGATTGCGAGCGGAAAGACAAGCGTCTTTCGGAGCGTTGGACAGGAGGGTGCTCGGTTCATGCCTCGTTTTCGAGTCGTCTGAAAATCGCGTTTAGCAACAGGTGCGTTTCGTCGTCTTTTCACGCCGAGTATTTTCCGTTTGTTCATTTCGCGGCTAAAACAGGAACATAAATCGCGCCTTGAATGTTATTCAAACAATTCGTAGCCTTGATTAAAAGTGGCTCTGTGGATATCTTTGCTTTGCGTCGTGATGTAATGCAATATTTTATTATTCGACGGACCGTAATTACGTAATAAAATCTATTTAATACGATTAATTATTCTAAGTAATTACGAACAAAGTGTGTATTTTAACGAAAAATAATTTAATAAATAGAAAAAATAAAACAATAATAATAATGGACGATAAAAATAACGGCAGCAAAAATTTTCGATATTTTTATATTTAAAACAACGCGAAATATTTTTTTTTTTTAAACATACGATATTTAGTTTCTGGTGCTTTTCTCAATTATATACGATTTATAGTAACCAATAATTTTAAATCAACGAGTAAACTTGTGTACCCCATTGTCAAAATAAAAATGTAGGTGTGGGTAGCAGCAATGTCGTTCGTTTTATGGGCGTAGTCAATGAACGCGTATAATAGTGTCGCATAAAATATTTTGCTGCCCAAGGCAACCGTTGACAATTGCAAAATACTGTCGGGGCTCTCTGCGGGCTATTCAGTGGTTGGGCAACGCACACGAATATGCGCCATCGTATATGTACATGCACAGACACATATCCCGCATCTGCAATATACGAACGTGCAAGTACGAAGTAACTTTGGCAGGCGTGATATTTTTAGAGACGAGAATAAGTAGCTCTATCAAAAAGAATCTTTTTGTATTCAGAAATGTATAAGAATTTTAAAATCACTCTCGGAAAGTGTCCCGAATAAATATGAATAGAGCGTAAATGAAGAAAATTATTGTTTTAATGTACAGAATATCGCGGATGAAGATATTGGTGAATATAAAAATCGCGTATAAAGCAAAGCTTTATGAGTTATTTAGGACTTGTACAGCTCCTGCTGTGAATGAATCGTTTATCACGAGGTCTGCTTGTCGCAGAGTTAAATCTTGAGACGGAAGAACGAGCGGTAATTTTAACACACCCTAGGCCCTGGGATATCAACTGAGGCTCATTGTCCCAGGTCCTCGAGGCTGAAAAGACGATCCTGAGCGGGCGCCTACGCATGATTGCGTAGCTGCGTATATAAGTGCGATATATAAGCGTTATATATTGCGCAGGTCAGTCACACCGGAGGGGAATGCTCGACGCTTTCACCGATTTACGATCGGCCTCCTCGGCGGTGCGATCCGCCTTTTCTTTCCTACGTGATCGTCGTGTTCTCATTTCCATCGCGTCGCGTGGCGCTTCCGTTCTCCATCGCTAACGAACTCGCTCCGGAAGAGAATCGTCATCGTCGTCCGACGATCATCGCGCAAGTTTGCAAGTTTAATCCGCGTTTAATGACAGGCACGCGGCAGCTGCTACTTTTCGTTCGCACACTCCGAGGTTTTCGCGAGAAACATGTGTTTTCTATCACCGGATCACGAACCAGCAGGTCGTCGACCGGCTATTTTAACGAAAATAGCGTAGAATGTATTGGTAAATATAAAATTTTGGCACCTATAGAGAGCGTGCTCGTTATATATAAATAAATTTTTTTTGACAGTTTTAAACACTGTGATTGTAAATTATATACAATATAAACTCTCACGTTTCTCGATTTTCGATATTTTTTCAAGTCAAATATACGGCACAACATTTTGGCGCCGATCGTTTTGAAATTTATGTATGTTATATATGTTATTTCCGAAACGTTTCGTTTTGAATACGGAAGCTGAATTCGAGAAAAAAAAATTGTTTTGATATGACTGCTATAGGGAAACAAATACAAACATACAAACATTGTTGCTGCATCGACTATCGATGCGCGCTTCCTTAATTTCGTCCGCTTCCAAATCCGAGATTGCGCGTTTCTCGCGAGTTAAATTGCGCTCTTCGATGCAACGCGTGCCTGGAAACAATGTGATGCACGTGCATTTCCCGGGTATAGGAGGAAAGAAGAGGGAGGGCCGTATAATGGCGGCATTGTGCTCGAGGCTGACATCCTCTTAACGTCGTTACTTGCACGACTCGCTGGCTGACGATCGCGTATGCGTGCGCTGCTTTGGCTTTTTGCCACGACCGAGTCCGGTAAGGCACCGTCTTCCCTGACGCATTGCGCGGCGATTCGATCCTCCGACTCGGAATGCCGCGCGTGAAAGTCGACGGTGACTCGCACGACGATGAGAAAACGTGCTTCTGTACTCGCTTCTGTGCTGCAATGAACTCGAGAGTACCACACCTACTTTCCTCTTGCGCTCGTGGACCCGGTAGGGATTAGGGATATCTCGCGGACCTCGACCTCGTCTATTTCTTTTGCTTCAGTAATTATTATTAACATAATTATAATTACCTTTGCAATAAGATATTTGATATAACATGTATTTATTTTTTTATACTGCACGATTATTATTATTAATATTGAAAGAGAGAGAATAATTACTTTTTTTTATAATAGTACGAACGTACTAAAAAATCATATGATTTCTAGGACTATATATATACTCTTGATTAAATAGTATCTGATATATTATTAGATTTTATGTTTAAGCATAACTCTTGGTTAGAGCAAATTTTATCGCGGAAAGTGAGGTTTATACGAGAACTAAATCGAAGAGACAAACAAAGAGACTATTTTCGTGCCTGTTCTTTTACGAGATGGGATTTTATATATGTCTAACGACCGTATCGATTTCTCAATCGTACGGATTCTTCCTTGTCATCTTTAACAATACATTGTGAGTGATGTTACATCGTTTGGCCTAGATTCTAGATGATGTTTTCGCACTTTTAACTTCAGAGAGATATTTAAATTTCCGTTGAAATATAGATGTGACAGTCTAGTGTTTATAGAATACATTGATTTAAGAGTTTTTTATTGACAATAAACGTAGAGCACAGCTTGATTTTACAAGTCGCCATAAATTTAGAGAGCTTCAATATTAGTTCTTTTTAAATTATATCTATAATACACATATATATCTTTTAAATAGTTTGACGAAATTATAAAATTGATTTATATGTAGAAAAGATTCTAGCGATTAAAATTGATTACAGTTTTTTAATCAAAATCGTATAATTTCTGGCAAACGTGATATATTTTCTGTTAAATAAATCTCGCGTTAAAATTGTAAAAAAGTAAGATCAAGGAGAATATATCTGGAAAAATATCGAGAGAAAATGTAGCCAATAAAAATCTTACATTCTCATATTTCATCTCTATCTCGACAGGCGGCGACGCGTGTCGAAAAAGTGCAGTCGAAGTCGAAGTCTGCGCTTGAAGTTTATCCAAGTTATAAATAGCCGGCAACGCGCTTTATTACGTGTAAAAGAGAGGAGGAGTCGTTTTGAGAAGACTCGCGGAGTCGCCGCTCGTGCTACAGAAAACCTTCGTGTTTTTCGTTAAAGCGTGATGCTTTTACGTTCGCTTACGTTCGTTTCGCAACGCGACGTGTATCCCAAGCAAAATGTCACGGGAGCTTCGCGGTAATCGCGGAAATTTGCATTACTATAACACAGAGACTGTGTGAGGCGACTGTGGACAAAAGAGAGCCGCGGATATCTGTGCCAAATTGATTTTAGAGCTATTTTTGAGCGAGGAAACGTCTGCAGACGAAAGGAAAGGTTAGTCATGTCTGATTTTCGACGTTTTATCGAGATGGCAGCGTCTCGCAGACTCTAGATAAGGGCGTCGTTTACTTTGAACAGATTGCGAATTGCACGATTCTATCCTCTATAGTCTCTCGATTTGGCCGACGAATAAATCTCGCGATTCCGCGAGCGCTCTCGCGAAAAGAGCGACGATTAAAAGTGCGACGAGCTGTTCTAAGAAGCAATTATATACGCGCGGCGCGGCTCGCTATCGCGGACTCTTAATCTACGAAACGCCGCGTTATTTCTGCGCAAGGAGAAAAGTCGGCGGGCCACTGACTCTCTCTCTACTCGGCGATAATTGTTCGGTTCCGTCGAGGCTGCGGGCAATTATTTCGCGCGGATCCGTGTCGCGCGATATACTTATATACTTCTCGCTTTATCTCCATCTCTTTCTTACGCCAACGTGCTAATAGTTCATCTCGTCGTCCACTTTCGTCCGTGGATCGATGCCAGAACGATCTATATCCCCGCGATTTTCCCCTCTCTCCCTCGCGAAACGCGAAAATCTCGGGCGGTACCTTTCTCCGATCAGGAAGTTTCCGAGTTATCAAACTCCTCCGAGTTATTCTTTTTTGTTTGCCCGCACGTCTTTTCACCTACTCTGGCAGACGGACGAGAATTACCGGTTACCGTGCCGGTTATTTGGCCAAAAGTAGCTGTCACTCGTAAGACTTTCCCATGTGCAACTCTACGTACTACTCTCGCGTGCATTTTGACAAAGAGAAAGAGTATAATTTTGAGATGTATTTATTCATTTTTTCTTAACGCAGTAAATGTTATCTAATAAAATATATTTTGAATAAGATATTATTAATACACAAGTATATTTTTCCAAATAATTTTTACTGCATTAAGTAAAAAGCTTTGGTTTAACATGTATCCACACGGGTCAATTATTATGGACTTTCGGAAACATTTCTACTTGCAAATTTGCTCTGTCTACTTGCGCATATATGTTTACTAAAGCTCTGTTACTTAAATCGAGCACAAGTGCTGTACGCTCCTAAATTTCCTGGGTTTACCCTTGCTTAGGATCAACCTGTACAGTGCTCAACGCCTCGCAGATTTATGATCGCATATATTATATATTAATGGGCTGTGCGTATATACCGAAAGAGAACAGATACAGTAGTGTGTAGGCGTTTAAATGGTAAAGACTCGTGCATGACATTTCCACCGACAAAGTAGAAACGTGTCGTTCCTTGATTGAGAGTGATTGACATTTCTCATATCGCTGTGATCCGGGATTGCACCGTAGACACGAGGTAGAAATTTTTATATAGGATGCGAAACTCTTCTATTTCTTTGGAGAAACTTGTTAAAAAATTATTGCATTATTTTATTTTATACATACAGATTTTTGTGTTATAAAATTAAACTATACAGACAGTTGGACTTGAAAGCGTATAGAATGCAAAAAAAGTTATATTTAAAAATTATAAATTAAAATGTCTGTCTCTGTGAAAAACGCACAAAACAAATTTAATTAAAAAAACTTTTCGCTCGGATAGAAACTAACTTTCTAGATTTTTTCTCCAGATTGTCGTCCCTCATACGACAATATCCGAGTCGGTATTGTATACATGCGTTCGGCGCAGCAACGTGACACGCGGTACTCGCGTCGCTATAGGAAACTCTCTCGCGTGTTCGCGACACGAAGCGGCAAACGTAACGCAAGAGAGGAGTGCGCATGTGCTCTTACACGCACCGGTGTAAACCGCGCGCACACGCACGCGGCCGTGCACGGCGAGTGTGCCACACGTGACACACATTCGCTCTGGCAAAAGAGCTATTCTGCTAGAAACAGTGCTCACCGGGTCAACGACCCCGGCTTCGCCTTCCACCTCCCGCCCCCTCCTTGTCAACCGGCACACACGTGCATATACGCGTGTACCAAGTCGCGGTTAAGATGCGTGTATGCGTGAAATCAAGAGCCTCGGTTCAAGAGAGTCCGACGTTGCTTGTATTTAAGCGACGTTCACAGCGGCGAAAAATGCAAGCGATCGGCTTGCGATTCTCATCGCGAGAGAGAAAGAAAGAGAAGGCGATCCGTATAGTAGATAAACGCTATAGTCAGACTCGGTGCTGAAACTTAGATGGGATCGCGCGAGCCCTTCGTGTTAACTTTGCGAATTTCCGACTCTGTATTGATTACCACTTTTAGCTAGTGAGAAAACTTTTAACTTTTAAAATCTGCACACATACACACGCGCACAGAGTTGCAGCGGCCCTTTAAGTTTAAAGCAAATTTTTTCCAGCAGAAAATACAATTTTTTTAAACTCCTTTTGTGTAATTATTTAAAATTAATCAGGTCGTAATTGAAAAATCAAATAATTCCGTTCAATGTGCTTTTACCTCATTCTGTGTCCCAGCGTGTGCACCGTTTATTATAAAAAAAGAAGAAAGAAAAAAATTGTACGCGTGAATGAGCGCATGGTCAGGAAACGCGTATAGGTTCCGCTCTAGAAATTATTGTCAATGTAATGTATCACGGTTACGGAATAACTAATTAACCAATACGCAGCTGATTTAAGGTGAAACGTCGCGCCGATAATTCTCGCTTCGTTGCGTTCTGTCAAACCGGCGATATCGAGCGGTTCGCGCTGTCGAAAAAAGAAAACGCGATCTCTCGCCGATTCCTATCAACCATGAATATATCCATCTCGACATAGATAGTTGCAATAAGAGACAGGTATTATAAAGAGAGAAACATTTTTCTCTTATCCCGAGATATTCTACGACGTACACGAAGCTCATTCGACTCGAACACGATGTCATCGCGCATCTTTTCTTCCGTCTTTCGTAGGCGAAATGCAAACGTTACGGCATCACCGACGACAGCTTTAAACGCTCTCGTCGCGTCTGCAAATTTCGCCTCAAGAGATCCTTACTCGCTAGAATACGCGAGAACGGACGGGTATTCCGCGAATTCCGCGGAAACTACGGCGAAATTCACCGCGAATCTCAATTTCCCCGTTTGCACGCCTTACCGGAAGTTAGGGATTCCGTATTCAGTCGACTCCTGTGTCAATAGTGCGGGTCACTTTCCCGGAGCCAGGTATTCGGTAACGAGAGCGGGTCGCAATCTAGATCGGGAGATGCTAATGCAACGGATGGGAAATTAGTTACGCATGTGGATATATATACCCGGTGCTGAGGTATACGTATCGCCAGGGGTTGTCAGGTTTCTCTCCGACTTAATTCGAGGATGCATGTAAAATCGGGATATACGGTGAATTTTTGTGATTTTTAATATTTTGTGAATTTTAATAAACAATCGAAGGAATTTTACGTATTTCGAATTTCGAAAATGGAAAATAATTCTTCAGATGTTTAGCCCTTAACGAGAGAATTAAATTAAATATTGAAATATTAAAGAAAAAGCTTCCAATTTTTTAATAATCTATTATATAAAAATATTTTAAGAAATTCTATGTAATAATAAGATAGAAATCATAAGATTCTAATATAAATAAATAAAATTTTCATCGAAGAGAAGGTTATCGAGACTTGAATTACCGGAGGAGGGAAGATTAAAATTAGCGTGTATATATTTCGTAAGATGTTTACAAACGCAGCTTTAGAGACGAGTAATTGGTCGCAAAGGGCGAGGGAGAGAAACGATGATTATCTCGCGATAATATTAATCGAACGGCGCGCGCGCATATGCATTCGATATGCATTGACCGATGCGGCGCGCGCCTATTGACTAAGGCGTAACACACACACACGTTTGTATGTACACGCGCGGACAGAGCAATTAATTATTTGCTAATCGTTACGCGCACGCAAATGGCCGATTCGCGCCAACATTCGTCGTCGTCGGGAGGGAGAGCGCGTAATTATTAGCCGAGGAAACGCATCACCGGGTTCGTAAAGAAGACCTCTCTCGAGCGATAATAGTATTCGTAGTAATAAGGTTAATCCCCGTTATTATATGCCTGCCTTCCGTGTCATTAATGATGCCCCGGCACTGTACATATCAGTAAATCGCAGCATGCCCGGGATATAACCCGTTTTCAAGGTGGAGAACGGACAAACCGTTAATACTGATGGTCGGAGTCGGCATCATTTGTGGAATTACGAATCTTCTATATATCTCGCGTAGTTTAAGTTAATCTAGGTTAATTTAATCTTAACGACAGAGAGCTCTCGCGCGAAGAGAAAAGTCCTCCATAAATAACAGAATGCTATTTGGAACGCTGACAACAATAAATTTTATTTCATGTAATAGTTAATATGAAAAAGCTTGTGTGTTTGATATTGAAAGATTAACCGCGAATTCTTTTCGCGTATTGCTTAATCAACGATGACTTTTCGAATATACTTTTTTTACGACAAATATACGCACTTTCTCTTTACGTGTGTGTTAGCATAAGTAAAAAAAAATCTTAAAAAATTTCTGAGATTTCCGAATGCTATCTGCGAAAGTCCCGGGAGACGATGTAATCTCACTTTAAGTGCGACGCGACGAACCGTGAAGCTTCTTTCGCGTTCATGTAACTGTTTTTCCCGCGGGAATTCGCGTAATCGCGTTACGTCGTCCTCGCTATACGAAACGCGAGAGCGTTTACGAGTTTGTGGGTCGCGTGGGAGTCGAAATGTGCGGAACTGCGGCCGAAATTTATGAGCGATAGTTTACCACGTTCTTTTTATCGGGAGTGAGGGAGAAAAACTGAACGCGAAAAGAAAGAAAGAAAGCGAACGAGAGCGAATACGGTAGTAATAGATTCTCTCGACGCGGTAGAGGACGATACTTGCATCGATGGACGGAATAAAGAGTATGATAAATCGTTTCCGGTATACACAGACACAAGCGCGCACGAATGCCCGGTAGCGGAAACGCATCCTTCGCTAAGACGACAAGGAGCCACTCAGAGGGGTGGGTTAGGGGGAGGACGAAGGATATCGCGCGGCGGAATTAAAGGACGACGGGATGCGAAGTAAAGAACGCTCGGGTTGGCCGATCGTGACAGCCGGAAATAATGGTCGCAGGAAAGTGACTCGTGGACGAGGGCGGATGTAACCCGTCGTGCACACGCCCGAACGAATCCGTCTGGAATTACAGGATGACGAATTTCCAGTGTAACTCGTAGTTTATGACTTGTGTACCGCGCGCGATTTGTCATCTTTTTTTCTTCTCTGTGCAAAGAAATTATTATTATTAAGACGCGAAAGTTTTTTCGTTTGACGTTTGCTGAAGTTTGTCGACGTCGCATTAAAAACTTGATCAGGGTGTATACTCCCGGGAAAAACCTTGATAACCTAGTATTCTCAGGGAATTTTGTTTTACCTTGAAAAATCAGGGAATTCTCGTTGATTGGGGATTCAGGGAATTAAAAAAAAATTGCTCTTTTGATAATTTTACTCTTATTTAACACTTAAGAAACATATGTCTAACACATCTTTGCAATATTTAAGTTTTTATTAAAATTTTATGCGATTTTTTTATTGACGATCTATTTCACTACCAAGAACTTATGTAAGTTTCATAAAAAATTGTTCAATTTTTTAACAGGTAATATTTTAAAAAATTAGGTACTTCTTATTTATTTAATAAATATATAATTAAATTAATAATTTAATAAATACATAATTTAATAGATAATTAATTTAAATAAATTAATATTCCTTAACACGTTATAATAAATTATTTTTTGTTTTCTATTTTTATTTCATATTATATTGCATATATTTTTAGTGTTTAGATATAATGACATATCGCACTTTGTTATTGTCCAAATTAATTTTACAATTAATAAATTAATATTAAATGCTAGAAAAATTGCATTCTTGATAACTTTCCAATCGTATGAATAAAAAACATTAAAAAGCATATACAATAAAGGAACTTTTAAAAAGCTGCATCTACAAATTTTTTTATTTTACCTGAAATTTTAAACGAAAATACTGGGAAGATCAGGGAATTTTTTTTTACAAAATTTGAGTATACACCCTGTTGATATATTAAGAGAAACGTTTACGTGCCGTAACGTCGAGGGTATTAATGTGGGTAATCGAGGACACGCGGGTGCAACACAAATGATGAATATCGATCGCCGTTACAGTTTACCAGAATACGATCGAGATAACATCGCCGACGAATTAATTTAATTTAATGCATCGATATACATATACGGGGCGAGACATTTCTTATATGCCCGCTCGTGCGGCGACCTGGAAGAAGAAACCGCCACGCGGCTCTCGAGGTCGCCGTACACGTTGTATCGATTACACACCGGTGCGTCGTATAATTACAGCGACGTTGGCATTACATAATTTTCCAATTATGGCAAGTAGCTTTCCAGCCGCGGGCGATACACGATTGCCTCCTCTCTCGTCGTCGATATACTACGAGGAAGAATGCCGCGCAGTCGCCTCTCTCATTCGTCCTCGTCGTCCTCGTCGTCGTCGTCGTCGTCTTTGTCGTCGACGGCAATGATGGCAAACGAGAAACGCGGGAAGGTGGGAGGGTGGGACAAGCGGAGGAAGCCAGGAAATCGTGCGGCATGGTAACAGTGTATATATATGTATACATATATCCATCGGGTAAATTACACCTGCGCCGACAACGCGCGACCTGGACGCGCAACACACACGGGCCGCTTTGACCCCCGGGGCACATCGTAACAACCGCCGGCTCTGCGTCGGCGGTTCCAGAACGGCGGTTTCGGACGACATCCGGGCGTACGTGCACCGGAGGTGTGCCCCCCGAAAATGGCCAAAAGCGACACGCCGCGCCGCGACCGGACAGGGGGTGATGAGGCCAAGAGGGGCGGGAGGGAAATTGCGGACCACCTTCTCCTCCATTGTGTTGTCCCGCGTGCTATTCCCATTGCATCGCAATTACCGTATACGCACGCATATCTCTCTCTCTCTCTCTCTCTCTTTCTCGCTATACCGTAATAAACATTTGTCCTTCCTTGTCCGCCGCTCCCTCTGTCCACGCTTTCTGTCCTCTCTCTCTCTCGTTCTCTCCCTTCGGGGTTCCTCTCCCTTCAGCCGACGTGCTGGGCAAGCACGATATATTTTCGTGATGCATAATATTACCGCGTCCGCCGCTGCATCCATGTCATTGTTCGCAGTCGCGATGCATGACGGCCGTCGTACATACACGCGTACGTGTGCATGCGTGCATGCGTGCGTGTACGAATCGCAGGATCCGCCTCTGTGCTACTCTCCGAGATCGCCGTTATAGCCAGTTGTCAACCTAGAGTCCGTTATCGTTTCAATCGATCCGAGAAAGATAGATTCTCTCTTAAATTATATGAGTATATTATCATTGAAAAGCACAGTGAACAGCCTTCGACGGTCTCTCAATTCTAAGTATAGCACTGCAATAATGAAATATCACTTAAAGAATTAATTAGAATTGATAATTGTTTCAATCGTTGACGTTTTAAAATGCATCTTATAATATATACTAGAACAATACAGCTCGCGCCATTCCTCGATTTTATATAAAAAAGAATGATGTTTTTATATAAAGTTTGTCAAACTTGATTAATATTTTTTGACAGAAATCAGCTGATTAAAGCGTTAATTCGCTAATTAAATTTTAAAATAACATTATGTTATAAACTGTAAAATAGTAATATGTTGTAAATAATGTGTTATAATGCCTTATCTGCGATTAATATTTTTTGACAGAAATCAGCTGATAACTGTCAAAAATATTAATCGAGTTTAAGGAATTATAACATATTATTTAAAACATATTATTATTTCAATTTTCATAACATATTATTATTTAAAAAATTAATTAGCAAATTAATGCTTTCATCAGCTGATTTCTGTCAAAAAATATTAATAAAGCGTTTAAGAATGAACACCTTTAAAATGAAAAAGTAATATATGTAATTCTGAATTATTGAATATTAATTATACGCGTTTCGTTATATATATGTATACGCTTCTTCCCAAAAATAACAATCAAAAATTAAAAAGAAAAAGCTTTGAAAGCTACAAATATATCTTGCAAATATACGATTATTGTTGATTTTTCACTGAACTTTTTTATCTGACTCAATCAACGGAATATAATGGATGGGAGAATGTTTTCATTAAAGCGAAATAATCACTGAATTTTTCGTGAATTCTTGCATCACTACTTTAATGAATAATATTTTCACCGACTCAATTTAAGAGGGTTGTAAATGATCTTTCTGTGAAATCTTGAATCATCTCATCTTCTGTGAATTTTTTCATCGATGCCAATAGATGTCTAAGTAACAACGTAATCTTTTTTATTTTGGAAGCACATATGTGTTCTATTTTCTCGATATTACATTAAATTAATACTACATTCGGCCAAGTATGTATCGCGCGACGTTATCGAGCAAGTGTACATCGGTTCGCGAAAATCGCGAGAAAATTCTCGTCGGCGAAGCGAATCATATTCCGGCGATGCGATCTACGAATATTCTCCTTCATGCACGAAGCCACGTTTCTTTAGCGAATGTGCGACAGATATCGCAACGGCGGCGGCGGCACCAGCTGTCGATCGATTCTCTCGTGATGCGATAGCTGAAGAGCCAGCTCCGGTAACGGATGTATACCGAGTTCGCTCCCGGCATAACCGCGAAAGAGGAAACGCGAGGAAAATAGATGGAAGAGGTTTTATTGCGCCGTATAGTAATATTAGCGGAAAGAGAGAAATGGCCGAGCGCTGAAATATAGGGAACAAAAGGAAAAAGATCGCGAGCTCGCGGTAGCCAAGAGCAGAGTAGTACGTCAGCGGTTGCTTACAACTTTTACACAACACTTTATCGTTGACACAGAAATGTGTGAATCCGTAAAATTAAATTATAAATTTAAATATACATTTCTGCTCTATTTTATAAATTTTATTCAAAGCTAAATTTGATTGAATAATATTCTATTCTATTGAGTGCTATTAGACTGATTGTGAGATGAACGATCAAACTTTAATTAAAAATAATATATGACTGGTAATAAGCAACGCGATATATTCAACGAAAAATGCATTTAGGATTAATTTCTAATCACATTTCCGGATATTTATCTTCTTCCGCGAATTACGAAGCGGAAAGGAGAAATTTTCGCGCTTGATGTTTTCGAGCGAGCGAGGCCGACGTCTCCTCGGACTTGCCGGAGATATTTTTCGAAAACTTTATCCGCGTCCTTTGCTACACCGTGAATTCAGTGGCCAATCAAGAATGATTCCGCAAATACTTCGTTTCCGAAGTTCGGCGAAGGGAGTTTCAACTTCGCCGAACGGATCTCTCACCGCGCCTCGCCTCCGCTCGATGCTGAAGAATCCGTCTTCGTGAATCCCCGTGTCTCCGTGAAACATTTGATTACGTAAATGCGGACTTCGAGCAACGAATTTCGACGTTTTGAACGGAAAATATATGAAGAAACTCTCTCCGTAGAGACAGCTACATCTTGCGGAGTCTTGTGCGGATCCCAATTTTTGAGATCTCTTAAAATTAAATTTGACATTTGTCAATTACAATTTTTTTTTCGCCACTAATGCGCGTTGATTAATTAGCTTTTCTTTCGCTCGGTCTCTATCTACGAACAATATAAAGCTAAATCGGCTTCCTTTTCATCGTTAAGATTTTTCTCAGCTCGCCTTTGACCTTAGAAAACGATTGTGCGAGATTTTACGAGCGCGGACTCTCGAACCGTCTTGCCTCTCGAATAAAAGGTGAGCGGCGAATGAACCAATCGGGCGCGGGACGAAAGAAAGGACGAAAAGCCAAGACGATGTCTGCCTTCCGCTTCCCGATTTGCGGCTTTGATCCTCTTTATGGAACCAGCAGCGACTGCTGCTTCTCTGTGAAGGCAATACCGGCTTCCTGTTTCCTCTTCACGCTTCTTAAATCTCCACGATTCTCTGCGGACCGGTCGGGATAAAAGCGAGCACGTAGGGAAGCGTCGGGCGGATTGGATGCTGAAAAATGCAGATCTCGCCGAATTATGACACATGGAACCGTATATGCATATATACGCGCGCGCTGGGATATCGAGTAACGAATGAATTTGATTTGGCACTCGTGGAACGGGAACACCAAAGTGGCTGTGTATACTTGTAAAATGTACGACGGAACGAAATATAATTCGCGGGATATAGATACAAGCTAAATATTTAAAAATAAGTTACATTTACTATAGTTGAATGAATATAACGTTTTAATGAAAACAGTCGACAAATTTTTTAACTCTGATATTCGACACTTATCGTTACGTAATGATTTCTCAAATAGATGATATGTATCATATTTAAGGTAACTGGAAATATAAATGAATAAGCGCGCCGCGTTTCTCGTATTTATTTATTTTTTTTTTTATCACAGCTTATCTCGTCGTACTGATGCGTATTTAATTACTATCCGCTTATGTAATTGTATAATTACCACTTGACTCTTGCTGACTGTTACAATTCCGAGAATCCTCGGGCGATCCACGGGGAATTAATGAATTAATTGGAGCGTACCACTGTACAACTCGGCTCGATTCGTCGCTTCAGTCAGTCCGTCATTGATCATATGAATGTCTTCCGGGAATTGATGACGGTATAAAAATTTCCCGTCAAAAAGCAAGTGAATTGCATATATACATAGGACGTCTTTTTAACAATATAAGTTTTATAAATTGTTCTAACTTAATTCGTTGAAATACTTTTTCATTCTTCATATTATTTTCGTAATTGTTGAAATAATCACCATCCTTCTTCGTTTCCACTCTAATATTTTCTGGTTGAAAAGATATTTCTAAAATATCTTCGATATTGAAAGTATGTTCTTTTATCTCTATAAAAATTGCAAAACTCTTTCAAAAAATAATCAGAAACTATATAACTATTAAACAATTTAAATTTACTCACCTCACGATTGCTCCTTTGTTGCCCGATGCCTCTCCACGGGCCTCCTCCTCGTAGAAGTTTCGAAACACTTGCACTCGCGTTAATTTTTTTCGTTCGCGACACGCGGCGACGCCCGGGTTTTAGCTATCACAATCTTCGATGCGTTTCGGTAAAACGCGAGACTCGCGAGAGCTTATTCGCGCGCGAATAAAACCGAAGCTCCATTTTCGCGTCGCCGCTTTTTCCAAGACCTACTTTTTGCAGGGACTTATCGAACGAAGATGATCAAGAGAGCGACTTCGCCGCGACTCACTGAAGTCGCCAAAGGATGCAGCGAGACGAACATTGAGCGCGATTCATTACGATCGACGAGATCAATTTCACGTGTGCGATCGTGATTACGATGTCGGTACGTGCGACGCGATCGGATTTATACGATAATTAACCGCCAAAGACGCTAATTAATACACTCGTCCTTTCGCGAACCGGCAAGAAGCGCGCGACCGTTGCTTACGAAGAATCGAAGAAGAGCACTGGAGGTGGAGCTAGACTGGCACTGCCAGGTTCGGAACGCGCAACGATACGTCGCGCCGAGTCGTAGTGGTGGGGCATTGTAGGGCTCGCGACGTGGGAGCTCGGCGAATCACGTCGCGACTACATATCTCCACCAGGTCGTAGTGGTGCCAGGTTCGGAACGCGCAACGACCAACGATACGTCGCGACAAGTCGTAGTGGTGGGGCATTGTAGGGCTCGCGACGCAACGTATACGTGCGAGGTTCAGCGAATCACGTCGCGACTACATATCCCCCACCAGGTCGTAGTGGTGCCAGGTTCGGAACGCGCAACGACCAACGATACGTCGCGACAAGTCGTAGTGGTGGGGCATTGTAGGGCTCGCGACGCAACGTATACGTGCGAGGTTCAGCGAATCACGCCACTACGACCTGGTGGGGGTATGTAGTCGCGACGTGATTCACCGAGGTCCCACGTCGCGATCCCTACAATGCCCCACCACTACGACTCGGTGCGACGTATCGTTGCGCGTTTCGAACCTGGCAGTGCCAGTCTAGCTCCACCTCCAGTGCTCTTCTTCGATTATTCGTGATCGACGGTCGCGCGCTTCTTGCCGGTCCGCAAAAGGACGAGTGTATTAATTATCGTATAAATCCGATCGCGTTGCACGTACCGACATCGTAATCGCGATCGCACACGTGAAATTGATCTCGTCGATCGTGAATCGCGCTCAATGTTCGTCTCGCTGCATCCTTCGGCGACTTCAGTGCGTCGCGGCGAAGTCGCTCTCTTGATCATCTTCGTTCGATAAACCCCTGCGAAAAGTGGGTCTTGAAGAAAGCGGCGACGCGAAAATGGAGCTTTGGTTTTATTCGTGCGCGAATAAACTCTCGCGAGTCTCGCGTTTTACCGAAACGCGTCGAAGATTGTGATAGCTAAAACCCGGGCGTCGCCGCGTGTCGCGAACGAAAAAAATTAACGCGAGTGCAAGTGTTTCGAAACTTCTACGAGGAGGAGGCCCGTGGAGAGGCATCGGGCAACAAAGGAGCAACCGTGAGGTGAGTAAATTTAAATTGTTTAATAGTTTAATAGTTTTTTATAGTTCCTGATTATTTTTTGAAAAAGTTTTGCAATTTTTGGAGAGATCAAAAAACATACTTTCAATATTGAAGATATTTTTAAAATATCAAGTTCTGGTGAAAGACGTTAGAGTTCTGAATCGTAGGTAATCGTTAAGACAAGAAAAAACGTGAAAACCGCATGGCTCTAACTATTATAGTTTCCGAGATATCGATGTTTTAAAATTAATCTACTTTTACGAAACATTAAAAAATTTACGAGTTTTGGTCGAAAATGCTGGAGTTTTGAATTGTACACGATAAAACAAGAAAAAAAGTGAAAACCGCATCTACCTGTTATAGTTTTCGAGGTATCGATTTTTTTTATTCATCGACACTTAGAAATTTTCGTAATGACCGGAACTATTTCTAAAAATTATCAAGAACTCTTCCTATGGTTCTAAATAATTCAGAACTCTTAAGAGAGAACTATGATAGCATAACATAGGGGTGCCAAATTCACACACCCCTCTTTCTCCCCTATCTCCATTCCTTTTCCGTCGTCGTTAAACTTTCTTCGTCTCCATTCTCTCTCTCATCACTGTCGGACAGGGTTAGGACGGATGGGAAGAAACGAGATAAGGACATGGGGGCGAAAGGGGGTGAAAAGGGGAGGAAGAGAAACGACGTTCTTTGCCGAAGTCCAAAAGCTGGGTCGCGATTTGAGCGGCGGTCGTTAACCTTTTTTCGATCCCCGGGATCATGGTTGCCGCACTCGACCTCATTCCCCACGTTCCAAACGATCTCGAGGATCTTTCCTCGTTCCTTTGCCTCTTTCTCTCTTTCTCTCATCCTTGATCAAATTGCTCGCCGAGGAAGTCGGTGCGCGCAACCAACTGGACGGTCGACGATGGTCTGCGAGCGGGCGGAAAGCTCGTTTCGACTTTCAGCTGGCGCTTCGATATCATGCTATAATAAATCCCTTCTCACCGGAGTGGTCTGATTTCTCCAGGCGCCGCTGCATTTATCTCATCGTCATATTTCCGAATAATTTTTAATTCGATACTCGAAGATCTCGACAACGCAATAATCAATAATTATTGGAGAAAGTACAAGTTGGAAAGAAATTAATTTTTTTTTACAGAAGCATCGTTAAACTTGAAAGCTCGCGTATATAATGATTGGATTTCCTCCGATCGATTCTATTCGCGATTCACTTTTTCTCCGTACCGCGCGAATCGGATTCTCCCTGTAACAGGGTAATTAACCGGACGAGAGAGAATTACCGCTCGCCCCCGCCTGCCTATCGAGATATCGACATCGCTGACCGTGCGAGGTTTAACGGACGGTTCTCATTAGTCGCAGCTGCGTTTCGCGTGCAGCTGCGACGCTTCGCCGCCGACGCCGACGACGACGACGGTGCTTGGGGTGTTCGCATCGCTTAGTAGGGTGCGTGGAAAAAGCTCTTTCCCTCACTTCATCTCTCGTTTGCCCGTTTCTCTCTTTCCCCGTCGCGCGCGCGATTTATCGAGCGCGTACGCGCGAGAATAAATAAGCCATGGCACATAAATACACGGTCCGAGACCTGGGCCGCGGCTTCCTCGCTCGCTAGTGGAAAAAGCGAGAATGGAGAAAGGCGGAGTAGGAGAATAGTCGAGGCAACGCGCAAAAGAGGCGAAGACGCGAGAGATTTATCACGTTCGTGCGAAAGCACCGCCGTCTATTTCATATTAATACAGTGATACTTCTTTCCGCGCTGCACCGGATAAAACAGAGGAGTTTCCGCGCCGGTGTGCAAAGACGACTGGGTTATTTCGTACGAGAGAGAGAAAGAGAGTTTGCGCCAAGTTTCCAATCTAAAAAACTTTCGCGAATGATTATTAGTATTCTCAGAGAGCACTTTCAAAATTATGAAATTGATTATTCTCTAGGGAGATGTTTCGATCTGATTTGTTTGCTTTAACGAAAACAGATTCCAAAAGATTTTTTTATAATTTATGTTTATATTAATTTATATTAATATAGGCAGACATTTTAGGGGGGTAAATCTTTGCTTGCATCACGATGATGCGCTCGATCGACATGATTCCCCTGAAAATTGAATTGCACCGTCCGATCTACTCGATGCATCGCAATGCATTCGATGCAATCGAGACTCTAGACTGTGAATAGAGCTTATCTTTTTTTTTCGCGCCATTAAAAGGCGAGCAGTTCTCGACGGCTTGGAAGCCCGGGTCGTGTCGTATTCGGAGCGGGCAATTAAGATAACGTATCAGCCGGCCGTTTTCGATCGGCGGCATCGGTCTCGTCGCCATCGGCATCGCGCACCGTAATCTCAATCGCCATATTGGTTTCGCCGGATACGAGTTTACGGACGTCGATCGCGATCGCGGATAAAAGGAGACGAGGGGGAGGGGGAGGAAAAAAGCGCCAGAATATATATCCGCCATATTCCCTACATGTGAGTTATGGTTTGTTCTTCTTTTGAGCCGGCAGCGGTGGCACACACAGGCGGATATTATACCCCATTATTATTTCTGTATATCGATGATTTATCTGTGCGAACGCGGAATGTCCGCAGAGTGTATGCGGGCCTCACAATTATCGTATCTATAAAAGATGTGTGATAACGTCAATAATATATTAATACGAATTTCAATTTATAGTATATAGGTACATACGCGTTTATCTGTCGAAACACACGAGATAAACTTCTATTTTTGACTAAATACACTCGAGAGACTATTCGGTAATTTAATTTTATCGTTAATGATCATTTATTTACGACGACATGCATGTATACAGAATTATATAATTTGGTAATACTAGACAAACCTTTTTCTGCATCGACCCATCTATGCGTTCTCGACGTGTTTCATAATCGACTTTCCGCTTTCCGACAGTCTCGCGGACCCTGATTTTTTAATGCGAGACGGTATATTCTCGCTATCACCGAGTGCGACGGCCGCTGAGTATTTTCGTGCCAACTCTAATGCGATGTATAATGAAATACAGTATCTCCCGAGACGAGAGACAGACAGAATGTCGCTTCGCCGCAACGTCTCGCTCAATGTCAACGTGTCAAACCGATAAGATCGATATCGAAACTCTATCCGCGACGATGCCTGGGAGACCGACCGATCATCGTGTTATGTAATTCTCCCGTCTGTTTAATCAAACGTCATTCGATCTTTACGATATTCCAACAATCGCTAGCGTGTGCTCGGTCACGCGTGTCAGTCGCGGGCAGCTTCGTCTTTGAAATCTTCACAATCGCAGATCGATTACATTGACGTAAATGCTTTTGACAGAGCACAGTCGCATTATTCCTCTATCTTATTTCACAAAGAGAATTTTTAGTAAAGAAAGTCTAAAAAAAAATGGCCTTTTGCCTCGGCATAATCATTGATTCAAATTAAAATACACGCTTAAATCACGTGGACGACATATTCGTAACTTTTATCGTATATTTCTTTAAATTTTTTTTCTTTTTTTCGTCGTAAAACACAATTTGAAGGTCGTTCCTTCTCAAAGCTTTGCCAAATTTAGAATTAATCGATCGTTTACTATATCTACCTTACAAACGACGATGTCTTTGGATTCCGTAAAATGTTTCTCTTTTCTTCTCTCTCTCTTCTTTTCTCTCGTTATTTCGATTGACGGACGAGTGTGCTCCAGAGTTGCCTCAGCAACGTCGGGCAGGAACGAGATCAAGTGAGGAGAGCCACGCAGCCGCGCGTACAGTCGTGTCATCGAGTTTTGGAAACAAGCCAGCCAGCAGGTGCACTCGTCCTTAGTGTGAAAGAGACGTTAGGGTAGATCGTGCAACGTGTCCTTATCCTCAAAGAGAAGGAGATAGAGAGAAAGAAAAGGAGAGCAAAAGACGGAGCAGAGCGGATATCTCGAGGAAACGTCGACAAAGTAACGTCGTCAAGCGAGAACCTCTACAGTGTCTCGTCGTCACGCTGGCTTCCTTCGTTAATGAGAGGAGGAGCCCAGACATTTTCGGCTTGCCTCTTCCACGGACTCTTTCACGCACGGTCCTCGATGATGTTGTATCTCTGGCCCGAGAAGCAGGAAATGGCAACACACATATACACACACACACATACAAAGTTGAAATTTTCCTTTCGTTTTATTAAATTTC
This sequence comes from Prenolepis imparis, assembly GCF_030444845.1. Taxonomy (NCBI): domain Eukaryota; kingdom Metazoa; phylum Arthropoda; class Insecta; order Hymenoptera; family Formicidae; genus Prenolepis; species Prenolepis imparis. The sequence continues at coordinate 12,973,713 of NW_028141165.1, read as the reverse complement.
GAGCGAGGCTCGACGAGGAGAATAAATCAAGTAATCGCGATGATCTCCCGGTGGACGAAAAAATTCGGAGGACGATGGCTCCTTGGCGAAATAAAGCCGCAATTATTTGTCCGTGAAATAATCGCGTGTTGAACGTAGTAGAGGTAGCGACTATCTTGATACACCCGTCACGGTGCATGCACAATTACATCTCATGAAATGAAGAGAGAGAGGAGAGGAATCTTTCGCGATCGCGAATATCTCTCGCGTCTAAAAGCGTTCATTTTCCCGTGAAACTTACCGACGGTATTTTATTGTATTTAAATGAACGTAAACGAGTAGGTGCAACTAGATAAATTACGAATAATACAATCACCTCGTTCGCGTTAACTCCAGTTGAGAGATACAGATCGGTTAGATTTGATCTCTATTTAGATCCTGCGTGGATTGTTTTATTTCGAGTCTTTTATTTCTTAAAATGCGTTTGCAAGAATATATATATATATATATATATATATATATATATATATAGAGAGAGAGAGAGAGAGAGAGAGAGAGAGAGAGAGAGAAAGAGAGAGAGAGAGAGAGACGCGAAAGGCGTGTTTCGAGTAAATAGACACCGGTCGCGCGGAATCTGCCACCGTGGCTTGTATCGGTAAACCCGGCTTTGATCTCACCGAAGGCGATTTCGTCCGATATTACGAAACTCGATGCCTCTCCGAAGTTGGCCGGAGCTTCTCGTATCGAGGATAGACTTTAATGGCGATCCCGTCGATATTGTCTGGGGAACGGGGGATAGCTCTCGGGGAATCGTATCGATCCGTGGCAGCCTGCATGCGTACAGCGAGCGTTGCATTTTTTTTTTTTTTTTTTTATTTTTTTTAGACGCGACAAAAAAGACACTAAGGAAAGATGTACGTTGTACGACGCGAGAAAACGGACTTCTCAGAGAAGCTCGCTTTCGAGGAAGTCGCATGCTTTTTTAATTGGTTACAAGATGTTTCTCTCGGCGACATCCGGCGTCGGAGCGTCTTCTGTTTTCGCTCGACGAATCATTGGCGACTAACTACATGGTCGTCTACAATTTCGTCGCCACAAAATAAAAAAATATCGGTCGAAAAAAATATAATTAAGAAAATATAATTATTAAAATGCTCATTATATCTAGATGATTCTTATAATATCAATCTTTGCGTATCCACGCGTGATTGAAATTGTTTTTCATCGAGTCTTCGATTACCGTCGGTTTTCGATCTAGCAGAGTGATTAATCATTACATTTCACGTGGAAGGCAAAAAGTCACGTCTCGGCTGAATTAAAAGCGCATTCCGTCGTCAATAGCAGAACACTTTCGACGTAGCGAACTTAATCGAATCAGCGCGAAATGCTCGTACGATGGCTAATCCCAGGCTTCGGGCTCGTTAAAGCCCGCGAGAACGAAGGGTTGCTCAATAACAATACGAAACCGGACAGGCGTGTTACCCTCGACGATCGCCGGTGCGCCGAGCAGAGTTAAACTTCAAAGCTCGCAATTAATCACTGCCAGTGTAATATCTCGCCAAACTTTCGCGGCGGCTTTACCGGCGGCTTAGAGAGGGCCGGAAGTTTCGGGCTAAGCTCGCTCTTGCGTTGCGTCGAGAGACGGCGAGGGCCTCCTAAATATCCGCGGATTCGTTTGACCAGCGGTAAATTTTAGGAGGCGGAGGGAAAAGAGAAAGGGAGAGGGGATCGAAATTAAGTGCCTGTCGCCTGTTTACACCGATTCAAAATCCAGCCGTCTTTAAGCGGAACGCTTAAGGAGAGGCCTCGATGCAGTTTAGGCGAAACGTATCTCGAGGGACGTATTTTAGACTCTGTCAAGAGCGAGTTATTGTTCATTATCCTTTTCCTGGATCTGCGGTGGATTTAGGAATTTCCTTGTTCCGTGCAGAAAATATATCTGCATATTGCAGATATATATTAATTCTCCTATAGATGGTTTTTACATACTTTTTTGTCCATTATAATTATTTTATTATAATCTCGATTTTTTTACCAATTTTATAATTTAATAATTTTTTTCAGTAATGAATATTTTTTTTATTATTGAGAAAATTATCGCCTATTGATTCTTAATTAATTTATATATACACTATCAATCTTTAAAAGTCGAATCTTTGGCACAATGTCTCCAATGTGTCTCTCGATGGCTCATCTTCTAAATTATTTATCAATGTGCGAAGAAGAGTGCGAAGGGCCACGAACACACAGTGTCGAAATTCGGGGCGAGGGAAGGCATTCGTTCACCGGTGAATCGTTTGCTTCGGCGCACGAAACCGAAACGTTTCGATCATTATCGGTGTTTATGTTACGGGCGATTGGCCCGAACCAATGGGCGTCTTCTATTTCATGTCAAAGGGGTTACGCAAAGATGTTGAAAAACGAGGCCTCTCTCTCTCTTTCTCTCTCTCTCTCTCTCTCTCTCTCTCTCTCTCTCTCTCTGTGTGTCAGATGCGCAGCTGCGATCTCTTCGTGACAGGGGCATCGTCTCGTTCTGCTACCGACCAGCCGTCGTCAGGAAATAAAGAGCGTCCGATTTCCGCCAGTTTCTGCGCGTTTATTTCGCCCGTAAAATTCGACACCGCCGTCGTGTCAATTCGCCTTTTCACTCTTTTCACACGATTGTACTGGTTTTGTCAAAATTCTGCGACGAGACGCAAAAGCGCGTGCAAGAGAAATAAAATTGATTTATTTTCGTTATTTTTCTTTATTTTTCCGTTATTCCTTTGTCGAGATATTTTTGTAAGAAATTTTTACATTTTTCTCTGAAACTATAAAAATGATCGAAGCGTCTCGCGCGGTTCAAAATTAGGATCAAAATTGATATCGGTGAAACCAACCGTAAGATTTGCACCGGACAATAATGCAAAGGGTCGCGATGACATCCCGCGTCATCGAACGCAGCGGGAACATGAATACGGCTAAGAATGAATATGGAGGAAAGGGTCGCAATCACTCGGACTGACTTTCGACGGATGAACGGACCGAACAAAATCGCGACTATAGTCCACAAAGCCCGTCCAATAAGCTCCGGGGTAGATTGATTGTTTTCCGAACGATATGCGGCAGGCTTCATACACACGTGGGATGTATACAGCGTGTCCTGGTGAAATTTATCACCTCGATTATCTGGTAGAATGGCGCGTCCCCAAGGCGACAAGATAAATGGCACGTCGGCTTTTCTAAACTGTTTTTCAATACGCTCGTAATGGCTCGTCTCTCCAAACTGTCGCGATGACAATTATCCAATTGCATACTTTTGTGTGTGCTGACAAAGAAATAGTTTAGAGTCAATCTCTTTCTCTCTCTCTGATGTCTGATAGAGAGTTGCGTTATAAAGGTAAATTGCGACGTTTATGAAAAATACACGTCGTCGTTGTCTATCGATTACTTTTTACACACGCGCGTGTATAAGTCGTTCTTCGCGAATATTGTAAAGTCACGTTTGCGCGAACGCGCAAAGTAATCCCGGTTGTACGAACGTGCACACCTATACACACGCAGGAAAGGTATTTCCCCAGAAATTCGTTTTCTATTTATGTCGCACCGATACCGGCTTTTATGTGGATGAAAACGGAGACAGCGGACGACGGTTTAGGGCGGAAGCAGCGAAATAAGAGTCACGTCCTGCGGTTTCGCCGTCTGTACCTCGCATTCGAACAAACAACGGCAGTTTGTGGAAGCAGAGAGTCTCTAGCTTTACTCGTTGAAAACTCTCTAGAGTTTCCTTCCGTTTTCGCACGCGTTCTCCTCGATGCTTTCCAATGAGCTGCGCATTCGAATCCCGATATTGAAAATATCAATATATCTATGAACAGTTCATAAATATACAATAATTTTATATTTTTATAATATTGAAAATATTTCTATTTAACCATTTTTAATAATATATGTTTAAAATATTAAAATAGTAATATGTTGTAAATAATATCTTATAATGCCTTATCTGCGATTAATATTTTATGACAGAAATCAGCTGATAATTGTCAAAAATATTAATCGAGTTTAAAGAATTATAACATATATTATTTAAAACATTATTATTTTAATTTTTATAACATATTCTTATTTTAAAAATTAATTAGCAAATTAACGCTTTAATCAACTGATTTCTGTCAAAAAATATTAATAAAATGTTAATTTGCCAATTAAATTTTAAAATAATAATATGTTATAAAATGTAAAATAGTAATATGTTGTAAATAATATGTTATAATACACCTTTTCCTCAATTAATATTTTATGACAGAAATCAGCTGATAACTGTCAAAAATATTAATTGAGTTTAAAGTATTATAATATATTACTTAAAACATATTATTATTTTAAATTTTATAACATATTATTTTAAAAATTTATTAGCAATTTAACGCTTTAATCAGCTGATTTCTGTCAAAAAATATTAATAAACCGAAAATTTGCTAATTAAATTTTGAAATAATAATATGTTATAAAAGAAAGACAAACTTTGTGTATGATAACAAAAATAAGTGTATATCATTAATTTTTGCACGTCTTTCGTAAATAGAACGAAAGTAGAATTTCGATTGAAATGCGAAAGTTGCATGAATGCGCCGCGGTGTACTATGCGCCTTGGATGAAGAAAGCTCGTGTCATTTAAAACTTTTTACGTGGACAAATAGAGGTGCAACGCGGGAGATTGCAGGCACAATTAATTATCGCCGTAGCGAAAAAGTCGCTCGAGTCTTGGGTGAGGATGAGGCGCCTCGCTGTTTGCTCGCTTCTTTCGCTAATAAATCAATCGAATTCGTGAGGAGGTGGTGCCGGAGTGCATTTGACGATGCACTTATCGTCGAACGTGCGAGACCTCTCTGCGTGCTCGTTTTTCTCGTCGCAGGCAAACCAATCGGGCCGAAGAGTTCGGGCAAAGAGGATTAGACAGAGAGGCAAAGTTAACGTACAAAACACCATCTTTAAAGTGGGTTATACTTAATTTTGCGAAATGTGTCGCGAGATTACGATATATCAACTTTAACCCGCGATAATCGAATTGGTCGTTGCAGAAATGCATGATGTATCGTGCATTTTACCTCTCATTTATATTTCTTATCACTCTTTGTCGCAGAAATATAAATTATTTCAAAGTGCAGCGCGAGTTTTCGCGTTCTTTCATTATCTCTTTTTCGAAAAATTGCAGATAAATTATAATGTGCATGTTCCTGATTCTACCGTGTTTTTTTCTTCATCACGGATTTATTACAATACCCTTCCGGGGAAAAACTGCACTATTTGTTATATTTCGCGACGCTGTATAGGCATATAGGCAGTTTTACCTTTATTTACTCTAATGGAGTGAACTAGGTTGGAAAAGGAAATTGGGGCGAGACTTAAAGGACAAAAAAGGAGATTCCCGTCCACGAAGCACGGGCTATAGCTTTCTAAAGAATTAATGCGCGTCCCCTTATTTATAGTTATCGCCATTTAAAGCATATTTCCTGGCCGCGGGTACGACCGCGCTGAAAATTTAATGTCTTCCGCTCCTGGCTTCCCTTCTTCTGCTCCTCGCAGACTCCTGCAAGGATCCGCGCGGCACCGAGGGCGTCGCACAATGCACCGGGGAACCGTTAATCGCGTCCTTTCGTGCCAAAAGCCAATACGTCCGCGTGACGCAACGGTTCTCTTTCGTTCTCCAAAATTTCGCGCGGGTCGTCGCCGTTTTTTAATCCCCCGACTATTAAATTTGGCTAACACGGCGGAATTAACGCGTTTTTCTCTCTCTTTTTTTTCGCTCAGGTAGAATTTGACGCACCTTTTCGGATAGCTTTCCTCTTCCCTTTTTTTTTCCAGCGCGAGAGGTCATACGTCAGTATAAACGTTTCGGATGCGCCGTCGATGCGCCGCGTAATAATTCATTCTTCGTGCATTCGGCGCGTATTTCCGCGGCCGTTCGCTCTTCGTGTCGCGCTGAAATTACGGTGCCGCATAAATTATGGACGAAATTACAACGTCGCGCAAAATACGGTGGGATTCTACATGTAATTACACTGTTTTACCCTAAATGATACTGACTAACTGACATTACGCTTCTAAACGCAAAGTTCTGACGTTGAGTTGCGACAATGTTACCACTTGGGAGCGGGCTATATTAGCGGAATTGCCGTGCCATCCGCCCCCCGTCCGTCCGCCTCCTCGTGTCTTACGTCGTCGACTTCGACGTGTTTCGCCGTTTAAGAACGGAGACGCGAGATAGAGGAAAGTGCATATATACACGTCACGTTCGTAGCCAGGGGAACCTTGCGCCACGCGTAAAAGTACACAGGTTGTGCCGAGAAAGAGGGGGAGGAAAGGGGAAAGAGAGAGAGAGAGACATCAGTGCCATAGTCACGCTGGCTCTTTGTTTCGAGCGAGCGCGAGGTCGTTGTCCCAATTCCCGGCTCGGTATCGGTGTCGTCGTTGTCGTCGATAGAGATAACAGCGTCGTGATAACTCACGATTTAGCGACGCGCCTCCGGCAAGCTAATAAATTCCTGCAGCTAGGTCGAAAAGATCCACGGCGCCCGATATGGAAGATGGAAAAATTATTATTATCCTCTGACGTATTTCCTCTATCTCGTATTGAGCGGAGAGGCGAGGTCATAATCCGATATCGTATTTTACAGAAGCGATATTTATTTATTTCTCGCGCGAACGCGCACACTTTGTCGCGCGCGCGCTTTTACTGCTTCGCCATTTTTTTATGATTCCCCCATATATTGTGCATTTTTATTATTCGATACGACAAACACGCACGTGTATGTGTGTGTTGTCAAAATAAACATTTTTCATACGATTTATCCGTGGGATCCGGATTTACTATCGCCGATGAGCAAAGTACGCTGCGCGATCAGTTTTTGGCGAGTTTTTACGCTCACGAGATACGATAATTCGTCCCGAATACGTGTTTCGCGTATTGCAACTCGTGTAATGTAATTTCGATGTATTTTGCGCTCTCGAGCGAGCACCGACGCCCGAAAATTGAAAATGCGCGAGCTCAGGTGCACACCCTCGTAAATAATCTCGGTGCCATCTGTCTTAATAGGTGGTCTGGTCTGGCTTTGTTCGGTGAAGGAGAGGCGGGGGCGGATGCACATACCGTCGAGATGTGTGTATATGTTGTGCGCGCAACTTGAATAAATAAACAATCCGGCACTCACTGGCTGTGCATTTATAGTATTCCGCGAGGTGACGTGCATATGCGACGACCTCGCGACCAAATGTCACGGTTTCGGACATACGTGTCACGTGGAAAATGGAAAATCGCATAAATAAATATGAATGCATCATCGATTCTCGCCCATGGCCGATCCCTGACGTTCCGCGATGTCCGAATTTTTATACCACTTTCGCGGACGATCGAAATTTCTTTTAAAGTGAGATAAATATCAATAAATGAGGAAGAAATATATATAAATAAATATATATACATATATCTCGCTTTGAAAAGAAATTTTGACCGTCCGCGACAGTCGTATAAAAACTCGGACATTGGAACGTCACGGATCGGCGCGAATCGATGATACATTTATATTTATTTATGCAATTTTCCATTTTCCACATGACACGTGTACGTACACACGCACTATAAGATAAATTATTGTAACATTAATTCTAAATACATAAATGTTTATGAAAAATGCCGCGCATTTTTAATAAATTGTTTCGAATCAAAATAATTCTAGCATTTATAAATATTAAAAGTCTTGTGATAAATTTTTTTAATACTTTTTTTTTATTTAGAGAGTATTTGTCTCTTAATTTTTAATGAGAAAATTTATTGTTTTCGCTATTTATGTTTCAATTGTGTATATGTATATGAATGATTAATTTAGCTTGTTTTAATTCGTTAAAATTGCGTCACATGTTCTAAAAGCTTTTATTCTAAAATTTTATAAAAACAAAAGAATTTCGTGAAACGCTTTGAGGCTTAGAGAATAAATCGAACAAACAAACGATCCTCATTATTATCTTTGAAATATGAAGAAACTGCTACTTAAAATCATTCATATTCAGTTTGTTGAAAAAGCGATAAAGGGACGATTTTTTTTTCTGAATATCATATAAAATCCATCATCGAGAATGTATTCAGAGAGATAGTATTCGGATCAATTTTTACTGTTTGCACATTTTAAGTTGACGCTTTTACGATCGTGCAAAGAATTTTTCTCGTTTCTCTCTGTCATTAAAAGCGCCACGGGGAAACAACCGTTTCAACGGCACGAGGCGTGCTAGCTTTTATAGTTTGAGATTCGTTTCATACGAGAGATTACGAAATAACGACGTTACTTCAGTTTGCTAATTTAAGCTACACAGCTTTCAGTTGATTTTCCACGATGGCGCTCTTTAAACTACTTTTAAAAGACTCGCAGCACGTGTACGTGAAACAGACGTATTAATGAATCACCACTGAGGCTATATATACGTGAAAAATAACATCATTACATTACTATAATTGCATTATTCAAAAAATGAAAGGAAACATCATCAATCTTAAAATGTTACATAACTTGTACAAATTAAAACAAATTTAAATCAATTAATTAATTATTATTAAGAATGGCGCACAAGTTTTTGCTGTGTGCATAAAACGTGATGCCAAAGTTATTATATTAAAAAAAAAACTAAAACAATTATTAATTTTCCAATTTAATACGAAAATATTCGAATTTTTTTTTTCGATCGGGAATTTTTCATATACGAATTTACTCGAAGCATCCAAATACAATTATTCGACTGTTTGCAATCATATAGTATCATGTGTGGCTTACAATTAGTGTATTCGAGAGATAGCGCATACGTATGCGGGGCGAGAGAAAGTGTGGGACAAAAGAGAAAGACTAGGGGGCAGAGGGGAGGGAGGATACGACGCTTTCCAATAATTTCTGCGCTTTGTTGTAAATGCCCCTCCTCCCCCGTTAATTCGCGGTATTTTCTCGCTGTATTTTATGAGCAGCTACCGGTTTTGCCTCGCAAATTGTTTCCAGGAATTCTCCGTACGCTGTTAAATTACTGTACTTTCACATAATAAGTGTGGCGGATTTTAGCTCGACCGACCTACGTCGCACCGCACTTCGTCCGAACTTTAGTTTTCTCGTTGGAATTTTGCCTTGCGCTCATTTCCCGGGAGAATTTTATTTTTTTTAAATTAATTTCTTCCAACTACGCGCTCAACAATTTTTTAATTTTTCGTCGTCGCGGCGGTCGCAAGTGAAGAATGATACTTATCAGAACGTTCTCTTTCTGTTTCAGACTATCGCCACGCTACCGAAACGGCCCTTGGTGAGTGTTCAAAATTATCTTACACATTTCTTATTTTTAATGATATGGTAGCTTGATTGATATATATGCGAGGGATCGGAATCACATCGTATATAATATTGAATATACATTGTATATAAATGATATGTGTCTTTTAACGATGTGTCCTTTCTTGAGGATTAAACACGTGCGCGATTTAAAGAAAAACAAGAATGAAATTAGTATGTCGCGCCTTTTGTTTGATCCGAGGTAGAAGAAGCGTCAAAATAGAGACGTGCGTTCCCAAAAAACCGGTCGTCTTAAAAAATTTACGACTTGGATGCGCGTAAAACGAAACGTTCCAGACGATATAACGCAATCGATTGCCGTTCGAATTTGCATATACTCGTTTTTAATTTCGCATAAAACTCGTCACCCTCAAGGAAATATCGTAAATAATCGCCGAATAAAAAGGCAAATTTCGCGGCGAGAGAATTCGGCGCATCTCGAGCAATATACGCCGAGTATTCCGATGCTTTTGATAGCCCATTAACGACTATGTGTGTCGCATCTACGAGTATATTTATGGAGTACTTGTAGAATATGAATGTAAATCATGTTCGCGATCCACACGTCGTACCTTTGATAGCGTAAAATCACTCGCAACGACCGAGAGAAAGTATCTAAATGTTGAAATTATGAGTTATATCGTCGACAAACGAATGCTAACAAAAAGCCATATTGCGGCCGTGGCTGATTGAACGGGCATTTAACGAGCGAGTGTGATAGAGTTTAATATCGATGCGAAAACCGGAGCGGACCAGAGAAAGGAAATACGGCTTGATGCGCGCGCGCGATCAGCTTTAACTACCCGGAGAGATGAACACCGGGAGAGAGAGAAAGAGTACCGCCATTAGTTCAAAAGTTTCCCCAACAGCCTGTCAACCTGTTTTCGTCGGCGCGCTCCATCTTATTCCGGAAAGCATGCGCGACGATTGTCTTCCGCCGGATTTTCGTCGGCACGAAACTTTTAAAAGACTCGCCGTATCACTACCAGGTCGACGCCGACGAAGATCGACGTCACGATCGCTTCTCCGATAAATAAGCAGGAATACCTATATATCGTCGACTTTTTTTTTAATTGCGGTTGTTAGTCTTTGAATTTTTTTTTGTAAAATTTTAATAATTATTTGCATCATATGGATGCATATCGAAGAGATAACACTTCTCTTGTTTTATTATTACTTTAGGACTTTGAAATAATTAAATCATAATTATCTATTATTTATCCAGAATGTTTTCTTCTTATTTTCGTCTATACATATTCGATATATGTTTCGATACATGTTAATGAGGATTATTCACGATGATATGAAATGAGATGGGACGAAAGCTCTCGCGGGGAGATAATTTTCTTTAATTTCTTAGCGCGAGGATTAAAATTATATTTGTTTGCAAAATATATATATATATATGTATGTTATTTCGAGACACGATACAGACTTTCGTGACGCGAAGTTAATCCATTCCGTTGTGAGCATCAACCATGCCATCGGTTGGCAACGGTATAAAGCCGGTGTTAATATTTGATTTGCCGGTTGCCGGGCGACGATGCGCATGCTCGACGCATCTCTTCGGCACTCTCTCTTCGTGTTCCTCCCTCTTAAATCTCGCCCACCCTTATAGCAGCCATCCTCGTTCCCTCTCGCTACCCCGAGAGGAAACTCGTATTTACGTATCTGTCGCCGCTCTCTTAATGGACAGGATTTATATATCGGCGTTGCTGCGCTAAACTCGCGACTTGTGTCTCACGAATGAGAATCGATCGTGCATTTGAGCCGATTCGGCACAGGGGGGCGAAAGAGTTCAACGATCCCGCGCACGGTAACTCCGCGAAAAGGGACGATACTTTATTTCGGATAATTTTGGCCTTGTCGCTAACGTCTGGCAACTGGTCGATAAATTACGATAATTTTGATGCGGTCGCTAGTCGAGAGCGCGCTGACATACGTCAAAAAGTGTCGGGAGATCGGACTTTACGATGAACTCTTCTGCTATTCTCGTCTTCCGCTCTGCCCTTCGTGGTAACGCGACAGAAAAGTCTCGAAGGGGGTTAAACGGCGATTCTTTCCGTTCGAAACTTTTTTTTTCCACATTTATAAAACGCGAGTATCGATTAACCTTTATGGGAGCGACGTGGCGAATCTACCAATCGTGCTTTTTTTAAACGGAGATTTATTAATGCTTCTTTCTCTTGTAACGGCAAGAGAAGAGAGTCTATAGACTGCGATCATGCATAACTTTGTTTTTACCTACTTGTCTGACATTTTTCCGTGTAAAATGCATCGCGGTGCATCTGTTGTACCACGTCGATCACTAACATTGTACACTTTCTCATATATATTAAATACTTAACGTACCCTCTAATGCTAGAGGAAACTATACGATGTCGTATACTCAAGTAAGCAGTTTGATATGCGCGGATATAAACTCTTTGAAACTCTTAGGTCTGTGTATATTTATATCGAAAGAAAAATTTGTATATTTCATGAGATGTTTTTATATGACACGACTCATCAAGAATATTGAATAATTTCCAAGTTAGGCATCGTGGTATAAAACTTTTTAGCACTTTTGTTTTTATTCAGACAATTCCCTAGAAACATAAAAGATGTCGAAAAGTTTCTCTCTCTCTCTTTTTATTATACTGGAGGATATTTAAATTGTTTAGATGTGCTATAATGTTCTCTCAAATGTATCACTTTCTTCTCTTTTCTATAATCGAAAGTCAAACAATTCTGCCAGCAAAACTTATTTCAACGATTATTCTGAAACGTTGTTCCTTTGAGAAACGATGTTCGAAAGCAGATGGTCGCGGAACGATTTCGTAACGCGAAGAGAGGAACCGAGTCTGAAAATAGACGACTTTGCGGGCACGCGCGTCCTCGCTTTGTACGAGGAAACGAGAGAGGCCTGTCAGCTGATTGGAGTAGCGCCAATATTTGGTGAATGAACCGGCGGTCTCGTACCTATACGCTCTCTTCGGTAGTTTGCTTTCGCCAGGCTCGCGCCTGGCTGCAAAAAAATAAGACATTTTTGGTTTTCATCGACCAACAGCTGCAGAAAATATGATCAATTTGGATGGACGTAAGACGTAACATTTCGCGGATTCATAATAAAACGCGATCTCGAACACGGCGTGTCAGCTGTTTGCGCAATTCCGATGCCGAGGAATAGATCGTCGGCGTATTTTTTTTTATAGCATGAATTGAATGACAATCGCAAAATTATTGAAAACGATAGTAGATGTCGTGAAATTATTAGGAAATAATGAGACGCTCTTACGACATCGGGAAATATTTGCGTGTCAGAGAATTTACAGTCGCGATGTCAGTATTCCCTCGATCGATTCTACATCAAGCCCTTCAACAGCGAGTTGACTCGTTCTACCGACTTAAAGGATTAACGCGTATGACTACCCTGAAAGGCGTGCCTATTACCGCGACAAGCGGCTTTGATATGCTAATAAAGAACCAGTAACGTGATCTCGATGTCAGAATATTGTCGCCCGATAAAGATGTTAGAGACGCGCGGGACCGAAAGAACAATCGCGCGTGTGACACGTGTGTAAAACCCGACAACAGGCTTACGCTCCGGGCCAGGATTCCCCTGGGAAGATAATGAAATTTCGCATGTGCGAGAATCGAAAATCATCTTCTTTGTACGTCGGGAGCCCGAGGTCGCTTATAACGGAACACCCGGGAGGATCGCTGCCGATGGAATCTCACGGGTCAACTCGACACTGGATGCTGTTGCGTATACGTTGCAACGGATGCAAATCGCAAGTGCGGTCGATATAATAAAAACAGACACTTGCGCATATATAATATTTATACACATAACGCGGTTTCTCTAGAAACAAAAATAAAATTAATTACACAATTCGGATTTGAATAGAATAGAGAAATTAATTCAGCGGATTTTACACGCACGGAATTATAAGACGATTTTTGTTGCAGAAATAAATTAGATTAATCGAAGAATAATCGGGTGGGATGTTGCAAGTATACACAACCTCCGTTTATTGATCTCGTTTCTACGTTTTGCTCTATTTTCGACACGCGTTATCATGTACAGTCAATCGTGTCTTCTGATCATTGAACGAGGGAAAATCTAACGACACGATTCTCTCTCTATTATCGCGCTCTCTTCCGACTTATTTAGTATATTATATTCTCTCGCGCGGCCTTTCGTTTATTTATTTGCGAAACCGTTAGACTTAGCTACCAAGAACACACTATTACGTGTACGAGCGTCTCTCTCTTAGTCGACCGGCTGGCTGGCCGCAATGTTTCTTGGCACGTAGAGCGGGTCAGGGCTGGTAGTGTAGCGATACCACCGCGATAACCTTGCTCGATAAGCGTGGCGACTTGCATTTCCGTTAAGTCGTGCATCCTGCCGCGAATTGAGCTATTTACGAGCTGTATAAAATGCACCAAGCTGAGGAATCACGACGTCAAAGAATTTCATCATTGGGTGCCGATGATGAAATCATCGCGAAATTTTCTTTTTGTATTACAAGTGAGTTCTCTCAACTCAGCCTAAACTCTACTGTGACAGGAGGATAAAAACTGTCTTTAAAAATCAGTTTATAATTTTATCACATTTTTTTGTATGATTGACAGGATCCATTAAGGTAGATTATATTATAAATTTGAAAAAAAATATATTTATAATTACATTGGGGATTAAAGTACTACTAATGGAAGAACAGCTGCTAAAACATTTTCAGAAAGAGTTTAGATTCCAATTATCGCTTTCGCTGGTCCATCGCGAATTTCGGAACACGCGCGCAGCTTCCGATTTGTCCGTGGCAATTTTTGAGCTTCCCCTGAAAATTCGATCATCGAGCGTGCGTACTGGAGAGAGAGAGATGCGGTGATTAGCCCGCATATCGAGGAGGAGATGAAGCGAGGGAGAGCGGTTTCCGACTCCGGGGATAGAATCGGCGGGATCATTTCCTTGAATTTAGAAAACTGTGAAAATCCACTCTGTGGTGCGATGCGCACACGCGCACGCGAGCGGGTCAGCTTACGACGGGCAAATTGGATTTCGCGTGCGCGAAGGACGAGACAGAAATCGAATTGCAAGGGATAAAAGTGTCGGGGGGGGCAACGGAAACTGTTTCCGTTTTGGAATGTTCCCGCAGGAACGGCGTGATCGCGAGAGAGAGTCGATTCATCTACGCTAGCTTTCGTTCGACTCGACCGAGTGACTTGCGGATTGAAACCCCGGACAGGACAGATGAGTCGGTCAATATTGAACGTATGCCTCTTTTTTTTCTTTGTCATATATAAAATAATATAAGTAAAATAACGAAAACATGAACGAAAAAAGATAGGAATGGATAAAATAATTAAATTTTTATTAATTTTTTGACACACCTTATTCGCGCGCGAATAAATTCGCGAATTAATTAGTTATTTTATATCGAACGTTATATCGATTGATGTACTTGATTTCTGACCGCCAATGCATTTAAATTCTTTTTCCAATGCATTTAAAACCTTTTTTGTTCACGCTCTTCGAGGGAATTCTCACTATGAATTATCAACATACACTTTTTCTTTTGTTGCGTTCTTTTCGGATTTAACAAAAGAAAACGAGAGAGGGAATGCGAAAAGTATTCCGAGTACTGGTAATTAGCAACGCAAGAGTTCTGAAAATTTTAATCAAGCCGAGTGGCTGTCTCTTCTCGTCGCTCCTTCCAAGTCTCCGTATTTGCCACGTTTGTTCGTCGCCAGCACATATTACTCTTAATTTTGCAGAAGCCCTGTTCTCTCCGGGCTTCGTTTCCTCCTTTCCTCCTTTCCTAAGGACGAAGGATAATATTTGTTCCGAAATTTCCGGGCGAGGACTTGCTCGGTCGAAGATAGCGCCGGTTATGTATTGCATAGAGCGCGACAAAGAATGTTTGCTCTTCCTGGCAGGCTAAGGTTTCTCGTCATTTTCTCTCTCTCTCTCTCCTCTCTCGAGCCTTTAAAGTTTAAAGGGCCAGCAGAGAGAGGAAGGAAGCCTTGCGGCCCTTTAAATCACGGTAAAATTCTTGTAAAATGCTCGGAGCGTCCGCTTATACTGTGATCCCGAGAGAATTTTGAATATTATTTCTTAATTATTACGGTACAATAGTGAGGTTTCTCTGGAACAACAAGTTGCACTTTTTCTTGTCAATATTCTATACAATTCTTATTTCTTTCTTTTCATCATATGTTATTATATGTAAAACAAGATATATACATTTATAAAAGAGATTAAAGGAGAATAAAAGATGAATAAAGAATAAAAGGAGAGAATAAGAGTATTCCTTTACGGAAGTATTAAGAAAACAATAAACATAAGAAACGTCTATCTTTGTATACTTTATAAAATTTACATTATCATAACGATAGATTAATAACTTACACATCTTTCTGATATATTTAGAAATTAGAGATTCGAGTTTTTTAGTAATTTCAAATTATTTCATCTTTTTTTTTGTATGCTCCAAGTCCATTGTTTTTTAAAATCTAATCTCATAATCGATGATGGTTTTATGGCACGTGTCCTGCTAAAATAATCTTATTCTAATTGAATTGCAATTCGATTTAATTTTCTAGCATGAAATATATAAATATACATTGTCTAAATGTAAAATGTATAACTGTATAAAATCACAAAACTTTTATTCGAAAAATCTTTAGAATACTCAAACGTCTGTCGCCTGTTATGTGCATTCATCTTTTATATTTATTTGTTTCAACAATGATTAAAATAGCGATAAAATTTTTTATCGTATGTAATATTAAAAAATAATAATAATTATATCTAAAAATTATATAATTAAATATTATATCAATATCTAACATATAATTACATAATAATACAAAATCGATAATGCGATCTGGCACGACACAAAGTACCGATTGAATCAAAACCGAAGTTAACTCGCTTCCTTTTCGGAGAAGCCGGCTTTTAAACTCCCTCCGAGCGTTTCGGCGCGAGATATTTCTCTATTTACATGGTGTACCCTGCGGGGCACGATTAAAGGGAAGGAAGCCTCCCGTAGAATTCAACCGCGCGGAATAACGAAGCGGTGCGCGGGCGTTACAGATCGATCGTCCGTCCGATCTCTCTCGCCGTCGTCGTCGTCGTCGTCGTCGTCGAATGCCGGGAGGACCACGCGGTACCGTCGAGGAATCGACGGATAATCGATATCGGCTCGATTCCCGACCGTCGTCTCGCCATATGGAATAACGATGTCTTGTTAATGCTGTCGAGCGAGCGTGAAAGAGGCCACTCGTGTCGGTTTACGAGGACTGTGTGTGCCTCGTAAGGACGTTCTCTCACGCTCTCGCGTTTTCTCTCCATTTCTCGCTTTTGCGTTTTTTGCGATGACGTCACGCGGCGACGGCGACGACGTTCCCGACCGACATCGATAACGGAGAGCGTGCGTCAAAGGAACGAACCCCCTGATTTCGTTAGTTCGCGCATCGAGAGACCGCCGATACGCGACGAGGATCTCCCGACTGCACACCGACTTCCCGAGGAGAAGTCACCCCCGCGTTTTCTTCTCTTTCGCGAATCTCTCTTCTTACGAGCCCCGGTTCGTCCGGGCAGGGGACGGGGGTTGATACTCGAAAGCAACCATTTATCACTTATACAGCATGGATGGTATCGTCGACGCAGCGATTCCGGGATATAATTTATCGCGTGTTTTTGCAACGACGCGGCGTCTCGCCGCTTCCGCGCGCACGAAATGAATTCCTTCGCTCTCGCGAACGCAGCCGCCGCCGAAGGCGGCATCTTAAGTATCCCGGATTCTCTGCCGCGCGGATGCTGCCGTCCGTCTCTTCCGTTCCGTCCAAATTTCCGTTCTCTCCCCCGTCCCTTTTTCGCGCGCGAGACTCTCCGAGGTGTTTGCGAGAAGTCGAGGCGTTATTCCGTTACGTCGACTTTCGACTCGCCGCTTTCCACGATCGAGAGACCGAGAGAAGCCGACCAAGTCCTCTCTCGCGTTGCAATTTCGAGATTAGCGAAAAACGCCGGCTTTTGTTTCCGTTGGTTTTTTTTTCTGCGCTTCTCCACGCGAAACGCTATCGTCGTCATTGTCGTTGTCTTTATCCCGCGTCCCCATCGTTATTGTTACATATCTTCTTCGTTCTCTCGCGCATCCCCGAGGCAACCTACCTACCTACCTATCTACCTACTTACTCGAGATGAGGTTGGACTGTGTCGGTGTATAATACGCTTTTCCTTTGTACGAATAGTCTCGTCCGGTGAATCGCGCTTTCAAAAAAAAAAAAAAAAAAAAGAAAGTACTACGGGAGGGCGAGAGGTACTTCCTAGAATTCTGACAATGCACTTCGCCGATGCTTGACATTTTCCCCTCGTTCCTTTTCTTTTACGGCTCTTGGGCACGCGGGATTCTTTTCTAAACCAGATCCGAAAGGACGACGAACTTGTTGCAAAATTGCGTTCTCGAGAGATCGAATTATATTTTTGCTAGCAAAGAGAATCTCTCTTTTCGTTGAGATAAAAATTATTTCTTTTTATTCATATCACAAAGAAATTTGCATTCGTGTATGCATGTATAAATAATAATAATGAAGTAAATGATACGACAAATAAAATATAAAAATAATTATCTCTCTGGATCAAGCGCGAAATATAAACCATGTCGTTGTTTTTATTTATACAAGAAACGCATCTGCAAAATATCTCGCGTTTCATACATTTTCTCTTAGTGCACTCACTTTACCGAGAGATCTTTCTTAAATAAATATCGGTATCTTTCGGCCGATTCAACTTGAATCCACGTGGGATGGAAATAGGTCGCGATAGTTTACGTACGTAATAGTACGGGCGGGTATGAGGTGTCTGCTGCTTTGCATACCGAATCGCTCTCGCGACGTCCACGTTGTTACGTGAGTAACGACTTTTCGTCTACTATGGGAACGCAAGATAGCAGCGGCGGTTGTGAAAACGACGGAGACAGAGACGGAGACGGTATGATGGGGCGGCAGCGACGGCGACGGCGGCGTTGGCGCCGCCCGGGTAAGAAGATAACTTCGTTTCCTAGTCGGGAACCGAATCGACCGGAATAATTAATAATTAACGCCAGGGCGTGACCGCTTCCCTTCCTCCCTTATTCTCTAGTTCGCGGCGGCGGATGTCGACCTCGTCGCCATCATCTCGCCGCGGAAACTCCTAAAGTATCGCTCGCGTAATATATAGATAGAGAGTCGCCGAATTTCATCTCCTCGGACTTTTTAGGTTCCAGCAAAATTATTGCCTTTTGCAAAGAAAAAGAATTTTCTTATAAAAATTTAATTTCTTTATTTTACCAAATTATCGATGTAGAATTATTACAATATTATATATAATATAAAATGGGTTGTTGGAATATTGAAGAGTCAGCGAATTGAGTAAGCATTAGGATACAATTTTAGTTTTTAATTTAGAATTGCGACATTTTATGATTCTGTCTGCACGATTTTTAATTAATTCCATTATAAGTCGTTTCATCTCTCGTTTGACTTTGTGAGCCTTGTTACTTTATAAAGTTTACATTTTATCAAATAAATCGAGTAAACTAATAAATTTTGAATAAAGCTAGAAAAAGTTGACGAAACTAGGCATGATGATGCCATACATAGTATATATACCTAATATAACGAACGTTCTCACGCGTGAGCGGAAATACATGCAAAATATAGCTTGTGCGAGTCACAGATTACGTAACATTGGTCGCGGAAACTTTTTCGGCCGCCTCATCCGCGTCTTTTTTCAAACGCGCTTTTTTCTTCGCTAAAATTCCGCGAAGAACATCAAAGGGCAGCGAGTGAATGACGTCGACCGGGGATATAATGGTCGTGAAAAGCGTGTGTGATCGCGCTCAAAAGAATTCCACAGCCGGCGAGGTGTGTCGGCTCGCGATCGAATTTCGGTTACCGTCTCTCTCTCTCGTTGCCAGAGTATGAAAAGCTTCATCCTGCCGTTCAGGAGATGACCGTCGTCGCGCGGCTTTTGACGTCCCGTAGAAATAGATAAGCTCTAAAGGAATGACGGAGGAATCGGCGTGTGCGGATATTAAATCATTTCGGGAATCCTACATAGAGAGATATCGTACGGGATCGACGGATGAATGGTGATTTTTTGAGAATGTACAGCTTTTTAATAATTTCTAAAAGTCAGTCAAAAGAGTTCATTTTAATTAAGAGGATATAAGAGGTAATGTGTCATATTTTACTTAATCAATTGAAATTTATTAAAATTTAATTTTTTGTGAACGAATTTATCGCTGCGACGCGTAATTTAAAGAAGATAATTTTTTTGCACAATATAGCAAACAATCAAAAGTTTATTCGATAGTTACTATTCCATCTGTCTCGGTACGTGATTTCTCAATATCGTGCAATCGGCATCACAAACAGTCTTGCATAATACTAATTTTTTAAAGAAAGGTTAGCGTGTGAGATCATTACATCGATAACCGCGGAATCTCGACGAATGCCGTAATAACGCATCTATAACTCGTTTGACCTTCTACCACGAAATAGTCATTGTCATTTTGTCAAAAGGATTGCACAGGCATCGCTACAAAATGCCAATTTGCATGAAACATGTGAAGACATGTGTCAAAGAACATTTCGTTTTGAGCGTCGAGCCAAATTTGTCGCGACAAAGTTATCGCAAAAGCCACCGTGTTGTTAAATTTTGAAGACCTCACTGTCTAGAAACGCTCATGATCATAAATGATGCCAATTTTATCATTATTATAAATATATACTAGCAGCAGACAAGAGTAAAATAATATATTTCTATTTTCTTATTTTAATTTATATTTCTTGGCATTGAATCTTTGATTAAGCTTTGATTAAGCTTTGATTAAAATTTGTCTGTGCGCTGGAAAACAATAATTATTATTAGACTACATTTAAATTAATGCAAATTGATGAATCGCATCGCGAATAATTCAGATAATGAAGGGAGATTACGGTATCACAAGATGAGGTTCTCTATAGGAGATGTATATACTATGGAGAACATTTCTCTGGATAAAGGCCATAGTTTCAAGATTTCACTCTCAGGAACGCATTTTCGAGACGACTGTCGTTCGTATCATCGTAATAGGACGAGTCCGTATCGCGCAGAGACCCGAGCAGAGGCTGTAGATTTTCTCGAAATGACGGTCGTGTCGCGTCCATCGTGCGCGATCGCCGGGCAGAGGCCATCGGAGACCAATAAATCGCGCGCGGATATCGATCTTTATTACGGTAGAAAATAGAACGGCGAATGGGAGGTATATGCTCGTCGATGGTTTATTTCTCCTCGTTTATCGCGTCGAATTTGTTCGTGACGCGTGCAAAAATTCGGTCCGCGTCGTGCTATGAACGACAGGAAACTGCATTTTTGTTCGGCTTCGATTCAAATCAATTTGATTTACTTATCGCTGATTAATTAAATTTTCTTATGCGTATATTCATTTATTCTATAAAACTGAAATAATTTATACCGTGAGATCTTTTGTATAATTTATCATGCTATTCAATAAATAATTTTTTTTAAATATATTTCGAAAGATACTTAAATCATGTTTTTATACTTGGATTGGTACAACAAGTTTTAATTCGCAATGGTACGCTCAATTGAATTCGCTGTTGAATAATTGAAATATTAGATACGACAGACTTTTTCAAGATTAAAGTGAATCGAAAGTTTATCATTGCGTCATTTAACTTGCACTGAAATGGATCATCTAGCACACAGCTGAGATTACGCAGCGCGCAGCAAGCTCTTCGTTCAGAAAATGAATCGAAAGTTTATTATTGCATCGTCTTATTTCAACCGAAGTGATTCAGTGAGCGAGACAATGCTGAGAGATATAGCGAGTCTACCGTTCAGATATCTGACGAGGTAAATCGAGCCCGGATGCAATTTGAAAGGCCGCGAGATGCACAGCGACTGGTCGTAAGTGTCGGTCGTTTCTTACGTTACCGGGTCCTAATTTATGCCCCAATTAGATCACCCCGGCGAAGAAACGTGTCGCTCGTAAAACCGCGCGTGACCGACGCGTGAAAAGTCGCGGAAGTCGGAGAGAGAAAAGGTATTCGGAGCAGCAGCAGCCGTCGTCGTCGTTTGATATGGATTAGGACCGATATCGTAATCATATCCTTCTATTCCGCGATCGTTTATCTTCACTCACATAAATAGCGTCGTATAATTCAGTATTGAATCCGATCGATCCGTAAAATAATTTTCTTTAAATCGTCGACATCTTATTCTTTTTTCGACCTGTCCCTTCTCGTTTCTTCTGTTCGTCGATTTTTCTATTTTAGAGAAGCTTGGAGACGCCGATATTAATCTGCTCTCGTCGATATTCGCTACTTTTTTTTCTGTCGAGCTACGATTATAGCAACTGGAGATTTATATTAAATTTGTATTTAACATGTTCGTACCATTTTTAAGCGGAGGATTAAGTCGCTATTTTCTCCGTTATGTGTCTCGGGAAGATTTTTTTACGACGGCTTTACCTGCGAGCTAATTTACGAGATTTCCCGCGAGTCTGTTACATCTTTCAGAGTAGCGCGGTTTAGAAACATGCGTAGGAAATCGATTATTTCGCAGGTGCACAGGTAGAGCAGCTTCGTACTTTTGATCGACACCGGTAACGTATTGTTTTAGCGCTTGAGTTTACTGGGTTAGGATATCTAGAGTGGAATGCTCGCTATACGGACTTCTTGGCTCGGGTCCAAAAAGTGCGGGTTTCCCGGGCGCGTAACCACTGCTTTTAGTACTACAGACTGAACTATATACAAGAGGAGGAAAGAAAGACAGAGAGAGAATGCGAGATTATTTTCCTTTTCCGTCTTTTCCCTTTCTGTTTTACCCGATTTTCTCCCTCTTCTCTCTTCTCTCTCCCTGTTGCGAATAGAGAGGTCTTCCACCCTAATAAAATAGTAAAGCTTGTTGGGACAACACGTGACAGTCGATAGGAAACCGTTCGCCATTCGATTCCGATCTGAGGAACGATCCGTGAAAAAGTGTTTGAGGATTGGCCCGAGGCCGCTTAAATCCTCGTAAAGTACATTGCCCTTTCATTTCTTATCGCCGTTTAAAGGGCCGTCCCTTTCATTCGCGCTTTAACGGAGAACGTTTATAATTCTTTCAATGCTTCCGAAATTAGTTTTGGCAATAATGTCGTTTCTATCAGATTACTCGATATACTTTGCACAAATATAAATTTTTGGTTAAATATTAAATAATAAAAAAGAGTTACTTAATAAAAAATAATTATTTAGCTCTGCTTGTTTACATCGCTTCTTTCTTCAGAAACTTTATCAGTTATTTTTAGAATTCGTATATTGACGTTTGATATTTTATATATATTTTGCATGAAATGTATCGGGTGATCAAGAGATAAATTTGTTTTTTTTTTTTTCCAATGTTGGTTCTACGGAGAAAATACTTTTAATCAAGTTTTGGTGAAAGACGCGGACGCTTCTTTCGCTAGAATTCGCTCACGTAATGAAGCACCGGTCGTTGCACAATGACACGGCATTGTAACCGCGAAGGTTCTTTCTCGCAAACTCGCTCGGGGCTTCTTCCTGCGACAAAAATATTTTCTGAAAATCGCCACGGCGCTTTTCCGCTACGCGCAACTGGCACTCGTCCCTTTCTTTGGACGTGAGAGCACCGAGTCCGTTCGTAATTCAAAGAGCCTTGGTAGAACACGAGAAAGCAGCGAAAGAAGACGTGACACGAGAAGCAGCAGATAAAAAAGAAACGAAAAAAAGCAATTTACGGATGTACATTGTTTTAAAGTGAGAAGCGCGAAATTGCTGCTGTATTTTATTGACACCCCATCGAGAGAGAAACGTCAAAACATCAAATATTAAATCGAATAATAAATCATTTAAAATATCAGTAATTATGTCATAAATGATTTTTTATTAAATACCGAATAAAATATGAAATCTCCTGGGAAAAAATACTTGTATTTTATATTCGACGCAGAACTAACACTACCGTAAATTGCACGTGTAGCGATATACGCACGAGAACGACTCGTATTGGAAAGGTGTCGGTAATTATATATCTCGCTCTATATAATCTATGTTGCTCCGGAAGTACGCACTTCCGCGGACATCGAATTGTTACGATTCAGCACGTTTGATGAATGACATTGTGAAATGTCGAAGAAACAGCGAGAACCGATGACATGACAAACGGAAAGAAGACAAAAGGACCGACGAGCGTGACGCCGCGAGCGACGAAAGAAACGATGAGTGTCGAATGGAAGAATTGCACGAAGCATATAGAAAGGAAGAAATTATAAAGAACACATCTAACAGCGTTTCACCAGCAACGGAAAGCCCGCATATCCGTCATTTACAGGTTACAGGTTTCCGCGATAATCGACACCTTTCTTCGTCGAAATTGCAAAGAGATAAAAATTCGTAGCGCTCTGTACGAATTAAAAATAATGGTGCAAGAGAAGCGGATAAAAATGGGGAAAACTAGTATATTACAAAATTTTATTCTGTTTTAACATCCCACATATGTGAATCTGCAATATGAATATTCAAAACTGATAGCCGCATATTGTGTATTAGAGGTCAGTTTCGCTTTGTTTTTGTTTCGCGAATTAATTTTTTTAACATTCTTTTTTTTTTAAATGAGTGATATTTTATCAGACGGAATATAACGATAATTCATTAATCTATAGCCGTGACCTGCGTTACGTTGCATATTCGCATGCGCGGTAAGAAGTGCGTGTGTCTAAATCCGGCATCGTTAACGATGTTAAAAAAAAAAAGAGAGAAAAAAAATCGTAGCCGTCGCGATTGATTAACGGTGAATCTAAAGGCTTATAAAATGCACGATTATAGCAATATCGACGGATAGTAGGATTTGGACGAATATATTTTGCTATCCTATACTACGGCTGTCCGTCCGTTCGTTTGCACGGCAAATTTATTGCCGAAAATAAACCGCGCGTCGTCTACCAACCTAGTGCCAACTAGTGCCATATGGTACTAGTGGACTGGAAAGAGTTAATAACGAAACGCACGCGCGTGACTACGACGATGAGACGACGCGTTCGTGATACATGTCAAGTTAACGGCCATGCCGCTCTACAAAGTTGGCTCGTAAATTCCGGCACGCGGCACGTTTCATATTCCGAGCGATAGGATACGGGCGGCTGCGAACCTTCCCTTTCCCGCGGACGTGCACAGCAATAATATCGAGAAAACTTATTCGATAGTGTCCGAGGGAAGAAGTTATGGGGTCCACTTTGAAGTGAATTATCTTTCGCTGCGCTCTTCTTCCGAAAACTGCCATGCGACTCTCTCTTTTTCATTGATACATTCTCGATCAGCAATAAAATGATAGGGGAAAAAGCTGTTTACCCGAATGAAGGAATACGTGCTCTTTTTTTATTTTTATTTTTTTGACAGATGAGATCTCTTTACTTTTCTTCTCGAACACAAAACTCGCGACTCGCGATTATCCCGAACGCTGTTACGAGAGGTTTTCGTCGGTGATCCGCGGCAAAATTGCGCTCGCATCGCGTAATTGCGGCGACTCCAGTCGGCCTTGCACGCCGCACGTGCACGGACACGGGAATTTTCCTCCGGGCGCACCATTAATCGGAACGAGCGTGCGATCCCGGGAACTGATCAGCGTAAAATACATTTTATCAAGTTAATCACGGTAAGAGAGGAAGGGTACCGAAAAGGGTGGCTATCGAGGACACCCGGGGGCGAAGGGGACGCAATAAATGCACGCGGTCGGATATCGGCGAAAAATACATCGTGGATCACCGCGGACGGCACCGCCGGCGCGATTAACGAGCGCGCGTTACACCGAAAGCCCATTTCGCCGATATTTTCGCAATTATACTACGGACGGATGCTCCGGCGCGGTGTGAAATTTAGCGTGCCGCGTCACAATTATACGGTCGCGTGTAATCGCGCGTATAGTCGCGCGCGAGCCGTTCGCCAAGATAAGCGATGTTAACGCGATTCACGATCAGCTGTGCTCTTTCTCTTTCTCTCGTCCTTTCCGACGTTAAATCCTTCGCACAGCGAACTCGCGCGATTGCCCTCGACCGTATGTCTAACCAGCATATGACAAACAATGTAGCATATATTATAACTTGGCGTGAGACATTAACATGTCTCTCGATAGCATAATTTAACAGAGCATAGGCTGAAAGATTGACAAAGGACCCCGCACAAAATACATAGGAATTTGGCTTTCAGTGGAATTGGCTGAATTTTTGATATGTTGTAGTTTAAGACATTCTAATCAAAAGACTGAGTTACAACCAGTCAAGTCGGTTGTTTAGCTTTGAGCCTATTACATTTTTTTGTTCAGCAGATCATAAGCTACAACATAGAGAAAACCAGCTGATCTTATTAAGATTCAATTTTATATGATTAGTACGGGATTTTTGAACTTATATAAAATCCTAGATGAAATTGAATCCCAATAAAATCAACTGATTTTCTCACACGTTGAAACTTATGACTTGCTGAACAAAAAATGAAATAAGCTCAAAGCTAAATAATAGATGGTTACTGATTTACAGCCAGTCAAACACGAAAAATTAGGACTTTGCGAGTTGTTTGACTGGTTGTAACTCAGTAACTGTCCATTATTTAGCTTTGAGGCTATTACTTTTGATCAGAATGCCTTAAACTATATCAAAAATTCAACCAATTCCACTGAAAGCCAAAATCCTATGTATTTTGTTGCGGGGGTCCTATTGTGACAATTTTTGTCTCGATATTATTAATTAATACTATTTATTATTCATATTATTAATATGAATCAATATTATTCACTCGTATCAATTTTTTTATCGACCTCTATGTTTAGAATACCATAGGGAGATGCCTAGAGTATGCGTAATCGCGTAATTCCCGACCATTACTATTATCGCGGTCGTATAGATTAATTGTTTAAAAAAAAAAAATAGAAAAAAGAAAGCTAAAAACACAGAGGAGAAGAGAAAAAAGTGCAACGCTTGCGCGTGTTTCGTAACATACTAATTCCGAGCCTCTCGCGCGACAAGTGCGTTTCGATCTATATATAGCGATGATGCGGGATATATACACGCCACCGCGACCTAATCGCCGGTTTCGTCTCTCTCTCTCCTCCGCGGCCTTCTTCCTGTCCCTCTTCTTTACCTCTTTTCGTTCCCATCGGTCCGCGATTTCCCGCAGTCCGCGTCACCATCCGTCCTCCTCCTGGGGTTTGCCCGACACGAGACCCTCTCTCTAGTTTCGCGCTCTATTGCGCTCGTATGTGCACGGACACGTGAGCGGACGCAACGCATATATTACAGCCGTCTCGCACGTTGATGGAACGCGCTCGTCGTCAACTTCGCCTGACAGACAGTTCGGCGGCATGCCGATATCTCATGATGACGCACGCACATGCATGCATGTGCGCGCGGTTCTCTTCGCATCGCCACGTTGCGCGAGCAGATAGCGGCGGATAGGAACGGACTCGCTCGGCCAACACCCGTGCGGCCTCTTTATCGTGAAATAGCCACGTTACCGAGGAATATAATTAACCCACTGGCCGCGGGAATGTATAATTCGATCAGCGAGGGCACGTCGGTTTTCGCGACTTAATAATTTTCATCGTTATTAATTTATCAACCAAGAGCGAGCCTCCAACTTTCTGCCTAAGTAAAGTCGGCAGAAGAAATGAGCAGAAGGAGAAAGGAGAAGTCTTACATTTACATTTCTGAAATCCATTATGCAATTTAGAATTATTAAGCTATAAAAGAATGTATAATTTCATCCGAGCTCGTTAGTTCACCTGGCTTCACGATTTATTTATCGACAAATGAACTTCGAATGAATTTGAATTTCTATTGAAATCGACGGGAAATGAACAAAGGAAGGAACGGTCCATTGTTACATATTAATCGAGATTAATATCCTTAACGTGCAACTTGGGTTACGCAAGACTTTGAGAATAAATTGGTCCGTGTAAAACTGAAAGAAGCAGCTCAGCTACTTACGCGAATAGAGGCATAAACGCTCTCTCTTCTCTACCGAGTTTCCGAGTCATCAGTTAAAGCCCATTTTCGCATGACATTAAGTGTCTCGACATTTGCGGTTGCGCCAGTGTGCCGTTATTAGCGTTCATTATATTTCGCGACCTCGCGACATACGGCAGTCGCGTTACAATACCGCGAAAATGAGTCTACGAGGCTTAAACGGGCTTTGTCTCTCCTCCCTCGTCGATACGGGAGACCGATGCTGAAATAACGACGATTTGGAATACAATTGTTTCGTGAAAGAACATGTATCGCAAACGTGACGTTTCATACTCTAATTGAATATTATTTAATTTTCTATATTTTACACATTTTACGATATTGCATAATTTACGTTATTACTTGTATAAATTAATATCGAATTTATTATTATTCTCTCTTTTTTACGTGTGTATAATTATTATTTTTATTATTATATTTCTATATTTTTATATCATTTTATTATCGTGACATTTATCGTATATGATTAATGGCGCTAAATTAAATTGTATATATATATATGTAATTAAATGAAAAGACACAGGGATAGAGAGAGAGAGAGAGAGAGAGAGAGATGGGTGTGGCAGACATGGTGGTAGAAACGTAAATGCATTGCTGCACGAACGCGACGATATTTCTTCGAGTGCACCGCGAGGTATCGGAATATCGGGAATGTTACATTAGCGTTCGCGAAAACTCGCTTAACGAGAATGGCGAAAACTCGCTTCGGAGATGGCGAAAACGAAATCACGTACGAGAGACGACGAGGATGAGGACGGCTCGCGCGCGTATCGAATCCTTCCGAGACGACGAAAGTTTTCGCTCGCGGTCGTCAGCGGCAGCCGCGTTCCCGGCAAGTCGGAAATTTCTTTGGCAGGCACGTAGGAAATATCGTCCAACTCTTACGGAGAAGCCGGCGACGAAAACTTTCCGGCAATGTTTCCCGATTTGACGTAGATAGGTGCAACGCGTCGCGGTGTTCTATCTTCGAATATATATAAAAATGGGGGGGTTCCCCCCCTTTTGTCCCTCTAAAGATCCTTATTGGATTAATATGACGCGGACGAATTGATTCTGATTTTTTTCTTCTCGCTGCTTTGTCTGTATCTCGCTGGCTGACCCGCGAATTCTTTGCGCTCGAATTTCAAAAATCATCAAAATCGGACGTCGTTGAACGCCGAAGGTTCGATGGATGCTTGGCGCGTAACAAGCGCGAACAAACGATCCTATATACATATATAATCTGTCGATAAATCGAGTCCGCACGCGTTTCATTAACGCGCCGCCGCTATTCACGGTCCCCGGCATTCGGCCAATATTCGAACGTAGAATATTTCGGGTTGTCCGTCGGTCTGAACCGCGATCGCAACCGCGGTTACTACGAAACCCTCATTATTCCCGACAATGAAATCCCATAGAATCGACTCGTCTCGTTACTCGTCCTAGTTAACTGACGCTAATTATGATTCCGGGAACCATTAGCCAGCCCATTGTTCTCTCTCGTGCAATGGATGCGCGATGATACCGACCGCCGTCAGGCTGTTCGTGTGTTTATGGATAATCAATTCCGCACCGTCTTTCATTAGTTCTGATCCTTCTCTTCCGTCTGTCGTTTCTTTTTCTCCTCGAGAATCCGAGAACGCGAGTAACACCACTGTTTGTTGTTCTATCGTGGAAATGTCAACAAAGTGTTCGATGGAAGAGAATCTATTCGATTCACAAATGAGATGGATTCGCGCAATTAAATTCGCGAGCGTTTTTTTCTTCTTAAGGTGTTAAAAATTGAATTGCCTCATCGAGGAATTGCATCCGACGAAAATCGATTCGCATTTTCCGAACGAATGCATCTTGCATCATTCGCAGCGCGCGCGATGCTACCGAGTGCCGATACTTTTTAAGATTCGATTGGCGGGAGTCGAATGGGTATCGATTTTGCAACCGCGAAAAGATGGGTATTTACGCGGCGCCGATATTTCCACGGAAATGCAGTCTATTTCGGGGAACGATTCGGAGACGATGAAGATAGAATCCGATCGAACAGAGAGCGCGGGATCCGCAGCTTGTTGCTAAGGAGAGCAGGAGGAAGCGGTGTCGCCGCCCGTTTGATAGTGGAGGACACGACGTCTCTGCAGTCTGGGGTGGCGTGAAAGGGGGCGGTTGACGGCGGGGGGTGAACCGCTGGAGTTCTCTGAGGCTCGCTCTCAGTTGGTTCAGTGGGACATATCGATCCAGCGAGCGGGGTGAACCCCGTGATGGAAGCAGGGTTGGGAGGGTGAGAGAGAGAGAGAGAGAGAGAGAGAGAGAGAGAGAGAGAGAGAGAGAGGGAGAGTGTCGACTAACCCAACCATCCAAAGCGCCCAGCCGACGAACCATCCAGAGCAAGCATGCGTGGTTTTCCCCTTGCCGCTGGTTCCACCCTTCCCCTCGCTGTCTCTTCACCGCCAACACGCCGTTCACCCCTTCGAGGGGGGGGGAGGAAGGGGAAGGAGAAAGCCGGTCGAGCCTCCCCTTTGTACCAGCAGCTATATCCTGGACAAAGAGCCATCGCCGCTCTTCGACGAAAGGAAGACGGAGAGGATAAGTCTCGCGAACAAAGGAATCTTTCTCCCCGTTTCAATTAAATACTCATCGATACTCGGCGCCGCGAAGTGTTTCCGCGATTCGCGCTCGCGAGAACAGGAGGAACCCTGTCGTCCTCGATAAAGATAAATCTGTGTCTCCGATGTTTCGTACTCTATGTGTACCATCGTCATCCAAAATTCTCATCTCGCGTCGAGCGCGATCTGCATATTAATCTGCGAGCACATCGCACATTGCTACCAGCGATGACGTCTTTGAATTAATAGTAACGCTGCGTACAGCACTCATAAGCGACGAACGTTGAGCAATTTGTCGTAAATCTTGACTGCTCGCCGGCTCGAACAATGAAACTTGGAATTGGACGTTCACATTTAGCATTAAGTGCGCGGAAACCGCGTGAATGTGGGGCATGATAAACAGGAAATGATACATTGGTCTCTGCGAATTTTATCCCATTGGCGAAAACGCTCTGAGAGAGAAAGAGAGAGGGAGAGAGAGAGAGAGAGAGAGATAGCGAACACGCAAGCAGGGATGATAGTATCGATTTTGCGAGTCGCTAACGTAAGATATCAAGGTTTCGCGGCGCGGCTCGTATCTCGATGTAGGGTTTCCCCTTTAGCGAGAAGATCAGCGAGACCGCTACGGTGTCTTGGCGCGATGGCTCTTCCTCGTCTCTGTGATTTATAGCAGCCTCCGTGATCACGATAGTTACAACGTTAGTAGTAGTGGAGGTGGGTTGTGGACGGCGGTACATATTCGCGTTTGTACCCCTTGCTGATGAAACATATACATATACGGTGTCCCCGGATCTCTGTATTTTTTTTTTCGTGTTATGTTTCGGATATTCTTCCGATATCGGATCAGATTTTTTTCATCTAAAAGTTGTACGTTAATAATTTAAAATAATTGGATACCTATATCTTTATCCAATATAATGCGATAAATTTATAATATTCAATATTATAAAATTTTAAATTCTCGGTAAATCAATATTTATAAAAATATATGATAAGAAAATTATACGTGCAGGCGAATTTCAAGTCCAAAAATATATTAAAAGTATATCAAAGTTAGCAAAGTAAAATTCAATTTTCCTTAATGAGAGTATGAATTATTTTTATATATTACTTTTACATTTATTTTCAAATATCTATGACTATTATTTGAATTGAATTTTTATTAAAATAAATTTCCAGTTAAAATTTTATTTACTTAATCGACTTAAGATGAGACTCACGAAGATATATAAAGATTTTTTTACAGTCACTTAAAATTGAAAAACTTTCACTCTATGTTTTCCTTTAAAAAGGAAGAACTTGCTCTAAAATAAATAAAAAATTAAATAATGAGCTTGAAAAAAATGCAATTAAGGGACCCCCTATAGAAAGTACAGAGGAAAGTTGTGCGATTATGTGTTATGCGGCCATGTTTATACACGCGTCTTCGCTAACCACGATCCGCCGTCGCGTGTCGTCGTAATTCTTAATAAAGTTTTACGATCCCCGTAGAGATGTAAATTACTTGTCGCTGCGATTAATAATAGCGTAATAATACCGCCGTGGTCGTAAAGAGTTCCGGGTCCTTTGCAAAGCGCTTTGCTATTTGCATATTACCTCGCGTGTCACAGGGACGATTGATAGAAAAATAAAGAATCCGCTTGGAGGAACCCGTTCTTTGCGATACAAGCGAATTTAGATCGTTGCTATGCCATGCGAGCAATTTTGAAAAATTATTTAAATAGAATTGTGCGAGAGTAGAGATATGTACAAAATATTGAATATTACATATATAATTTATTTTCTACAAAAGTTTGCGATATAGTTAGTAATATTCGCGACACATATTTTAGAAAAATACTAATACTTCATCATCGACTCGCACTTTACACCTATGTTTGTTTCAGTTGCGCGGAAACAGTGTTGACGTCACACTGCTCTACTGTATTAGTCATAAAATTTGCTGTTGTTGCTATAATCTGATACGAAACGAACTGCGAACATGCTCATTACACATCATGAGAGATTAGCACGCGTATATACTATCATAACGCAAATTGTGCGCGATTTATTATTCACATGACGTGCAGTAGTGTCATCAAAAATATACAAATTGCTTTTACTTCTTTTTTATATGCAGGTTTATTGTGCGAACGCTAAAGTTTATATTATAAGACAAGATATTCTTGTTGATATTCCTCAACATATCTTTGATAAACGAAATTTCATATTATACAATTATTAATATAGAGAGTAAATGGTGAATTTCAATATTGACGTAATAAATATGTGGAAAGAAAAATGTAGAAAATTGGAAAGAGAGAACTAGCTGGTTCGATACGAGATGCATGTATGAAAATATGAACGATGCGCTGTAGGGAATGTTACACGAATTGGCACGGAAACAAAAAGTACACACACAAAATAGCATCTCGCATATGTGTATGTAAAAATAGTTTTTTTCGCCGGAAGTAAGAAATTTTATGAATTGTTGCGTTGATATAACTGACGTGGTAGCGTGACGCAATTTCGTAGCAGTATAAGCATAAAAAGTATATTATCGCTGATAAGTAAAATTCGATCGTTCTAAATTGATTCTCTTTCTTTCTCTCTCTTTCTTCTTATTCATTTTTATTATCTAGAGCTGTCCATCGCATTGTCTTTTCAGTTCGATAACGCTGCATATTTTTTTACAATGTCACAGATTATAGCGCGACTTTAATAAGCTTTTTCAGCAAATATCAAAAGTTAGTTTATACATAGTTAATTGTTGTATCAAAAGTTAATCGTTATATATGGAGACATTTTTTATAAATATCTGCAAATTAATAGCATTTTTGAAATATAAAATATAAAATGGTTCAGTGGTTTTTAAAATAAAGAGGAGAAGTCTATGCGAAATACAAATTTATAATAATTATTATAATATAAATATATAATTAAATATCATTTACCAGGGATCTTTTATTTAGAGATATGTGTTGCATATATATGCAATTCTTAAGGAACAATTATAATCTTAATAGTCTATACTCGCTCTCTGATCTCTATTACAGTAAATGAATAAAGCTTTATTTGTCGAGTGAGAGAAGTCTTTGCGAAAGAGACAAAATTAAAAAATGACAATAATGCTGTAAATATTTGTTCGAGGAATTCAGGAATCTCAAAGGCATTTAAAACCGTGGGAGAGATTTGCGACCTTAATTTGCGATCGTGTTCTTGCGACGTATCGTGTCCGCGTGCCAAAATCGCAGGAATGAGAGATGGAACGACATTGCGAGTGGCAGAGCGGAAACTTAGAAATATCTCGAGGCCTCTTTAAATAACGCACTTATTTCCTCGCGTGTCACTGGGTTACCGTGTTTTCCCCGCAAAACCCACGGAAGAAAAAGTTTGCGTCGTGAACCTCCGTCATCCACCCTTCCTCTTTTTCTCTCCCTTCTCGGCCGCTCTCTCCCCGAGAAACCTTCGTATGTTCTTCGGCCTATAAACGGGTTCACCCGTCGTCCGGACGACGATATAGAGAAGAAGTAGAATAGCCTCGAAAGGCGGGGGAGGGTAAGAAACGCTGAGAAGAACAAAGTCGAACCGAGAGGAAGAATTATATCGCATCTAAATCATATGTAGCGCAACATCATTTCGTTTATTCACGTTTTACGGGTTAGTGGGAAGGTGAGGGTGATGCAACGAGGGACGAGGTTCTCTCCCTCATCGCGATACATTCTTTCTGCTCGCTGCTATCTTCCTGCCCTTCTTTCCCTCTCTACTCCTTCTTCGAACCCAAGCGTGTCTTCTCTCCCCGGTGAGTCAATACGGAAAATAAAAAGAAAATCCATACCCGGGCCAGAGCGACGCAAGTTTTTCCTTTCGACGTCGTCGACGTCATCGTCTTCGTCGCAGTTGCTGTTGAAACGATCCTTTGATAAAGCAGCGATGCATGCAGATGGTCTGTATAGAAGAGACGGGCTCAATAAAAAACGGTAACAATGGCCTGGGTGCGAGGTAACGCCAGGCTAGGGCTTGAAAAAAACGGGGTGATGGAAATCGCTGAGGGGTAGGACAAAGAAAGGAAGGAAAGTAGATGATCTTGTAAGAACGTCGCAACGTCAATTTGACTGATTTAACTTAATCCTGTTTTCTTTTTAATTTTGTTTTTTACCCACTAATTCTCATTTTTATATCTAGTTTAGATAATCTATATTCCATGACATAATTTAGATTAAAATCCATTTATAATCTTATTATATGTAAAACAAAGTCTTTATTATAGCCTATTCTGGTCGGCGAGCGACAATATGCCGGTTGGTTCAATTCTCTTGTAATTATTCCTATGCGCACTAAATTCCTAAGTGCTCGGTGTATACAGGGTCGGCTTCTCCCCCTTTAAGCGCGCTATAATGAAGCCTCCTCTAAATTGTACATTAGACTACAACGCGGCGTCATTTAATTTTGTACTCTTCTCTCAGAGAGGATGAGTCGAAAATGACTCCTCGTCCTCGTCAGTCTCAGACCGCTCGTCATTCTTTCCAGACACGGTACAATTTTCTTCCCATTCTCCTTCAAAGTAGCGCTCTCCGTTGTTTCCAGCAGGCCCAGAGATTTAACAGAGTCCTCTATTTTTCTTTCTTTCTTTGGTTTTTTTTTCTCTCTCTCGTGGCTGCGCTGCTCGTAAAATTTTTAAAAGCATCCTTCGGCCAGTTTGTCTCCTGCCGAGCTATTCCCCTCTGCCTGCCACCATTACTCGCTTCTCTTTCTGTCTCATTGCGCGGGACGACGCGATCATCGGCAGAGCCAACACCCGACGTCCGAGGAAAATCACGATAATCCCCCCCAGTCGTTCGTAAAATTTGGTGCGCTCGTAAAACCGAGAGAGACGGTAGTTACGTGCGCAAGGGGGGTATAGAGGGAAGGTTATGAGTGGCCCGATGGAGGGAGAATGATCCCTTCCCGAAACGTTCCCGCGGTAGCCCTGCCCCGATCGTAAAATCCATCCCGAGCCGCAGGGACTTTGCCTTTCGTAGAGACGTACTTGGGGCGTTTCCGAGTATCGATCCCCGGACTGCGAGATCGCGTTTGCAGGCCCGACAGCTAGTCCCGAGATAATCGCCGAGCCGAGCTTACTTATCTCGGAGCGTCGGTGGTGCAACCGGACCATAAAAACAGACTGTACCGAAAATTAGTAAAAATTCGTTTTCAGAAAGCCGTAATGAAAGGCTCGAGCAAAGCCAGCAGTTTTATTGCGGGTTTTTATTGAGATCCCTTGTTGCTTTCGTTTGCAGAAAATTTATCCAGAGTTTAGCTTAAGCATCATCGTCGGGGTTGCAGCTATGGCTTTAATCCCACGAGATCGATCGAGAGAACGAAGTTGATCTCGTGCAATCACGAGGTGGATTTCCAAGGATCGTTCCTTCTTCCTCCCCGCAGATCGTAACATTTTTACGTTCCTTTGTGCCGTCACTTCCGGCTTTCGTCCTTTCGTCGACTAGATCGCGACCCGCGCATCCTTTACTTTTTCCGATCGCATATTCGTGAAATTTTACGTTCGCAAAATGCATTATTTAAATCACCGTCGAATAATTCAAGATTTATTTACAGATTACGAATTCGCTCGAAATCGAGAGGCAAAAGTCGTGAATTCGCGGAGCACAATCGCGCGAAATCGTCTCTATCAAATTATTCGTTTTGCGATTCGAAAAAAAATGTAGGATCGTCTCTGTCGTCCTTCGGAAAGGACGCTGCGACGTAGCAGATCGACACCGTTTAACTGTGTGTCTCTCTCTCTCTCTCTCTGTATCTCGATTTTTACGAATGCCAGAAAGACATCTTTGCGTCCATCCGGTCGTGAAAAAGTTGTCTCGTAAAACCAAGAGCGGATCGAGCGACAACTTTCGTCTCGGGTCCTTATATCCGCTATTTTCCGCGAAGAAATGACGAAACTTTGGCGCTCGCCGAATTTTCCTCGCCCGATCGTTCGTTGTTCTCGCGGCTAACAATAAGCTCGATTCACGTCTTAAGTTATGCGAATAATGTTGTTACGCCTCAATTAATAAGCGTATCTTTCAAGATAATCATTATTGATATTGATATCTCGTATAGGCTTTTATATTTCCAATAATATTTTATTTCTTTCTTGATACGATCTTGAAATGTGCAAAATGTGCATAATCATTTAGCCTTGATCTAAGATCGACATCGATTTGCTGTTTATTTTCTCGCGAGAAAGAGAATATTCTAGTCAGAAGAAAATAAAACATTTTACCGTTTTACGGCCACCATATCTTGCCATCCGAAAATGATTTTAAACTTGCGATTTACATGAGAAAAATATAATCGTTTATTTTTATGTAAATCACCGCCGTGTTATATAATTCGGTTTTACATAGTCAACTCTTAGTGGATATCTCATTATTAATTTTTTAAACTCATTGTTAAAAAGTTACAGAATATTTGTGTTAAAACTGTTTTATAATAATGTTAAATTGAGAGACACACATGTCTACGCGTACGATTAATTAAACCTCAATTAATTATGATACAGTATCGCGCGCGTGGTAATATTTATTTTTAGAACGCGCCGCGGCAGAGATGAATCCTTAATTGGTGACGCGGAAAAAGATTGACACAATTGAAGATAAACAACTTTTTCTCTCAGACCGTTTATTATACTTTTTATCTAGATTTTCCAAGAATGATTTTGCGAACGTAATATTAATTAATTAAATCTATTATCTAATATGTCTAAGAGAATACACAAAGTAGGAGAAAAGTATCATTTTTCGTGCATTGAAAAAATAATACTTTCAATTATTTATTAATTCTTATAAACAAGACTCACGATAGGAGATGAACCGAAGCTAGCAGGCAAAGTTCAATCTTCATATACGTTCCCGGATTAATGAAAATGCGCGCGACAAAATGAAACGCCAGCGTTGGGGGCGGCCCAATCGAGATACGTAATGAAATCCCGACGTCTCTCGTTAGAGAAACGAATAGTCTTTGAAGAATGTCGTCGCCTCGACGACGATATTCGAGCTGACCTCGTTTCGTGACGGCGAAGACGTTAGCGGAGAGACGTCCTCGTTCTCGCTCGCGCCATTTGTCCACCGAGCAGCAGCCGGCTATTTTTGGTGTTTTATTCGGGCACCCGATTTCTCATTCGCCCCTTGTTATCCACCCGAAGCAATGAAACACACGCGAGAGCGTTGTCTCGGCCACTCGAGAGAAATCAATTCCCCGCTTCCACCATTAAATCCCGTATCGCTGCGCTCGCAAAAATCTCGGCGCAATCTCGCGCACGGAGGCGAATCTCTCGGCGATGTACAGATATAAGAGAAGAAGAGAGAGAAAGAGGGAGGGTATTTCAGTGTGTACTTTGCATTATTCGTAGAGTCGCTCGTTAAAATGGCGGCGCCGCCGCGGAAGAAAATTGACTTTAGAAAAGCAACCTCGTTCTTTCCCGGAGAAATGTCTTTGAGAATATTATCCCGATTAAAATAACAGCTTCTGTCTTCTTCATCGATGAACTAATTTTACGATCAACTAATGTAATCCCAATGGCTTTCCCTTAATAAAATATTAATCCCGACTGTTCGCGCGTACCGATAGGTAACTTTTATATATTTATATATATACGATAATAATCATTCAAGCGATTGTATCGCAAGGATATTTTATTCTCGCGATTGCCTCACGATGTCTCACGATTCGAAGCTGTCCAAGAATCGCAAATATATAATTTTTTTCACTATCGATTATTTCTC
Source organism: Prenolepis imparis (assembly GCF_030444845.1). Lineage (NCBI taxonomy): Eukaryota > Metazoa > Arthropoda > Insecta > Hymenoptera > Formicidae > Prenolepis > Prenolepis imparis. The sequence continues at coordinate 12,936,025 of NW_028141165.1, read as the reverse complement.
GCAACGGGGTGCGTCCTTTGTTCCGAAGGATCCCGTACTTTCGGCTTTAAGAAGCTCTCAAAGGAACAATGGATACTGTTTGTCGCACAAAATTCGACCACGTGCCATGGTTTCTAGGGGGAATATATCCTTTCTAAAATAGTGGTAGTATGCTGGTCGGTGATGACGGTGGTGGTTGAACTCTCTCTAGCGCGCGTTTCCCTTTTCCTTTGTTTAGGAAGTTACGCTATCGCTTCTCACCGTTGTCGTCAGCCACACAGGGGTCGTTAATCGAGTGTGGATGACGTACCGATTGTATCCTCGAGTTAGACGTGACGTTACCTCACAACACAAAATTAGATATTTCTTCTTTTCAACCAATCTTTTATGGAAATAATGACGTGTACTCAGGTGTTCCAAGTCGGGCAGTAACTATAGTAAAATTCGGAACGCCTTCGCGAATTTAGGTCAGACGATTGATAAAAAGAATTAGACGTCAAATTGCGATGAGTCATCGATGAGTCATTGCATATCGCGAAGAATCCATCTGGTGATTCAATCGAAATAATTGCACAATCTATCGCTCAGCAAATCGCGGAAGCGCGTGAATTAACGGCGATCGTTATATTTTTATATTCTTGAACATAAAACGTCCGTAAACGTCGTCGACATTGACATTTAAAAATAAATGTTAATTACAAAGTTGATAAATTTTTCAGCAAATCCCTCGTTCTTTCTATTGTATAATTTTTTTTTATATCGCTACGTAAGCAGTTAATTTTCTCGCCAAAGACACCCGAGAATATTCATTAATTTCAGTCAGACTGACGAAAAATATTTAAAGTCGCGCAAGACGGTCGAGGAATTTCCGCGAGAGTTTCGTTCTTCGACGAGAAAATCTAGCCGAAACGAAATAACTCGTGGAGAGAAAGACGTCGGGAAAAGCGTAGGAAAGAGAGTGGACGCGAAGACGACGGGGGGACGAAACACCGTGGCAGGATGCGAAGTCCTTTGTGTGGCACTGTGGCGCACGCGGCCTTCCGTCCTCTTTGTCCTAGAAGCACGCTTCTCCGCGCCAATCGATAAAACGCCTTGTTTTAATGCGAATCCCCATCGTCGGTCTTCACCCTACGCCATGTTTCCCACCGCAACCTCTCCTCCTCCTCCTATCGCGCTCTTGTACACCCCGATAGCGAGATATTGGGCGCGGATATTTGGACGGCGGCTAGCTACCGCGGGCGCCTTTTGAAAAATCGATGTCTCATCAATCAAGCGATATTTCATCCGCGCGCGCGGCGGGAGATTTTTCCGACTCGGCGTTTCGTACGCTCGCTCGATCGATCCCCCGGAAACAACCGGAAACCGGCGACCACCGCGCTAACGACTTTGGTAATCGATACCGCAATGTCGAATTGACAAGAACAGTATAGGATTGCCGGGTTTGGAAAAGGAGAGAGGAGGACGCGCATTTCACAAAAATTTTGTTAATTTTTCTTTTCGTAAATCCAAAGAATTTTATAAAAACCTATGAATAGAATGTAATTAAAAAAAAAAATAATATTAATAAAATAGCACATTGTACGCAATTTTCAGTTACATCTTTAGCGATTAGCGCCAATTTAAAATTCGCGTTCGCATAAATATGCACTACCTCTCTCTGCGCTCCTCTCTTTCTCTCTCTGAAGTTCCCTTAGCCCGTTTAACATTGATCGCTCGAAGCCATCTCCCCCGTTGATTCGTTCATTCGTCAAAATCCTCCTCTCGTTTCTGCCAAAATCCCGGCAAATATTTTTGGCCTTTGTCTGAATTTCTCTCCCCTTCCCGAGAAACCCTAATGGACATTCTCTCTTTCGATATAATTTTCGCGAGTTATTCAAATCCATAATCGCGCGGGCGAGAATGTCCTTTTCGAGAGAAAGGGAAAAAGAACGGAAGAGAGTAGCATTTCAAGACAAACCTCGCGTATACGCAATCGAGAGTGGGAACTTGGTCCGGCTCACTTCGTTCCCGGGCTTGCTTCTTTGTTCCTGGACGATCGATACGCGAGCGCTCGCTCGCTCTCGCGCTCATGCGAGATTCACCACCGTCTTCTCCTCCTTTGTTCGCGAATGGAGAATTAACGGTGGTCCTTTCCAGTATAGTCGTCGCCATTCCGGCTCCACGCGTTATCGCGATACGTATATGTATGTATACGCGTCGGCGGCGATTGGATTTGCGACGCGCATTTGGAACGAGCGCTGGCTCTCTCGTCTTCTTCTTGGCCGTCGTCGCCTCGCGAAACAATATTGTTTTATGTGAAACAATAACGATAGTAGTATGTCATTGTACGGCCGAATTATAAGGGACGGAGGGAAAGAGTGAATTTAATGCGATACGACGTGTAAAGTAGCCCAAAGAGTGTATCATTATAGTCGTTGGTGTTTGTGTATCGTTTGATCCGGATCCAAAAAGTCACTTTGACTTTTCAAATATCTATATAAACGCGAAATGTTTGATCGATCATTGGAACCTGATCAGAGAGATTTATAAAAGGAAAGGAAATATGTTATAGTATAGAGAGTAAAAAAAAACTTTTCAAAAGATGGAAATCAAAGGGCCAATAACGTAGATGTCGGTGTGTAAACGAGAGAGAGAAAGATTCGGTATTGCTAATATTTAATTTTACAAACGCGAGTTTGTCGATTCCCTTTTTTCTATTAAAAATTAAAATCTCGTGTTTCAATCTTCCACTTGCCTTTACATAAAATTTTTTTATAATATCAAAGTAAGAAATAAAAAGTAAATTCGTTCCGTATCGTTTTGACGCGCGATATCTTTTGCAAATTATTCTTACATAGCCATATTTTTCGATTAGATTAATACGATCAATATGATTGCGATTAAAGTGATCGAAGAAAAATATCTTTATAATAATCACATGATTACACTTCATTTTTTATTCTACGAACGTTATCGATTTTATTCTCGAGGATATCGAGGCATTCGCTCGACGTTTCGCGGATTATGATTCGAGATTTCAAGAAAGAAATGGAAGCAGAAGCAGACTGTGCTTTCTTTCGGCGAGAAAAAAGGAATATAACGTCGCGAATTAGATACGCGCGCTGCGCTCGCGAAACACGAAGGACGATCTGGGTCATCGCTTTCACCCCGAGGGTCATTATTTTCCGGTAATGTCTGCTCGAATTCTAGATGAGTTTGGCCTTTTACCAGGCATCGCGCGCGGTAAAAGCGCCATTTAAGAGACGCGTAATAAAATGTGCATTAACGTCCCGCGGTCCTGGCACGTAGCCGCGCGGAAGGTTAACGCGTATCCTGCGCGCTTCCTCCTTTCTCCTCCATCTTCTCCTCCTGTCTGCCTACTTTTCCACCTCTGCGAGACAGTGGCAATTTAAAATTTCATAACGAGAGAAAAAAGATTTAAAAAGCGTTTAATGCGCGCTCGTCGCCTTGCGCGGCTGACTTGGCCGCAAAAAGGAGAAAAAAAAGAGAACAAGAGAAAAGGGAGAGAAAAAAGGCCGCGCGCGCAGTCCGAGACGAGGACGACGAGGGAGAGAATGACTATTATCGCTTTCGGAGACAATAAGAGCGGCTAATGGGAGGAAAAGAAGTGCCGTGTTCCTTGACATCATTTTACGATCAAGATATCGGTAACGATACGGTAATCGCTCGAGCTACCTTGCTTCGCTAATTTCGCGATTGCAGTATTAATTATGTTACGAAGCCATTTCTCGTAATGTGTTGAATAAATATACGCATATCGACGGTTAATACTTAATTTCTTATCTATGCCGATCATTGTCTGTGGAAAGGTGTTATTTTAATTGAGCGTGTGTTGCTTGAACCGATGTTTAATTCATTAAACGTGATATAATCACTGGTATAATTATATATAATTTAATATATACATATGTATTACAAATATTTGTCGCGGCATATATTTCACATTTAGAAACTGTGAACGTAGATGCATTGTAAGGAAAGTTTTTCTTTTTATTCTGGTGCACGATATGTGTTTGCGATTGCGAAAATTAAATTTTACTCTCTTCGCGAGGAGAGTAAAAATCCTTATCCGAGTACTTCGTTGATAATTTGCTTACGAGATAATGTTACGATGAGTGCTTCTTGAGCTCGATGAAATCGAAAACCTTATCGATGGTTTACTTTATCACGATGATATTTTATTACTTTATCATTGAAGAGGCACTGCGTGCAAGAAGGCAATTTCGATTATTCAGTTGAGTCTTTCATAAGTGCATACGACGAGTTTAATTAGATTATTGGTCGCGAATGCGTCATAATTATTAAGTTTATATATAAAAATTTATCTGACAAGAGTATATTTATTTGTGCGTTTAAAGCAAAATTAAAAACAAAAAAGAAACTCTGTACAAATTAATCTAAAGTACCGAGATTTCAATTATTTTTAAATGTCTTTATTTCTGGCTATATGCGCTATAATTTTAACTTCAATTCCTGCAGTTTGAAACCCCAAGTTTAACGTTTGAAACGCTATCATGCGGCGCGAGTAGCGTGACGGCGAAGGGTTAAGCGATCGTGACGACCGAAGAAACTTGCCGGGCGCGGATCCACGAACGCGCGCGCTTCCGGCTGCTCCTTTCCGGTCTTTCCGGTAGTCGCGTAGGAGCGGAATTAGCTTGCGCGTGCGGGGCTGGCGAAAGGTGGTCTCACCCTAACACGATTAACGCCAATTTGCGCCGCGCGGGCAAAGAAAAGACGAGGGTAAAAGACGGAAAAAGGGTGGCGAGGAAGGAAAAAAGGAGACGCACATTTTCAGTTTCTTCTTTATTCCCTCACCCTTTTATCGTCGTCGATTTCGTTTTCTCCAAACAACGCGAGGCTTTTTTTTTTTTTTTGGAGAGGACATGCATTTCCAATATTCATCGAATGTCTTCAGCCACCTTCGAATATATCTCGCGAAAGTTTCGTATTTGATTTTATTCGAATTACTCGGATGACACCGTTCGAGACTTGCAATCTTTTTGGATGCGAGAAGGAGGGAAGAATGCGCACAGCGGCTGTTGTGTCTTTCGTGTTTGAGGGAGAAACGGACGGAAGAAACTGTGTTATCCCGCACCCTCTCTCTCTCAGCTTCCCTTCTTTTTCCCTGATTCTCAGTCGCCGCTACCTCTCGTCGCTTTCCGAGGCGAGGCGCGTCGTGAATATTCATGAATCGCGCGCGTCTGTCGCCGCGATTCATCCTCCCGGTCGTCATGAGACCGTCATGTTGTACGGAAATTCGTAAGGCAACTTCCGGAACGGCGGAAGGGGGTAGGACGAAGGGACGAAATCTCTATCGAGTTTCGGTCTCGTGGGTAGGTTCTCGCGAAAACTTTTCGACGGGGATTGTGAAACCACCCGTGTTCATTTCGATGGTTACTATGGATAGAGGGAGAGATGCCAATCGTCACCGTGAATCATGAATGAACGCGGAGATTATTTTATGGGGTTGGGGGAGGGAGGAATATTTCCGACGCCAATCACTGCCGGGGAGATTTTTTTTTCCCGGCGTATATATCCGTCATTGAAATTTCAGTTTCAATTTCTATTTAGACGCGACGTTTGAAGACAAGTCTGACATGCGTCGCCTACCTTGCGAAATACGAGTTGTGTGTAGAGAGTTCTTCTGTGTGGCGACACTCGCTATTCGCCGCAGTACGAAGAAGGGTACTCGAAGGCGAGTCCAGCTGTTGTTTCGCCAGCGATTGCGTCAGCGTGCTTGAAAGTGCGAGAGCCTCTCAAAGAGTGCATTGAATTTCGAGACGCGCGGTACGCGGTGTCTCTTTACGAGAAACGGTGTCGAAATATCCGTTTCGCGCGATACGAAAATGCATACATACCAATTCGTGTCGTCTCTTCATTTACATGTACATATATTTATCTGAGATTTGTCAAAAGCGATTTTTATCAAAACTGCCTATATATTATTTCCTTCTGAGACAACCAATTACAGAATTAATTAATTACAAGATTTTTATTTTAATGAATTAAAACATAAGAGATGGCTGCGTATGGCTCGAGATATTCCTTGCTTGTCTGGTCTGGTCTGCACTTTATCGGTAAACTATTACGCGCTATGCACACGCGTGCCGTGTTACACGAGAAAGGGGTTGAGGGGAAGGAACGTGTTCGTGCAAGATGGTGCTTCGCGTTAAACCGAAACATCTCGCCGTTGAATCGATCCTGACAACACCTGCACACAATCTCTAGACACCGAAATTAGTCATCCCGCTTTTATAGGCCGAAAGCGTGTCGGATCCCGAGAAAGCTCGTAATCCTTGCGTCACTCGTAGCGTATCCGATATCAAGCTACCTTGTAAAGCGAGACGCTCGTAAATTTAACGTTAGAACGCTCTGTGACTGAGGCTTACCTCACGTGCAACCTCAGTTTGCAACTGTAAACGCCTGTCATTCTTTCGAGCGGCTGAATTCTCCGCCGACTTTAAGAAAATCAATCTTTGCGCACGATATTAAGTCATTTATACAGAACTTTCAACTTTTATATTTAAGTTTCTCCAAGTTTTTAAAAACGCGAATCTATACTTTCGTATCACTTGTTATTTTATTTAAAACTTATACAACTTTTTATTTACTTAATTTTTTTCTCGTAATAATTATTTTACAATTTTACATTTTTTTCTCGTAATAATTATCTTATAATTATTACGAGAAAAAACGAACGCATTTTTTTTCTACGTCAATTTACTTTTGCCTTTTGCTTTACGTACTGTCCTTTGTTATTTATTCATTTTTTTGTTCGCGGTATATAATTCGAGTATTTTTCGAACAACGTCGTGAGAAGATTCTTTAGAAATCTTTTGGGCGCGGATTCTTACCACATTCGGATGACTTGACGCAGGAATTTTGTCATTGACCCGAGTCGGTAATTCGCTGCGGTTTGGAGCCCTTCCGCGTTTACCGGGTTTCATGAAACCCTTCACGAATGCGCCACGGAAAAGAAACCATCGCGTCGGGACTTTTTGGATGGATCGCGTGCTCGCGTTTCGTTCCCGAGGAGACACGACGTAATCGACGCATCGTGCCGATGCAATTTTTCTGTGCATGTTGCAGTTAAAAACGCGGTTTCGCGGAAACGCGCTTCGTGGAAGTTTGTCTGCTTCGAGTGACGAGGCGATTGCACTTGTTCTGCGTTACGTTACATTGCGTAATCACGACACGTATGTCCCCGTGTAACGTCATGTTGGTTTTCACGCACGTTATTCGCAGCGGAGACGTTTAAAAGAAGCGATGTGTCGGAAATAAATGTCCCTTTCTTTTTTTTTCCGTTTTTTGCCTGCTATTTTTCAACGCGACGGTTATTTAAAACGAAGCTAATAAACGATGCACGAATTTGCAGCGGAAATATAAATTAACGCAGATTGATCGATCTATATTCAACGAATCAGAGAAGTTTATAAGCTCCATCTCCGTTTTTTTCCCCAAATATTCGTTTGCTCGAAATACCGTTCAATTAATGACATTAGATCGTATTTTACGGATACTTTTGTCAATTTCGAAAATTCCCAGACTGATGCGCGTTTCCTCGAGATAGGTAGTCGCACGTCAGAAAGGAAAAAAAATCCTTTTCCGAATTTTCTTCTCTCGCCACGTGTCCTCCTGCGCTCTAACCAGGACTGGGTCGCTGTTTCGAAACTCGTTCGACCTTGGCGCGCTTTCCCGCGGTGATCTCGCGCGAGAGCCCCTAGCCCTCGAACACAATCGACATTAGAGAGAGAAAAGAAGCGTTAGGACGAGATGTAGAAGAGGAGGGAAAAAAAGAGGGAGAGAGAAGTGGAGGAAAAATGTCGACCCAGTTAGGAAGGTGGTGTAGAGTTCAAATTCCCTGACACAATGCGCAGGCAACGTTGCCCAACCTCTGTCGCCTTCCCCTTAGTTAGGGGTTCGGACCGGTGGGACCGGTGGTCGATCCTCCGCTACGTCGTAAAATTACAATCCTTTCGCTTCCAGAGGGGCGTAGCTGACCGCTCTCCCCGCGAACAATGGAGGGATTTATAGAAAGCAACCCCCCTGTGTTCGCGTACACAGATCTACATGCGCGCACCAGAGAAGAGAGAGACGACTTACTGTACCGTTGCTGGGGGGAGTAGATTCCCCGTATTCGCAATAATCACATCCGACCCTTATTCTCTCTCCTGGATTCATCCCGATTCGCACCGCCAACGACTTGCGCGTTCCCATAAGCGTCAAATTGTCAAAATTAATCGAGATTCAGCTTCTCTGATTATTTCTCGCGATTTTTCGATTTACATTATCGAGCTTGAATATTTGTTTCGAGAGGAGATATTCTGAATATAATATACGCAGGGTGTTTGAAAGGAAAAGTTTCAATCTCTTTTTGAGGTTTTACTTAATACAACTTGATTACAATAGCATAAGGGATAAACTGGGTCAACTCTGGGTCAAGTTTGATTCTTTGCAAATCATATTAAAAATTTAATAAATATTTTTTGGACATAATTGATCTAAATATAAATCATAATGATGTTAATAGTAGGAATATTTAGATTGTTTATCGCGAATTATTTTCACATATCTACAAATTGAAAGAAAATATATTTTTAATTTCGAAATATGAATATATATTATCCTTGCGATAAAACCGACTCGATATAATAATCCTGCCAGAGAGTAATTTTTCGACGTATACTTTTGCCAAAACCATTAAACGAAATAAAACGTGAAACATTGCGCAAAACATAGTTTGATTAAAGTCATTTACTTGAGTTACAACTCTTTCCTAAGTTATCTTGTAAAATTTCCCCCCCCGGGTTCGCGATTTACGTCTATATCGCTGTCGGCACTTCGATTATTTGTGAACCAATCGTCGTCGACGCGTCTATATTTTCGCGTCGCGATTAATTGAATCGGTGCTCTCTCGCGCGCCGCGCAATCTCGACGAAACTCGACTCGATATTAATTTCCAGCGCAGCCTCCGCGTTGTGTTTGTTCGCGCAGTTTCAATTTACGACTAGACAGCGCCGCACGACACCGGAAGAACATTGTCGTCCCTCGATTCCGAAAGTTTCCCCGGTTCGCAGACACGAGTCGCCGCGATCTTTATCGCAAAACTTTGTTCTCTTCTCTTTTATGCTTTGTCTTCTTTCCTCGCAACACACGCGGCGGGAAGCCTTCTAATTCACATAGAATCATCGTCTCCCGGTGCGATGGCGCATTTATGAGGCCTGACTTTTTATTTGCGAGTCTCTCTCTCTCTCTCTCTCTCTCCCCCTTTTCCCTTGCGCTATCCTCCCTACCTATTACTCATTCTTATATAATACGGTCGTATAAGCGAGCTTAAAGTTACATTGCTGTAATGAATAAAATTGTAAGAACGCGCGTAGCGAAGAATTATAATTATTTTTTTTCCTGTAAATAATTAGTGTCTGTCTTTTCTTTCCTCGCGCGAAGGCGCGCCATGAATCTGCGCAAATCATCATGACTACGCGACTATTTTATATCGATCTTACCGTTTATGGAAGATATATGTGTGTATCAAGTAAATCGCTGTAAGACACTGATAAAAAATTAATACGTCAATAGGGGAAAAAAATCGAATTGACGCAAATGCTGCTAGATGTATATTTTTTCGCGTCGCCGACAGAGTAAAGAAATTCAAAAGTACTCGCGTACAAATCGTATAAATCGTACGATGCGTCAATCGCGATCGATCGATCACTCTCGCTTATCGGTCAGTGTGCATCGTGCGATATGCACCGAATCGGATAAGGAGGAGGCAGCGCGCAGTTATTGCGATAACATCTCGCCCGCGCTAAGATGAGCTCCCGCAATATCGATGACGGGAGATCGAAGTTTATACGTGATCGTCCATCTCGCGAGAGGAGGCCCTGGCCTTCGAGATTCTCTATTGGTAGAACCGACGACTCTTATCGATCGCTGTCCGCGATGTAGCAGACAAATTGCAACTGGTCGCGGTATAATTTCGACCAATTCTCATGCAGTTTTACGCGGACAGGGAAGAAGAAATCGCGCGAGGCTAATCGATTTAACAAAGACTCTTGTTCCGTTCCTTCTATTATTTCTTTTATTTTCCTCGTTCTCCCTCCTTCATTAAAAAATTTCTTAGAGTTACACTAGTAGCGAGTGAAAAAAAATTCATTGAGAATATATTGTATGACAACATGATAACAAATTAATGACTCTTATATTTTCTGCCTGCACACGATGCAGATAATCGTAAAACAGAGACAGTAATTATAATGTCGTTTGCACAAGTTCTATAAGAATTCTGAAAAATATATACTATTTCAACGCCGCTTCGTGCAATTTTCCACTCTACAGTTCTTGATAATGATAACGAGAAATTAACGTTCTGCTCCTTTTTTTTTATCCGTCATCAGACATCGCGATCGAGCTGTGTCGCATATGCGTTCGCCGTCATGCACATTGCGATAAAAATAAATTGTGACTAATAAATCCGTCCTACGTGCTGCGCGTTGCATAAATTCCGTCCATCAGCGGTATGACGAAATCGCGAAAGAGGAACGATATATCGACTCTCGGAAATACGCTCGCGATTGCGCTGCGACGGGAAAAGTCGTCGACCATCGTCGTTTCCTGTTTCGCCTGGTGCATAATTTTCGCGCTCTCCCCGGTTTTTTTTATTCCTTTGTTGGCATCGAGTCGCCGCTGACCGTGGCCGATATGCGGCGCGATTAGGAAAACGCATGAGCCTGGCAGGAAGGTTTCATCCGTGTCATCGAGCTGCCGTTTTAAAGGTTCTCGACTCCGGCTCGATTCGACGCGAGAATATTGCATGCGCAAGAAAGCGGCCGCTACGAGCAGAGGACTTTCGTAGAGCTTCCGCTTGGCTCTGGAGAATAAGAGGACAGAAGAGCCGCGGTTGCACGTAGAGAAGAGGAAGAGGACGTCGGTGCACGGTAAACGAGGAGAGAGAGAGAGAGAAGGAGGAAACTGATAGGACGATGTAGAAGCGAGGATGCCGAGGACGCGGCATGAGAGGAAAGGAAGGATAGGAGGTGAGGACGCACACGGCGAACAGCCAGCTGATTCGGGAAAGTTCGTGGACGACCGTCATCGAACCGAAGGAATGGAGAATAGCAGCACCGGCGCACACGGCCGATGCAGTCGGCTGCCACCGGGGAGCCAGCTGACTGGCTGGCTCGAGTATTTCCGTATCAATTCGGCCTTTGTCGGATCTTTGTCCGCCGCTGTGCACGAGGGTACCGGCGAGCGACCAGCCGCTGTCAGTTGGCGCTGTGACACCGGAGGAAAGGAACGGTGCCGTTCCGAGGAACGATCTAGCACCGCCGAGGGAGAGGAACAGGAGGAAGGTGGCGCGGAGAGGAGGCGGCGAGACGGACCGGGAAAGAAACAACAGACCGAAAAAGTGGAAAGAGTGGCGAATGAGAGGAAGACAGAGGGAGAGAGAGAGAGAGGATTGACAAGAGTAGAATCGGGAAATTAACGATCGGCGGAAGAAACATCGCGGAAAGATCGACGGGACACCCTCTCTCCTCTCTTGTCGCGACCAACATCTCATCGCGATCTCGCCGAAGAATTTCGCCGGTGCCGTCTCGACATATCAGGTTAGGTCGAGGGCCCAGGTATCCATCGAGGTGGAGCTCGACGCCCATCGCCATCGCCGGTGCCGACAAACGTGCCGGACGGGATTGCAAATCGCGGAAGCAACGAGAAGACGAGAGGCGAAGCACAATCGGGTGTGAGTAATGACGACTGTGATATAACGCCGTCGCGAGGAGTCGCAAGGAGAGGCGCTCGCGTTTTTCGGGATAACGTCGCGTTAGTAGTATATGCGTGCCGAGATATTCGCTCGTCCGAATCGACGTGACGTCGCGAGGGATCGACGAAGAGGAGGGGAATTTATCGGCGAGGAAATTTCGGAAGCGGAAAACCGGATGACGGACGTCGCTGGTTGAAGAAGATCGACGAAGACGACTGCGACTTCGGCTTCGTTCGGTAAGTCGCCAGCATATCCGTTCGCTTCTTTGATATTCGACGAAAATCGTGCGCCGGTCTCTCTCTCTCGTCCCTGACACGAGCTCTGCCCGATACGGAGAGCGAAAGAGAGAGAGAGAGAGAGAGAACGATCGATGGCCGGCGAGTGCACTTCGCGAAAATGATGTTGCACCTAACCGGCGGAATGGCCTTTGCCACCGGTTATCCGAGTCTGAATCTTTTTCCCAGCGCGATGACGAGCAATTGTGCAATTGTAAAATCGTTAAATTAGCCCATTAGCGACCGACGTGTGTTGCGCAAACATTTTATAACGCAGCATCTAAACTGACGAAAAAATTGGAGCAAAAAGTTTATAGGAATAAATCGTGAAATGTAACAAAATGATTGAACAGCCGAAATATTGAATAGAAAAAAGAAAATAGATTTGAAAGAGACGTGAAAAGATTTTACCGTGAAAAAAAATCTTTTGTATTTATAAGTGTAGGATGAAAAAGAGAGGAAAATTTATAATGGCGCGTTGGCAATAAATAACGAATAAAATGCGTTCGCATATTACGAAGAAAAGCGTGAAAAATTTGAAAGCGTGAAAATTGCCGCCGGCACTTGCATGGCATTTAACATTTCCAGTCTGCAATTTGCATCGAAATTGCAATCGAAATTGGCTTTGCAAAGTTGGCTCTTATTCGTTCGGCTTATTAAGCAATCATACGACTCGATACTCTTTTTTTGCGTAATACGTACATATATGCGTTGTATAATCTATCGTTAACTACGTAGGCAATCGTTCATCTAATCGGTCCGTGTATATGTATAGCCTGTAATTATCGATTACTTGTCAAGTGAATTAACCTGCGGGACTTTTTTTATCTATATATACTTGTATTTTTTAATCCTTCTTTTTCCGTCGAATGTCACCGTTCGAATCCAAGTCCGAATACTTGAATATTTGTGTTCAATGTCAACGTAAAATGAAAATCAGATGACTGCAATTTAGCCTTAGACGAGCGACGAGAATACGGAAGTTTGTCGCGGTAGAGCTCTCTTACGTGTCCAATATTTTCTTGAGAGGGAAATCTAGTGTGGCGTACGAAATTTTATGCCGCGCAGCATCGCGTGATGGATCATCGCAGCGCGACGTGTTTCTCATCCTAAATTTTAATAGTCTCGAACGCGACGGCTTATTTAACCCATTTAAAGAGAATTAGCTTCCGTAGAGTCCGCTGCACACACGATCCCCCGTTGTCGATCGACGACGACGACGATATGATAGTCGACTGTTGCTCTATCGTATAGAGTCATAGAATTACGATATATAATAGGCCAGTGATTCGAAAGTAAGGACTTCTTCTCGCATCTCAAATATAGCACTCCGATGCATTCTAATGCGATTTGCGTAACCCTCTTAAAGTCGCGACGTGCGACTCTTATAAGTATCGGCTTATCACGAGTTCTCTATCTTACTCTGTACACATTTCGCGGAGCGACAGATGGAGCGGGGATAAATTTGGATGAAATAAGCTGACAAATTCTATTATTTTTTTGCGCCATTTCTAGGTAGGTCTGAAAATTTAGATCGCCCAACGACGGAGAAAATTAACGCGACCGAGAGATTTTCGCGAGCGTTAGTTATATCTCTCACTCATTGTGCGAATACAGGTAGCAGAGTAACGTAGCTTCGCTCGCACCCTCAGATTAAAGGATTTAAGGGACCATTCTATTATGCGCACGCGAGGAGGCGCGGTCGCGAGGCACATATTTACCGCGACCAGTTTCTCTCCGGGAAGCACCTCCTCGGAAGTCGAGAAGGGCAGTCGATGAGAGACGCTCGATAGCCGACCAAACGGCCGGGCTTGTGTAACGAGCTGAACGCACGTGCGTCCGCATCTTCCTCGTCACGTTTCGCGATCACGCGAGCGCGATCGCGCGCGCCTTATTACGTACTATATGTACTTCGTGATGCATAAAGTGGGCGACACGAGAGAGAGAGAATTTCGCCCACGGTGCAAGTTACGTTCTATCCGCTGGTTATCGTTCGAGTCTGCTGCATTCGTTTGCCCGTTTTCTCTGAAAATCCTTTTATATAGTCGAAGAGAGAATAGGATCCTTGTAATTTTATGATACCGCCCGCACGTATCATAAGCACTGACGTGTGTACGTGTCAAGTATCTATAATGCGAGGAGAGTTTAGTCATTTTGTGTTCGCTTATGTAAACTTGCTTCTTTCAGATTCACGATCGATAAATCCGATCGGCGATGTTACGTAATTGTTATAGGTTCTTTTCTCATTTGTCACGATAAGAATAAAACATGAGATTGAAGAGTAATGAAATGAGAAACGAGAGATGTGTGCAAAAATAAAATAATTTACTTATTATTTCTACGCGATTTTACTTTAGAAGGAACGTTTAATGAAACATGTGGGAAAAAAACGTGCGAAAGGAAAGGCTCGTCAATTCTCCATGTCTGTATGAGCGCATAAAAAGAGAGAAATGAAGAACACTGCGATAATTCGACGCGAGCGAGCCGTTCGAACCGGCTCTCTCGATGGAATTGAATTCAAATTAAATCGAATTTATTTGCCGATCACCGTGTCTCTGCTCCCACTATTTTCGCTACAACGCGAACCTTTTTCACCATTCTCGTTACCTTCGAAACTTTTTCCGTATACAGCTATATATATATATTTTTTTTAATTTATACTCTAATGTCGCATGTTAAAAGCATGTTTGTAAAAATCTCGCAATAATTTCCATTTGTAAAAAATATATGAAACCACACGCGCGATGCAGTTTAAAATTTTCACAGCTACATCGTTATGCATTTGTCTCGACGCTTCGAAATATTGCACGTTGCACGAGTGGGTTCAAAATTGCATTGCAATAAAGTCGAATGATGTGCAAAACGTGTAAATTTAATAATTTAATAATTAAAGGGAAATGTTTGCTATTCGGTTTTTTTGTTTTCATTGACGCAAGGTCTGGGCAAATATTACTGCGGAAGTCTGGCACTTTCGCGTATATATGTATATATGTAATAATACTAAATTGTCCTTGCGTAATTTTACGCATGTATTTTCATTGCGAAGCGAATGCGCATGAAAACCTGGAAATTGCGCGGTCGCGTCGCGTTTCGATAGGGAGAGAGACCTGTACATCGTTGCACGAGTCGCCTTTATTGGCACGTTGACTGTCGGAGGTTAATTGATAGGCGTTTGGCCAACTGGATTTTCAAAGTTTGATACGTCGATTCGACGGTTTTAATTGGAACGCGCGATACCGAAGAAATTTCGACGTTTGATAATAAATTGTGAATTCTCCTTTCGGTAAATTTTCTTTTTGATCAATGACACTTCGATCGAAAACGTATTACAGAGCTCGATACGTTCAGATTTTATTTACTTCTAATTTGCTTTCGATTTTACTTTAAATGCACCATTCCATTGTAGATGTTAGGTAAATTTCGAAAATTTCAATTATAATTTGATAGATCGAGAATTGTTTCAATTAAAAGTTTTTAATATCGCAGTTTTATCAGTAGAAAATTCTGATCGAAATGATTGTGGGGGGTATTTAATCGATAATTGAAATATAAACTTCGAAATTGATATAAGACATTTTTCGTAATTGTTTAAATTTTAGATTAAATTTTTGAACATCTTATTTTTAGACGTAAAATATATGCTTCTTCTTAAACAAAAGTTTATGTGAATGTGACGCCATCGACTTCGCGAACCGTCGTGCCGTTCCTGAGATCGTTGCTCGCAACTTATTAGCAGTCATTGCTGGATCGCTTCTATTTAATGCATCGTTTATTGCGTTAGTCTCTTCGATGCGTCGTCGTAGCCGTCGTCATCGGGACGCTCGGTGGAGTGGGCGAAATTCCATTCCGCGCGCCACGAGTATCATAAGTTTCTTCTCGAAGTCATCGAGAGTTATCAAGGCGACCTTTTCCACCAGCTAATGCCCGCTTAAGGAGCTATCGCGCCTAATGATGTGTTACGATTGATCGAGAAATGAGCACGAACCTCCACGAGGTTAACGCTTTCACAGATGATAAATCTTTGCCGGTCAATCGGTTTGTTGTTAAATTTTCTATCGCTAATCGAGTTGTCAATTAGCGCTGCCTTGCTTTTTCCAAGATACTGCTCGAACTTTTAGTTAATAATCTGTGTCCGAGCAGCTGCGAGCTTTGAATGTGCTTTCATCTCTTATTTGCAAACAGAATGAAAGTTGCGGCATGTATATCTTGTTTATATATTTGCTATAATCTTAAAACACTATTATAATAATTATATATTTCGATTAATAGTGACATTTATATATAACACGTATTATAATATTCTGTAATGTCTGCTTATCAAAAATTCTTATTGAATTTTTTGCCGATGAGAAAAATGGACTGTCTAGAGCTTACATCAGCTGCCATGCCGATACCTTGATATAATATTAAAGCTTTTCGCTGCGAGTTTTCGATCTTCGATCGCGCGATCACGATGATTTATCATGCCGCGCTATATGAGAAGAAAGAGAAACGGCGAAGCATTATCAGAACGTTACGCTTGCCTTTTTGTAACGCGTTATCGAGGGTCCACTCTTATCGCGTAAAAGGTTTTTCAGATAACGACCCGTCGAATATGCATAACGTGCGCGCAAGTTGCAATTCGACGAAATTTTCGTTTTTCACAACCATACGTTCATGTGATGTATATATATTATATTCTTGGTAATTTTTAATCTTGCCTTTGACAAAGCTTTCAGAAATGTAGGTATTTTCGCAAACACAATTTTGGAGTCCCTCACAATGAAAACATTTGATTATTCGATTACCGTGTCGCAAAATTTCACAGACGCATTTAAGATTTCTCATTATCGATTCGCGCATCACTTAATTTGTTAATTATGAGGTAAAAGCATCTCTCCTTGGATGGAAAAATGAAATATTAATATCAGTATGATTTGTTAAAGTACAGATGTATCTTGCTGAATTCAAAGGAATCAATAGTAGAGAGTTTTAATAATTAAAGTTGATTATTAATTCTTATATTTTCTATAAGTTTTTATATATTGTATTTAAAATTACTTAAAATTTTTAAAATTACATATAATTATATATTTTATAATCACGTAAAAAGAAATAAAAAATAAAAAATAAAAAATAAAAAATAGTAATAAATCGAACTGTCAAAACGAGAGACATTTGTCTTGACTTGACACGGAAGTCTCGTCGCAAACGGTCCAGTGTTCTTCGCGGAATCTCATTTAGTATCATTCCCTCCCCCTTCCCCCTACACACATAAAATCGAATATCGCGTGGTGATTTTATGCGTGCGTGCAGTCATCCACGCTGATGAAAAAAGAAGTCCGAAGTCGAAAGTCGGCCATGGCCGTTCGCGTAAGGTCGTTACGTCATATAATCACCATCCGACGAAAATTGCTGGCGATCGCCTAAAGACGGCAGCGTATCAGAGATGTGCGTTGTATAAAAGTTATCTCTTCGATATTCAAGTATACAGATTACGGATATAATTGCAGAGATCAGGCATATCCGTATACGCGTATGAAATAAATGAAAATACGAACCATGAATGCTAATATAGTTTTTAGTAAAGCTCAGGTCTCGATGAGCAAATTAATTCAATTAGTGTCAGCAGTACATTTTTTGCGATACCTTCGAGCATCGAAAATGAAAAGAATTGCCGAAATTATGACATTTTCGATTGCCTATTTTACACTAAAGAACAGATGGGAAAGTGTAAAATGTAGAGCATGAAGAGTAATGATAAAAATTCCGGAAAGTGCATGTCTGACTCTCTTTCTCCACCCTCTATCTCCCTGTCATCGCCGGGGGAAGCCTCTATCGTATCGAGCATGCTCTATTCACGGCTCATAGATTCTTAAAGCTTTCTCGCGCGGCGTCGACTCCAGCCCGGCATTTGCATCACAACGCGAGAATCGTTGGTAATATACGACGGGCGATGCCATAAGCACGGAAGCATCGATTATTCTTTTGGTCGCTCCCGTCGCGATTGCAGCTTCCCTGCTTCCGCTGATGCTTTTGCTTTCCCTCTCCGTCCCGCTTCGCCAAAAAGACATACACGATGTTCGCATTGTGCATTGTGTATCCCTGCTATGCCTCTCAAAGTCGGCTGACTTGCGTGGCAAAAATCGACGAGATAAATTCCATCTCGCTCTCTTTCCCTGTCTCTTTCTCGCGCGCCTTGAGAAGCGACGTCGCAATTTCAGGATCTCTCGGTATCACGTATTCTGCATATTGTCGTTTCATTGGAAATTGCGTGTAACATTATTGCGTGGGACGGACATTCCCTTTTGTATTAAGTTTTAATTATTCCCTCGACAGTGTTTGGGGTGGATTTTTCATTAACGAAAACTGTCAAGGCAACGATGGCTTTTGAATACAGAAAACAGAACCTAAGCGGCTTTTCGGGAATTAAACGCAAGAGGGATAAAAATAGAGATAACTGGCAATTTCGTTTCTTCTTAATCTAAAATTTTGTTTTTTAATTATAAATTAAATAACTAAAATATAGCTTATCGAAAAATTTTAATACCTTCTGATCGGAGCTAATAGTTTCTCGTTATTTGTACGGCTTTATTGTACTCCTTTATAGTTGGATGATACACGAGAGGAAATATAAGTATAAGCCGCTTGTACGGCAGCCACCGAATTTAATTGGCCGTATTGAAATGGTTCGTAAGTCAACTAGACAAAAGAAAATGTCAGGTAGGTTAAAAACCGGTTTACCGCCTTAGCGCGGTATTATATATATATATATATATATATATATATATATATATATACCTGGGTTGTATTCGGGTCCTGTATTTGGATCCGATGCACACGGCGTTGCCCTCTTCCCTTTTCTCGCCTTCCCGTCTCATCTTTCTCCTTTTCGACGGTACGCCTTAATTGCAAAACTTTTTCATCGAATTTCTACGATTTCTCGGAGGATTGGTAATCACGAGAGAGCTCTCTTCTTCTTTGCGTCTCTCTTTTTCTCTCCCTTTTCCTTCTATCTCGCTAATGTTATTCGCTTCTTGCTCCTTCTGTTACACCGGCGGGCATTTTCTTAGCACGCGAGCAAACGCCAATGTGATTTGCGCTCGCGATCGTTACACGGTTTCGTTCCGAGGGAGGAAAAAAAAAGGCGCACGAGACGAGAGGAGATGAGACGACAAAGAAGGAAGAGAGGCAAAGGCCAGAGGCTGCCTATGGGCGAACGCGCATCATGCCGGGACGAAAAGGACGAATTGAAATGCGAGAGAGCGCGGGCGCAGAGGCGGATGATGATCGATCGGTCTCTTTCGAGGCCTTGAATTCGATTTTAGCTTCCGGCGACGGGGAGGATACATATCGGTACAGCGTTTCGTTTCTGCATTTCTCTTCCCTTCTTCTTCGTCTTCTTTTTTTTTCCCCCCCTCTGTATTCCTTAGTACTTTTCTTCCCCGAAAAAGTCGACGCCGGGTTTTCCGATTACGTGCAACATACTCTCGTATCGCGGCTTCTGGCGATTTTCCAGATGCGCACGTACGATCGCGGTTGAAGGGTGTCATCGGGAAGGAAATGCTTCTTCTCTCGATCGCGCGAATTATCTCGGCGAATCGGTTTTGCGCTCGGAATGACATGACGGTTTCTCGATGTGATCGCGCGAATAATACATACATACGTTTCGCGTGATCTTTCTTGGAGTTTCTTCGACGAAAAAGAAAAACAAGATTAAACCTCAATTAAAATTTTGAATCGCGCAATTATCGCGCGAACGTCATTAAATTGCGCAACGTGCTCTCGCGGAATGTCGACAATGTCAAATATCGAACGCTCGAAATTCCTCGTAGATTCTCGTCCTCGAAATTTAGATTCAAGTCCGAGATATCATCCGACACGTGTTTTAGTCGGTTAAAATTCCAGTTAAGATTCTAGATATTAATCAGCGGCATTATATAATCCTCGCATCGATATCCGCGCGATATGCGTTCGCGCGTTTAAACGCGAGCAGCGATCTATATAAATAGCGCGATCGAAGCTTTTCAGTAAAGCGACTTACAGCTCAGAGAAACTTTATTAAACGGGTCCGCGCGCGCCATTAATCACCCATCGACGGAAATGCGTCTGGCCGATAAATAAATGAAAGCTCCTAGGTCGTGGAGAGAGAGTATATATCGCGAGGGTGGCTGCTGGCTGGCCAAGAAAAAGAAAGAGAGAGGAAAGCTTTATATAACCCTCGATCGAACGTTCTCGTTCCTGTACGTTCCACCCGCTCCTTCCTCTCTCCCTCTCTCTCTCATCCTCCTTTCAAAGAGAAGACATTTTAACGAAGTTTTCATCGGGGCAAAAAAGACGAGTCTCCGGCGGGCGAAGGAAGAAGCCGATATACGGAGAAAGATCCGAGAGATCCGCGACAGCCGGCCGATGCCATCGCATGCTCGTCTCCCTCGCGATTTGGCATGCCCGAGGGGGACGTACAGGGGCCGACGATCTATTTCTATAGCACGGTCAGCGTGCCAGTGGTGAAGAAGCGCGTAATGGACCCGCTATAAACTGCATTCGCGTGACGGCGACCGATAGCGATCCCTCTCTGACGCGTAATCCCTCTCGCGATATGCATTCGCAGAAGAGATTTTCATAATGCGTAGGGGAACGCTTTGGAGTTTCACCGTAGGCGGTTAGGCATAATATCTAACATTTAAATGAGCTGTGCCTTGGATAAAAATCTATAATTTTCCTTATTTCAATTAAGTGTTGCACAAGTTGTGATTTTGAATAGTTGTAGCAATTTATGTGACATTTCGCGTTGCGAAATTATACTTGTGGGAAAATTATTGAGGCCTCGACGTAAGGTTCAAAAGCCAAGTACGTTCTATACTTGCTTGTCTAATCGCGACTTCCGATCGCCTATTACCAATTGACATTACACATTACAGTTATGCTTATACTTTCCGCGAAGAAAAGGACATCGCGTCTTTCATATCACGCGTGAATTTTTCCGGTCGACCTGCAGCCTCTCGGCGGAAATTGCTTTCGAATCGACAACCTTCTTGATTCAACCCCCGCGACGCGTATCGAGCGTTTATCGCATTCAATAGCGAGTATTAAAGTCGCTCGTAAAATTTTTTTTATTCGTACTATCGAAGTTTTTATTCTTTCCGGTCTTACTCCAGTTTATTTTAATATGCTTTTCGAGTCTCGAATTCCCGGCATTTTTCTCGAACTGGTTCGATTGCTTATGCCATAATTCAGTATATTTCAGTCCGCGCAGTATATCACGCGAGACTCCCCGTTAAACCTTTATCCGCTCTTTGGTCGGCTTTCAATGTTGCCCTTTTATTGGCCGAGCCGTTTCTTTTTTCGGTCGATCGTAAAGTTTCTCGAGCCTCGGTCGACTATACTATCACGATTACAGACCGCCGTCGATTTAATTCGGTACGTCGCAGACGTGTGCGTTGGGGACGAACAAACGGCCGAGGACGGCAGGGTGAAATTTTACGAACCAGTCACGCGACTGGTGGAGATTTTTAAGACCGCGGCCGAAATAGCGTTTTTAAGGCCGGCGAAGCCGACGATACGCATCGAGGGACCTTTTCTCCGCGTCTTGTGTCTTTCTCTCTCCTCTGTCTAAATCTCCCGATGGCTTTTTTTAGCACCGAGATATCGGCAGAAAACGCATTCGATTCGTTCCCCCATTTTTTCGTCGCTTTCTCGAACGGGCAATCGATCATGAAAGACGAGGCGATTGTGCATGTCGATCGTTTAAGAGAGGAGACACGAGTGCGACGGGTTTCAAGATAGAAACAATTCTGGGTTTTTTTTGCGATCTTTTGACAGTAATTAAAAATCTTATTCGTATAATAAATATTGTTTGTAAATTATTTCATTAAGCCACAGAATTCTTATATTTGTTAGGATTAATATTCAGAAGTAATTGAATAATGAAAACGTTTTCGAGCAGATGCAATTTAAATGTAATTATAATTAATCTAATAATTCCAATTACACATAAACACACGTATATGTACACACACACACACAGAGCGGTCAGTGAATAGACAAGATATTATAAACTTTAAATTGTTTGAAGAATTTCGTACGTGAAACGTGGGCGTGAATTTGTGCTCATTCTGTGTCATTTCCGAATCTAATCGAAAGTAATGACGAAGAACAGAGTTGTCATCGACAAATTGCTGCGAGCTCACTCCGCGGACTATTACTATTTCGCGTTTCGCTATCGACACTTGGAGTCTGCTCGGCTACCGTGCAATGCCGAGGGATATGTTTAGATATCTTTGATTTATAGTTTGCACCGAAAATAGATCTCCAATTATGCAACTTCAAATGTGATTTGAATTATATTAAACGCGGATAAAGAGACATCCCGGATATATTACATAATTAACTCTTTCGGCGAGCTTCCTTCGGCACTTCAATACTCGCGTTATCTTCCAATAACGCACAATCGATAAGAGAAAGATTTTATCAGTACAATTTCGAACACGATAAACGTGAAAGTTTCACAAGTTTGACGAGGCAAAACCATGTGTTCTCCTTACGACAATTTCTCTTGTAGATTCGTATCGTTCGTTCTCGCGACTTCGCGCGAGATCAGCGAGAGGTTCTTTCGATGACACCGTTTTATCGTAGGAAATGTGTTATCACTATGAAGGGGCCCCGCGTCTTAATCGCGCCCGGGTCTCGCGTATCTCCGTCGTGATGCACTCGATACGAGCTCCTGTATGCTTCTGATGCTCTTCGGCTTGACTCGAGTATCTCCGCATCGCCGCCGAGTAGCATGCAGCTCGTGGGGAGAGGTAACAACGGCTGAAAGTGCATGCGCCATGCATTCTCCCGTTTCTATCTCGCACACGGCACAGGGGATCGACGTGTCGGTCCCGCGCGAGTAGAAGGACATCGGGCACGTCGACCGCAATTATCGAGGCAATTCGTCCCGAGCACGCGGGGGACGGCTTTTTCCGCCGAAGGATGGGTTGCTGCACAGCCGCGTGCACCTTCGTCACGGATTTTCGCCGGGAAAGTAGCGCGACGTATACGTGTTACTCGCGAAGATGCAATCGCGAATTGATCCCCGGCCAGCGGAGACCCGATGTTTCGCGTGTTAGGTCGACATAGAAGCCGCGACCTCGTCTTTGTACGGCTTGTACTCCTAGATCCGAGGTTCTCCAAGGAACAGGAATTATGTTGCGAGGGTTAAAGATTACGAAAAGAGGTAGAAAGGGGCAATTAAAGATAAAATAATTATTATACATGTTCGGGAAGATTTAAATAGGAGATTTAAATATTCATGTTTCACGATATCGGAAGACTCGCTTTGCTTAATTTTTATTATAATAAAAGAAAGTAATAAAAGTATAAAATAAAAATAATTAAAAAGAAATTTAATTTGTTGCCAATGACTCTAAAAGACTTGTGATAGTTTCAAAAGACGAAATAACGTCGATAGAAAATAATCAGTATGAAGAACACTATCTTGAATGTTGCATAAAGCGATTATGAATAACTCAGGAGGTTACTATGCCATTCAAAGGCAACTGCTTTAGGTAGTAAAGCGTGTAAAATATGGATTTACTCGTTATCCGCGGATTGGTCAGGCCTGTTGAGCTCGCGATGGCGAGCAAAACGATTGTCGGGCGACTTTGAGCGATGCGAAAAGATCGCTCGATCGATTACTCGCTATTTTCAACGGCGCCGTACATTATCGGACGTCTGCTCCTTTTTTTTCGCGATATACACCGACCTGCGACGTATTGTGTGCATTGTCGTCCGGTTTTGTGCCGCTTAATCGAGTTCGCTTTCCGTCGATTCTCGCCAGCGAACGCATTACGGGACGCAATCCGCTTACGCGGCATGTTTTATGTCGTACAAATAGCGTCGCGTCTCGATCCACTACGTGGAGGCGCCTTTATTATGCTCACGTCACAAGTTCGTTATCGTCGGTTATGCACCGCACATGCATACGCGCCCCTGTTGCCAAGCACGAGCCGTAACGAAAACAGAGTGTTCTCTCTGTCTGAAAAAGTTGAAAATATATTTCACAGGATTTTTGTAGAATTAATTTACTTCCTCGACTATGTTTAAAATCGAAACTCGAATCTAAAACAGCTGATTAGAGTCTAGTCTTTTAAATGAAATTTCTTGTATCCTATTCGATCGATTTTGTGTGCGAACGATGCCATATAAATAATAAAATTAATATGAACAAAATGTTTGTAAAGCGTATCGGTGATAGCGTAACAATGTTCCGCGGTCATTTAGCGATATGCATTCGATGTCGCAATTCTCCATATCACCAGGCGACGATTCTATGAATTCGTGGCACAGAATCTCTCTCTTTCTCTCTGTCGGTTTATAGCGCATAAAAGTATCGTGTTTCTCAGGCTACTCGTGATAACGGTATCCCCACAGTGCGAGAACGTCATCGTCACAGTTAGTAGCCGCAGACATCGGTACCGACCTATCCCGCGAGAATAGCCCAAAGAGAGGATACATGACGACGACGACGACGACAATGACGATGTCGGTGAACCATTTCTCTCTCTCTCTCTCTCTCTCTCTCTCTCTCTCTCTTCCTCCCTTTGTTTCTCTCGCGATCGCACCAGCTGAGCGTCATAAACTTCTTCATTCCATTCCTCGTTCGCTCTCTATCGCGAACCTCTCGTATCTTATCCACCGCCTCCTCCTTTTCCCTGCCACTCTCCTTTCCCGCCGACATCGCGGCTCGTTGTTCCTTCCCCCCCTTTCGCCGCAGGGCGTGAAATACGAAGTCGCGTGTGACAGAAACGAGGTCGTAGCTCCTTAAGTTACGGGAGGAACAACCCGGTTTGCCTTACGTAGGTACGCCACGTATATGTATGTACGCGCGCTCCGCTCTTCCGCGAAGGTAGGACATCATCCACCTCTATATCGCATTCAGCATCGCCGCAAGAGCGCACGATCGCGCGTAGCTTCTGCCCGATCTCTCGCGATCGCTGGAATCGTCCAACCATTTTTCACGGTCGGTAGGGGATAGAAACGCTCTCGCGAGCGGAGCGAACCTCGCGAGAGCGTCACGATAGGTCGGCTGAATTATACTCGGTCGGGCGATAAATTTTCCGGAAATTTATCGCCGCGTACACAACGGTATTCTTCCCGAACGGCGCCTCCTCTCCTCTCTGTACGAGTTCTCTCGCATCTTCCGGGCAATTCGCTTTTAACGCACGGGCTCTTTCCTTCGTCTCAGAGTTTCCCAAACGGAGGGTCGATATCCCAGAAAAGTCTCGAGCTATGTAGTCGTGCGAGATTTATGAGTTTTGTAAAAAGAAATGAGAAAAAAATTAGCATTTTGAAATATATCCCTTCGATTGCTTTAATTAATATGTTTACTAATTTAATATATTGATATAACGCACACACACACATACATATTGGAAAATCGTTTAAATAAATAGATTGACATTGCATTTATTTAATATGACTTAAAAGGAAATATGATTAATCTTAAATTTTTTCGTACAAGTTACTTTATTATTTTATTGCACGTCTTGAAATTTTAGAATAAACTTTTGTATAATTAATAAAATGTTTAAAATTCATCGCAATGTATCAAGTTATGATACATTTATTTATATAAACCGTATGTGCGTACTTGCAAGTAGAAACATTGCAGATTTTCGCGGCGATTACGCGCCTTATACGCGTTTAAGCGTTATTTAATTACTGTTTTTCTTTTTTTTCGAACGAATATTACTTTACTCATTTATATTTCATTGTTCATTACACATCGTTTTCTATTTAAATGTAAATTGTGTTGCGTATCAAAGGGTTTATTGTTCTTTCATTAATATAGCGTTAATAAATAAAAAACAATAAAATATTTGACTGATATACAACATGTCATACAATCTCTTGTAGGGATTTTGTAGAGAACTAATTCCGTGATTGGATAAAGCGGTAGAGACGATCGTAATTCTTTTTGCTGTTCTGAAGGGATGCAGGAACATAGTATTGGAGTTTCGTCCTTTTTTTTTTTTTTTTCTTTTTTTTTTTTTTTTTTTTCGTTTTCCAGTGATCATCGGACTTGTTTCGCCGGGTCTTTAGTCGGACATGGTTGCGTCGTTCCCCTTCGGGGTGGTTTATTATTCGTTCTTTTTTCCCTGAACCTTCTCGTTCCGCTTTATCTTTCTCTCTCTGTTCTTTCTTGCTTTTTTTCCAAGCTCCGATTAATCACCGCTTCCACTATCGATTCTACGAAGCGAGTAATCACCAATGACTGCCACTTTCTTTCGCGCAACATAATCTGCATCGTCGTTATCGGGCACCTTCTATCAATCGGATCGGAGTGGCCTTCAAACTGGCATTAAACTTGCATTTATCTCTCCAATTCGTTTAACCGATTGTATTGTCTGAAAAGGAATGCATTTTGAAAAATGAAGACACTAGCAAATTTTTCAGATATTTTAAATTATTTTTTATCTCGTTTTATATTTCAACCTGTATTCTCGAAATTGCGCCATTTTGTATATTATTGAATGTAAATATGTATAGATATATGTACATATAATAAATAAATTTGTTGAGAATTGCCAGCTGCGCAAAGTGACAGAATTCTGAAAGTTATAAATTGGAGTATCTCCAAACGAGATAAATGCGAGTTAGAATGCGGCCTTCATTTGCTGATGTGATTAAGGACTAGGACGTTTATTAACGTACTTCAGGAAACTCTGTCGCGATTCACCTCGCCATTGAAAGTCGCTTGAAGCCGCGCCAAAGTGTATTAACTCGCATAAATCCAAACTTAGCTCTCGGATGATCAATGCATTTCTCATGGGACAAACAGCGATCCATCGTCATTCCGATGCACTGTCGTTGCAGCGAGCAATGCAGCTCAGGCTTTCCTGAGAAATCGTATGATTCGGTTCGGCGATTTAATCCTGCGCGCGTTCGGCGAAATTCGGTTCGATGAATTTATATATTCCCCATATTGTATAAAATCGGTAACATTTCTTAAGCCAGTTTCGTCGAAACAAGTAATGTATAGATAAAATATTTTTGAGCATCTTTCTCCATTTTATAAAAATAAAGAAAACTCAGCAGAAAGCAAAGTTTAAATGTATAAGTTACAAAAGTTGACATTTACATTTGTTCACGATAATGACAATTGTAAGATCAATAAGAATAAGCTCGAAGATAAAAAAAAAATTTGATTAAAGCTGTAGCAATTTCAAATAATGTCGAATGACTGTTCATTCTCGCTTTGAGAATCACTGTCTTTTGCTGTCTAATCTGACCGACTTGCTCGCGAGCCGCGTACACCGAGTTTCACTCCCGTCGTTCGGGGATTCTCAAGCGCGAGAAGGCGAGGAATCGTTTTAGCTACCGGTTTTCACAATCGGGACTCATGACTCGTGTCCGTCCCACTCGTTCCCTTAATCCCAACTTTCTCTCTTTCCCTCCATCTCGACAGAATACACTAATCAATTCGCGAATGCAATTCATCGCGTATTTTCAGAGATTTGACTGTTCTGTATATAATATATATTCTTTCTATCTCTCTTTTTCTTTCATTTTACTTTTGAAGAGTTGTGACATTCTCGTTATCGTTGGTTGATGCAGTAAAAACAGACGGAGATAAGAACAGAGTGAAATGTATTTATGTTTTGTTCTATTTCTTTTTTTTTTATAAATTCTTTTTTAACATCAATTTATAATCACCGCGATAAACGAATAGCATGAGAGAAATAAATCCGTGTAGCGAAGCTTTCGCGTTCAATGAACTCTGAAAAGTCATTCATCTTTCTTTATATAGAGTCTTTCAAAAAATTTCTTAAACACCCAAAGGTAAATTTTTTCGAAAATGTTATGGAAGATTTTCCAGTAGACTAATGTCGAAAATTGAAAATGAATTTATTGATGTATTAAGCGCTTATTAATTTAATTTAAAATCGAACAAATTGGATTGTTATTAATTTCTTTTATTTTTCTTTTATCTTCTGCTCGCAATCAGTTGATTTCATTTCGCGGATTATCGACAATGCTCTCGAGGAATATTATAACAACAATTCAATAACATATTTCTGTTATTATTGTGTTGTTATGTGGTTGTGTTTTTTTTTCTTTCTCTATTTTTTACGTGGCTTCTTAATTTGTTACAAAATTAGTCAGTATTGTCGAAAGAGATTACGGTACGATTTGCGAGTTACATCACATTTCACCGTCTCCTCTCGCGCACGTCTCGCACACGAGACGTAAAATAAAAAAAGAAAAATGAAAAAAAAGAATCACTCAACGACGACCTCGATTTCGCGCACGTCGTTTTTAATCGCTATAACGCCCCTAGGCACGGCGTGGGGTAACCGGGATGTTGTCAGAGTCTGCGTGTTCGATTCAGAGTCTCTAATACTATTTTTTCTTAGTCCGAAGATATCCAAGGATTAAATGCAGTAAAAATTAAACAGCAAAATATTATTTCAGATAAAAGAGTACTATTTATCAGTCAAAGAAAATGAAAGCATTTCTACATTCGCTTCATTAATATAGAATTATGCATTCAAAGAGAGAAAGAATGTAATAAACTGCATCTTAATCTATCATAATAGAAAATCAATATATAAATAAGAATTAATATATATTTTTTAAACGTTTATATTTTCTCTTCAATTTTACACAAAATGGTTTTATAAGAAAAAATCTGTACCTTTGAAAGTAAAAATTAAATTTTTCATCGATTCCTCCGACTGGTACGTCAAGTGTGATCGCGGTGCGAAATTTTGTACGCGACGCCATAACGTGCGCGCGTACAGCAAATATTTAATTATCTGCACTAGCGAAGCGGCAGAATTTTAATTCGGCCAAGGCAAGGGAGTTGCCGTGCGAAAGAAAAGGAGTCGGAAAAAAAAAAAAAAATTGCTCTCCTCGTCCATTTCGGGCATTAAAATTCAAGAGCGGGCATCGTTGTAGATGCGCGAGAGCGGACGGTGCAAATTCTATTAGAACGAATCCAATAAAGAGGCGCGACCACCTGCATTCACATGTCCACGCGAGGTTTCCTTCTCTACGGATTATCGAAAGATCGAAGAGATGAAGTCCGGTCGCGCGCTAGATTTTTGGCAAGCGTTACCACGAAAAAAAGTAAAAGGAAAAATAAAGGCATTATTTGAAGAAAGAATATATGGTATAAAATCATTATTAAAAGCTTTCTCTAATTTGTGAAAGATTTTAGAAGACATGGAAAAAGTGATTTTTCTATTATTATTGGTTATTACGGAGAGTATATTATATGATATAACTAGCGTTCGAGACCGCGTCGTGATTTTAACGATCGATGGGATAATACGAGATAGAGCGCAAAGACAAGGATCCTACGCGGAAGTCATTTCGTACGTGGGTCGAGAGAAGTCTAGTGTCTTCCCTGTTCTTCTTACCTCTTCTTTTCTTTCATGGGTCACTCCTTTTTCTCGACAGCAGTAGTCGGCTGTTGTCTCTCTGGCTCGCCTTTCACGGATGCTTACCGTTATACGCTCTCGCATTATTATCGTAATCATAGCGCAGTCCGACGCCCCAGGAGCATGGCCTATATTTTCTCTCAATGTATAATCAATGATTCTTATTATTTTCTTTCTTCCCCCTTCTCTTTACCGCTGTGAATGATCTGTGCCTCTCGTAATTTAAATCCTTTTTGCGCCTTACATTATTTAAAATTTAAATGATTTTTATTAATATTTATTTTACTTATTAAGTGGAATAACACAGTTTATTTAATAAAGATACATATATTATTTGATAAGAGAGCGAGAGAGAGAGATTTTAGCAATGTATGTTTTTTTATCTTATTTGA
Source organism: Prenolepis imparis (assembly GCF_030444845.1). Classification (NCBI taxonomy): domain Eukaryota; kingdom Metazoa; phylum Arthropoda; class Insecta; order Hymenoptera; family Formicidae; genus Prenolepis; species Prenolepis imparis. The sequence goes on along the minus strand of NW_028141165.1, from coordinate 12,906,210 downwards.
GACTCATAATTGCATCACAGATATATATAATGAAATGCGAACTTGCGAGTTTACGCTTTCCTGAGTCTTGCAAATTTGTGTTAAATGTAATTATTATAAATTTAAGTAAAATGGGCATAATAAATAAACTGAAGAAACTCGGGAGAAAGCCTTTCCGTGCGACTTTCAATGCGTTTGTTGCACGCAAGTCTCTTGCATCCCTCCACCTTCTGCGTCTTCTTAGTCTTTCCGCATTTGTCTTTCTTCACTGACTTGCAGCACGGCGGGTCTCTCTCCGCCGCCTTCGAAGGAAGAAAAACCTGACCTATCGTACACTAGCCTCCTCTCTCTATTTCCTCCGATCTCTAACACCGGTCTAACGCCGCCCTGGAGTCAATCCTTTCACTGCCACGCGAGCGGCAACTTAACGATGTCATTTCGGGCCAATGACCGCCGATATGCGGTTCGGGCTTTGGCTCGAACGTGACTCGTTGGAACGAATGTAACAGAGAATGCGCTTACAATTGCAAAATTCTAAAAATATCATACACTTATGCTTATAATAAGACTCGAAGTCGACCGTGAAATATCCTCGAACGAAGGAATCGCAAAAACGATGATGACACCGGTGAAAAGGACAGAAACGACGGCGGGATTAAATTTATTGACAATTGCGCGAGTGCTTCCTGAGCGTATATGTATGTGTGTGTGTCACTTTCTTTTTATTTCTCTTTAATCGAAAATGTGCTTCTGAAATTATGTGTAAACCGGTTTCGTTTCTGAAGCCGGTGTATATGTAGACGGAAACGTCAATAACTCCGCCAGCAATCTCTCCCGCGAAAAAAATGCGCGACGAGCACAGAAACAGGATTCGCGAAGTTATTACGAATCTCTCGCACTTGAGAGTATTCAATCTCTATATTTATCGTCATACCGTTGTGCATTTTTTTCGCTGTGGTGAGATATCGTTCTTATCAAGAAAGAGCTTGACCTAGGTCATTTCAGACTTTTTTTTCTCCCTGCCTCCGTTTTGAATTTTTGATATAATGTCTCTCCCTCGCATATAGTTCTCATCAATTTTAACAGCCAATATTGAACTTTGTAAAAAATGTTTTGACAACTTACAAAGATTGAATAATACTATTATATTTAATAAATGGACTTTTTTTTTTGATGGGTATAATTTAAAAGAAATTAAAAAAGACTTAAAAATATATGAATTTTTATAATTTTATCATATATGAAAAGTGATTTTATTATTACTTTTATTATTATTATATTGATGATAAAAATAATCGAAAAAGTTGTGAAACTTATAGCAAAACATATATATATTAATTATCTTAAATCACATTGTTAAAATTCGAACTGCTGAAATAACATGATGACAACTGTTGTATTATCTTTTTACCTTCGAATAGAAATATCGAAACAAGTTTTGGAAGATTAATACAGCGGTTAAATCGACTTGAAACATGCAGATCGTAATGCGTTTGCCAATTTCGCAATCGAATACATCTAGTTGCAACTCTGAATGATGCAATTCGCTGCATTCAAAGTTACGATAGCTTCATAATAAATACCTATTCACGAAAAAATAATATTCATGTTCTAAACACAGCATAATTACAGTCATACCGTTATAAATATAGTTTAATTATTAAAGTTGACGAAATTTTCGTTTTTCACAATCATACGTTCATGTGATGTATATATATTCTTGGTAATTTTTAATCTTGCCTTCGACAAAGCTTTCAGAAATGTAGGTATTTTTGCAAATACAATTTTGGAATCTCTCATAATGAAAACATTTGATTACCGCAAAATTTCTCAGACGCATTTAAGATTTCTCATTATCGATTCGCGCATCACTTAATTTGTTAATTATGAGGTAAAAGCATCTCTCCTTGGATGGAAAAATGAAATATTAATATCAGTATGATTTGTTAAAGTATAGATATATCTTGCTGAATTCAAAGGAATCAATAATTAAGAAAAACACACAAATTATTATATTAATCATAAAAATGGCTGTGCGCGCTATAAGAAATAATTTTAATCTTAATTATAACTTCTTCTCTCCGTTAAAACACATTTTATGATAGCGTAACTGAAACGGGACTTAAATAACGGGCTCTAGATTCTTTTCACCTTAGAGGCCCCCCTTAATCCTCTTTCATCTGACATTAATTCGTTCGTATTTTGACGCGTATTTTTATCTGCTGCATATGTAGAAACACAATCTTTGCGTGATATCACATCGTGATCAATCACGGACGGTGACACGGGCACGCTCTGACATGCATATGACAACGGCAGCTACACGTGTCAGAATCACCGGTCCGCTTTGCCAAAAGCCTGCGGAGCGAAAAGAAGAGCTGCGTCGGCATAAATCTCGCATGAGCAATTTACTCGGAAGAATATAAAGAGACATCGCTCAGGAGACATCGCGTCGGGTTTCCCAGATCCCGATATACGTCCTCTTCCCTTTTTATTTCCGTCCATCTTTATTTTTATTTTCGTATCTTGACATTCGTTATGCGTAACGAATATAAATGTTACATGTACGTAACTAATGTAACATATCGTACATGCATTGTTGTTTCTTGAAAATCGTGCGATCGTTCTCTTCCCTTTTTTCATGATTCTTCCCATTCGCTTTCGTTCGTAATTCTATGGTTAGCCGGATAATAGTTACGTAACCGTCAACGCAGCCCCGCGCTCTTCCGCGCGCGGTGCAGAGTGCAAACCAGCTAATCGTCAAATATTTGCTGAGCTGTATTGCAACGTTCCCGCCGCTATCTCGCTCCGCGCCTCTTACACACGCTCATCCCGCCTCTTGTCTTATCCGTCTGTTTGTGCACGCGTGACGAATGCTTGCGCAGCAGCAGCGGAACGATATCGTCATCGTACGCTCAAGCACGACGACCACGGCCAACAGAATTTTCTCGAGGAGTCCCTGACCAACCGTACTATCACCCACCCACCCACCCTCTGGACGGTAGACAAGAACGGTGGCACAAGTGCTCGAGAGAAATGTGCTTTCGAAAAAACATGTGTCGGACAGGACATTTTTTTTACGACAAACAAAAAATTAAGTAAATAATATACATAACTGTGTTATTGTTATTATGATTTACTCTGAGATTTTAATTATTATACACATATTAAAAGATATATATGATTGCCTACATAATACATTAGCATATCTGCAGCGGCATAATTTTATTAAATAATTTCAACTATATTCAGTTAATAATTCTTTTAGTTTCCCATAAAAAGATTACCATTTTATCGGCTATTCTGTGACACGGAGCATTTAGATAAAAACATTCAATACTTGTGCATATATACACATAATGTGTCGTTATTAATAGAAGATATACGCGACATGATAGAAAACGAGGTTTACGCTTCGGTTTTTGAAAATCGACAAGTCGTCGGTTCACGGTTGGCCGCTTATCGTACAGGTGCCGATAAGCGGATAAAGGTCAGAGAGTAGAACGATGTGGACGGGCACCTCTCGCGATAGGAGAGTAACACGTCGAGTTAAATATAAAAGCGCTGTGTGTGACACCGGCTGCGCGTGAAATTGTTTAGACGCCGACGTGTACGCATCTCTCGTTATTCACGCTGTTTCTCTGTTGGGCGTTGATAATTTTATATTTAATGACCGAAGTCCGTGCAATGCACGGCTCAAAGTAACGCACGTAGGAGAGATGCGGTATTGTATCGAAAAGAATTGTTATTAATAAATTATCGTTAAAAAAAGAAACGACAGATATTTATAAAAACGTGGCTATTATTTTTGATCCTGGTAGCCTTTTTCTAGACATCGAATATTGGATTATATTCCAGAGATTTAAACGAGAGTAATATTAGCTCTCGATTTATGAAATGTCGCGGGAGAAAGAGGGAGAGAGGAAAGACACACTTTTCGCGCGAAACACTTCTCTCGATGTGTTTCGTTTTAAGAGAGTACTAAACGCACTCAACGCCTATGAATATTTACTGCCGGGAATCACTCGACAAACGCGACCTTCCCGCCCTTCTCCGTTGCAGGCAAATAATGGCGACTCCACGATAAGAGCTGTAAAATCGTGGCGTTTCCTGCAAAGCGCGCGATGTGCGCCGCGCCGTAAAAATCATCCCGGCGTATAATAAATTGCTTTAGCGATTCCCGGCGACGTGGCGTAAGAAAGTTTCCTGCTGAATCCGGCGAGAGGGGGAGAGAGAGAGAGAGTGAGAGAGTGAGAGACTCGACAGGACGACGAGAAGTCCACTGGAAAATATCCCGCTACTACTGTTTTTCGTGCGCGCACACGGCGACTCGTATATACGCCTATACTACTACTTTGCTCGAGATGCTCCCGCGAGAATATCAATCGCGGTTGGTCATCGGCTCATCCTCATCGTGAGCACGTACTCGCCGGACGTACCGGCCAATTATCACACCGATGCGACGACGGTCGTTATAATCATCGAGAACAAATAACCGAGGCGATTGTTGCAAAGCCGCTCCCCATTGGCCGTTCAATACGTTGAAAATATAACTGTCGCTCCCCTGAACCAGCAAACTTTCGGGAATATTAAATCATCGAAAATCTTTCTTGTTTTACAGGAAGAGACATATAATAATTTTCTGCAAAGATAAAGGTTTCTCTCTCTAGGCGGAGTTTTTAACGATACGTCATCGTTTTTTCGTTGCAGGACAGCGAACATCTAATCACGGTCGCGCACTTGTCAGACTACAACGTCTACAGGATACCGAACGCCAAGCGAGTTTTCGGTGCACCCTTCGAGTGGGGCGTCTGCTTGAGGCCGAACAGCAACGCCGAGGCTGAGGACACGGAGGCTGGGGAGCCCGGGATCAAGGTCATTGCTTTCGAAAACGAAAAATCGCGCGCCTGCTGGCTCACAGCCATGAGACTCGCTAAGGTAAGTGACACGATTCCTCATTCTCGTCTCGTCGAATCGACGTGTTTCACTCGAATATAATACGATTTAGCGATTCGAGTGCATCGCAGCTTGGAGTATTCGAACCTTTAAATGCCACTTTGTTACATGAAACATTCTCTTGAAAATTAAAGATCAACGATATGTCGAGGGAATGACAATCTCACACAAACATGTAGATGTAATAAATAAGTGTTTTAATTTAAAAACGAAGAGCAAGCCAATATTAATCGGAGAAACGAGTATTTAAATGCAAAGATAATCGCGCTTACATACAATATCGCTAGGACACTCGGTTTCTCAGCCGATTCTGCGTCCGATCGACTCGACTCTCTTCCACCACAATGTGATCATCCCTCTGCGGACGAGCCGTGGGTATTATTAGCTCCGCGATGGAGAGCCGGGTATAATGAGCCTTATTTTCTTTCCTTTTCTCCTTCTTTCTCCGCCCGCCGACTCGAATGTCGAAACTCCTTCGTGAAGCTCAAAGAAGTTGCGTGACTCGCGCGTCGTTCGTGTTTAACGGAGAGAGAAAAAGAAACACTTCATTCCGTCGACGTGTGTACATATTATACGCCACACAGGCTTGGCACGTTTCGCATGGCGAAATTTTTTTCTTGTCTTTTTTTTTAAGAGTAGCCATGCCACTGACACCGTACACTTTTCTTTCTTGGATTTTTTTTTGACGAGGATCGGGCTCGTGAGACACCGGGGCTCTCGTTTCCCATCGTCGTCGATAATATCGGTTTATTCTCGAGCGCAGACAGCCTTTGTCGTCTCTCTCTTTCTCTCCTGTCTATTTCTCTCTCTTCTTCTCTATTCTCTTCTCTCTCAATCGAGCCAAGTGCTCGCCGATGGAAGAGTAACTCGTGGTTAGTAACGGGTTTTCGCTGGCAACGCGCGATCGGGAGTTACGCCGATGAGAGAGAAAGAGAGAGGCACCAGACTACGGTTGCCTATTCTACATTACGCTACTCTTTGGAGGCCTATTCTTCCTCGAGCTCAAGTGCCTGCTCAGACTGTCTTTCAAATCCGGCCGGTCTTCAGGAAGTGCGCGGCATCATCATCGCTCTATCGTTCTCCCGGAATAATAATCGTCCTCGCAAAGTAAATTAAGAATAAAAAAAAAGTAACATCTATAGGTTTATATATCGTAAAGAATTAATAATGTCACGATAATTATTTATACTGCACATTTAGTTTTTAAATTAATTAATCGATCTCTCTTAACACAAACAATCTCAATAATCTTATTAGATTTACATCGCGCTATCTCGCTATATGACAAGGGTTTCTTTCATCATTATAACTTGCTTCCATTCCGAGTAACACTCGTCGGGACGGGATAGCAATCTAATCTGCCGCGGGACGTAATTTGGGGAGCCCTTGCACCGGAGGATCGCGAGCCAATCTCCCCCGATGCATCCTCGAGGGTCTCCAGAGCCATACGTCTATACTACCGTGTGGCCGCTGGCGAGCCAGGCAGACTTGCCTAGTGTTTATCGGCCTCGTTGGCCGTCCATGTCTGTCTACGTCTCCTGCGGTCTATCTCGCTCCGGATTTACTATGCGCGTGCTCTCTTCCTCTCTCCTCTGCCTTTTATCCGAAGGGAAAAGGACGAGACGACGACGCCGTCCTGGTCTCGGTAACTCTAGGTAGTACTTACGCGTGTCTCAGCGCGAGAGGCCTTTGTAACTCTCTCATCCGAGAAAAAGCTAGGAGTGTGATGAGATGCGGCGAACGAGAAACATTGTAGAAGACGGAAGGGAGAGAAAGATAGAGAGAGAATAAATGAGCGGGTACGAGACCCTCGGAGAAACCTGCAGGACTCGCTTTGATCGAGAAGACATTGACACTCCTGCTTATCCCCTTTGTACTCCCTTGGTTTCTCTACCGTCGTCGTCCATCTTTCCCCTTCGTTCCTTTTCCTTCGTCGCATTTCAATCTTCCCGATTCACCTCAATGAAAATCTTCGCTTCACCTCAATGAAAATCTATGAGGTCTAAGTTTAGCATGCGTAAAGCCGTCTTTGTTGATTCGCGAGGGTCGGAATCCTGGACGAAAGATAGCTTTTTTTAACATTCTTTGTATAAAAATTGAAGAAATATTAGAATCTATTATCTGTAATCAAATTTGTCGCATGAGTAAATGTCGAAATAAAAACGAAGATTAACATGTCTCTCTATTAATGTACGATGAAAGTAATAATAACATGTTTCTCGTACGATCAATTTAAAATCGTTCTACTAATTTAAAATCAGATTTCCTGCGAGACGAGAAGATATCGAGGTTGCGAAGATTGTACCGTTATCGAGCATTAATAAAGCATTGTTGTTTGACAATACAATTCTCGGTTTCCGTCTGTCACGCATAAAATGATAATGAGAATGAGAAATGAGAAAGCGAATAGATTGCAAAGCGATGATAGTTTCAGATAAAGTTAAGCCGTAAATATCGAGTCGCTTTCTAGTCGATTGTACGTATCGAGTGAGCTTTATATCCTCGAGAGTTTTTTTTGCTATAGAAAGAAATAGCGATCCGAGAATTATAATCTGTCGCACATACATGCGCGCACGCATACACACACGCATACACACACACACACGCACGAGAAAGATTGTGCTAACTTGCAGTGTCATTCAATTATAAGGGAAATACGTTTGCTTTTGGCTCACGGAGATGTAATCTTACGCGATATCGAAGGGTTCGACGTGGCATTATCCTTCGTTTACTTAGAGACTCAGCGTAGTACCTCGTTATCGCTTTCCGTTATCCTATCGCTGATTAGTGTTAGCATACATTCGCGCTTTACCGCTTTCCACGTTGGCGGGTTTTCCGTCTACATTTGCGAATAATTGAATTACGTAATTATCTCTCCAAATGCGCGCTCTTGCTCCCCGGCTCTAGGGCCGTCTTCAATTAGTCGCTGCCGCCCTTCTTCCACCTCGTTCTTTGCCGAAACGCGGAAACGGCGAATTCGGACTTGGTTTAATTTATCTTGCTCCTCGTGCGCGAGGCGTCGAGCGAGATGTGCGACTGACGTAAGTGAAATTGACAGCGCAAACGGATATGTGGTGTACGGATTTAAAAAATTTTAATATTAAAATTTTAGCATCGCGAGACAGAGAAATGAGTATTATTTTCGTAAATTTTTATTAAATTAATCTCGTATTAAAATTTTTTTTAAATTAAATTGATAAAATTATTATCGAATGCGGAATAATTGAGGAAAAGTATGCATTATATAAACGTAATAAAATGTAGAATCTCCAACATGCGGAACGGAGAGTCTATTTTTGCTGTTGTCAGGCGAGCCTTCGGCGATTGCAAAGCTCACCGGCATAATTTTCGTACCGCGAGATGCAAGCTACACAGCCCGCATTGGTATATTAACAATCCGTGTGTACGTATGGGTTGCTCGTGCACGTCAAACTTGCGTGTATGAGTGGGTGCGTGCGTGTACGTGAGCAGTCATTCGAGCGTAGATGTGCCCGGCTGTCTTGTGGGTCGATACGATGGCTATACCACTACTGCCGGGTCCATGGTTATGCACACGTTCACGTGGCACCGTCTGCTCCTCTCGTCTTGTCTCGTCTCTCGTCTCGTCTCGTCTCGTCTCGTCTCGTCCCTCACATTCACATCTATTTCATCGTGAATTGCAACCTGCGCGAATACCAACGTGTACGTCAAAGTACATGTTAGCTTTCAAAAATTTTTTAATTTTTTTTCTGGTAAAGTTTTTTAGAAGTTTGATGGATTTTTCATTTAAAACAACTGGCTGGTATTTTTCTGATATCAAGTATTGTAATAAATAAAACTCTCTTTCTTCTTAATATAAAGCTATAAATATAGAGCTGTTTTTGTCTTTTTTACTTTTACTGAATTTAGGAGAAAGAGCAATTTTGCGAATGGACGAGATTTATAGGAGTTCCGAATTGAACAAGGAAGTAAACTCTGTTCATAAGACACATTTGCTGCAAATGACTGTGCTGCAAATGACCTCGACATGTCGGCGAGATCAGAAACTTGGAAGAGCTTGCAGGAATAATCTTTGATTCAACTACGAAACTATTCTCTCCAAGTATATAGATACTTCTCGATGAAATAGATTGTTTCGATTGAATATTTTCCTTGCATTTGTAAGCCGCTTGTGACGAATGGGATTATAGTTTGTTCAAGTTGAAAATTGATTATCTAATCTGGTTGAAAAAGTTAAGTACACGTATATAGTCACCAAGATATTATTATTTCTATTTCAATATAATTCGAATCACATGTTACGTTTGTAGGCATCATATGTATGAGTAACGAGAAATAATATATAATTATTTTTAATGAAAATCATGTTATATAATATTTAAGCTAACTTTTCTTTTACGTATCTTCTACATCTTTGCTTACTCTATTTTTCCTGAAATATTACAATTACATTCAGAGCTTTACGTATCAAAAAGTCAAGAAGGAAGGTAGTATAATAGTCGAAAAAAATGAACCTGAGGAATACTTTCGAATTTTCTGGCTGCACGGCAACGTTGAACTTATCTAGGCGAGTGCGATACCTCGGCAGGCGATGTATCGATCGCGGAGGTCAGCCTCGTACAGCTGGGCAACACGCGCGAATCGACTGACCGGTCGACCGGCCCGGTATTACGGCGACAAAGGAACGCGTGTATAATTATGTAAATCGCGGGATGCAGTTTATTTATCTTTTTCCTCTGCCGTGGGCTTTATCAGCCTAGAATGTATTGCGATGCGCCCGAAGCGTAGAATCAATTTATGCGGCGCGCGCGTGCGTGCATTTGTTCGTCGCGTGCGTGCATCTCGTCAATTGTAGTGCGCGCGTTAATGGTGCTCGCTCTGCTTTGCATTGTTCCAGTACGGCAAACAGCTCCGAGAGAATTACCGAGCCTTCAAGAACAAGCAGTGCGAGCAGAACGGCAGTGGCAGCCCCAAAGAACAGTACAGCAGCTACAATGTCTCCAATGTAAGTTCTATATGTATATGATTTCGAGCGCTGAGAGATGCAAGGACCTAAGCCATGAATAACGAATTTTGGAGAAGAGCGAAAAGAAAATTTTAAAAATTAAAAGATTCAAATGAATAATTTATTTACTCAGTTTTTTTTTTTTTTTTTTTTTTTTTCAAGTACGGCTCAAGTCTTTGTATCGTTCTTAGCACTTTAATTAATACGTAATAATTGCGGAACTAAATTCGCAAAAAGAAATAACAGAGCGCGTAAGAAAAAGTGCATGTTAGTAGATAATTTTAGGACGTAAGTAAAATAAGTAAAATACTTATACGAGACTGTGTGTCTCGTGGCGAGAATTATTTCTACGTCGCGCGCGATGTATTTTCGATGGGCCACTCTCTCGGCCTCGGATATGCTCGAAAGGTAAATTTCGCTTTAGACGTGGTAAATGGAATGGAAGAGGCGATTACGTTGAAATTACCTCGAGTGACAGTAATTTGCCGGGTCACGCCACGTTCGATTATTGCCTTCAGTCATCCCTTTTCCCTGCACGAGCCGTCGTCTCTCGTCGAACTTTCATAGCGTCTACGGGATCTTGATTAACTCGCGCAATTCCGACCTTTTCAACGTCTTCTTTCGATTAACACCTTCTTGCCTTTCTTTATTTTCTCTCTTATTCGATTCTTAATTGTTTTCATTATCACATTACTACACATTCATTATATTACCTATTAATTATACATACATACGTACATATATATACGTATATATATATGCTTGTGAAGAAATAATTTCGACAAAGAATTATACATATTTGTATATTTAATTATAATTATATACATATGTGTATAATTCCTTAGCGAAATTATCCCCTTTTACAAGCGAAATAAATAGATCCATTTAATAATTTATATTAATATTCCGATAAATATCGCTCGCAAACAAATTGCATTATTGTTCTCCACGACCGCGTGCGATTCTCTAATTGACATACTGAAATATAAGGAAATTCATTGCTAATGAATGAACGAAGAGTAGAACACGAGAACACCGGCCAGAGCATAACGATGTGGCGCGCTCGCTGACGATGCTGTTAGCGGCTAAATAATTATAGCAAATAGCTCGTTAGCTATTGATCTTTAATGCGAAATTCCGCGCGAAATATGCGGGAATTGCTGAGCCACTCCCGGTCGAGATTCTACTTCGCTTGTGTGCGTTCGTTACTTCGAGTGCACAGGCGCATAGTTATCTCTTGCCATCTCTCATACGTCCTATTTATACAATGGTTAAACTATGGCAACGCAAATCACCGCAATTGCCGCGACTAACAGATATCATATATCGTCGATTTTATCATCGCCGCGATAATAAATTCGCCGAGCCGCAATTGATTCTCTCACATATGCGATTCCTCGCTAAAGAGAAAAAAAACCACGCAAATTAATTTTTCATAAAAGATTATCAGCTAATTGAGTCGTCGGTTATTATGTTTTGTTTGATTCGTTAACTATTACGGCAATTAAGTTATTATCTATATAAAATCTGTTATGAGAAATAATTATTAGAAATTGCAGGAAATACGAAATAAGACTATTTAGAAATAATGGAATTTAATAAGTGTGAATTTACAGTTATCTCACAATCAATTGTGAATAGAGATGGTTTTGATGAAGAATTTTCAGACATATTGTTGTCATATTATATAAATTTTGAGACACCTTAAACAACTTAATTTAAATAAATAAATAATATTGACTTTTAGCGTGTCGGTTAAAATTATCTTGAAAATTAATGAAACGTAATGTAAACCGACAATAATAAAACAGATATGTGAGAATCGATTAAAACATAAAAAGAGACTTTACGGAAGGGGTATTTTTCTCTTTATAATTGCGTTTATGAATAATTTTTGTGTATCTCTCGTTCGACGAAAATTAATAAAAGCTTAGCAGCCATCCATTATCGGACACATTATCATTAATTATCGAATATCTGTTATTCACGACATATATTTTGACTGATATAATATATAAGTATCTCAACATACAAATAGTAGAAACTTTGAGGGAAATCGTTAAACGAAATTAAAAGCGAAGATGTTAAAGGAACACTGACATATCTTTTTTACGAGACGCGATCTGGAAAGCAAATTTTCCCCGAGAAGTACCGTCATAACTTACGTAAAGAATGCCAAGAAGGATCCATCCCCATCGAATCTTACTGACCTCATTGTCGTGCCGTCCCCGACCTCGTCGAGATATAGGCTCTCTCTCTCTTTCTTTCTCCCTTTACGATATTCTTCGCGTCCTCCTACGCGCTAAGACGTCTCGCCCGGTAGGAAATTTCATCCTCGTATCGCACAGCTGATTCCAAGGTCGTGCCAGCCAGTTAGAGGGACGACAACCCCTCGTCGGTGTGTACTCTCGAAGCTAGACACGTACCGGTCTACCACCCCCCTCGTTCACCCTTTCATCGACTGACTTATTTTCTCTTCCATCTCTTTTTTTTTTTTTCTCGTCGGAGAGATAAAGATGCAGCTTCTTCTCGTTATAATTTCCGTAGCCGGCGTTTCTCGGGGAAATATTTTTTATTTTATCACTTTATCGTTAAACCGCGAGAATTGCATCATCCAGAATTGCATGAATAATAAAAGTGATTCGAGATAAACTCTATCAGTTATTAAAATATACGTTTTCTTAGACTTTGTGATACGTAAAGAGAAAAAAAGATAATGTTATATTAAAGATGAAGTTATGAAATTTTCATAAGAAGATATACAATTCTCTGCAAGTGCATATTTTTAAAGTGTGTAATTATTAAATATTTATTTTTTACATTTTTATTTTTCTTGTATAAACTGAGATACTGTTTTTGAGTTATATAATCCGCTTTCAACATTTTTCATGAATATTGATTTTCATGAATATTGATTTTTTATATATACGAATTTTTCTTTTTTCTGCACACAATATCGGCAACTTATCGAAATATTTTAATCTTGCGTAATTGTAGAACGTACTTTTTGACTATATTTCTTTTTTTGTAGAACGTGTAACAGTTACAATAATATCCGCCAAACCTCCACGAGGAAAGAAATATTGATTAGGCGAAGCGGGTGTTAGATATATATTGTCGAGTCGTTTCGAAGAACTGGTTTTGAAGTAGCGATCTTAACAAGCTTCCGGTAATAAATTATCGTTCGTACCGGTTATAAATTACCTTACCCGAAGTAGCACGGAGGATGACAATTAAAGCCTAGTATGGAAAATAACTGGTATTACGCGCTTAATGCGCGAAAGTGCAATGAAAAAGATAGTTGGTTTACAAAATAAACGTAATTGATAGGGGCGGTCTGACATGTTTTAACGACAGTCTCGAGTAATAACATAAATTACGTTGTTTATAAAGATATTTAGATAATATTGAGAGATGATTGTAAACCGCAAGACAACTGATTTTTTTTTCTAGTATCAAGTAATTAACAATATTTGAGAATCTTTTTATAATTATACGGTTCCGATGTTTTAATGAAGATACCGAAAAAAGGAAATGGAGATTGAGGGAGGGTCTAAAAATAATCATCACGAGAAAAACAGACGACAAGGGAAGTGCACGTGGTGGAGAAGCGAAGATGAAACTTGGAACGATCTTCTTCGAAGTCTCGTGCATTGTACATTTTAGCGAAGGGGTTGCACGGAAGAGAGCGCGAACGTGTCTTGCACTTCGTTTCGGTTGAAAGCTTCAATCATGGATATCGCGTTTGTTCGTGTCCCGGCTTTTATCTTTATTCGTAGGGAAACAAAAGTGCGCCTCGCGTCGTGTCGAACCGACAGGGCAAACTTCGCATTTTCCGTCTCCCGCACTGTTTCTATTCTTCACGTTTCACGTAATTGCACATTCAAATTGATAGATTGAAACTCGGGAGTAAAGTTTCGTGCCAATGTAGCCGCACGCGGATTCAATCTCCTGAATTTGAAAAGATTTTATACTAGTGAAGGGTAAAATAGAAAAATATCTTAAACACGTGGCATTACATATTGACAAAAACTTGTGAAAAAATACGGATTATAGATATAAATATAATCTAAATTTGTAAAATAAACAACTTGCATATATATACATATATACTTGTGTATATATGTATTTAACGCTTGTATGTATATTTCGATCTGTTATATAAATTTTAAACATTATAGATTTTAACATCTGTGAATATAAATTACCGCGTTAAATCAATTTCTCAATAAGATTTTTTTTCAAAAGCTCATTCGCATAAATAAAATGAACACTTTATATTATTTTTGATTTGCAAACTTTTCTTTGTTATGAACTTTGATTTTAAACTTTGATTTTGGAATTGTTCAACAATACGACTCGACAATATCGATCATTCAGTCGTCTACCAATCTATTCGCCATCATTACGCCATCTCGTCCAGCCGACTACTTAACGAGTGTCCACGACGTTTAACAGATCGTTCGCGGTTGACGTGAAAGCGTAGTCACGCTCTGCTTTTAGTCAGACATTATATTTCCCTTAATGGTGCGATAGCCGACTTGGATACCGGAAATGTTGGAAGTATCTAACAACGACGTTCTTTTCCGTTTCTCCACTGCGGAAAGGCTCGGCATTGTTACACGGTCGATCCTCTCGTCGTTCATTTAAATTCAAGTGGGTTTTACTTTCTTGGAATTTCAATGCGAGCGTTAATTATTGAGATTTAACGCAAGAATTCAACAAATTGTAAAAAAAAAATAAAGCTTTCCTTCTAAGCTATCATTGATTGCTAAAGTCGTCGTGAACAGTACGTCATTAAAATTGAGCTGTGCGGATTCTTCACTACATCCATTATTAATGATTGTTACAATGATACGCATGCGCATATGTAGGTATTATGTACGAAGAGTTCTTTCTCTAAAATTTCAGAGTCTCGGTACAGTCACATGATGTTGCAAAAATTGTTACAATTGACTCCAGCCGACCGTAACGTTTTCAATCATCCGACGTCCCTACCGAATGCCTGTCGATCTTTTTCTCGATCATCAGTCATATGATTGTCTTCTTTTTTCTCGCCTTTTATCATTTTCATCCGTTGCCAGGTCGGGTATCAGACTTGAATAGGGAGGATTCCGTTCATTGGGGGTGGGAATGAAGGGGGTTGGGGGTGGAAAGGCCGGGAGTGCAGTACCTCGGTTACAGTCAGGGGTTTAAAAGTCGGGCAAAAAGCCCCGGCCGGCTGTTGCTACGCGCGAACTATCGACCAACCCGGCTTCTACCTATATATCCGCGAGAGAGAGAGAGAGAGAGAGAGCCCTCTTGGGGTATGGAGGAAGAGCTATAGATGGTACACGAGCGATGGTGCGCGCGCGCGCGAGCACTTCTCGGTGTACCCGGGTGGGTCTGGAGAATAACAGTGTGTGCGTGTGTGTGTGTGTGTGTGTATGCATGTCGGAGGGAAGGAGGGATTCGGAGAAAGACGAATGGAGAAAGAGGAAAAAAGGCACATCACCCAAATGCGCGAGACTGACGAGAAGCTCGACGCGAGGCTTTCTTGCGCTCGCTTCCTCGGCGCTCTCATATTTTAGCCGCCACCCTGAAACGCGCAAAACGCGCGCCGTATCGTTTCGTAGCCCCGCGCGCGATTACTTTATTCCGCGCCTTTATTCTTCCACTTTCATTATACTCTTTATTTCGAGAAGCTTTCTCGAAATATCCCCAAGTCGTCCGCGCCCAACGCACGTTTCTCGTACGCGTCTCTCACCATCTTATCTTCGTCGCTCCGCTTTTTTTCCCACCGCGACGTCGAGAGAGGAACGGCGCAACGAGTTTGCATACGGCGAATCGCGAAGCCGAGAAGGGACATTTGCGCGCTGCAAAATTGGATCGTAAAGGTAGACATAAACTCTTGGGTAGGTATTCCCCCGACGTCGTTCTCTCTTCCCTCTGCCTATCGCGCTGTGCCGCGCTTCGTCCCGAAATATGCGCCCGCCGAAAATAGTCACGATACACCGGTTATGAAACTTTCACGTACTCTCCTCCCTGCCTCTCGCCGCCGCCTCTCGAGTCCTTTTATTACAGTACGCGACTACGGCGTACGATGTTCCGTTAAAAGCATGGTTGTGTGCTCCGTTAAAAATTTATTTTCAATCGCTGATTTTCCGAAGCGTACGCCGGAGGGTCCCCCAGCTTTCACGCGTATCAACAATATTCTGATATTAAAAGAAATCAATGCAATTTTCATATCTTACCGTTTTCATATAAAATCAGATTTTTAAAAATACATTAAACAAAATTAAAGCTGAAGGATGTAACGAAAAGTAAGTTTAATTCGATCTATTTAAGAGATACAAATCTGTGAATCGTCGTCACGATATATCTTAATCGCGACGACCCAGAAACTCGAGGAGACGCGTATCTATTAGTTCGAAGGCTGGAGGCTAAGACTAATGAACGATCGAACTGACCCATTTTCCCGAAACTCGTCAGGAAATAAGACGACCACGGGATAAGACAGGCAAGGACAACAAGGAGCGCGAGGGAATTTCCGGGCGCGACGTTTTCCTTATCGGTCCTCTCTCGCGTCCCTCCCCGACTCTTCGCCAAGCTGTCGCATGGAAATTTTTAATTTAACTTTACGACTCCGCCGAGACACTGTGCCTCCGTTCTCTTTTCCCTTTGTCTTCCCCGTACTGCTTCATCTCTGTCTTGCATCATTGGATGCATCGCCGTAAGTGAAAAGGACGGGAACGTTTGAGGAGTCACACCACAAAGCAGCATAGCCGGAATGAAATGATTGCATAGTCGGCGAACAGTGACGTAATCAGAGTATGTAGGGTCTTATATTAAAGCTTACTTATTCCCGTATCTTTATTAATTAAGTTTTAAAATTAATAAGATTTTTTTTTACTATGAGTTTTAAAAGTAATAATACAATTCTCTTATTATAAAATGATATTAAATTAATTAGAAAGTCGAGAGAGAGAGGACTATATTACAAAAATCTCTAATTATAATTTTTACTAATAACAATAAAAATACAAAAATTTAAGAGTTATGTAGTTAATAAATAATATTAAAATTATACTAATTTGCTAATTTTATATTGGAGCAATAGAGAAATGGAGTAAAGCTATTTAGGGAAGGAAATTTCGTAGATAAACTCGCGATAGGAGCCGTAGCAGTGGAAAGAAGTTTTCTCCATATATAGATCTTTGACTTGCTCGCAAGAGAATGCACTAGCTAAATCGCCAGCGGGTATAAAGCCGGACGTTCCCGCGTTGCTTCCGTCGCACCATCTCCGCCGTCATTGTTATCGCTGCCCGTCGTCTGCTCTGATAACTCGTCGTCCCCAGACGAGGCGGATATACGCGGCGACCAGGTTACCCCGTAATCGAATGCACTCCCGGTTAAACGATCCGCTCGCAACGACGGTGATGAAACTGCACCCCATCTACTACCGCGATCGCGATTAACTGCGATCTTTGTCTAGAGAATGACTTTGACAGCGGGTGTCGTTTATATTCCAAGAGAGAAAGAGAGAGAGATTCTTATACGATTTTATTATTCTTCGAACCTCGCGTTTGTATAATTATTGGAAATTTAAATAAAATATAATTATTTAAATTTAAATAAATTGATAACGTATGTAGTAATTTATTATAATCCGTGTGTTTGTTAATTCGTCTATTACAGTCTCTAAAAAATTGCGCCGCTAATTAAAATGTGAAATCTTGTCAAATTTTATATAAACGTTAGCGTATGATTTTTAATAATAACATTTTTCATTTCTCTTCGAGAGAGAGAGAGAGATGATTGTGATTTCATATATGTATATGACCAGCGAGTATATATTTAGAAATGGTGCACTTACGACATGAATATCTTCCTCGTCAGAGTATCGTCCAAAAACGAAACACGAGTTTTTCTTACCCCGGTCTCTTTTCTTTCGTACCTCAGACGAGTTGCCTCGCCGTCTTTATGACCCTTCTCAATGGTAATACGTGGTCGCTTAAAGCTCGTGCAAGTGCTACGGTCGGTGCTTTTCGAAAAGTGCGCGACCAGCAGTAAAAAAAGTTCGCCGGCAGCTTTATTCGTGGCTCAAGCGAACGAGAGAGAAAAGGACGGGGCCACACGGGGTATAAATTAAAACGCTGGTCGTCCGCGGCCAAAGAGAGGAAGCGAGTGCGGTGGAGGGAGGGAAGACGACCGAGGGAAAAATATCCCTCTTCCGTTCGCTCGTCTAACATTTATGTCGCGACAAACTCTGAAAATACCGCTGATCGAGCTGGTCGACGTCGCGCGTTCCCTTAGCGTTAAAATTTGTTTAACTCTCGAAGAAAGAAACGGGGAGAGACGTTATAATGTCTTCAAAACAGTAACTTGCTTTGAGATCAAACAACATTTAACTGGCTAAGAAGTTTAAAGATTCGAGAAAATACGTATGCGAGAGAGATTCATCTTCTATTTTTTTTTTATTCTTCGAAAGAACTACGGTTTTCCGATTCTCTCATTCTCGGGGGGTAAAAGTTGTTACAGGCCGCTCTCCAATTTTTCTCTTGTAGGAATAATAAATGTTCTCTAGTGAATATATTTCTCAAAAATTTGTCGGTAATACGAAAATGCGGATGTCAACTTTCATCGGGAAAGACTTTGCGCTCGCACGCGCCATTTTTTCGGCGGGGTGTTTCGTTTTTCCCCATCGTTTTTCGATACTTTGCGAACGATTACTCTTCCGCGGACGATACGAATTTCGCCGTCGATTCCGCTTCCCCATTTTCCGAGAGGCGGTGGCTCGCAATTTCCCGACTAAATGGAACATGCTTCGTCTTACCGCGGACAATTAACGAACACTCGACAACAGGGATTGCCGAAAACGCCATTCGCGTTCTGGAAATTGTGCCTCGCATCTCGATGTTACTTTTCAGGATAACTTAAATTGCATTCGAAACTCTCCTCTCTATCTCTCTCCCTTCTTCCCTCACTCCTCGCGTTTAGGAAGTGCATTAAAGTCGGTACCGAAACAAGTTGCTTGAGGCAATCGTGGGCTCGCAAATTTACCAGTTGTTTATTATTTCTCTTAAGATCTTGTCATAAGAATGATGTGCATCGTTTATAAGTGTGTATAAAGAACAAATGATTATATTTTTAATCCTATATATTTAAGATTAAATAATGCTGCCGTGTTTTTGAATGCTATTTTTCTTGCATGAAAATCTCGTACGCAACGGAATGAAGATCAGACAGGATTATATGTTACGCCGAATTGTGACTGAATTATTCTCTTTCTCTTTTATTTGTTTTAATGATTCGTCCCCTAAATCTTCCCTCGAGATACCACGAACCACGTAATGGGACATTCCACTCTTACGTATTTTCGCGAATACAAAACAGCATAGCGAATGGTGGTAATCTCGCTCGCAGCTGTTCTCATCCAAATAAATTCCGCGTGCTTGCTTAGTAAACCCCGGGCAAACGGCGACGTACGCAATTGGCATTATATATTTTCGCCGACCAGATGCAGCCGGGAGATGCATCTTATCCCCATTGGGGAGCATCCTGCCAAGGCTAGCAGGTCCTCCTTTTCCGCCGTCACTTCCCTTCCTCCTGTCATCGCTTCCGTCTTTGTTTCTCTTCTGCGTATGGTCGATTCTATGCGCGTGCGCCCATGTAACCTTGACATTGAACGATTTCTCCCTGCCGCATCGCTCCCCTCTGCAACCACCAACCCTAGTAGCCCTTTCTCTGTCTCTCTCCCTCTTTCTCTCTTCCTCTTGGCTAACTCTGTGGCGGACATCCGCGTCATCCGCCTGGCGAATCCGAACAAAAAAATTGCAGATAAAATGAAATAACAGTGAATCGCGCTTGTCGGCCTCGACGCCCACTCCTGTCAGACCCTCCCGCTGATGCGCCACTGACACATCCGATATCCGGAGAAACGCGCTGGTTCTCCATGCTGTCTCTTCAAGGTCTTTGCAAAAAATAGGAGGCACCGGTAAACTCGCGGATACGTTTCGCGGTTCACGCGTCTCCAGTATGATAAATCAGATAAGCTATTTCTCCGTCTCTCTTCTTCTCCCAGTCTTTTGGATATTCTTCGAGATCCTTCAATAGTTTCCAATAATCTCGAGTATTGCCGAGGCGGTATCTTCCGGTATATCGTCCGAGATACTTTCCTTTCGATACTATATGAAACTCTTCGATATATTCTTCGGATAATCCTGCGTTCTATCTCGAATGTCTCGCTGTAACCAGGAAACTCGATCCGTTGGAAGTTTTACATGTGCCACGCATCAGCTGCATGCAAGGTTCTACGGACGTCATCGCGATGCGGATCGAGTATGAGGACAAGATGATGTAGCGCATGCGAGGGTATACGGCGGATGTGCATGTGTTTGTGTACGCGAGCATGCGCGTGAGTGGGTGGGTCTGATTATGGGCCCCGGGGACTCCGTTGCACTTCCTGCGCAACCTATAATTACGATTATCTAATCGCCGCTGCATTATGTAACACGGCATATAATGTCTGGCCTAACAGACGCGGCCAACGCTAGAGACCGATTCTTCTTTCCTCTTTCTTTTTTTTCTCTTACGGATATAATTTATGCGATTTCAGCGTGAGTCGTTGAAATTACAAATACATAGGAATATGAAAAGGTCTTGAGATTAAAAAAAAACTTTTTATTTCTCTTAACACTGATTAAGCTACCGTGGCCTGGTTTTGCATAATGCGACAATCTGATAAAATACGGTGAGAATGTAAAATGCAGATTACTGATAAGATGAAGTTAGATTGCGCAAATTGCGTGGAATGAAGATAGAATTTTTTCAGAGTATTTATGGATATTATGGATATGGATATGTTAAAAAATATCTTAAAAAATTGGCACCAATTTATGCAAGAACTTTATACTTCATATAACTTGTTCTATTATATAAATGTCAGTATTGACGCTGTATTTTTCAATGATAAATACGTGAGTAGTAAGTTCTGTTTTTTTGTGGCCAACTATATATCGCTTGATCTCTATCCGTTACTCAAATGTCTAAATAAATTGATTTATTATCTCTCTGCAGTAAACCGGTTACGCAAGTCCAACCGGTCGTTTACAAGAACAGGGGTCTCTCGTAACCTAGTGACACGGAGGAAACAATGATAGTCACTGTAATCTTTCACTTTCTTATTTTCTTGACAAATTCTCTTAATTTTCTAACACAAGATTATTAAGATATATGATTAAAGTAGTAGCTGAGATGCACGCAATTACGATATTTCTAAAATTATTGATTATTTATTAAATCTAATAAATATTGTGTTATTGTTAAAACGAATATTCCGAAATCGCGTAGAAAAAAAAAAAAAGAAAAAGGGCGCGATATAATCGCAAATCAGGACAGAGTCATAACTCGTTCCCGTTCGTATCGTCCTTCTTTCGGTATTTTACGACTACATCGAGTTCGCACTTTCTCTCTGTCTTTCTCCCTTTCCTTCTCTCTCGCGCCGACAAGTTAAGGCAGGAACTTTAAAGACCTTAATCATATAGATCGCCTAGCGCCAGTCATAAATATCGCCGATGCAAGCTCAGATTGGCGCGCGTCCAACTTCGTTTAACCCCCGCTTAGCTAGCTCGGACGCGGTCCGCTGTTCCGTTCCGCATTTAGCAAATTTCACGTCCTTTTCTCGTCCCCCTTCGTCCTCATCCTCTAACGCTCGTCGTAATTCCGCAGCTGCCGCGACTCTGGAGTCGCGCGATCATCAGTTATTACATAATCTACGCGGTCGTCCGTATTTTCGCGACATTCCTAATCCCGAAGCGTTCCGAGAATATTGTCGCCCATGCCAAACACGAGTATGAACATTAATTTACTTAACGGTGGTGTAAGGCAAGAGAAACTAAAGTTTTCTTGAGAGGAGAGAATAAAAGTGCATTTCTTAGATGCCGCAAAGAGAAACGCGAATAATCGCAAAATTCGATAAACTGTCTGTCACGATATGATTTTACATAGATATTATGTAAATTATTATAATTTATTATAATTTAAATATTTCTTTGTTCAGAGAGTTTATATATAATATTCCTGGCAAAATTCAAATTTACTAAATGTGAAACCGAAAATGAAAAGTATTTATAGATATAAAGGACAGATTTAAAAAACGAATTGCAATTATAAATCATAGATAAAAGCGTGGAGAAATATGAAGAATTTTTATCCTTTTGTTATTAAAAGATTGATTGCGAATCTAAAGTTATATAGAATTCTGTTAAAACACATCTCCATTCCGTAACGGTGCTTCTCTAGTCGACGTTAAAAGTGCTACTGCTTACGCACATATTTCACGGTTGCTAAAACCCCTCTAAAGTGGCCATACATTAGATTTCTTCGCTCTCCGGTGCCGCCTCACCGGTTCTCCATTGTACTCGCGAAGAGTGGTAATTACCAGCGTATTACATAACGTTGTACAATGGAAAAGGGAAGAGAGGGTAGGGACAGAGGAGGGGAATAGAAGTTTCGTCGATCGAATCTCAGGGCCATCGTCGTCATCGTTGTCATCGTCGAGGAGAAAGGAACGGACGGAAAAGGTGAACACTACACCAGGACGAACAAACGACCGAAATAGTTGATACGCCTAATTTGCATGATTACACGGGAGAGAGTCGACAGTGGCACCCGAGAGTTTGTGCATTTGCGCGCTCTAAAACCGCCAGACAATCACCGGTGGCGATGGCGATGGCGACGCGCCGCTGTGAGGGCCCGGTTTCGCGTATTTACGAGGACGACGGTAGGCATTCTTAGGTTTTACGATCGACGTATAAACGCTTAACAAGCGCGGCGGCTATGCCCGTATAATACCATGCTATACACACTACTACTATGCGGATGCACCGATGCTGTGTTTGGCCAGGTGTGCGCGTACTAGGTATAACTTTATAGGCCGCGGTAATAATTCCGGGGCGCGACGACGAATCTTACCCTCGAGGTAAAATCGAGGCTTCCTCTCGTCTGCGCCCTCCAAGTTTCAACCCCCGGGGGTTTTTCTCGCGGTTGCTTTTCTCTCGAGCTTCCTCTGCCTCTGCTTCCTTCTCTCCTCTCCTTCTACTTGGCAGGATAATCGCCGGAAGCGAAAATGGCCAGAGATTACGCGACGCGTTCTTCAAAAGGTATTTAAAAAGTACGAGCAAGAGCGAGAGCATAGATTTCTCTAGCCTGTTAAGGAGTTATAAGCGTCAATTATGCGCAAGAACGTAATTCTCGCTTGGAAAGAACGAGACACGCACTTTGAAACAAGAACTTTCTAACGCAAGTATTTTACATTGCGTGCTCGAACCCGAAAGCTCGCGGCATCATTAATATTTTTTTTGCAGTTGTTTTGAAAATTACAGAGCTTTTAACAAGTTCAGATTTAATCTACTTGATTTATATAGATTGCTTTTGTTTAATAATTTCGATCCTCTCGCTCTTCTTTTGACGAGTGTGTACGTACGCAAATTAATGATTGGCGCAGTGTACATAAGGATTAATACTATATGTTTAAATTAAAATCGAAATTCAATTCGAATTGATATACAAAATTTGCACATCGTGCATCATGATGCATCGCTTAGAAAAGCATATGATTCGACATTATGATAAAAAAAAGGATGTATATAGTTGAACGATGCTTTCACGTGCACCGGATTGACGAGTATCAAAACGAGTCGGATGACGTAAGCTTTTGGGACTTCTTGTTCAAGGTAATCACGTGCACGTCGAGGACGAGCCAGTCACGGCCAAGGACAGCCGTCAAAAGAAACCCTTTTTTCGGTTCGTTCGCCGCAGGCGGCTGACACGCGTAAATTAGTGAATGATGTGGTGAACCAATGATTTTAGTACATTGAACGATTGTAATTTTTTTTTATTTTTAGACACGAGAAAAAAAACATTCAACTGGTCGCGATTTTTCCAACACTCTTGTTACTAAAATTTCGTATTTTATTACGTATTTATTATTTTTTAATTTATTAAATTTAAATAATTAAATAATAAGTTTTAATAAATAATTCAATATTTTGTTTTTATTATTCTTTCTTTTATAATTAGCTCTCTCAATAATAAGTAAAAGTATTTTATGGTTGATAGAGTATTACTTAAGAAAAATGGTATCATATATAATTAAATTATTTAAAAAAGAAAAACGTAAGATCTCTCGAAAGAAATTTTTCGTTACGTAATCGTTGGAGGGAATTAACTTATTTTTTCATGCTTCTCAGCCTCAGATAACCCATTATTGACGCGAGCGTGCAGCAAGGCTGCAGCGGGACCGCTAATTCCGATCTTGATTAATTTACCGGCGAGCGAAGTCGGAGTTACTTCAAGTATGACTTTGCATAAGTCGCGCGCGACCGAAGATTAATCTCGGCGCAAACGTCATTAGGCCGCTGCACTCTCGAGACTTGACCCTACTAGCTTCCTCGAAAAGAGAACTTGCCTTTGAATATCATCTTGCTCAATGAATTGCTACAATTGAGAAAATAGACGAGTCTCGATGACTCGTCTATTTTCTTAATTGTAGCAATTGCGGATAAGCTTTAATATTTTGATTCTCTTCCGGATGTTAAATTAAAAATTTATTTATACTTTTTTTTATTTTTTTTTTTATTAGAAACTGACAGGGATATGCCTCTAGACATGTATGCCAAAAGAGAAACAGTGTCGCAATTAAAAGTGCTCTCGAAATAAAAAGTAGGTTGAAAAAAATTATAAATATTCTAGGATTCGATGATGAGCGTCCCGTGAAAATTTTGGCTTTCATGATACATTGTGAGAGAACGGGAATTCGTGACACTTGGCCCCCGGCAGTTAATTTAATGTTGAAATAACGAAGACCGTTTGAGCAAGTTAAAAGGTGCATTGATGTCAATAATCGGTCGACTGTCCCGCGGCGTTCATCTCTTGCTATATCTCCCTCCCTCCCTCCCCCTTTTTCTCTTTCTCTCCAACTCTTCCATCTTCCGCTCAGAATTAACGCATCTATTTTTATTCACACTGGAGCGTGCCTCTGGCAAAATTGTTTAACACTTCTGTTGGGAACATTGTACACGTGACCGATCGGCTAATTTTATCTTATGCGCGCTGGCACTTTGCCGTCTTGCACTCTTTATATTTCGCCCGTTGGATACATAAACCATATCGAGCGCAAATTCTGACACATGAATTTCGACTGCATCATATATTGTCTGATTAATTAAATTTTAATCAGATAAGTTTATAAACAAGAGTGTACATTAGAAATTTAATAAATAAACGCATTTGGATCTCATTAATTGCGCAATTTATATTAATACATAAATAATATAAAAATGTGGGCATTGTTTTATAGCGAAGAATATTTGTTATTTAAAATTATTATTATTGATAAAAGAATTATAATTACTTCAAATTATAATTTTTTAAAATAATGTAGAAATTGAATATCAAGATTTCTAGCAAGATAGTCTAATAGACGTAGTCTCAAGCAGTCTCTTGTACCAATGTATTTCTCGTCGATTCGCCGTGTATAAGCTTTACGCCGAGAAAGCCAAGAAGCTTTCATGCTCCTTCGCGAAGCTCATTCGGGGTCCTTCCCAATCTTCTTAACAAGCCATTTCCCGCGAATAACTCACGATCGATAGCTGCGAGTGCCTTTGCGCACTTCCGCCTTTGCCTACCGGCGCAATTTTCGGTTCCTCCAAGGAAGACGACGATGCGTCGCGACGTGCATTGTCGCACATCCCCCCGAGAAAGCGAGTCATCTGGTGCTATCATGCGGTTCAGACCGAGCTCTAAGAGAAGCCGAAGTGGGGCTTATGCGGCACAACAAGCCATTGTGTGCACGATTCGTCGTCTCTCGTTGCCTCTACGTCCTTCAGATTTCCGTATCCCACTCTAGGTACCACCGAGGGTGTCTGTGTTAAAAGATGCGATAGTGCACCTTGAGAGAGACACACTTGACTCGTTCAAGGACCATACATTCCTCAAGTAATTTCTTCATCACGATATCGTGTAAATATTGTTTCAAATCGGTGCGATATTTTATTAGAACGTTCTTTATAGAACGATAGATAAGAAAGATTTGTTAAATATAACTCGGTATGATTCACTCGCATTTTATCGGTAGCTTATTGATAAGTGATCGAACAAAGAATATGTCCGACGTTAATGTAAAATAATTCTTAT
Source organism: Prenolepis imparis (assembly GCF_030444845.1). Lineage (NCBI taxonomy): Eukaryota > Metazoa > Arthropoda > Insecta > Hymenoptera > Formicidae > Prenolepis > Prenolepis imparis. The sequence continues at coordinate 12,880,115 of NW_028141165.1, read as the reverse complement.
CGCTCTTTTGCTCGCGACTTGATAAATTGTAAAATTGACGGCGAGCAACGTTAGTTTGAAAATGCGAGAATTAAATTAGTTCGGCACGGCATTAGCGCGTAATTGCAACGCGGATACGGGGCCTCGGGTTTTTCTCGGGTTTCGAAACCGCTTCGAGCGTGTCGTTTATTATTTAAATTGCACAGGCGCGACCGAGTCGATTTATCACTCTCCTCTCCTCTCGCTTTCTCGCGCTCTCTCGCTCTCGCATATATATATGCGACACATAAGGCTGAGCATAATCGCCGTGCACGTACAACCACGCGAGAGGATGCGAGAGATCGAACGCATCTGAATGCCGGTGCACGCCCACGCGACGCATTATACGCTCGCGCGACGTCGGTGACGGAGTGCAAGGGTGCACATAAGTTATCGGTCTACATCTGCAATGCCCCCATAACGACCGACGTGTGCTTTAAGCGCACGATACTTTCTTTCTTTCTTTTTCCCAACAGTAGTACAAGCTTGTTTAAAACTTGTTGGGAAACTTGTTGCAGGCGCCGTAAAGTTGGAATATTATTTAACTCGACTAGGGGTGCTGGTTAACGACACGACGAGAATGGCAAGTTAGCTTATTAGCATTTTAAGATACATAACGTTCCTCTTTTTTTTCTTTTTTATTATTTATTAACGCGTCGGCATGAGAGTCACTGAGAGAAGATCATGGTGCAAATTGTATATTTTACGGCGAAAAAAGAAAGACTCGACGAGCCCGTAATTTGATTATTATAATGAATGATGATTCCAACATCTCTGCTCTCTTTTTTGGAGAAATTGCGTGTTTATAGAGTGATAAAAATTTATGAATTACAAATTACTGACAAGATTTTTCTTTCATGCATAAAGATTCAATAATATCTGATATTTGACGTAATATCTGATAATTGACGTAATTAAAAAAATATATATATTTATTAGCACATTTATAGAAATTTGTATATCGACTGTATCTCCAGAGGATGATGTCAGACTGCTCTTGCCTCAAGTTTTTTATCCGCGTTTGCCATAAAGAGGAGAAGTACTCCGCGCGAAAGAAACGCGCTTCCCGCTCGCGCTCGAGCACGGGACGACAGTTTTTGCATAATTTTACGTCAATCATCGGTCCGGCTGGAGAGCTCGGGTGGTTGCGTAACGCGACGATAGGGATCTCTTGAAAAGCCGAGGTACCGCACAGCTCGGTCGTCCGCGTAATTTGTCTTTGTTCGACGATGTGACCGGGCTAATGTCGTCGGACGGCCGTTCTTCCATTATTTCACAGAACAAACTTCGTCTTCCCTTTCTTTCTCTTTCTCTCTCTCTCTCTTCCTCTGCACCGGACATGTTCCCAAGCGAATCGCCAGGCACAATTAACGTCTATCTAAACTACCGGTCGACTGCTATCTGAGACCGAGCGTATCCGATGCAATTTAGGAGACGTCCTCTTCTTCTACCGTGCGACTGTGCCCTCCACAATGTGAGCGGTTCGCGAAAGCTGCACCGTTGACGACAACGACGACGAAGACGTGCACCGACGACGGCATTGTGACAGTATAAATTTGCCTTTGTCCGATAACCTCGGACAATTAATACCGAGTTGCTCTACGTGCGTCATTGTGCAGTCGTACGACAGCGGCTCTCGTTGCTGCCGGCGAGAGTGTTGTGTAACATCCCTGCACAGGGATGTCGTAAGCCAAGCGATGGCCGATGTCGGAAGCGCGTTACCTAGCTTCGAATCTCTCTTTGGTCCGGATCAATTATTCGAGGTGTAATCTCTCGTACCCGTCACAAATTCCTTTCTGTATTGTAATTTTGTTTTTCTTTCTTTCGCTCGCGAATAATTTCGGATTATAGTCTCCCAGTTTCGACGAAACTTGGTAGTTTCGTTGGGTAATTTAGCGTAATAAAATACTGACGACATTTTTTGCTGGCGCTAATGTTCGAGTTTAGAGATAAAAGACGTCCCTGATGGACAAAAACTTTCTTAATTTCCGAGCATCCTTTTAGAGCACTTTTTTATTGCGAAACTTTCCTATGAAAAATACTTTTCCTCTATAGTTTCCAATACAGCACAGCGATTATAACTCTTAAGAATAGTGCGTGACCACATCGGCAACACGAACGAAAAAACTCGTTAAGAATATTTTTTATTTTATTCTAGATTTGCCGAGTTTTCCAAATAATGTAATGAGAAGGGTAAAAAATGTGATATTTGTGTGAATATTACATTGACTGTAGTGGTCTCATTCTTTTTTTTTTAATTTTTTTATTTTGATTACTGGGAGACGATTTCGAACCATGGTGACTCGTATCGGGGCACGCGGACGAGCAGGGGTGCAAGGTAAGGACATAGAGGAAGGAAGGGGTGGAAAGGGGCATCGTGATATGAGGGGGTGAGGGGAACAAAGAGCGGCATGCGCAATAGCGTCGATCGGTGCGAAGCGAGGCAGGCCCCATGTTCGTTCGTTCGTTTCTTGGCTACTCGACCCTGCACAGGGACAGTTGATGAGCGCTTAGCAACAGGCTTGTCAGGGGTTGTCAACCCTGTCCCACGAAATTCCTCGCAATCGCTGCTGCTGCTGCTTGCCATTAACCGCGCAAACGCATTTTGGAAATTCGATCGATGAATTAATGAAACCTTGGCGCGATTTTCCAGGGGAATTCTTAATTAGCCAATGAAGACGTAAAAAAAGAGATCGCGTATCTGATTTTACGGTGAAATTCTTCTGAATCTTGTTTGTTGTTAATTATACATTTTAAGGCAAATAGTTGTTCTCTTCAATATTTCCATGGCGCAAAAAACCATCTTATTGTTCTCCAAAAATAATTATATATTTTGAAGTTTTGATATATTTAGATATCTACATATTTCCAAATTTAAAAAAATCGTGAGAAACATCACAGATGAGAAATTTCCAATCGTGCAAAATGTCAAATTAAAAACCATGTTATGCAGGCTTAGAAGAATGCTGTCGGATTAAGTTCCTATAAATAAAGCGTTGCGGTGCGGCTTCTCTTTATTTCTGCAAAATATTAGCCATCTCTGGCGTCGCTCGATGAGACGAGGGGAGAGAGTGACGAGCAGCGATAAAAACCTCCCGCGGTACACTACCGGAAATAGCATATCCAACTCGATAAAGCTCTTCCCGACGTGTCTTGCACGACGTTTTCCGTCCTTGCAGGTGTTTTCCGAGTAAATATATATGTATAATGGAAATTATGCGAAAATTTCTTGCGCGTGCGTTCCGTTTTGAAGGAATCTTTTTATCTCTTTGGTCGTGTGCAACCAATGTGCCCACGTGGCTGATAGCGATAGGGCCTGGTCACCTGGAATCGATACCGCGTGAGTCGGGTCGATAACAGTAGCCGCGAGTCTCCAGGTGCAACTTCTCCCACTTTCTCCTCCTTTTCTTTACTTCGACCGTGGTTGACCCCCGCGTTGGAACTCGCGACACTCACGGAAGCCCGATGAAGATCGTTTTCCGTCCGACAATATTGCCATGCATGTAAATGAAATTTTATGTAACCAAGTATACGCTCTGAAATGTTCCGATATAGCAAATCTTCATTTAACTGGTTACATTTTTTAAATTGATTGCATATCCTATTTCTTTATTCTTATATATGTCGTTCATCGATCTTGCTTCTTCATAATCGTCTAACTGTTCGCGAGAGTGATCTCTCGACGAATTACGCTATCGCTCGGTCACCAGGCAAGATAGTAACCCAGTAACATGCAGAAGGAATGACTATTGATCGGTTGATGCGTTTTTAACTGGCGACTAGCGGGATGTCTCTTGTGATAGTGATTAAAGTCGCGAGTTGAAAATAATTCAGGTTCATTTGCTAATCGTATGATTTATCAGTATCGTCTTAAAGACTGGGGTCTTTATAAATAGAGCATCTAAACGCTATGATGACAAAAAAAGAATCGATCAAATATTTGTTTAAAATATTTAACGTAAAAAATGAGTTACTACCTCACAGTATTTTTTTTTGACTGCATAGCAAATTAAACATTTTATGTCAAAATTATTACTTGCAATATCTCAGATATGTCGTATTACTTTTATTGAATTATTTAATACATGCGTTGTTCGCATATGCGAATGTTGGACACATGTATCTGCGAAGAAACTTATTTTATTCGCGAATTCAATGATTTCTCACGTACATAGTATTCGACAGACAAGCAGCTAGCCTCGGGTAAAATGATACGCTACCGGCAGACAAGGGAGGGATGCTTTTATCGGTCGTAAAACAACGTTAGGCATTCACGATAACGAGGGAGTCGCGAAATGCCGCGGGAACGGAACGTTCGGAGGAGAGAGCGAAGGGAAATCCAATCGCTGGTGGCGCACACAGGCGATATTCAGAAGGACGCGTATACGCATACAACGTGCATGTCGTTGTTGACGATACCATATCTCGCAATTTCATAATATCACCGACGTTATATCAGCGACAATTTAAAATGTCGTAAAGCGCGAGGCGATGGGGTGATACGCGGATAAGAATGTTTATCGCGCGAAACGCTGGCGATTTCGCGAGATAGCGAAATGTTGTTAAAAAAAACAGTAATCCCGAGGATCACGAATATGATATCGAAATGGAGCGAATCAACTTGAAATCCAGTAAAGTGATGTGTACTTAACGATTAGCTGTCTTGCTGATCATTTTTGGTTAATTACAAAATTTTATTTTTGCGTTATTTTATATTATATAATAGGCGATTGTATTTTTTTTTTTTTTAATGACAACTCTGCAAAGAAACGATTACACCACGTAGCATTATTGCTAATAATACTAGATTCACGAGAAAGATATTTTTTATAAACAGAAAATACTTATATAAAGCTTTAGAGATGCATTTAAATTGCATAACTTTATCTCATCGGTGAATTTCAAGCGAATTTTCAACAGATATCAAACTCGACTTAATTACCGAGGTGTTTAACGTCAAAATCTAGCCGTGCGAAGAGATTGTAATGTATATATTAACGACGATTATTATGTTCCTTGGATGTAAAATTATAACGTTGACTTTCCATAAATGACGTAATATAATTTCTTTACGAGGAGAAACGCGGCGATGGTGGTAGTTGTGCAACCTGGACGTGTCATTTCCGACGGCTAGCGTTTCACGAAGCGGGGTGGAAGTTGATCGAAAGACGAGGGGGTTGATGAGGGAAAAAGAGAAGGAGACGGAGAACGTTATCCGCCGCACAGAGTCGTAAACTTCGAAGGAGCTTGTAATAACGATAAAACACGATGAGGAAGCCTGGCCGAGCGGAAAAGCTCTCTCTCTCTCTCTCTCTCTTTCTCACGTGCACGCTCTCTTCACTGTATATGTTCAAACCGACGAAGTTAGACCGGAAGTTGTAAACTCGCTCAAAACCGGGACGCCCGCAGCGTGTTAACTTCGCTCATCGGACATCCCTTAAAATATTATATACACGTGGCCGGACTTAGATTGGTCTCGGCTGCGCTCGTCAAGCTCGCTAAACGCTCGCCCTGGTATCACTCGATGCGCATCGTTTAAAAATCAATTTATTTGCGGAAATTCTCTCGATACGCGCTATTATTAATTTCTCGTTATATTTATGATATATCTTAACTTCTTTTTTTATTACTCTTTAATGCAAGCGAATGGCCATATTTTATCACGCTCTAGAATGAAATTCTCTCTGAGGAGAATTGATATAGAAAAATAAAAAAAAATATAGACAATATATTTTTCAAAAATTTCTACGTGCTTCCAGAAAGTTAGCGCAATTATCGTAAAAAAAAATAACGAAGAAAAGATACTTCTCACACAAAATAGAATACCATTTCTTTTATGCTAGAGAATAGTTTCTAATCGTCGAAACATCAGGTCACTGCGATATCAAGGTCATGCCAGGACGAAAGCCTATCATGAGAATCTTCCTCTGTTCTCTGTTCCTCTCTCCAGAGAGTAAGAGGGAAGTAAGCCGAAACTAAAAGGAAAGAGCCTAGTTGAACATCGATCGCGGCTACGTTACGGCGTAGAGCTGGATTTCGCATCGGCTTTCCTGGTTTCCGGCGAGGTTCCCGAAAGCACCCTCGAATTCTCGCTCCACGATAATTCGCTGATGAGGAACTCCGAGCCCTTTCTCTCTCTCTCTCTTTCTCGTACTTCTCTTCCCCGGACGTATTTACGCCGCGAGTGTCTATTTATTTTAACTAATCCACTACGTGCGTTTCGGTTTTTTGCTCGTTATCAGTTAAACCTAAAGAGCGAGGAGAGAGGTTTACTCATATTAAATTATCCTTCGGGATATAGCTCAAACATCGGTCTTTCAATACATTCATCTTTTAAATATATTCCGAATTTATTTGAAATATCGGAATATATAGGTATACTAAATATTTATCACTCTAATCTATATAGATAGTGTTAAACCAGGTGTTTCGCAGGTGCTTGTTTGGCAACCACAATTTCTAATACTTAAACTGCGAATTTGATAAGTATGATGTTAGGATACATTCGTAAAATTGTGGATTACAGGCATCTTCACAATACGTCAAAATTATACTAAATTAAAGTGTTTTAATTATAATATCTCTCTCGAGTTTTTGTCGATCATCTCACTGATGATATCGAGGTTTATTTTCGATGTTTTTTATCGTCGATTGCTAAATCGCGATTTGCGGAAAGAAAAGTCCACGGACAAAATTATTGCCGGAACACGAACCGCTATGAGTTATCGTCTGCGATTTTTACCGGTGTATCGCATCCGAACCATAATTTTACGAGAGATTTGTGAGGCGCAGTTTGTTCATCGTGGATCACCGTGAAAGAGAAGGAAACAGGAAGAGAGAATTTCTCTCTCTTTTGCAAGACGAGTTATTTACCGGACTGAAAACTATCCGCGTTTCTAATTCCAAATAAAAGCATGGCAGCCCGGAAACGGGTCTCCCTTCATCACGCCCGTCCGTAAAGGACGGGCTTCCGCTTTTGGCGGAAATAAATGTCGAAATGCTCAAACTCACACTTAAGCTGAGTTATTGATAGACGTATTTATCCTAGGACCATTGAGCATGTCGAAATTTAAGTGTGTCGCATTTTTGACCGGAACATTATATAACGGCATATCCTTTTCTAAAAAAGATATGTAAAGTCGATACTCGCATATTGAAGTTTATTGCTGCCGCTTTTCCGCGATGCTCATTGACTGTCAAGATTCGCGTTGTGCGTTATATTCGTAGCATCGAGAGATTATCATCGCGAGGGTTAGCAGTTTAACAGTTTGTTCAAAATAAAATAAAATAAAATAATGTGTGATATTAGTTTTAAATAATATATTATAATACTTTAAACTCGATTATTATTTTTGACAGTTATCAGCTGATTTCTGTAAAAAAAATATTAATCGCGGATAAAATATTATAACATATTATTTAAAACATATTATTTTATTTAATTTTATTTTGAACAAACTCTTAAACTACTAATCCTCGCGATGACAGCCTCTCGATGCTACGAATATAACGCACAATGCAAATCGAAACAGTCAATCAGCATCGCGGAAAAGATGTAACAATACTTACGAGAATGGACTTAACATGTCTTCTTTAGAAAGGGATGTTATAATATTTTTAATTCGATTAATATTTTTGACAATTACCAGCTGATTTTTGTCAAAAAATATTAATCGCGGATAAGATATTATAACATATTTAAAATATATTACATATTTAAAATATATTTTAATATTTTCAACATACTATATACATCCCCATTACCGCTATAGAAATATTTATATAAACAATTTCTCACTCACCGATACGTGCAATAGTGGAGTTGTAGTACACAGCACACATTGATCTGAAAACAAAATATTCAAATTATGTATATACCAAATATCTCATAAAGATTGCAGTTTAGAAAAAAAGTTTTTATTTGCATATACCTCGCAGTTGCCCCGATGTCGCCTGATGCCTCCCCGGGCCTCCTCCTCCTCTCTTGGTTGACCGTCATTGCTTCTTCGTAGCACTCACGACACTCGCGAAAACACGAATAATTACGATTGTCCGACACTTTACACGGCACTCCCGACGCGCGAAACTTTACACGGCACTCCCGACAGGACGCGTGAATCGCACTGTGTATCGCAATGCTATCTGTAACAAATAAAATACATACATATATTAGAATAATCTTATTATTTCGCATTATAACATACACAATATAAATATGTAAGCTAGAATTAACGATAGATATATCCACGGATCGCAACACATTCGTGCGCGCGAAAACAGATTAAGTTGGGTTATGTTGACAAGAGATTTTGCATCGAATTTTTCGCGAAATATGCGTTTCGAACAATTACGACTACATATTAACGTTGAAATTATGACATGCGATTGATAAATATTACAATACAAAGGTTAGAAATCGTTTCTAACGATTATGCTTACTAATTAATCACAGCGGGACGCAGCTCCAACTGCCTGATACTCGCGGCGTTTCGGTAATGGCCGAAGCTACAAACATCGGCAACTTCATTCTAATAGCGCGCGCGGTACTATATACATGACTTAATATTAATAATTATAATTAATTAAAACTCGAAGGAGATTCGTTTGAAAAGATATAGCTTTAGAAAGAAAAAATATTAATCGAGAATAAGGTATTATAACATATTATTTACAACATATTACTATTTTATAACTTTTATCATATTATTATTTTAAAATTTAATTAGCAAATTATAACATACACAATATAACTATAAATATGTAAGCTAGAATATATAATTAATTTGCTAATTAATTTTTACAATAATATGTTTTAAATAATATGTTATAATATTTTAAACTCGATTAATATTTTTGACAGTTATCAGCTGATTTCTGTCAAAAAATATTAATCAAAAATAAGGTATTATAATATATTATTTACAACATATTACTATTTTAATTTTTATAACATTTTTATTTTAAAATTTAATTAATAAATTAACGCTTTAATCAACTGTAAAAAAATATGAAAGTTAACTTTATATTATTATTTTTTTTTAATATCATTTTTTTAATACAAAACTGAAGAATGGCGCGCGCGTAACGCGTGCTTGGGTTATTCTAGTAACGATAAAATTGACTTCTTCTCCGAAAGAATTATAATAGTTCTTTTTCTTTCTCTCAATTAATTTTAAATGGACTGTACATTTAAGCGGAAGCTTAATTCAAGCTTTAATTTCCGAGACGAATATTTATAAACGGTTGATCCTTTCTCCTTGCAGGAGTCGATACGATCTCGCGTGGCGATGGATTTTACTGGTAGTGTGGGCAGAATAGTCGAGGATCCTAAGGAAGCTAAAGACATAGCCGAGAATGAGGGTATGGTTTGGCGACGGAGATGGCGACCGTTCTCGCGCACACCACCCGGTTGCGCTATGATGAGGCTGCATGGACTCGACAGTGGTATACATGTCCTTCAACCTTGGTTTCACGGCGGTCTCAAGAGGGATGTCGCAGCGGCTATTATAAGGGATCACGGCAGTGTTGACGGGTAAGTTCTATTATCGATTTGTAGAAAAAAATATCAACTATATTGTCAGAGTTGTAAGTGAAAAATCTTTACATTTAGCTTCACGTAAACTTTATTTTTAGAAAATTCGACTTAATCGTGCCAAGGAATTTAAACGAAAAAAATTTTAATGAATCTTTTCTTGCATTTACATTATTGAAGAATTAATTTGTATAAAATTGAATATCAAAATTTACAAAAATATGCAAGTTATATAAGAAGAGATCTTTTTCTTTATCAAACTTTCGCTATGAGAGACTCTATTTTAAATTACTCTAAAAATATAATTACGAATTTCTATAACAAAAAAAGTAAATTTACGTATATTTAAAGACTGTAGAATCTTCAACCACAATTATGTCAAAGCTACTTTTCCGGAGTTAGATTGTTTCTCCTCGACAAGTCGCTCGATCACGCCCGCGGGATGATTGATAGAGTATCATCGCGGGTTACAACTGCGGCATCGTAAAGATGCCCTTTCCCCTCCTTCCAAAATCCCAATCGCATCGATTCTAGCGATGATAACCGTCATCATCCGGAGAGGGTCCGCCTCGAACCGGTTGAGAGTTACGACCTCGAACATGCCGGCGCGAACGACACGCCTGACCGACGCTTACGTAATCCTCATCGCGATTATTACGAGCGATCGTAAATCACGATGAATTCCTATCGAGCATCCTCTGTTTCTTTCGCCCATCTTTGCTTTTCATCTTTCTCTCTCTTTGTTAATATCTTATTATTTGCTAATCTACTTGTGGTCGCTCACGTATTTGAATTTCAAAGGCGATACTTGAGGTTGCCTCACGAATTCTGTGTTTGCTTATGCGTAATGTTTCACATTTAAATAATAATAATAATAATACGTTAGTATTTTTTTCACAATTGGGAAAATATAAAAAAAATTACAGAAAAAGATCAGCTTCGCATGTGTAAAAATGCAAAAAAAGACATTGACAAGAGATGGAGCGAATACAAATCGCTATTTGCAGTTCTTTTTGCTATATTAATAATTATAGTTTCTCATTACTCAAATAGATTTATTCGAGTATAATAAATCTTTTTCTTCCTTTCATCTTCTTCCCCTTTCTTTTTTTGCCCCCCTTTCTTTTTTTGCCTTTAACTGTACCGCCTTGTCCGAATCCGTCAGTGCGACCACATTGACCTTCGCATTTAACCCGTATTGACCTCGTGGTAATCCCAGCGAGCATTACACGTGTAGACACGTCTTTGAAACGTTAGAAATTATTAATATCCTAAATTAGATTTCATTATATTCGCATAGCCACTCTTGAGATGGGACATTGCTCTCCAGAGTGCGTTACATATTTAGCGAGGCAAAATCGCACAGCGTAACTAGATACTAAGAGTAATATAAAGATATATAATCATTAAATAATAAAAAAAATATAATTAATAAAATATATATAAGAAAAATATTTGCCTGTAAAAATTGAGAAAAAACTCTGAAAACTATATAATTGAAGTAAATAATTTGCATCAACGCGCTTTAACGATTCCGACATTATGTCTCGCTAATATTTTCCCACTTGTATCTCTGGCTGTTTCAACCTAATGAGTCTTGCATTGTAGCGATCGAGTTGACGTTGATCATCTATCGATGACCTCCTCTCTCGACCCTAACCGAGTGATCAGCGGCATTTTGCCGATGTTACGGTTTCTCGCTTGTTCTATCCTCTTATCTCTTCTGTATGTCGGTGTGTGTATGTGTGTGTGTTCTTCGATCTCATCTTTTATTCGCCGTACCAGCGTCGGCAATCGCGGATAAATGGTTAATTAACGACTCTCTCCATCTATCTCGTCGCGCTTAGCTTCGGGTAATTGAGTGCTCGGAGATCACGTAGTTGTCTCCGGGTTTTACGTTCGTTCAGGGGGCCCTTGCATAAATTTGCATAATCTCGATCGTAGCCGCCTCACCGCCTTCTCGTCGTATTCTCTTCCTCGTTCTTTCTCTCTTTCTCTCAACAATGACGGAAAGAAGAGACGAGAAGAAACGGAAGGAGGAAGAGAAAGAGAGAGAGAGTCTCGTACCATTTCTACCTGGCACACGTTCATCGTGGTCGTTGTCGTTACACGCGAAAAACCTCTAATCGATTCCACTCCAAACATTGTTTACTAATCGTCTTTTGTTTCTCTCAACGTTACGAGTTAGCTCGGATAGCTCGAGAGATAGAGGAGGCCATCTATATCCTATACCGATGGACGGGCTCCTTTGTATTGTACGGAACTGTAACGTCGTTATCCTAACTCGGGATAGTCCTTGGACATTACTGTTCCGTAGCTGAAACTACCGTCGCGTCGGTGTGTTATCTGCTTGCCTGACCGACGCGGAATATTCACTCGCATGAATATTCTATTGGGTGAGCATCAGGGTTGATGGAAGGCGATGCCGGACATTTGCAAACATTACCGTCGTGTGTATATGAATAATACGGGCGAGATGATTAAAAAAACTGGGTTACGCGGCATAGATAAAAAAGCTTCTTGCAATAAAGTGAGCAACCAAATGTATTTTCGATTTTGTGCGGTAAAAGATTTTACTATTTTGTAAAGATGTTATTATGGAACGTCAATCGTTAAAATAATTTGACAAGCATCTCCTCTTTCGAAATTGCGAATCGCTTCGTACGTGGCAATGAATTTTCTTATAAACACAGCTACGAGGATTGAACAATACGTCATTAATTATATCGCGTAATACCAAAAGTATTACCAAGGTATTACCGTAATACCAAGGTATTTATCTTAATTGAAAAGAGAGCAACGTGTTTGATAAAATTTTATCGAAAAGGGAGTTATTCTCTTCGGGGACGGCAGCGGGATTCTTCAGTATAAAAGTACCGGGAAAGAAGAAGGGAACCGCTTCTTCCACTCGCCAGAGTTTTACGATCGCGTGGCCGCGTTGCGAGCATTTTACGATGCGAGTCTCTCTCTCGCTGCAGCAGCCAACCTGCTTCGTGACCGACCGGTCGGTCCTGTCGTCGTTGTTACATCCCCTGACCTCCATCCTTTCCCTCCCCTTCGTCCACTCGTCTCTGCTGTTTCTTTTTAACCGTTTCGCTCGTCCCGCTGCTTTTTACGACTATACTAATTTATACCGCGATATACCCTGGAGCCGTTGTGTATGTCCTTCCTGATATCAAACATCTAACACCCTGTGCAGGCCTGCATGTTACAAAAAAGCAACCTATCTCTCCTGCATCTCCCGACTAGTCCTGTATTCAGATATCGTTCGTTTCAGCGGTTTTTAACCTTTTCTCTTACGACTCCCGTATACATGATGATACCGTATGTATCACTTGAATGTTTCTAAAAGACTGACTGGAAAATTATTGTGCACGATAGTGTGTTTGCATAACAATGCACTTTTTATGAATATGCCATTTTATACTATATCGTATAACAATATCAATTATTTATTTTGATTGTGTCAAATTGTCATCGCGATTCCGATGTGAGAGATAAGCTTAATGTGAAATAAATCGAGCTGAATTAATTAATTTGATTAAGTCTGTGTTAATATTTATCACGAATTCTCACGAAACATTTTATTTTATGTGTTTGCAGTGTGTTTCTGGTCAGAGAGAGCAAGAGCAATCCGGGAGCCTTTGTTCTGACCTATAAGTACAACGACAAGGTCTTTCACGCGCAAATTCAGCCCGTAAGTATCTGCACCTAATCGATAATTAGCGACAAGTCTAATTGATTTCTTTATAACAAAAAATTTTTTTTAATTGCTTAATTTTTTTGCTATACAGATCAATTCTCGAATAAATTCATATTAAACTGTGCTCTGCTTTTATTTCAACATTACCAGTGTTATCTAATGCGATAAGTAATATTTTATAACAGTTTGATGATATAATTTTCTCTCTAGTTTTTTAATCTCGTTACAAATTATTATTTGAAACATACTTTTTAAATGACCTCGTGATATCTCTCAAACATTTCGCTCGAATGCATCAACATCTTCATGTGAATTAAATTTTCCTTTTTAGATTTTTGACGAACGTCGCAACTGCTGGTTATATACTCTCGACAAGGGGGCGACCAAGTTTTACGACTTGCTGCAACTGGTCGAGTTTTACCAGCTGAACGCGGGCTCGCTACCCACCCGGTTGACCCACTACGTGCAGAACGGGGTGAAGCCACCACTTCACAAGCCGGAGGATGGCGGTGCCTCGCCATCGCCGCCTGAGGGTAGCAGTCAGCGAGTCAACAGCACCGACAAGGTTGCCGAGCCGTGCGGCAAACCGAGCAGCATTTGAGTATAGGACAGCCAGCGACCCGTCGGTGTTGTCGACGGCGATCGTCTGCCAACCGTATGCGTCACCAGCAACGGACCCTTTGTCCCCGTCACCGACAACATCGTGATGGTGCATCATCATAGTAGCAACAACAATAACAAGCACCTGGGGAACAATGGTAGTGGTGACGATAACGGAAACCGCGGCGACGTCCGCGCGACTCGGTCGGGTTGCTGGAGCCTATGTCTCTGCAGTTATAACAAGTGGGATTTGTAGCGCGATCTATAGCAGCAGGGCGATATTCGAGCACGCATGAAAAAGAGGATGGCTGTTATGTCGCCAAGACGGATAAGACGAGGAAAGAAACGAGAACGGGGAAGAGAGAAACTGTGCGGCTTGAGCATCATCCTCGGATCGCGATTTGTTTTAATAAGCTGCGCAACGTGTGTGTGACGTCACTGGGTCGGCTGACCTGTGCAACAGAATGACCAATTTTTGGGCGCGAGATAATGACAAAGAAGATATGATCGTCGCGAGAAAAAGCGTAGGATCGCTGTGGTACGAGAGAAGTTTTATTTTTATTTTTATTTTTCATGTTCATTCTGTTGTTTCTGCTCACGCAGATAATGTCCAGAGTAGCGCGGCGCTGATATCCGCCGACAGCGATCCTCATATGGAAATGAAAACCTCTTCAGTGTTTTTAATCGTACATTACTGTGTTAGTCGTCGTAATAAAGGAACCATCTTGTCGTCTAGACCTTCCCAAAGATCCTTTTCCCTTTATGTTCTCTTTTCATTTAAGATTTTCAACGATAAACGCGTCTAGACGATCAAAGAAGCATCATGTATTCGTTTTTTCTTTTTTTTTTCTTTTCATTTTCTTTTCACATGTCCACGTTTGCGCAAACATGGCGCGTATGACTAGATTATTAATCGCGCGCGACGACATTGTTGTTCGCAAAGTTATTCCGTAAGAAGAAGGGAAAAGCGGGATTGCGCGCACGTGTGTGTATGCATAATGATGCGTGATGTGCATTATTTGGATGCGAGAGAAAGAAAGTGGATAGGTAAGTGTTGCCGCGGAGTACGATATAGTTGTTACACTATATCGAAATGAATTAGCAATATATAAGAGGAATACAAAGTTTGATCTTTCATGTATGCAAGGCATGAGCGCGTGCGCGTATTTGTGTATGTGTGGCTGTATGTATGCATGCATGCATGCATGCATGTATGTATGTATGTATGTATGTATGTGTGAGTACGTATGCGTGTTTGACAGAGAGATATGCGAAAGAAGTGACACGTGGTCTCCCCTTTTTCCATTTTTTTTCTCCTTTTTTTTGACGCGCGTATCGAGCGTTTCTTCTGTTTATTCGTTTTTCCGAAGAGAATGCGCGACAGAATCAACCGCGCGACTGGCTACCACACGACTTTGTCGCCTGACGATGACGACGACGACAATGACGATGACGAATTTAAACGACGAAAGAGAAGAATCGGTCAAAACAAGGGAGAGAGGAGAGTGGTATGAAGCGTCCGCGTATTCCGTTCATTAGCTGTAAGGCTGTGTCAGACATGATTACTTGGAAACAATAGTTTTGAGATTCATAATTAATTCTCGAATCCAAGGTGTTCAAAATTAAGCGAGGCAGCCTCGTCTACGGGAGGACAAGAGACATATGCTTTTCGTAGAGCTGTCTTGCGTCTTGTTTGCAAAATTTTTATTACGATACTACCGAAAAACCGAAACGCGATGCGAGTTCTCCCTGCGGAACGAAATAGGGGAGAAGCAGCATGCACACATAACATTAATGAATCTAAGAAATACAATACGATTAGTGTAAGGATCCTCAAACGTTGAGGGCCGAGGAACACGCTCGCGGATTCTTGTGGTACTGTAAAGCACCAAAAAATATGGAAGCGTGTCTCTTGACAGATATGATCTCATATTTCACAGATGTTTCAGTTGCGTGAAGCATTTGTTGGTTAATACGAATTCGGAGAGGTTCAATTAATTATTATAAAACTGTGCTAAGAGCGCGTAACATTTCGAAATAAGAGAACGAAAGAGAATGAGTGAGAAAAGGATGTGTGTGTACAATGTGTATGAAGAGGAGAATGAGAAAGAAGTTGCGAGGAGATTGGTCACGCGATAAAACACAAGAGAAAGAAGTATATTTAAATACAAAAAAAGTACATACATAATATGTATATGCATGTTCTAAATTATACAATTTAATTTTGTATTCGGGATATATATATTACTATCGATCGCGGAAAAAATCGATGGTGTGAAGTTCGTGGGTGTAGCGTCACCGGATACGAACGTTGTCGTGCATTCTAGAGATTTATAATACAGAAGTTTTTAACGTAATGTTTTTCAAATAATAATATGTGAAAGTCATATAAGATATAAAAAACGAATCGGTGGAAGTTGTGGAGCGTTGCAGGGTATGGACGCGATAGAAATTATTTACGCAATGTATTACGATTCGTCGAAAAAACAGTACCAAGCCCTTGCCCCTTATATTCGTACCTACTTTTTAATAATATATTTTTTCATCGATTATATATTTATTTAATGTCGAACGTAGCGCCTACGCGTCATCTCTTGAAGTGGTACTTTTTGAGTACGTAATTCGAAGAAGTGCAGATCTTATACAAATATGTAACACAACAATTGACACGTACACATATACACACACACAGGAATCATTGACACAGATTGCATTAAATTTTAGAATAGTAGCGCTTTATAGAACTAAATATTAGGATAACAAATTCTTCGTGAATGGGTATGAGAAAAAAACAATCTTCTGTAGAACGGTGGTCCGCAAACGCGGCGTTCATCCCCGACCCGTTCGCGTGAAGTTCCTTCATCCCTCGCAAAATTCAAGTTAAAGTCGAATTAACGAAATTACCTCTTGGAATACGCTTATCGCGCGAAAAGAAATTGTCCTTTCGGCCTTTCATGTAAATATGTCTATTTAGGCCAAAATTCCGTGTCACCCTATCCCGATCATCCTGTCTACCCGTGGCCCGTCGACAATTTGAAAATCAACTTTGATAGCGGTTAATCAATCTTGATTTTTCAAGTCGACACCGCGCGGCAACTTCCTCCTCTTTCTCCTTACAATACGAACGGAAAACGAGACTAACGCCGAGTTCCTCGTGACCACCGGCGTAAAAGAAGCTATAAATATTATTATGATGATTAATTAACTACATAAATTATAATAAAATATATTTTGTATTAATGTAGTCACGAATTAATACGGCAAACGCAGTGGTCTGTGAAGACTGAACCTAAATAAGAGAACGCAAATTAGTCCTGTGCGAATTTCATCGACGTCTGTTAAGAACAATAAAATGATCAGGTAACGGAACGTTTACTATTGTGTTTTTATTTCTATCCCCGGACAGTATTTTTTGTTTTTCGTTGGTACACACACACATTATATTTTACTCTATTTCGTTTATTTTATTATTAAGTGTTAGTTGCGCGTATTATTTGTAATTTAATAATTCATTTTCCGTATATCCCCTCGAGAGATTATTTTCCCTTTCTTCTTTGTAAAAGCTATGGCCACAACTTGAAGTACGTTGTCACAAGGAATCAAACTCGACCACACTCGTGCTATGCGATCGAATTATCCGCAGACGTTGATGAAACTCACATTATCACTCCTGACAAGCGAATAGTCTGATGCAGAGCTCGATCCTGTGTCAGCTCAAACTCAATCAATCGCACGAGTTCGATTGTATACATAAAAGTGGTACACAGATTCAATTTGAATTCGCTAACCGAGCGAAATAAAGATCCGAACAAACATATATTTAGTGGAAGCCTAAAGTCGAAGAAGAAAAAAATCAGTAAACGTACAAGTTCCGGCCAGGCTTTTTGCTGTTGCATTCTCGTGCAATTTACAACATGCAAAGGCAGCTTAATCGTAGAACATACATGTGTAATACGATAATTATGTATATCACCGTCGCGATTACTTGTCTGTCGACAGTGAATTTCGATGGGAGAAAAAGCGAGAAATGTGTGTGTGAATGGCTGTTACTATTATCTCTCGATATTGCTTATTTAATTTATTGTTGATTTAATTTTTTAGATGACGTATTTCTTCATTATAAAACTCACAATTGCTCGATAAAATTTTAATTCTAACAGAATTTTAAACTCTTGATGTTGTCAATTTGGTGTCGATCTTTCTGAATTAAAGTTTCTTGTTGCAAGCGATTTTAATACGAAAAGCTTTTCGCGAGTTCTTACTTCGAACTTTAATTTCGCGAATACGAGAGTGGGTACCCGGGTATATACATAGAAACTAAACTATATATAAAGATACATATATATACCCACTAGTCCATATTAACGACATATTAGTTGAATCTCGTGATGAGAAAAAATTCGAAATAATAAGAATCTAACGCGAAGACTTTTCTCGCAATCACGTCCAAAAAATATATATTGAATCTACTATCATGCGCTCCTCGTTCGCCGATCACAAATTACAATCGTAATAATAATAATCAATCGCGATTTTGCGTTTGCGACGGACGTGCACCGCAAACGAATGCGATTTAGAATGAAAGAAAGAGTGTACGTATGAGATGATTGCTATGGTTGAAAAAAAAATTACGAAATTACGAAAACATACCACACCCTTATAAAAGAATGATCCAAATATAGTCACTTGCGACGTGTGAGTCGTCGGGTATGATAAAATTAAATATGATATGATATAGTTATCTCTATCAGTATTTATTTTTCAATGTTGTCCTTTTTAATCTAAACTTTCGTGTCAAAAAAAAAAAAAAAATAATTGGATACTAAAGAACAATATAATAATATAGATATTTAAAAAATAAAAATAAAATTGATTTTGGATATCACGTTTTCCCCGAAAAATTGACAATGTATTGTTTTACCAATTTATTTCATTTTACTCAATTCATTTTACCCAACGACTCGTGCTGAGATAATCAAAGGGACTAATGTTCCGTCAATGGACAATCGCCGGGGGCATCCTCAATGATTGCAGGAACCATCGGTATGATGACAATCTCGGGTACCTGTGGTCAGCGAGTATGCGTTCACGGATTGAAAATAGGTCAGCTATAAAACGGTATATTATTCCTCACGGGAAGGTTTCAGCCGGGATAAACTCGCTCGAGATGGAGGTGGATCGAACGAAAAAAAAGGTGTGTCATTGCGTGTGCATGAATTGAGTGCGTAAATATGGCGCGCCGGATGCGCCCGATACAGTTTACCAAGTTTAACAAATAGAATGTATCAATCAATATTAACAGACGCACATTAAAGTATATGTTTCGAAACTTCGAAACGGATCGAAAAAGAACAATTATCCGCGTTGTGTTCTTGGTTTACAAACATGAGAAGTACCGAGAAAAACAAGAGCGAAAGCAGCATATTTTATACAGAGTGTTCACGACAATTATTTGTTAAAAGCTACAAACGATCAAAAACAATAAACGCACAAATTGCCGGACCTAGCTCAAGATCTCCAATTATTATCATAGAGATTTTTATCTTTGTCAGAGAGAGACGGGACCGGACACGATTAGAGATTTTTCGAAAGAATCCGCTCGCGAATGGCGGAGAATTAAGTAGCAAGTCGTTTCTGTTCATTACGAATCATCACCGTCCTCTTTCTCGATCATTCATCGATTCTCTGGATTCTCATTGTCCGTACCGCGAATATACACACACGTCCCTGGTTGAAAAAGATTTCTGGAAGTGCTCTTGGTACCCATGGTCTTACGGAGAAGATTTTTTGACCATTCGGTTACGTTCGTGTGCGCTATTGTTTAATAGTGATATATACAAATGATTGGGAGGGCTATAAAATGCGCTGGGTATATCTTCAATGATTATAGGGACCAACACATAAGTGTGATAAAATCGACGGGTACCTATGGTCAGTGAGTAATATACTCAATCAGGGGTGTCGTATGAGGTTTTAGAATCTTTTTTTTTTTTGACTTAGAATTTTTTTTAATAGCACTCTCTTACGCATATCTCGTGCAATGCGAATACCGAAACTCTAACGAAGAAGAGTCGACTAGCGGAATAAAGCCGCGAGGTTTCTCGCCTTTCTAGTTTCCGAAACGCGCTATCGTTTCGAGAACGTGTTTCTCTACGACTCGCAATATCCGTTCCGTATATAAGCAAAAGCGACAGCACCAAATAGTTCGACATATCGACCTCCCGCCCGACAAATCGCCCCTCCTATGCAATCAACCTCTTCTTATATGCAATAATAACTCGTTTCCTCTGAAACAACAATATTAATCCGCAATAATAATGTTAGCACCCGTAGCGCCGAGAGTCATTGTTATATCTTTGTATGAACATTTAATACGCAATAAATATGTATGTCGTCATCTCACTACATCTGCGGTGCACTTTTATTATCCTGACGTCTGTAACGTTATTTTATTGATTTCGTTTTGCAAATAAAAATTTCATCGATGATAAATATTATACATGTCTTACATGTATTATTATAATTAATTAAACGTTTTAAATTATTTTGATAAAGTAGATAATTATATGACAATTTACAATTACGCGTCAAAGTTCTACTTTCAAATAGTACTTTATGCATCCGTGATTAATTATCTATTTTTTTTATATGGAAGAAATAAATTTATACTCCCCCCTGTTTTTGATAGATATTTTAAAGGTCTCGTCCCATTAATCTCCCAATATGGATGCGTCTGTTTCGCAATTCGGGAATCACGTGCTTGCATATGGACACGTCAACATGTGCCCGCCATCCGTGGTGTCGACCACGATTTGCTGTTGATGCGAGTGCGCGCGCAAGCTGGCAACAGGTAAATGGCAGGTAAGAAAAAAAAAGAAGCGAATGGAACGCAGGGAGAGAGATGTGGAGGATTAGGTGAGTGAACGTGAGGGGAAAAGAGGCACAGGTGCGACGACTGGAGGGGACGAAATGGCTCCGACTTCTCCAAGAGAGGTGGGAGTTGCAAGAGAACCTGAAGCCTGAACTCGCTTCGGTTTGACGTCCGCGCGATCGACAGTCAAGCGCGGAAAGCCGTCGATAGTGCGCGATTATCCTTCTAACCGCGTTTAGCATTTGCATTTTCCGCGATGCAGGAACTCGAGGACGTCAAAGTGCATCGCGCGTGATCGTGCGTGGGTGCGTGCGTTGGATGCGCGCGTTCGCGCGCGCGCGATGCGGATTGCATTATACGGATGACCTCGGTAAGCGTGCAAATCTCTCATCATCGATTTCTCACGATGGTACCCATTAAATTATGCAAAATTACATTTTTCTTACCGTAATTTATGCATCTTTTCTTTGTCATTTTCTCAAAAATTAACGCAGAAAGTTCACAATTTATTTTCAAAATTCGATCAGAGAAAAACGAACCAAGGACATGTCTACATACATATTCAAAAAATATTCAGAAGATATCCTAAAGATATCTTATCGTTTAAAGATATATTCGGGATATCTTCTGAATGTTTTTTGAATGTGTATGCTGTATGGATATTACATAAATAAAATAAATAAATATAAAAACGTTTAAAAGACATTCTAAGGGCTTAAGGTTCTTCAAATGTTATGAGATGTTATGTAAATTAAATTTTCTGTCTTTGGTGACCTTTTCGTTGCGAACGCTTTCAGTTTCGCGAATATCGTTACCATCGAAATAATATCGTTGTCAGTGATTGCAGTCGAGTTTATCATTGTCATTAGATGCGCGAGAATCCGGTTACCAAGCTGCTCGAATAGAAGCAATAGCGAAGTGCGTATATTCGAAGAGCGTAGAATATATTTCGTAATGAACAGTTGGACGACGCGACGTTGTAAGGAGAATCCGCGGAGACTTTAACGATCACGGTTGCAGATAAGACGAGTGGACTTGACGTGTGTCGTGTGATAATTTCACGATTTATCGCGACATCGATCCGTTGTTTCTCTACGCGAATATTGATCTTTGCTGCTTGGAAACCGCCGGTACCATATGCTAGGATTTACACGATAATCGGGAGAAATGTTGTTACAAATTTTGAGCCAATTTCTCCTTACAAAATTGTCGTTTAATATTAGATTTTGAAAATAATTAATCTCTATTAAATTATATATTGTTAAAATGAATTGAATAATATAAATATGAAAGAGAGAGAGAGAGAGAGAGAGAGAGTAGTAAAAAATCTTTTAATTTTTATTTTATTTCAAATTTTAAGCTATCAAGATTTCAAATTTAATTTCTCGTTTCGCTAAAATGTCAATTGTGTCAGTGCTTAATTAGCACGTGTAATAAGTTATGAAAGATCGTAATATTTCAATCACAAAAACTTTCCCTTAAGAAATAATCGATTCGAAACGGTCGAAGAATCCGATTTCTCCTTTTTCTTATCTAGTACTTTCTTTCTTATAGCTCAAAAGTTTATGTCGCTCATCGTCCCATATAACGTGCTCCAATAATGTACATGTATTTCCGGATACGAGCTCGCTCATTCAAGCAAGGACACATCACAATCAATGAGTATCATGATGTTGTAGCGTTGCAATCGCAATCTGTGTGAAAAAATCGCTTGAAAAATATCTGAACCGACAATTAGACGGCTTCATAATAAGCGGCTAATTAGTAGATAATTATACGGGGCAGAGCAACGTCGAGTAACGTTTGTTCTACTTCACCGCGTGTTGATTACACGAGAATAGGAAACGCGGAACCGCAATTTCTTCGGGACCGAACGTCAGCGCAGTGATTTACGATGTTTCGTCATAAGAAAGATGATCGCGCGTGTGACGCGTCTTCTCGCGCGCGATAATATTCATTCTGACGTAAATTACGTGACTATCAGACTGGATATTGCATAGCGTTATCAATCCGCGAGAGATGTTACAAGAAACGAGATACCGGGTACGTGGCGATATGAGTCAGTTTCTTTCTAATTAGAATAACCGTGTCACGTGTTTGACAGTTCTAGTAGTATTTGCTATTCGTTAACTTTCAGAAAATTTGATTGATGATATTCGCTTATATGTTAGATTATAAGAGATCGTAAGATTTCAAAACCCGAGAGATCTAGAAGATTGTCAAATTAATACCTAAGGTTGAAATTATGAGCGATTAATCTAATATTAATTTTAAGATTTTATTAATCGGTTGACATTAATTTTCAATTAATCATAATTTAAGAGCCATCGGTGTCTGATTCGAAGGAAAGTCCAAAGATTTCGAAAATAAAATTCATGCGAAAAATGTATGCTTATGTTGTTGTTGCATTTGAATCTTCGAGATTGTACAATCACTCTACATTGAGCTAATATAAGTTAATATCCGAAATATGACTTTTTGATTCATGATTCATTTCATCGATCGTGATCGGAGTTCGAGCATACGAGTATCGACGACGTGCTCGACCCGTAATGTTTCGCCATGCGTAAAAGCCCTCTTCGTGAACCAGTCGAACAACATTCCTGCGTCCAGACTGCCTCTGGCGCGTTCACTGCCTACCTCTGACTTCTGTTCGGACTTTCCTCGGCAAATGTCGCTGTATCCAGCAAGAGCCGTTAACAATGCTTTCCGTTATATCGCGGGATAAAAACAATATTACAAAAGAAAAACTTGTTCTCTTTATTTGCTAAAGATATGTATTATCATTGAGATTTGGACTCGTAAATATTAACAACAATTAATGACCGGATATCGATAGGAAATCAATTTTTTAAAAAGATAAAGAAATTTAGAAAAATTATTGTATATGTATATGTTATATAAAAGCTGTTAATATATATTAATATTTTATGAAATTTTAAGAAATTTGAAACGCGAGTAACTTTTTCATACGAAATTAATCATGTAATTGTAAGATGTGAAAAGCTATTATTAAATTAAAAAATTTATCAATGTTTTTTAAACTTTAAACCTTAGATGCACATCGGTTTTTTAGTACGGAAATTTTGTGTAACACAGATACGTGATAATCTACATATATATAGAATAATAGTAACGGAAGGAGATACCAACTTTTCAATTTTTTTATAATATATATCAAATTTTAAATTCTGCTCTCGTACCTTTTAAAGATAATAACTCACATAAGATCATCGCTTTATTTCGTGCCACAAACATTCGAGACTATACTATTCACATTCGATTTCCATTTGTTACAACACAAGGCAACACCCTAAACCATTGTGTGCCTGACACATTGTGTGGTTCGGTACCAGATGTACTCGCTGGTGCACGTTGCATCTGCATTACGACGTTACATCCGCGTGTGATTACGAGTGAGGTTTATGGAAAACACATAATATCCGGTAACCGAATGGCATGAATGTGTCCTAAAGACACGCGATATGTCGTAATACCGGTCGCGTAACGTAAGGAAAGGCACGAACATTTTTCGAGACATTTGGTCGAAAAAAATCAAAATAACTTGACTATTGCATGTTACTTAATTGTTAAACATTATCAAGTTATCGATCATCAATGTATTGTTCGGAGTATCAATCGTTTTGCAATTACAGCGAGTTGCAAACAACTGGAACAATTCATCTCGCGAAACTGAGAACTTTAATTTTGATTACATTTTGAATTTAGATTTAAAAGATATTTGATTTAATTAAGAATTAAATCTCGATTTAATTTCCTCTTTTTAAGAAAGTAGGTTACACATCATATTATCATATTGAATCTTTTAATTGAAGAATCCTGCCCGAAAGAACTATTCAAAAATATTAACAAAATATTGACGAAAACATGATGAAATATGTATATCGATTAGTCGGAATATATAATTTAGCCTTCGCGACTTCGATCGAAAGTCGCTGTCGCGAACAACAATTTTCCTTCGCTTCGCAGAGGTATGTAGTATGTAGAAAACGGCACGAAGTAAGCATTTACTTCGTCGTTTGATATGAGGAATGAGTCACAAACGCGATACGACGCGGCCCTGAGAATATTAGTCTCTCATTATCCACGTTATATTTTATTTCTAAAGAAAGATTGTGCTTTTAGTCATTTTTTAAAATTCATATAAGCATCTATTTATAGACTGCAATTTTTGATATTGTCATAGACGTAATCATAGTTGGAATCATATGTTATTAGCATTCAAAGTACGTTCTGTCGTCTAGAGCGCGAAAACATTACGCAATCGAATAAATATATAACTCTCGGAAGAGAATAACAAAACAGACTGCGAATAATTTATAAAACATAGTCCGCGAGGTGACAATAAAACGAGGTCGTCGATGGCAACCGCGAAAGTATCTTCACTGTTGCGCGACACATCGGAGACCACTTCGATGCATCCGGACCCGCGTATGCGTTAACACAGGTGTTCAAATGTAGAGATGATACGTAATACTTTGTAGACACGACGCATCTCTGGTATCGCGACACTATCGAATGTAATCAACGAAACGAAACATAGGGCGAATTTTTTAATTCATCGATTGATCAATCGATGTGCAAATACAGCAAATACTTATATATACATCTAATATACATATAATATAAAATTTATACATAAATTCTGTTTTGCGCGATTGCCAAAAAAACTAATCTCTTCCAATTTAGTTACTTCCGATTAAAAAAAAAATCTGAAAATTTTATAGATTATATCGTCACATATATAGTATGAATAGGTATACATACATATAGATTTTTATTTAAGGCACACCATACACAATTAAAATCAAGGATTCAAAAAAAATCTTTGATTGACTAAATATAGGCGAGTTTTTTAATTCACCGATTAATCAATTGATTTTATCAAGCATTTGCAGCATTTTTGAAATCATGCGATTGATTAATCGGTGAATTAAAAAACTCGCCCATATTTAGTCGATCAAAGATTTTCTTTGAATCCTTGATTTTAATTGTGTATTAATGTTAATGTGTGTATTAATGTGTTAATGGTGTGACTTAAATAAAAATCTATATATATGTATATTTATACTATATGTATATGTGACGATCTATAAAATTTTCAGATTTCTTTTTAATCGGAAGGAACTAGATTGGAAGAGATTAGTTATTCATTTTTTTGTCATATGTATATTAGATGCATTATAAGTATTTTTTTAAATATACAGTTTATATTGATAGATGACCATATTAAAATATAGATGATTATTTGTAAAATGTAATTATAAAGCTCATACTGATTGATATATAGTCCCATCAAAAATAAAACACACGCACCCAAGTATTTATTGTACTCTCTATGACTATATTTGATTTTAATAATAATTTATAAAGAATTATAAATAAAAAATATCTTCTTATGAGATGCTCGAAAATCATTTTAATTTTAATAGCAATTAAAAAACAAATACTTAAAGATTATTAAATTGTACATTATGTATGCATGTTTTGAGCATTCAATCTCTTTTTGTCTCGATTCTCGATTACTATTAATATATTTTTCCCTAAATATTATATTGTCTTCTATATTATATTGCCTTCTCATCAAGAAAATCTGTTTAATCGAGAGTATTGCTTACTTGCGAAATAATAGATACGGATTCACTCTTGGAATACCATCATATTATAATATATTTTTACAAAATTCTTTAGCAGTAACATGCATATATATAATTATATCCTCTACGTTACAAACGGATTCTTCGGCCAAATCGGAATCGATTTTTCTTAATATTTGTAAGTTAAAGATTATGATACAAAAAAAGCAGGATTTTCCCTCCCCCAGTATATTTTGCATACTATCGGTTCTTTTTTGTGATGTGTGAACATGTTTCTTCTTTTGTTTTTTGTCTATTTTTTTCTTTATGAATTTCGGCGATATAAATGTAATAATACTCTCTTCGCAATGATTAGCGCCACGAGTATGGAGCTTGCTCGAGGCATATCTTTCGAGTGCCGTTAAGAATCGCCGCAAGAATCGATTGTCGGACGAGTCACGATCGTGTCCTAAATCTGTGGTTCGAGACGCAGGAGAGAGGGAGAGAAGCAAAAAAAGGAGAATTACGAAAGGGACGAGAAGAGAGCACCGAACCGGTTGGCCATTTCGACATCGTGCATCGAATTGGCAAAATAAAATCTTAACCGAATGTTTCCGGATGTGACCATAAACAGCATGGGATTGCTGGTGATAGTCATCGTCGTTTTGACTAGGTTCTCGCTTGCCGATCTCGATCTTCGAGGTGCCAAGTGCGGCGAAAAACGTTGCAATGTATCGGAATATTGCAGTTCTTTCGACACGCACTGTAGACCCTGTGCGGTCGCGTGCGACATGGAGAGCCACAATTACCAACCAGAAGAGTGCACGAAAGACTGTCAAGGTGAGTCATCGATACCGGTTTTTTAACGGATTGAAAAGAATCAAAAGACAATTATCATTAATTCAAACTCATCATGTAGGAGGTTTCCCAGTTAATCGAATGTCAAATCATTAAATATATTCAAACTTCAATGTCATATCGGATTAACGTTCTAATATTTTACAATATTTTGGCTTATATTTCGTGAACTTGAATTTATAACTCGGCCAGCTTCTATTCAGAACCAGTTGTATATCGCGGCGCATCGTTCCGGTTTTTCGTTTTCATGCGAATCAACATGCGTACGGGAAACCGGATAGCGATACGCGGTGCCATCATTCACCTCTGTCGAGCGGGCAAGCCAACCCGGGTTCTCGGGTCCGTTGACTTTGCACCTGACTATCCCTACCGACTTCCCACACGCGAACGCGGTCGATGAGTCACCTCAGCTTCTTTTCTTCCTCCCTTCCGTCGTCCTTTTTCTTTCAGCCTCTTTCACAGTCCCTCTCCTCTGCATCATTCTTTTTTTTTTTCTTTTTTACTCCTGCTTGGGATTCAGCGTCGGTTTCGCGGTGAGGAAGGGAAGATGTATTTCATGCTCCGACAGGTAGGAGGAACCGCGGCTTCGCTCCTCGGCATCGGGGGACGCGCGTAGAATGAAATTCTTTGCCTCTACATCAAAGGAGATGCTCCTTTGCGTGACGGGATTTGACATCGTAGCTAGTACAAAATTGTCCATGTGGAGTTCCGTTGGGCACCCATGGGCCCAACGGATTCTCCATTTAGAACCCTCGTTACGGTGTCCGGTTACGTTATATCGGTAAACTCCTGTCGGGCTTATGTACAAATTCTCGCGCGCTGCTAAACGTTTCAGTAAAAATATCCTATGAAATAGGAGCTATGGGAAGGACACAGGGACCAATTCTTTTATATCTAAATAAATAATCGAGAGATTTACAACACACGATGAATCAAGATTGTTTCAGATCACATTTGTTTTATTGTTGGAATATTCTAATCCGTCATGTAAAAATTTGAATAGATTGTTATATTATATTGGAATCATATATAAAATGTATGATATAATGAAATTTGTTGAGACTATCGGGGTAAATTGGCTTAATTACGTAATTATAAATTACGTATCTCGATTCGAGAACACTCTTTATTTGCGAATTTTATCCATTGCGCGGTTACGAATCGATCCGCGCGAGCTCGCCGTCCTAGGTCTGGCACTAACATTTGCGTCCCTCTTCGGTTTGGAATGGGGTCATCTCGCGTTTACAATAGCGATAAGGGTGTGCGATTACGCGCACCCACGTGCTACAAGTAAGCAACCGTAGGTCGGAATTGTTTGCACCGCAAGTTGCTATCGCGACCGACCTCTCCTGTCTTACGCAAGCGCATGAGAATCTGCGTCTTTTGACAGGTAGATCGTTGACTCGAATAAGAAAAAATGGGGAGCGTCGAGGAAAAGAGTACAAAAATATGAAGATAGCAAATAAATCGATCGCGCGTAAGTCGAATCAATTTTATGGAATGCAGTCTTCAAAGTAGAACTTGCTGTAGAAAACAAATGAACATGAAAGAAGCAAGTACTTGTTTTGATGTAATGATGTATTTAAAAGTAGATATATATTTTACAGATATAATAAGATTATTTTTTTAAAATTTGCATTAAAATTATATCTTTTTTTCATAAAAATATTCTGTACTTCTTTATTTTAGATCAAAAGATCTTAGAACAAAATATATTTTTATATTGATAAATTGTATATTGATGGATTAATAAGTGTTGATATTATAATAATATTATTAAAGAGACATTGCATTGTTAATAATTACAGCGATTGTAGCTGACTCGTATTCCTGAGACTATAATTGATTCAACTTTCATACGAATAATAACGTCGAATTTCCCTCTCACGCACCTGGCGTATAATAGAATACGCCACAGAATAGAATACGCCAGAGTCATGGTTGGAGAAATCTTCGAGCTGTATAGCGCTAATGTGATTATTTTCCGTAACGCTTTCTAAGTAAATGTCTGATAAACTCGTAGTCTTAATGAAATATACACTTAATATACGTGTTTTAAAATTCTTGCGCACATTGGCAAAGTTTGCTTGAAAAGTAAGAAACTTTGCCGATGTAAATGTGTAAAATAATTAATTATAATTATTGATTACTTTTGATTGCAGTTTATCTTCATGATCAACGCTATATCGAGCGTGTGGATTCAAATAGACAGTACGATGATCTCAGAGGTGAGTGGGCTCAGGTGTGAATAGAATATGCACATAATTTAGTCGCGAAGTACCGCAGGCTTGAGAGAAGTCGGACAAGTCGGAGATTTCAACGACGTAAATCTCGCATAAGCATTGTACACTCGCTCGTAATTCTCACGCGATTGCCGCAAAATTATGAGAGAAACTTGATATTGTTATTTATAATTTGTTAATCTTATAATTTTATAATTATATCATGGAAGCATAATTTTTTTATAATTACTTATAGAAGAATATAAGCAGAATATAAATATTCTTAATTCTTAAATAATTGCAATAAAACTATCGAGAAGTTTTAATATGTACTTTACTAATGCGATTCTGTCGACTTCACGTAATCTGTGAGTAGAAAAAAAGCAATCACACACGTAAGCGTTTTGTAATGGTTTTTGTAATTCGTTTTAATATATCGAATAATTATTCCTTTCTGCAAGAAATTGAGATTTTATTTCAAAACGCAATTTGTAGTTTAAGATGTACCATAACTATCATTTTTGAAGTTTAACCGAGAAAGGATATTGAAAGTGTTTGTTGCGTATCTTTTAAAATCAATGATACGTTATGAAGCAATTAAATTAGCATTATGCAAAAGCGATTAATGTTATTGCATCTTAATAATTAGCTATTTCTGTTAGATTATTTTTATTAGGTCTATTATATATAAAATGTTTAAAATAAAATTGCATAAAATATTTATAATTTATATATATATTAATTACAATATTAATATATTCTCTATGAAATTGCTATTCTTTATAAGAATGTGTTTATAATAATTTAATGTATAATAATTTAAAAGAATTTTTTAATTCTCCAAATAAATTGAATATACTACACTAATCATTTCGATTCCTTTTGCGCGGATGTATATAAATATAATTATTATTATATTAGTGTTCTTAAAACCTATTTTTCTACTATAGAGGAAATGAAAAAACTCAAGAATTGGTTCGCGGTCACAACAACGTTGACCTGTTTCTCACTATTGGGAATGTTGTACCTGCTGGGAAGGACCTTAATACGGTGGGAAAGGATCCAAAATAGCTTACGAACCGTATTCAGAAGGAATCTTGTAAAGGTAAGGTGCGATCATTTATGAGAATGGACTTTTTCAAAAAATTCATAAAAGTCTTACTATAGCTTTCTATTAAACGTTTCGGTATAACGAGCTCGTCTGGAGAACGAGAGGCAAATAAATTAAATTTAGCTAAGTAACAAATTAAAATATGAATTAAAATATATAAATTTTCTATTAGAAAAAATAGAAATTTTTCTCATTTTACTCTTTTATTGTTTTTTCAATTTTCTAAAAAGCCATGAATGTTTATTCTAACAAAATTAAAGTGCGCGCTTTTGATGAGGCGGTCGCGAGTATTTTAATCTTCTAACAATAAATTTTGCAGGTAGCTGATAAGAATAAAGATGACGTCGAAGCCGCTGCGAATAAACAAAATGGTCTCAAATTGACTATACCAAGCATAAGTGCCACAGTTGAATCAGAACCCAAAATCACCGACAATGGTAATAATAATAGTAGTAATAATAACGGGAATAGCACTACACCGAATACCACGAGTACCCCTCTGTCACGGCGATACCCTAGCGAAGACACCACTCTCGATTATGCTTACGATAATCCGGCGATGACACCGAGTCCAGAAGCCGCGCAGCTTAGAGCGAAAGCTCGCGAGAGCTCGTTTTAAGATTACAGGTTTTGAGCATTAAACACATCATAAGAAGGTACGCATAAGATTGTTCTTGACTTTGTATACTCGAAGTAAATCTTAAAACGAAACATTTGTAAATGAAAATACATATATATTTGTTCGTTAAAAAAAACACGATTTAAAGTTCTACTGTGAAATGAGTTAGAACAAACTTTGTGATAGTAATTGTTTTTATAAAAAAAAATATTCAATCAAAGAATATTGAAGAAAAAATTGTTTTACCGGACGAATATTGAACGATTCTGATTCAAGCAGGAAAATGGAAGTAAGATGTGGCAAAGTGTATATGAATGAAATATGACGTGGCTATTGTTTCCTATTTTGCGATTGCACATTCAAGTATTTCATAAGAAGTTTTTATGAACGAGAATTTTTTAAGATATTGTATATAAATGCATATTGGAGTAAAGATCGATCAAATAAGAAAGATCGTTCATCGTCACTTTGTCTTTCTTAAATGTGTGTGCTCGCGCAACTTTCTATATATACTTTAAAGAGTTTCTACAAACGATAGTCACAGATGATTGATATTCTATGAATAACCACAGCCTCGCATAAAATAATTCTACATAATTATTTTATTTCTCAATAATCTCTGAATCATTAAATGTCGAGTCATGAACAGAATTTGATATTAATGACCATTAATCTCAATCAAAACTTAGAAATAACGTGTGATTATTTTCAACTATAAATTAGTTCCATTCAAAATTAGAAAAGTAACATTCGAGATTGTGTGATTATCGCTTTAATTACTTTGTATTATTAATGTAGTATCGTAAGTTTTTGGAGTGACTCGTGAATGCGTATCAAGCCTCCGCGAACCATGCGGCTGTGTGACTTAATTAAATAATAATTAATACGAATGTTTGTGTGACTTACATAGATACGCGCAGTGCAGTCTCGTCGACTTAATGCTTTCGATTTTAAGCTATCGCCATTGTGGCGAAAAACAACTCGCTTCAACAAAATTGCAATACTAAATCCAATGCTTTCGCTGTATTATGAAAAAGACTGTAAGTGCCTTTAAAATTATTTTTTCCTTAATTTAAAGTTATTCTTACATTGAGTTTCTTTTAGTAGCTTTTATAATTATCTTCTTGTTAGTGAAAACACTGTGCATCAATATAGTAATCATAAACAAATTCAATATTGTCCGAGCAAATATATCTCTTGTTTACAAAAATAGCTTTTTGGCATTTTTTTTGCTTTTGATACTTATTGTCTTTTTATGTCGAATCTTCTTATCCTAATAATATACAGCGAGAAGCACTTTAGCGGATATTTAAGATATTTTTACAATTGTTTTTTCATGTTAAACATAATCACTAAAATGATTTCATAAGCACGAATTAAAAGTCGACGATCAGAGTTCAAACTTTTGCAAATTATACACAGCGTGCATCTATATATGCCTTTAGTAATAAGTACAATAATTATCTTAAGAGAGAATCGCATCCTTATCAGCCATTCCGTCCATGAAAGGCCTTCCGAGCAAACGTACGCGCGCAAGGCGCACTTTGCATAGGTCAGTGACGTTGCACGCGAGGACGCGAAAGAAGATCGATAATAAAATTTATCGTGAACCGACGAGCGCCAACGCTCAATATATATATTTTAACGTTTTTAAATTCCGCGATAATGTAATTTCAAATGACTTTAACGGAGTGTGTATACACACAAGTACAAAATTGTACTTACTTTGCTACTAATTCTGGAAAATTTTTTTAAATTACATCTACCTAATTTTTGACTCAAGAAGTGTTGAAAATATTGATGTTACTACTGGGGGAAATAAAATTTTACATGATATGCAATTTGCTCAAAACAAATACGCTCAAAATCACTTGCTCCCTGGAAAAATAATTTACATTTATCCACTAGGAGAAAGTGTTCGATTAATGCTCATTATCAGTTTTGATGGATAAACGAAAGAATGTTGCTCAAAATAAAAAAATGTTTTTGTGATTAATAATTTTTCAAATAATTATCAATTTTAATTAAAAATTTAAATTACAAATTTAAATTAAAAATTTTCAATTTTTAATTTTAATTAAAAATTCTTATATATCAGACTATATTCATTTATATGAAAGAGGGAAAATTAAGTACACAATAACATTTTTTATGTATCTTTTTAAAAAATATAATCAAATGATGACATTCTTGCAGATTGAGAGAGAAATGATTGATTCTCTAATTAGATTTCAAGTAGATTGTAATCATTCATTCTATAACTTATAAAATTTAGATGAAGTTAAAAAAAAGATAGCTATTTCAATAATGGAATTAATCGAAAAATTTTTTTATATTAGTTGAAGATATTAACTATTTCGCCTATGTCTCGCAGCAACCACTGACCTTAGATTTAATCATCTACACATCTACACCAATTCACCATTCTTAGCAATTATAGAATTAGCAATAACTTCACTATGGCGCAATTTTCACTTTTCTATTTGATTCATCTAAAGATGAATCAACGTCTTCCAGAAACGAAGATATTAACTTGGCCCAGAGGCAGCTCCTAACTTTAAGTTTTCGAATCGAATTGTAAATATACCTGATAGTCTTTTAAGTTTCTGTTTTCTTCGTTGATAAGTTTAAGTAAAAGAAACTTCCTGTTTTTCTCTCGCGTAATCGAAATTAAAAATTAAAAAAGTACTCGACAATATCTTGATATCTTACAAGCAAACTTTTCTCAACTTTCCTTCCAACGTTACTTCAATAAAATTGATTTAATTGTAATTATCTTATTAATGTTAGTGAACGCGAAAGAGATATTTTTATTCCGTTTTAATAATTCAAAGGTCCCATATTATATATACACGAGTATTATATAATAACGATATTGGCCGCGTTCAGCAGAAAAAGCAGCTTTGCAACTGTTGTAAAATTCGTGAATCTGATTGGTGTATTCTCTTCATCTTAGCTGAACCTAAGAGAATACACCAATCAGATTCACGAATTTTACAACAGTTGCAAAGCTGCTTTTTCTGCTGAACGCGGCCATTAAGCAGCCGATTTTACGATCATATTGCTTCTAATATTCTTAATATTTCAAATAATTTTAAAACAATATTCGTTAAAAACATCTTCGTTATTATATTATTTTGATAATAATAATATTATACATATATTGTTTTATATATATATGCATATATGTTTGGATTATTCTGAATGTATTAGTATGTTCTGAGATAGTATTCAGCATATTCTGAGATAAATATACCTAATTAAAAAAATAATATTAATATGGTGTGCCTTTTTGACGGATTTTTATAGAATTGAAATATATTTGTAATATAGAAAATAATGTATTTCTGTAATGTAAATATAATCCAGAAATATGACGACCCATATGTGCATACGTAAAGTATTAATTAATGATTCAAATTAATATATTAGAAATTTTGAACTTGGTTACTGCATTTGTCAAAATTTTATTTAAAATTTTGTATTATATATATATATATATATATATATATATATGTATATATATGCGTACGTTTGTTTAATGTATTTTAAGATTTGTCAATTATTTGCTTAATTAATATTTTATTCTTATGTCAATATAATAACTGTTTAATTAAAAATATTATATGAAACATTTGCTGGAATTACATACTTTACGTACGTATAAGGGTACCGTTTTTTGAAAGATATTGTTAGCATTGACATATAAGATATATATAGTATATGTATAATTCATTGACTCAGTCACTACGTCGCATCACAAGATATAAATAAGAAGTTGTAGCTTGACTTTAATCGCAAAACTAAGCAAGGCGATTAAAATCATTGATACTCGTTAATACGTCGATTTTACAGAATTTGTAAACGTTATAATGTTTGTAAAATATTTTTTTGTTATATCATGCACATTTTACTTACCATAAGTGTCAGTAGTTGAGAAAAATTGACACAACATATATTAGGATATATATTGTACATTTTAAAAAAATATATTAGTTGTCGAGTTATATTTATATATTTTTTTTAAGCGAAAATCGGATATTTTGCTGTTATCATGTTACTCTCAAAAAAGAGTTATGCGTTATTTTTAATTAACATGTATTTCTGATGCCGTGATTTTTGTACTAATTACGAATGTTCAGCGTTATTATTTGACTGTAGTAGCTCAGAGAAATATGTTAAAATGTTTTGCCGAGCAGCAAAATTCATTTCTTGTAAATAAAGAGATATCAATATAATAATAAATATAGAAAAAAATTATTTCATTTTCGAACATTACATTGGAAGATTACAGCATCTCTCTTACAAATGATTGATTCTATTAAATATTTTGATTTAATGTGCTAAAGAATATGGTATTATAAATATTTGTCTTCCGTTTTCGAGAATTATATGTTCTATATTTAAATAATTTTAAATATTATATATTATTGATTTAGTAGTAACATATACACTTTATAATTTATAATTTACTTTTGCAATAGATGCAATGCATATCGAAAAAACTTATTAAAAATTATTATTATAAATTATAAATTATTTAATTTCATATCTTTTAACTTATCCATTTTGAGGCAACGGACTTAGCTACAATCTATTTCTACAAATTATTTCTACAAAACAATCTATTTCTACAATTTCTATAAACCCGTTCCTCAAAATTAAAACCTCAAAATTAAATAAAAGTTTATCACTCACCGGCACTGATGCACAACAGCGGAGTTATTAAAATTGAAGCTACGTTGTCTGTAACATACAAATATAAAATCCAAATTATAGTAATGCCGGAAATAATTAACACTTCAAGAAATTATTATTATTATTATTATTGAACGCGCCGAATTTTACATTCGATGATTAAAATAACAAGCAAATATATAAAGATGGAATAATTTCGAAAAATCTTAGAAATAAATTTTTTTTATATAAAATAGAGAAACACTTTTATAAGTTTTATATAAAAGTCTCTGAGAGTGTCTCGTGTTTAAATCATTCAAATAAATGAACCAAATTAATGAATGTGCTATTTATAATAATCCATATCTAAAAAAGGCATGTAAAGTCGATTGCTCGAATATCTCGAAGTTTATTGTTGTCGCTTTTCCTCGATACTCATTGGCTGTCAAGATTCGCGTTGTGCGTTTTAAATAATATGTTATAATATTTTTGACAGTTATCAGCTGATTTCTATCAAAAAATATTAATCAAGAAGAAGGTATTATAACATATTATTTACAACATAATACTATTTTAATTATATTACTATTAAATATATTACTATTTTTATCCGCATTGTAAACTTTATGCATCGCATCGCCTTTATTTCAATCGAATATAATCAAAATTATAATACTTTAAGAGAGGATCGCAACTTTGAGCATCGTGTTCAGATTCACAAATGATAGAATCGTTTTCATTAGAGACTCTTTAGAAGTCATTAAAATATTCATGAGATTGTGTTAATACAAATATAGTTATTGAAAATATATATAATGCATAATTTAAATTTCTTTCTGAGCTAATCTCGAAAATAGATTTTTTAACCAATATTGTATTATTATTACATTTGTGTTTTCTGATATACTGGCTATATATTTCGCGAATAATAAGAAAAATAAATTCGAGTTATATTTTGCTCAAAGTATCTAAAGTATAGTCTTTCAAATAAAAAAAAATAATATTAAAATATTCATGAGATTGTTAATACGAATGCTTATTGAAAAAATATATAATGTATAATTTAAATTTCTTTCTGAGCTAATTTCAAAAATATATTTTTTTAACCAATGTTACATTATTGCGTTTTAAAAAAAAAAAAAAAAAAGAATAACTTTAAGATATTTATAAAATTCTTAATGCGAGTGCTTATCAAAAATATATATTGCATAATTTAAATATATGTATATATATAATGCAAATTTATTTTTGAGCTAATCTCAAAAATCAATTTATATCTTAAACAATATTATATTATTATTATATTAGCGGTTTTCATATGCTGGCTAATATGTATTTCAAGTAAATGGCGATGATATAAATTCGATGATAGGTATAATTAGTTAAATAAAATTAATTTACTCACCGGTCGTTGAAACGCGGTTATATTCTCGTTGATTGTTGCGTCGCTTCGGAAAGTCGTTCCTATAAATAATATTATATTATTATTATATGAGCGATTTTTATATGCTAGCTATATATTTCAGGTAAATGACGATGATATAATCAGGTAAATAAAATCAATTTGCTCACCAGTCGTTGAAACGCTGCCACATTCTCGTTGATTGTTGCGTAGTTTCGGAAATCGTTCGCCGAGATGCATTTTCATCGACCAGGCATTACTGATTTCGATTTCCCGCACTAAATAATACGATAGAACGATCGCCCGTTACTTTGTACAGCATTCTCGACACCGATTGCACGCACTACGCGCCGGATTGCATAAATAACAACGGATAAATAACGACGATATATAATACCATCCGCCACTTTCGATATTCGCGATATGCAGTGAAGTAGTACCCTGTGACGTAGTATGTCGTGACGTAGTATGTCGTGACGTAATGCAACAAACTTCGCGCGGTTCGCGCGCGACACAATCATCTGAAAACGATAAATTATGTATTAATTAAATATCTCACATCCAAAATATAGATTTGCCAAAGCACAAAAGCTTGAACGCGATGCGATTCGTACAAATAAATGATGTGAAATGATACATACCTCTTAATAAACAGAATGTTCAATGAGATCGATCGATTCGGAGAAAAAGCGGCAAAGCGGCGTAGCCCGGCGGTTGCAGATTGTCGTAGGTTGATTAACCGCGATCGCACGAGTTAATTAATACTTCCTGCTAATTGCCCGTGGCACGATTCAATACTCCCGACATTCGTTTGTACGCGGAATTCATTCTTAACGGGAAAAACGCGTGAAAAATGCGGAGCCGATTGAGCGCGATACCGTGACTAGCGCGAGGACGCGAGGGACGAAGGACGTGACGTAGTAACTACGTAAATCGACACTCAGCGCGCCGCGCGCCAAATTCAAAAACCATTATAGGCTGTAACTTTTGTACTTGCACCATCGTCTAAATTATTACTGTGTATTTAAATTTATATTATATACGATTCAATATTTCGATTTCGTAATCACTGCGATTGTAATTTCAAGTGTGTCATTTATATGTGTGTGTACGGAACTTGACATTCATACATATTAATTTCAAATTTCGAAAAACTGATTAAAGATATTAATCGCGATTGAATGTATTAAGTAATATTCCAATGATCGTCCATCAATATTTCATGCAATTATGAATATCGTAATATATCATGCTCGTTAGCATTTAAACAGATTGTACTTATAATTAATATTTAATTTGTAGGCTGGTATGCTGATGGTACCATCATATTGTGCAGATAATGTACTGTTGAAATATATAAAAGAATAATTTTTGGCTCGTTTTAAAATATTGAAATCTGAAATTTTTAAACCGCGGACCCCATACGGCGCGAATTCATTTTATGTATATTAGATCAAAAAGTTTGTAGGCTGGTATGCTGATGGTACCATCATATTGTGCAGATAATGTACTGTTGAAATATATAAAAGAATAATTTATGACTCGTTTTAAAATATTGAAAATTAAAATTTATATACCGCGGACCCCATACGACCCGGATTCATTTTACTTATATTAGAACAAAAAGTTTGTACGCTGGTATGCTGATGGTACCATCATATTGTGCAGATAATGTACTGTTGAAATAAATATACGATGAATTTTTGGCTCGTTTTAAAATATTAGAAATTCATACTTTTTTGTCGCTAACCCTATGCGACGGATTCTTATTTTATGTATATCATATTAAAAAATTTGTACGCTGGTGTCTGCGTGGTACCAAAAGATTCTGTAATGTACCATAAAAATGTATAATCGATCAATTTTTGGCTCGTCTTAAAATATTAGAAATCTATACTTATTTGACGCGGACCCTATGCGACGCATCCTTATTTTATGTATATCAAATATCAGAGTTTGTACGCTGTTGTCTGCTTGGTACCAAATAATTCTGTAATCAATGTACTATTAAAATGTATAATCGATGAATTTTTGGCTCGTTTTAAAATATTAGAAATTGATACTTATTTGCCGCTAACCCTATGCGACGCATTCTTATTTTATGTATATCATATTAAAAAATTTGTACGCTGGTGTCTACGTGGTACCAAAATATTCTATAATGAATATACTTTTAAATTGTATAATCGATGAATTTTAGGATCGTCTTAAAATATTAGAATCGATACTTTTTTGACGCGGACCCTGTGCGACGCATCCTTATTTTATGTTTATCCTATTAAAAAATTTGTACGCTGATGTCTGTTTGGTACCAAATGATTCTGTAATCAATGTACTAATAAAATGTATAATCGATGAATTTTTGGCTCGTCTTAAAATATTGGAAATCGATACTTTTTTGACGCGGACCCTGTGCGACGCATCTTTATTTTATGTTTATCCTATTAAAAAATTTGTACGCTGCTGTCTGTTTGATACCAAATGATTCTGTAATCAATGTACTATTAAAATGTATAATCCATGAATTTTTGGCTCGTCTTAAAGTATTGGAAATCGATACTTTTTTGGCGCGGACCCTGTGCGACGCATCCTTATTTTATGTATATCAAGGTAAAAAATTTGTACGCTGCTGTCTGTTTGGTACCAAATGATTCTGTAATCAATGTACTATTAAAAAGTATAATCGATGAATTTTTGGCTCGTCTTAAAATATTGGAAATCGATACTTTTTACCGCTGACCCTATGCGACGCATCCTTATTTTATGTATATCAAATTAAAAAGTTTGTACGCTGCTGTCTGTTTGGTACCAAATGATTCTGTAATCAATGTACTATTAAAATGTATAATCGATGAATTTTTGGCTCGACTTAAAATATTGGAAATCGATACTTTTTACCGCTGACCCTATGCGACGCAACATTATTTTATGTATATCAAATTAAAAAATTTGTACGCTGATGTCTGTTTGGTACCAAATGATTCTGTAATCAATGTTCTAATAAAATGTATAATCGATGAATTTTTGGCTCGTCTTAAAATATTGGAAATCGATACTTTTTTGACGCGGACCCTGTGCGACGCATCCTTATTTTATGTTTATCCTATTAAAAAATTTGTACGCTGCTGTCTGTTTAATACCAAATGATTCTGTAATCAATGTTCTAATAAAATGTATAATCGATGAATTTTTGGCTCGTCTTAAAATATTGGAAATCGATACTTTTTTGACGCGGACACTGTGCGACGCATCCTTATTTTATGTATATCAAGGTAAAAAATTTGTACGCTGCTGTCTGTTTGGTACCAAATGATTCTGTAATCAATGTTCTAATAAAATGTATAATCGATGAATTTTTGGCTCGTCTTAAAATATTGGAAATCGATAATTTTTTGACGCGGACCCTGTGCGACGCATCCTTATTATATGTTTATCCTATTAAAAAATTTGTACGCTGCTGTCTGTTTGATACCAAATGATTCTGTAATCAATGTTCTAATAAAATGTATAATCGATGAATTTTTGGCTCGTCTTAAAATATTGGAAATCGATACTTTTTTGACGCGGACACTGTGCGACGCATCCTTATTTTATGTATATCAAGGTAAAAAATTTGTACGCTGCTGTCTGTTTGGTACCAAATGATTCTGTAATCAATGTTCTAATAAAATGTATAATCGATGAATTTTTGGCTCGTCTTAAAATATTGGAAATCGATACTTTTTTGACGCGGACCCTGTGCGACGCATCCTTATTTTATGTTTATCCTATTAAAAAATTTGTACGCTGCTGTCTGTATGATACCAAATGATTCTGTAATCATTGTACTATTAAAATGTATAATCCATGAATTTTTGGCTCGTCTTAAAGTATTGGAAATCGATACTTTTTTGGCGCGGACCCTGTGCGACGCATAGTTATTTTATGTATATCAAGGTAAAAAATTTGTACGCTGCTGTCTGTTTGGTACCAAATGATTCTGTAATCAATGTACTATTAAAATGTATAATCGATGAATTTTTGGCTCGTCTTAAAATATTGGAAATCGATAATTATTACCGCTGACCCTATGCGACGCAACTTTATTTTATGTATATCAAATTAAAAAATTTGTACGCTGGTGTCTGTTTGGTACCAAATGATTCTGTAATCAATGTACTAATAAAATGTATAATCGATGAATTTTTGGCTCGTCTAAAAATATTGGAATTCGATACTTTTTACCGCTGACCCTATGCGACGCAACCTTATTTTATGTATATCAAATTAAAAAATTTGTACGCTGGTGTCTGTTTGGTACCAAATGATTCTGTAATCAATGTACTATTAAAAAGTATAATCGATGAATTTTTGGCTCGACTTAAAATATTGGAAATCGATACTTTTTACCGCTGACCCTATGCGACGCAACATTATTTTATGTATATCAAATTAAAAAATTTGTACGCTGATGTCTGTTTGGTACCAAATGATTCTGTAATCAATGTACTAATAAAATGTATAATCGATGAATTTTTGGCTCGTCTTAAAATATTGGAAATCGATACTTTTTTGACGCGGACCCTGTGCGACGCATCTTTATTTTATGTTTATCCTATTAAAAAATTTGTACGCTGCTGTCTGTTTGATACCAAATGATTCTGTAATCAATATACTATTAAAATGTATAATCCATGAATTTTTGGCTCGTCTTAAAGTATTGGAAATCGATACTTTTTTGGCGCGGACCCTGTGCGACGCATCCTTATTTTATGTATATCAAGGTAAAAAATTTGTACGCTGCTGTCTGTTTGGTACCAAATGATTCTGTAATCAATGTACTATTAAAAAGTATAATCGATGAATTTTTGGCTCGTTTTAAAATATTAGAAATTGATACTTATTTGCCGCTAACCCTATGCGACGCATTCTTATTTTATGTATATCATATTAAAAAATTTGTACGCTGGTGTCTACGTGGTACCAAAATATTCTATAATGAATATACTTTTAAATTGTATAATCGATGAATTTTAGGATCGTCTTAAAATATTAGAATCGATACTTTTTTGACGCGGACCCTGTGCGACGCATCCTTATTTTATGTTTATCCTATTAAAAAATTTGTACGCTGATGTCTGTTTGGTACCAAATGATTCTGTAATCAATGTACTAATAAAATGTATAATCGATGAATTTTTGGCTCGTCTTAAAATATTGGAAATCGATACTTTTTTGACGCGGACCCTGTGCGACGCATCTTTATTTTATGTTTATCCTATTAAAAAATTTGTACGCTGCTGTCTGTTTGATACCAAATGATTCTGTAATCAATGTACTATTAAAATGTATAATCCATGAATTTTTGGCTCGTCTTAAAGTATTGGAAATCGATACTTTTTTGGCGCGGACCCTGTGCGACGCATCCTTATTTTATGTATATCAAGGTAAAAAATTTGTACGCTGCTGTCTGTTTGGTACCAAATGATTCTGTAATCAATGTACTATTAAAAAGTATAATCGATGAATTTTTGGCTCGTCTTAAAATATTGGAAATCGATACTTTTTACCGCTGACCCTATGCGACGCATCCTTATTTTATGTATATCAAATTAAAAAGTTTGTACGCTGCTGTCTGTTTGGTACCAAATGATTCTGTAATCAATGTACTATTAAAATGTATAATCGATGAATTTTTGGCTCGACTTAAAATATTGGAAATCGATACTTTTTACCGCTGACCCTACGCGACGCAACATTATTTTATGTATATCAAATTAAAAAATTTGTACGCTGATGTCTGTTTGGTACCAAATGATTCTGTAATCAATGTTCTAATAAAATGTATAATCGATGAATTTTTGGCTCGTCTTAAAATATTGGAAATCGATACTTTTTTGACGCGGACCCTGTGCGACGCATCCTTATTTTATGTTTATCCTATTAAAAAATTTGTACGCTGCTGTCTGTTTAATACCAAATGATTCTGTAATCAATGTTCTAATAAAATGTATAATCGATGAATTTTTGGCTCGTCTTAAAATATTGGAAATCGATACTTTTTTGACGCGGACACTGTGCGACGCATCCTTATTTTATGTATATCAAGGTAAAAAATTTGTACGCTGCTGTCTGTTTGGTACCAAATGATTCTGTAATCAATGTTCTAA
This sequence comes from Prenolepis imparis, assembly GCF_030444845.1. Classification (NCBI taxonomy): domain Eukaryota; kingdom Metazoa; phylum Arthropoda; class Insecta; order Hymenoptera; family Formicidae; genus Prenolepis; species Prenolepis imparis. Next base: position 12,836,756 of record NW_028141165.1, on the reverse strand, counting down.
TAAAATGTATAATCGATGAATTTTTGGCTCGTCTTAAAATATTGGAAATCGATAATTTTTTGACGCGGACCCTGTGCGACGCATCCTTATTATATGTTTATCCTATTAAAAAATTTGTACGCTGCTGTCTGTTTGATACCAAATGATTCTGTAATCAATGTTCTAATAAAATGTATAATCGATGAATTTTTGGCTCGTCTTAAAATATTGGAAATCGATACTTTTTTGACGCGGACACTGTGCGACGCATCCTTATTTTATGTATATCAAGGTAAAAAATTTGTACGCTGCTGTCTGTTTGGTACCAAATGATTCTGTAATCAATGTTCTAATAAAATGTATAATCGATGAATTTTTGGCTCGTCTTAAAATATTGGAAATCGATACTTTTTTGACGCGGACCCTGTGCGACGCATCTTTATTTTATGTTTATCCTATTAAAAAATTTGTACGCTGCTGTCTGTTTGATACCAAATGATTCTGTAATCAATGTACTATTAAAATGTATAATCCATGAATTTTTGGCTCGTCTTAAAGTATTGGAAATCGATACTTTTTTGGCGCGGACCCTGTGCGACGCATCCTTATTTTATGTATATCAAGGTAAAAAATTTGTACGCTGCTGTCTGTTTGGTACCAAATGATTCTGTAATCAATGTACTATTAAAAAGTATAATCGATGAATTTTTGGCTCGTCTTAAAATATTGGAAATCGATACTTTTTACCGCTGACCCTATGCGACGCATCCTTATTTTATGTATATCAAATTAAAAAGTTTGTACGCTGCTGTCTGTTTGGTACCAAATGATTCTGTAATCAATGTACTATTAAAATGTATAATCGATGAATTTTTGGCTCGACTTAAAATATTGGAAATCGATACTTTTTACCGCTGACCCTATGCGACGCAACATTATTTTATGTATATCAAATTAAAAAATTTGTACGCTGATGTCTGTTTGGTACCAAATGATTCTGTAATCAATGTTCTAATAAAATGTATAATCGATGAATTTTTGGCTCGTCTTAAAATATTGGAAATCGATACTTTTTTGACGCGGACCCTGTGCGACGCATCCTTATTTTATGTTTATCCTATTAAAAAATTTGTACGCTGCTGTCTGTTTAATACCAAATGATTCTGTAATCAATGTTCTAATAAAATGTATAATCGATGAATTTTTGGCTCGTCTTAAAATATTGGAAATCGATACTTTTTTGACGCGGACACTGTGCGACGCATCCTTATTTTATGTATATCAAGGTAAAAAATTTGTACGCTGCTGTCTGTTTGGTACCAAATGATTCTGTAATCAATGTTCTAATAAAATGTATAATCGATGAATTTTTGGCTCGTCTTAAAATATTGGAAATCGATAATTTTTTGACGCGGACCCTGTGCGACGCATCCTTATTATATGTTTATCCTATTAAAAAATTTGTACGCTGCTGTCTGTTTGATACCAAATGATTCTGTAATCAATGTTCTAATAAAATGTATAATCGATGAATTTTTGGCTCGTCTTAAAATATTGGAAATCGATACTTTTTTGACGCGGACACTGTGCGACGCATCCTTATTTTATGTATATCAAGGTAAAAAATTTGTACGCTGCTGTCTGTTTGGTACCAAATGATTCTGTAATCAATGTTCTAATAAAATGTATAATCGATGAATTTTTGGCTCGTCTTAAAATATTGGAAATCGATACTTTTTTGACGCGGACCCTGTGCGACGCATCCTTATTTTATGTTTATCCTATTAAAAAATTTGTACGCTGCTGTCTGTATGATACCAAATGATTCTGTAATCATTGTACTATTAAAATGTATAATCCATGAATTTTTGGCTCGTCTTAAAGTATTGGAAATCGATACTTTTTTGGCGCGGACCCTGTGCGACGCATAGTTATTTTATGTATATCAAGGTAAAAAATTTGTACGCTGCTGTCTGTTTGGTACCAAATGATTCTGTAATCAATGTACTATTAAAATGTATAATCGATGAATTTTTGGCTCGTCTTAAAATATTGGAAATCGATAATTATTACCGCTGACCCTATGCGACGCAACTTTATTTTATGTATATCAAATTAAAAAATTTGTACGCTGGTGTCTGTTTGGTACCAAATGATTCTGTAATCAATGTACTAATAAAATGTATAATCGATGAATTTTTGGCTCGTCTAAAAATATTGGAATTCGATACTTTTTACCGCTGACCCTATGCGACGCAACCTTATTTTATGTATATCAAATTAAAAAATTTGTACGCTGGTGTCTGTTTGGTACCAAATGATTCTGTAATCAATGTACTATTAAAAAGTATAATCGATGAATTTTTGGCTCGACTTAAAATATTGGAAATCGATACTTTTTACCGCTGACCCTATGCGACGCAACATTATTTTATGTATATCAAATTAAAAAATTTGTACGCTGATGTCTGTTTGGTACCAAATGATTCTGTAATCAATGTACTAATAAAATGTATAATCGATGAATTTTTGGCTCGTCTTAAAATATTGGAAATCGATACTTTTTTGACGCGGACCCTGTGCGACGCATCTTTATTTTATGTTTATCCTATTAAAAAATTTGTACGCTGCTGTCTGTTTGATACCAAATGATTCTGTAATCAATATACTATTAAAATGTATAATCCATGAATTTTTGGCTCGTCTTAAAGTATTGGAAATCGATACTTTTTTGGCGCGGACCCTGTGCGACGCATCCTTATTTTATGTATATCAAGGTAAAAAATTTGTACGCTGCTGTCTGTTTGGTACCAAATGATTCTGTAATCAATGTACTATTAAAAAGTATAATCGATGAATTTTTGGCTCGTTTTAAAATATTAGAAATTGATACTTATTTGCCGCTAACCCTATGCGACGCATTCTTATTTTATGTATATCATATTAAAAAATTTGTACGCTGGTGTCTACGTGGTACCAAAATATTCTATAATGAATATACTTTTAAATTGTATAATCGATGAATTTTAGGATCGTCTTAAAATATTAGAATCGATACTTTTTTGACGCGGACCCTGTGCGACGCATCCTTATTTTATGTTTATCCTATTAAAAAATTTGTACGCTGATGTCTGTTTGGTACCAAATGATTCTGTAATCAATGTACTAATAAAATGTATAATCGATGAATTTTTGGCTCGTCTTAAAATATTGGAAATCGATACTTTTTTGACGCGGACCCTGTGCGACGCATCTTTATTTTATGTTTATCCTATTAAAAAATTTGTACGCTGCTGTCTGTTTGATACCAAATGATTCTGTAATCAATGTACTATTAAAATGTATAATCCATGAATTTTTGGCTCGTCTTAAAGTATTGGAAATCGATACTTTTTTGGCGCGGACCCTGTGCGACGCATCCTTATTTTATGTATATCAAGGTAAAAAATTTGTACGCTGCTGTCTGTTTGGTACCAAATGATTCTGTAATCAATGTACTATTAAAAAGTATAATCGATGAATTTTTGGCTCGTCTTAAAATATTGGAAATCGATACTTTTTACCGCTGACCCTATGCGACGCATCCTTATTTTATGTATATCAAATTAAAAAGTTTGTACGCTGCTGTCTGTTTGGTACCAAATGATTCTGTAATCAATGTACTATTAAAATGTATAATCGATGAATTTTTGGCTCGACTTAAAATATTGGAAATCGATACTTTTTACCGCTGACCCTACGCGACGCAACATTATTTTATGTATATCAAATTAAAAAATTTGTACGCTGATGTCTGTTTGGTACCAAATGATTCTGTAATCAATGTTCTAATAAAATGTATAATCGATGAATTTTTGGCTCGTCTTAAAATATTGGAAATCGATACTTTTTTGACGCGGACCCTGTGCGACGCATCCTTATTTTATGTTTATCCTATTAAAAAATTTGTACGCTGCTGTCTGTTTAATACCAAATGATTCTGTAATCAATGTTCTAATAAAATGTATAATCGATGAATTTTTGGCTCGTCTTAAAATATTGGAAATCGATACTTTTTTGACGCGGACACTGTGCGACGCATCCTTATTTTATGTATATCAAGGTAAAAAATTTGTACGCTGCTGTCTGTTTGGTACCAAATGATTCTGTAATCAATGTTCTAATAAAATGTATAATCGATGAATTTTTGGCTCGTCTTAAAATATTGGAAATCGATAATTTTTTGACGCGGACCCTGTGCGACGCATCCTTATTATATGTTTATCCTATTAAAAAATTTGTACGCTGCTGTCTGTTTGATACCAAATGATTCTGTAATCAATGTTCTAATAAAATGTATAATCGATGAATTTTTGGCTCGTCTTAAAATATTGGAAATCGATACTTTTTTGACGCGGACACTGTGCGACGCATCCTTATTTTATGTATATCAAGGTAAAAAATTTGTACGCTGCTGTCTGTTTGGTACCAAATGATTCTGTAATCAATGTTCTAATAAAATGTATAATCGATGAATTTTTGGCTCGTCTTAAAATATTGGAAATCGATACTTTTTTGACGCGGACCCTGTGCGACGCATCCTTATTTTATGTTTATCCTATTAAAAAATTTGTACGCTGCTGTCTGTTTGATACCAAATGATTCTGTAATCATTGTACTATTAAAATGTATAATCCATGAATTTTTGGCTCGTCTTAAAGTATTGGAAATCGATACTTTTTTGGCGCGGACCCTGTGCGACGCATAGTTATTTTATGTATATCAAGGTAAAAAATTTGTACGCTGCTGTCTGTTTGGTACCAAATGATTCTGTAATCAATGTACTATTAAAATGTATAATCGATGAATTTTTGGCTCGTCTTAAAATATTGGAAATCGATAATTATTACCGCTGACCCTATGCGACGCAACTTTATTTTATGTATATCAAATTAAAAAATTTGTACGCTGGTGTCTGTTTGGTACCAAATGATTCTGTAATCAATGTACTAATAAAATGTATAATCGATGAATTTTTGGCTCGTCTAAAAATATTGGAATTCGATACTTTTTACCGCTGACCCTATGCGACGCAACCTTATTTTATGTATATCAAATTAAAAAATTTGTACGCTGGTGTCTGTTTGGTACCAAATGATTCTGTAATCAATGTACTATTAAAAAGTATAATCGATGAATTTTTGGCTCGACTTAAAATATTGGAAATCGATACTTTTTACCGCTGACCCTATGCGACGCAACATTATTTTATGTATATCAAATTAAAAAATTTGTACGCTGATGTCTGTTTGGTACCAAATGATTCTGTAATCAATGTACTAATAAAATGTATAATCGATGAATTTTTGGCTCGTCTTAAAATATTGGAAATCGATACTTTTTTGACGCGGACCCTGTGCGACGCATCTTTATTTTATGTTTATCCTATTAAAAAATTTGTACGCTGCTGTCTGTTTGATACCAAATGATTCTGTAATCAATATACTATTAAAATGTATAATCCATGAATTTTTGGCTCGTCTTAAAGTATTGGAAATCGATACTTTTTTGGCGCGGACCCTGTGCGACGCATCCTTATTTTATGTATATCAAGGTAAAAAATTTGTACGCTGCTGTCTGTTTGGTACCAAATGATTCTGTAATCAATGTACTATTAAAAAGTATAATCGATGAATTTTTGGCTCGTTTTAAAATATTAGAAATTGATACTTATTTGCCGCTAACCCTATGCGACGCATTCTTATTTTATGTATATCATATTAAAAAATTTGTACGCTGGTGTCTACGTGGTACCAAAATATTCTATAATGAATATACTTTTAAATTGTATAATCGATGAATTTTAGGATCGTCTTAAAATATTAGAATCGATACTTTTTTGACGCGGACCCTGTGCGACGCATCCTTATTTTATGTTTATCCTATTAAAAAATTTGTACGCTGATGTCTGTTTGGTACCAAATGATTCTGTAATCAATGTACTAATAAAATGTATAATCGATGAATTTTTGGCTCGTCTTAAAATATTGGAAATCGATACTTTTTTGACGCGGACCCTGTGCGACGCATCTTTATTTTATGTTTATCCTATTAAAAAATTTGTACGCTGCTGTCTGTTTGATACCAAATGATTCTGTAATCAATGTACTATTAAAATGTATAATCCATGAATTTTTGGCTCGTCTTAAAGTATTGGAAATCGATACTTTTTTGGCGCGGACCCTGTGCGACGCATCCTTATTTTATGTATATCAAGGTAAAAAATTTGTACGCTGCTGTCTGTTTGGTACCAAATGATTCTGTAATCAATGTACTATTAAAAAGTATAATCGATGAATTTTTGGCTCGTCTTAAAATATTGGAAATCGATACTTTTTACCGCTGACCCTATGCGACGCATCCTTATTTTATGTATATCAAATTAAAAAGTTTGTACGCTGCTGTCTGTTTGGTACCAAATGATTCTGTAATCAATGTACTATTAAAATGTATAATCGATGAATTTTTGGCTCGACTTAAAATATTGGAAATCGATACTTTTTACCGCTGACCCTACGCGACGCAACATTATTTTATGTATATCAAATTAAAAAATTTGTACGCTGATGTCTGTTTGGTACCAAATGATTCTGTAATCAATGTTCTAATAAAATGTATAATCGATGAATTTTTGGCTCGTCTTAAAATATTGGAAATCGATACTTTTTTGACGCGGACCCTGTGCGACGCATCCTTATTTTATGTTTATCCTATTAAAAAATTTGTACGCTGCTGTCTGTTTAATACCAAATGATTCTGTAATCAATGTTCTAATAAAATGTATAATCGATGAATTTTTGGCTCGTCTTAAAATATTGGAAATCGATACTTTTTTGACGCGGACACTGTGCGACGCATCCTTATTTTATGTATATCAAGGTAAAAAATTTGTACGCTGCTGTCTGTTTGGTACCAAATGATTCTGTAATCAATGTTCTAATAAAATGTATAATCGATGAATTTTTGGCTCGTCTTAAAATATTGGAAATCGATAATTTTTTGACGCGGACCCTGTGCGACGCATCCTTATTATATGTTTATCCTATTAAAAAATTTGTACGCTGCTGTCTGTTTGATACCAAATGATTCTGTAATCAATGTTCTAATAAAATGTATAATCGATGAATTTTTGGCTCGTCTTAAAATATTGGAAATCGATACTTTTTTGACGCGGACACTGTGCGACGCATCCTTATTTTATGTATATCAAGGTAAAAAATTTGTACGCTGCTGTCTGTTTGGTACCAAATGATTCTGTAATCAATGTTCTAATAAAATGTATAATCGATGAATTTTTGGCTCGTCTTAAAATATTGGAAATCGATACTTTTTTGACGCGGACCCTGTGCGACGCATCCTTATTTTATGTTTATCCTATTAAAAAATTTGTACGCTGCTGTCTGTTTGATACCAAATGATTCTGTAATCATTGTACTATTAAAATGTATAATCCATGAATTTTTGGCTCGTCTTAAAGTATTGGAAATCGATACTTTTTTGGCGCGGACCCTGTGCGACGCATAGTTATTTTATGTATATCAAGGTAAAAAATTTGTACGCTGCTGTCTGTTTGGTACCAAATGATTCTGTAATCAATGTACTATTAAAATGTATAATCGATGAATTTTTGGCTCGTCTTAAAATATTGGAAATCGATAATTATTACCGCTGACCCTATGCGACGCAACTTTATTTTATGTATATCAAATTAAAAAATTTGTACGCTGGTGTCTGTTTGGTACCAAATGATTCTGTAATCAATGTACTAATAAAATGTATAATCGATGAATTTTTGGCTCGTCTAAAAATATTGGAATTCGATACTTTTTACCGCTGACCCTATGCGACGCAACCTTATTTTATGTATATCAAATTAAAAAATTTGTACGCTGGTGTCTGTTTGGTACCAAATGATTCTGTAATCAATGTACTATTAAAAAGTATAATCGATGAATTTTTGGCTCGACTTAAAATATTGGAAATCGATACTTTTTACCGCTGACCCTATGCGACGCAACATTATTTTATGTATATCAAATTAAAAAATTTGTACGCTGATGTCTGTTTGGTACCAAATGATTCTGTAATCAATGTACTAATAAAATGTATAATCGATGAATTTTTGGCTCGTCTTAAAATATTGGAAATCGATACTTTTTTGACGCGGACCCTGTGCGACGCATCTTTATTTTATGTTTATCCTATTAAAAAATTTGTACGCTGCTGTCTGTTTGATACCAAATGATTCTGTAATCAATATACTATTAAAATGTATAATCCATGAATTTTTGGCTCGTCTTAAAGTATTGGAAATCGATACTTTTTTGGCGCGGACCCTGTGCGACGCATCCTTATTTTATGTATATCAAGGTAAAAAATTTGTACGCTGCTGTCTGTTTGGTACCAAATGATTCTGTAATCAATGTACTATTAAAAAGTATAATCGATGAATTTTTGGCTCGTCTTAAAATATTGGAAATCGATACTTTTTACCGCTGACCCTATGCGACGCATCCTTATTTTATGTATATCAAATTAAAAAGTTTGTACGCTGCTGTCTGTTTGGTACCAAATGATTCTGTAATCAATGTACTATTAAAATGTATAATCGATGAATTTTTGGCTCGACTTAAAATATTGGAAATCGATACTTTTTACCGCTGACCCTATGCGACGCAACATTATTTTATGTATATCAAATTAAAAAATTTGTACGCTGATGTCTGTTTGGTACCAAATGATTCTGTAATCAATGTTCTAATAAAATGTATAATCGATGAATTTTTGGCTCGTCTTAAAATATTGGAAATCGATACTTTTTTGACGCGGACCCTGTGCGACGCATCCTTATTTTATGTTTATCCTATTAAAAAATTTGTACGCTGCTGTCTGTTTAATACCAAATGATTCTGTAATCAATGTTCTAATAAAATGTATAATCGATGAATTTTTGGCTCGTCTTAAAATATTGGAAATCGATACTTTTTTGACGCGGACACTGTGCGACGCATCCTTATTTTATGTATATCAAGGTAAAAAATTTGTACGCTGCTGTCTGTTTGGTACCAAATGATTCTGTAATCAATGTTCTAATAAAATGTATAATCGATGAATTTTTGGCTCGTCTTAAAATATTGGAAATCGATAATTTTTTGACGCGGACCCTGTGCGACGCATCCTTATTTTATGTTTATCCTATTAAAAAATTTGTACGCTGCTGTCTGTTTGATACCAAATGATTCTGTAATCAATGTTCTAATAAAATGTATAATCGATGAATTTTTGGCTCGTCTTAAAATATTGGAAATCGATACTTTTTTGACGCGGACACTGTGCGACGCATCCTTATTTTATGTATATCAAGGTAAAAAATTTGTACGCTGCTGTCTGTTTGGTACCAAATGATTCTGTAATCAATGTTCTAATAAAATGTATAATCGATGAATTTTTGGCTCGTCTTAAAATATTGGAAATCGATACTTTTTTGACGCGGACCCTGTGCGACGCATCCTTATTTTATGTTTATCCTATTAAAAAATTTGTACGCTGCTGTCTGTTTGATACCAAATGATTCTGTAATCAATGTACTATTAAAATGTATAATCCATGAATTTTTGGCTCGTCTTAAAGTATTGGAAATCGATACTTTTTTGGCGCGGACCCTGTGCGACGCATCCTTATTTTATGTATATCAAGGTAAAAAATTTGTACGCTGCTGTCTGTTTGGTACCAAATGATTCTGTAATCAATGTACTATTAAAAAGTATAATCGATGAATTTTTGGCTCGTCTTAAAATATTGGAAATCGATACTTTTTACCGCTGACCCTATGCGACGCATCCTTATTTTATGTATATCAAATTAAAAAGTTTGTACGCTGCTGTCTGTTTGGTACCAAATGATTCTGTAATCAATGTACTATTAAAATGTATAATCGATGAATTTTTGGCTCGACTTAAAATATTGGAAATCGATACTTTTTACCGCTGACCCTATGCGACGCAACATTATTTTATGTATATCAAATTAAAAAATTTGTACGCTGATGTCTGTTTGGTACCAAATGATTCTGTAATCAATGTACTAATAAAATGTATAATCGATGAATTTTTGGCTCGTCTTAAAATATTGGAAATCGATACTTTTTTGACGCGGACCCTGTGCGACGCATCTTTATTTTATGTTTATCCTATTAAAAAATTTGTACGCTGCTGTCTGTTTGATACCAAATGATTCTGTAATCAATGTACTATTAAAATGTATAATCCATGAATTTTTGGCTCGTCTTAAAATATTGGAAATCGATACTTTTTTGACGCGGACACTGTGCGACGCATCCTTATTTTATGTATATCAAGGTAAAAAATTTGTACGCTGCCTGTTTGGTACCAAATGATTCTGTAATCAATGTTCTAATAAAATGTATAATCGATGAATTTTTGGCTCGTCTTAAAATATTGGAAATCGATAATTTTTTGACGCGGACCCTGTGCGACGCATCCTTATTTTATGTTTATCCTATTAAAAAATTTGTACGCTGCTGTCTGTTTGATACCAAATGATTCTGTAATCAATGTTCTAATAAAATGTATAATCGATGAATTTTTGGCTCGTCTTAAAATATTGGAAATCGATACTTTTTTGACGCGGACACTGTGCGACGCATCCTTATTTTATGTATATCAAGGTAAAAAATTTGTACGCTGCTGTCTGTTTGGTACCAAATGATTCTGTAATCAATGTTCTAATAAAATGTATAATCGATGAATTTTTGGCTCGTCTTAAAATATTGGAAATCGATACTTTTTTGACGCGGACCCTGTGCGACGCATCCTTATTTTATGTTTATCCTATTAAAAAATTTGTACGCTGCTGTCTGTTTGATACCAAATGATTCTGTAATCATTGTACTATTAAAATGTATAATCCATGAATTTTTGGCTCGTCTTAAAGTATTGGAAATCGATACTTTTTTGGCGCGGACCCTGTGCGACGCATAGTTATTTTATGTATATCAAGGTAAAAAATTTGTACGCTGCTGTCTGTTTGGTACCAAATGATTCTGTAATCAATGTACTATTAAAATGTATAATCGATGAATTTTTGGCTCGTCTTAAAATATTGGAAATCGATAATTATTACCGCTGACCCTATGCGACGCAACTTTATTTTATGTATATCAAATTAAAAAATTTGTACGCTGGTGTCTGTTTGGTACCAAATGATTCTGTAATCAATGTACTATTAAAATGTATAATCGATGAATTTTTGGCTCGACTTAAAATATTGGAAATCGATACTTTTTACCGCTGACCCTATGCGACGCAACATTATTTTATGTATATCAAATTAAAAAATTTGTACGCTGATGTCTGTTTGGTACCAAATGATTCTGTAATCAATGTTCTAATAAAATGTATAATCGATGAATTTTTGGCTCGTCTTAAAATATTGGAAATCGATACTTTTTTGACGCGGACCCTGTGCGACGCATCCTTATTTTATGTTTATCCTATTAAAAAATTTGTACGCTGCTGTCTGTTTAATACCAAATGATTCTGTAATCAATGTTCTAATAAAATGTATCGATGAATTTTTGGCTCGTCTTAAAATATTGGAAATCGATACTTTTTTGACGCGGACACTGTGCGACGCATCCTTATTTTATGTATATCAAGGTAAAAAATTTGTACGCTGCTGTCTGTTTGGTACCAAATGATTCTGTAATCAATGTTCTAATAAAATGTATAATCGATGAATTTTTGGCTCGTCTTAAAATATTGGAAATCGATAATTTTTTGACGCGGACCCTGTGCGACGCATCCTTATTTTATGTTTATCCTATTAAAAAATTTGTACGCTGCTGTCTGTTTGATACCAAATGATTCTGTAATCAATGTTCTAATAAAATGTATAATCGATGAATTTTTGGCTCGTCTTAAAATATTGGAAATCGATACTTTTTTGACGCGGACACTGTGCGACGCATCCTTATTTTATGTATATCAAGGTAAAAAATTTGTACGCTGCTGTCTGTTTGGTACCAAATGATTCTGTAATCAATGTTCTAATAAAATGTATAATCGATGAATTTTTGGCTCGTCTTAAAATATTGGAAATCGATACTTTTTTGACGCGGACCCTGTGCGACGCATCCTTATTTTATGTTTATCCTATTAAAAAATTTGTACGCTGCTGTCTGTTTGATACCAAATGATTCTGTAATCAATGTACTATTAAAATGTATAATCCATGAATTTTTGGCTCGTCTTAAAGTATTGGAAATCGATACTTTTTTGGCGCGGACCCTGTGCGACGCATCCTTATTTTATGTATATCAAGGTAAAAAATTTGTACGCTGCTGTCTGTTTGGTACCAAATGATTCTGTAATCAATGTACTATTAAAAAGTATAATCGATGAATTTTTGGCTCGTCTTAAAATATTGGAAATCGATACTTTTTACCGCTGACCCTATGCGACGCATCCTTATTATATGTATATCAAATTAAAAAGTTTGTACGCTGCTGTCTGTTTGGTACCAAATGATTCTGTAATCAATGTACTATTAAAATGTATAATCGATGAATTTTTGGCTCGTCTTAAAATATTGGAAATCGATAATTATTACCGCTGACCCTATGCGACGCAACTTTATTTTATGTATATCAAATTAAAAAATTTGTACGCTGGTGTCTGTTTGGTACCAAATGATTCTGTAATCAATGTACTAATAAAATGTATAATCGTTGAATTTTTGGCTCGTCTAAAAATATTGGAAATCGATACTTTTTACCGCTGACCCTGTGCGACGTATCCTTATTTTATGTTTATCATATTAAAAAATTTGTACGCTGCTGTCTGTTTGGTACCAAATGATTCTGTAATCAATGTACTGTTAAAATGTATAATCGATGAATTTTTGGCTCGTCTTAAAATATTGGAAATCGATACTTTTTACCGCTGACCCTGTGCGACGTATCCTTATTTTATGTATATCAAATTAAAAAATTTGTACGCTGGTGTCTGTTTGGTACCAAATGATTCTGTAATTAATGTACTAATAAAATGTATAATCGATGAATTTTTGGCTCGTCTTAAAATATTGGAAATCGATACTTTTTAGACGCGGACCCTGTGCGACGTATCCTTATTTTATGTTTATCATATTAAAAAATTTGTACGCTGCTGTCTGTTTGGTACCAAATGATTCTGTAATCAATGTACTGTTAAAATGTATAATCGATGAATTTTTGGCTCGTCTTAAAATATTGGAAATCGATACTTTTTACCGCTGACCCTATGCGACGCAACCTTATTTTATGTATATCAAATTAGAAAATTTATACGCTGGTGTCTGTTTGGTACCAAATGATTCTGTAATCAATGTACTAATAAAATGAATAATCGATGAATTTTTGGCTCGTCTTAAAATATTGGAAATCGATACTTTTTTGACGCGGACACTGTGCGACGCATCCTTATTTTATGTATATCAAGGTAAAAAATTTGTACGCTGCTGTCTGTTTGGTACCAAATGATTTTGTAATCAATGTACTAATAAAATGTATAATCGATGAATTTTTGGCTCGTCTTAAAATATTGGAAATCGATACCTTTTACCGCTAACCCTATGCGACGCAACATTATTTTATGTATATCAAATTAAAAAATTTGTACGCTGATGTCTGTTTGGTACCAAATGATTCTGTAATCAATGTTCTAATAAAATGTATAATCGATGAATTTTTGGCTCGTCTTAAAATATTGGAAATCGATACTTTTTTGACGCGGACCCTGTGCGACGCATCCTTATTTTATGTTTATTCTATTAAAAAATTTGTACGCTGCTGTCTGTTTGGTACCAAATGATTCTGTAATCAATGTACTATTAAAATGTATCATCGATGAATTTTTGGCTCGACTTAAAATATTGGAAATCGATACTTTATACCGCTGACCCTATGCGACGCAACATTATTTTATGTATATCAAATTAAAAAATTTGTACGCTGATGTCTGTTTGGTACCAAATGATTCTGTAATCAATGTTCTAATAAAATGTATAATCGATGAATTTTTGGCTCGTCTTAAAATATTGGAAATCCATACTTTTTTGACGCGGACCCTGTGCGACGCATCCTTATTTTATGTTTATCCTATTAAAAAATTTGTACGCTGCTGTCTGTTTGATACCAAATGATTCTGTAATCATTGTACTATTAAAATGTATAATCCATGAATTTTTGGCTCGTCTTAAAGTATTGGAAATCGATACTTTTTTGGCGCGGACCCTGTGCGACGCATAGTTATTTTATGTATATCAAGGTAAAAAATTTGTACGCTGCTGTCTGTTTGGTACCAAATGATTCTGTAATCAATGTACTATTAAAATGTATAATCGATGAATTTTTGGCTCGTCTTAAAATATTGGAAATCGATAATTATTACCGCTGACCCTATGCGACGCAACTTTATTTTATGTATATCAAATTAAAAAATTTGTACGCTGGTGTCTGTATGGTACCAAATGATTCTGTAATCAATGTACTAATAAAATGTATAATCGATGAATTTTTGGCTCGTCTAAAAATATTGGAATTCGATACTTTTTACCGCTGACCCTATGCGACGCAACCTTATTTTATGTATATCAAATTAAAAAATTTGTACGCTGGTGTCTGTTTGGTACCAAATGATTCTGTAATCAATGTACTATTAAAATGTATAATCGATGAATTTTTGGCTCGACTTAAAATATTGGAAATCGATACTTTTTACCGCTGACCCGATGCGACGCAACATTATTTTATGTATATCAAATTAAAAAATTTGTACGCTGATGTCTGTTTGGTACCAAATGATTCTGTAATCAATGTTCTAATAAAATGTATAATCGATGAATTTTTGGCTCGTCTTAAAATATTGGAAATCGATACTTTTTTGACGCGGACCCTGTGCGACGCATCCTTATTTTATGTTTATCCTATTAAAAAATTTGTACGCTGCTGTCTGTTTGGTACCAAATGATTCTGTAATCAATGTACTATTAAAATGTATCATCGATGAATTTTTGGCTCGACTTAAAATATTGGAAATCGATACTTTTTACCGCTGACCCTATGCGACGCAACATTATTTTATGTATATCAAATTAAATAATTTGTACGCTGATGTCTGTTTGGTACCAAATGATTCTGTAATCAATGTTCTAATAAAATGTATAATCGATGAATTTTTGGCTCGTCTTAAAATATTGGAAATCGATACTTTTTTGACGCGGACCCTGTGCGACGCATCCTTATTTCATGTTTATCCTATTAAAAAATTTGTACGCTGCTGTCTGTTTGGTACCAAATGATTCTGTAATCAATGTACCATTAAAATGTATAATCCATGAATTTTTGGCTCGTCTTAAAGTATTGGAAATCGATACTTTTTTGGCGCGGACCCTGTGCGACGCATCCTTATTTTATGTATATCAAGGTAAAAAATTTGTACGCTGGTGTCTGTTTGGTACCAAATGATTCTGTAATCAATGTACTAATAAAATGAATAATCGATGAATTTTTGGCTCGTCTTAAAATATTGGAAATCGATACTTTTTTGACGCGGACACTGTGCGACGCATCCTTATTTTATGTATATCAAGGTAAAAAATTTGTACGCTGCTGTCTGTTTGGTACCAAATGATTCTGTAATCAATGTACTAATAAAATGTATAATCGATGAATTTTTGGCTCGTCTAAAAATATTGGAATTCGATACTTTTTACCGCTGACCCTATGCGACGCAACCTTATTTTATGTATATCAAATTAAAAAATTTGTACGCTGGTGTCTGTTTGGTACCAAATGATTCTGTAATCAATGTACTATTAAAAAGTATAATCGATGAATTTTTGGCTCGACTTAAAATATTGGAAATCGATACTTTTTACCGCTGACCCTATGCGACGCAACATTATTTTATGTATATCAAATTAAAAAATTTGTACGCTGATGTCTGTTTGGTACCAAATGATTCTGTAATCAATGTACTAATAAAATGTATAATCGATGAATTTTTGGCTCGTCTTAAAATATTGGAAATCGATACTTTTTTGACGCGGACCCTGTGCGACGCATCTTTATTTTATGTTTATCCTATTAAAAAATTTGTACGCTGCTGTCTGTTTGATACCAAATGATTCTGTAATCAATATACTATTAAAATGTATAATCCATGAATTTTTGGCTCGTCTTAAAGTATTGGAAATCGATACTTTTTTGGCGCGGACCCTGTGCGACGCATCCTTATTTTATGTATATCAAGGTAAAAAATTTGTACGCTGCTGTCTGTTTGGTACCAAATGATTCTGTAATCAATGTACTATTAAAAAGTATAATCGATGAATTTTTGGCTCGTTTTAAAATATTAGAAATTGATACTTATTTGCCGCTAACCCTATGCGACGCATTCTTATTTTATGTATATCATATTAAAAAATTTGTACGCTGGTGTCTACGTGGTACCAAAATATTCTATAATGAATATACTTTTAAATTGTATAATCGATGAATTTTAGGATCGTCTTAAAATATTAGAATCGATACTTTTTTGACGCGGACCCTGTGCGACGCATCCTTATTTTATGTTTATCCTATTAAAAAATTTGTACGCTGATGTCTGTTTGGTACCAAATGATTCTGTAATCAATGTACTAATAAAATGTATAATCGATGAATTTTTGGCTCGTCTTAAAATATTGGAAATCGATACTTTTTTGACGCGGACCCTGTGCGACGCATCTTTATTTTATGTTTATCCTATTAAAAAATTTGTACGCTGCTGTCTGTTTGATACCAAATGATTCTGTAATCAATGTACTATTAAAATGTATAATCCATGAATTTTTGGCTCGTCTTAAAGTATTGGAAATCGATACTTTTTTGGCGCGGACCCTGTGCGACGCATCCTTATTTTATGTATATCAAGGTAAAAAATTTGTACGCTGCTGTCTGTTTGGTACCAAATGATTCTGTAATCAATGTACTATTAAAAAGTATAATCGATGAATTTTTGGCTCGTCTTAAAATATTGGAAATCGATACTTTTTACCGCTGACCCTATGCGACGCATCCTTATTTTATGTATATCAAATTAAAAAGTTTGTACGCTGCTGTCTGTTTGGTACCAAATGATTCTGTAATCAATGTACTATTAAAATGTATAATCGATGAATTTTTGGCTCGACTTAAAATATTGGAAATCGATACTTTTTACCGCTGACCCTACGCGACGCAACATTATTTTATGTATATCAAATTAAAAAATTTGTACGCTGATGTCTGTTTGGTACCAAATGATTCTGTAATCAATGTTCTAATAAAATGTATAATCGATGAATTTTTGGCTCGTCTTAAAATATTGGAAATCGATACTTTTTTGACGCGGACCCTGTGCGACGCATCCTTATTTTATGTTTATCCTATTAAAAAATTTGTACGCTGCTGTCTGTTTAATACCAAATGATTCTGTAATCAATGTTCTAATAAAATGTATAATCGATGAATTTTTGGCTCGTCTTAAAATATTGGAAATCGATACTTTTTTGACGCGGACACTGTGCGACGCATCCTTATTTTATGTATATCAAGGTAAAAAATTTGTACGCTGCTGTCTGTTTGGTACCAAATGATTCTGTAATCAATGTTCTAATAAAATGTATAATCGATGAATTTTTGGCTCGTCTTAAAATATTGGAAATCGATAATTTTTTGACGCGGACCCTGTGCGACGCATCCTTATTATATGTTTATCCTATTAAAAAATTTGTACGCTGCTGTCTGTTTGATACCAAATGATTCTGTAATCAATGTTCTAATAAAATGTATAATCGATGAATTTTTGGCTCGTCTTAAAATATTGGAAATCGATACTTTTTTGACGCGGACACTGTGCGACGCATCCTTATTTTATGTATATCAAGGTAAAAAATTTGTACGCTGCTGTCTGTTTGGTACCAAATGATTCTGTAATCAATGTTCTAATAAAATGTATAATCGATGAATTTTTGGCTCGTCTTAAAATATTGGAAATCGATACTTTTTTGACGCGGACCCTGTGCGACGCATCCTTATTTTATGTTTATCCTATTAAAAAATTTGTACGCTGCTGTCTGTTTGATACCAAATGATTCTGTAATCATTGTACTATTAAAATGTATAATCCATGAATTTTTGGCTCGTCTTAAAGTATTGGAAATCGATACTTTTTTGGCGCGGACCCTGTGCGACGCATAGTTATTTTATGTATATCAAGGTAAAAAATTTGTACGCTGCTGTCTGTTTGGTACCAAATGATTCTGTAATCAATGTACTATTAAAATGTATAATCGATGAATTTTTGGCTCGTCTTAAAATATTGGAAATCGATAATTATTACCGCTGACCCTATGCGACGCAACTTTATTTTATGTATATCAAATTAAAAAATTTGTACGCTGGTGTCTGTTTGGTACCAAATGATTCTGTAATCAATGTACTAATAAAATGTATAATCGATGAATTTTTGGCTCGTCTAAAAATATTGGAATTCGATACTTTTTACCGCTGACCCTATGCGACGCAACCTTATTTTATGTATATCAAATTAAAAAATTTGTACGCTGGTGTCTGTTTGGTACCAAATGATTCTGTAATCAATGTACTATTAAAAAGTATAATCGATGAATTTTTGGCTCGACTTAAAATATTGGAAATCGATACTTTTTACCGCTGACCCTATGCGACGCAACATTATTTTATGTATATCAAATTAAAAAATTTGTACGCTGATGTCTGTTTGGTACCAAATGATTCTGTAATCAATGTACTAATAAAATGTATAATCGATGAATTTTTGGCTCGTCTTAAAATATTGGAAATCGATACTTTTTTGACGCGGACCCTGTGCGACGCATCTTTATTTTATGTTTATCCTATTAAAAAATTTGTACGCTGCTGTCTGTTTGATACCAAATGATTCTGTAATCAATATACTATTAAAATGTATAATCCATGAATTTTTGGCTCGTCTTAAAGTATTGGAAATCGATACTTTTTTGGCGCGGACCCTGTGCGACGCATCCTTATTTTATGTATATCAAGGTAAAAAATTTGTACGCTGCTGTCTGTTTGATACCAAATGATTCTGTAATCAATGTACTATTAAAAAGTATAATCGATGAATTTTTGGCTCGTTTTAAAATATTAGAAATTGATACTTATTTGCCGCTAACCCTATGCGACGCATTCTTATTTTATGTATATCATATTAAAAAATTTGTACGCTGGTGTCTACGTGGTACCAAAATATTCTATAATGAATATACTTTTAAATTGTATAATCGATGAATTTTAGGATCGTCTTAAAATATTAGAATCGATACTTTTTTGACGCGGACCCTGTGCGACGCATCCTTATTTTATGTTTATCCTATTAAAAAATTTGTACGCTGATGTCTGTTTGGTACCAAATGATTCTGTAATCAATGTACTAATAAAATGTATAATCGATGAATTTTTGGCTCGTCTTAAAATATTGGAAATCGATACTTTTTTGACGCGGACCCTGTGCGACGCATCTTTATTTTATGTTTATCCTATTAAAAAATTTGTACGCTGCTGTCTGTTTGATACCAAATGATTCTGTAATCAATGTACTATTAAAATGTATAATCCATGAATTTTTGGCTCGTCTTAAAGTATTGGAAATCGATACTTTTTTGGCGCGGACCCTGTGCGACGCATCCTTATTTTATGTATATCAAGGTAAAAAATTTGTACGCTGCTGTCTGTTTGGTACCAAATGATTCTGTAATCAATGTACTATTAAAAAGTATAATCGATGAATTTTTGGCTCGTCTTAAAATATTGGAAATCGATACTTTTTACCGCTGACCCTATGCGACGCATCCTTATTTTATGTATATCAAATTAAAAAGTTTGTACGCTGCTGTCTGTTTGGTACCAAATGATTCTGTAATCAATGTACTATTAAAATGTATAATCGATGAATTTTTGGCTCGACTTAAAATATTGGAAATCGATACTTTTTACCGCTGACCCTACGCGACGCAACATTATTTTATGTATATCAAATTAAAAAATTTGTACGCTGATGTCTGTTTGGTACCAAATGATTCTGTAATCAATGTTCTAATAAAATGTATAATCGATGAATTTTTGGCTCGTCTTAAAATATTGGAAATCGATACTTTTTTGACGCGGACCCTGTGCGACGCATCCTTATTTTATGTTTATCCTATTAAAAAATTTGTACGCTGCTGTCTGTTTAATACCAAATGATTCTGTAATCAATGTTCTAATAAAATGTATAATCGATGAATTTTTGGCTCGTCTTAAAATATTGGAAATCGATACTTTTTTGACGCGGACACTGTGCGACGCATCCTTATTTTATGTATATCAAGGTAAAAAATTTGTACGCTGCTGTCTGTTTGGTACCAAATGATTCTGTAATCAATGTTCTAATAAAATGTATAATCGATGAATTTTTGGCTCGTCTTAAAATATTGGAAATCGATAATTTTTTGACGCGGACCCTGTGCGACGCATCCTTATTATATGTTTATCCTATTAAAAAATTTGTACGCTGCTGTCTGTTTGATACCAAATGATTCTGTAATCAATGTTCTAATAAAATGTATAATCGATGAATTTTTGGCTCGTCTTAAAATATTGGAAATCGATACTTTTTTGACGCGGACACTGTGCGACGCATCCTTATTTTATGTATATCAAGGTAAAAAATTTGTACGCTGCTGTCTGTTTGGTACCAAATGATTCTGTAATCAATGTTCTAATAAAATGTATAATCGATGAATTTTTGGCTCGTCTTAAAATATTGGAAATCGATACTTTTTTGACGCGGACCCTGTGCGACGCATCCTTATTTTATGTTTATCCTATTAAAAAATTTGTACGCTGCTGTCTGTTTGATACCAAATGATTCTGTAATCATTGTACTATTAAAATGTATAATCCATGAATTTTTGGCTCGTCTTAAAGTATTGGAAATCGATACTTTTTTGGCGCGGACCCTGTGCGACGCATAGTTATTTTATGTATATCAAGGTAAAAAATTTGTACGCTGCTGTCTGTTTGGTACCAAATGATTCTGTAATCAATGTACTATTAAAATGTATAATCGATGAATTTTTGGCTCGTCTTAAAATATTGGAAATCGATAATTATTACCGCTGACCCTATGCGACGCAACTTTATTTTATGTATATCAAATTAAAAAATTTGTACGCTGGTGTCTGTTTGGTACCAAATGATTCTGTAATCAATGTACTAATAAAATGTATAATCGATGAATTTTTGGCTCGTCTAAAAATATTGGAATTCGATACTTTTTACCGCTGACCCTATGCGACGCAACCTTATTTTATGTATATCAAATTAAAAAATTTGTACGCTGGTGTCTGTTTGGTACCAAATGAT
The DNA here is from genome assembly GCF_030444845.1 of Prenolepis imparis. Classification (NCBI taxonomy): domain Eukaryota; kingdom Metazoa; phylum Arthropoda; class Insecta; order Hymenoptera; family Formicidae; genus Prenolepis; species Prenolepis imparis. The sequence continues at coordinate 12,815,248 of NW_028141165.1, read as the reverse complement.
TCTGTAATCAATGTACTATTAAAAAGTATAATCGATGAATTTTTGGCTCGACTTAAAATATTGGAAATCGATACTTTTTACCGCTGACCCTATGCGACGCAACATTATTTTATGTATATCAAATTAAAAAATTTGTACGCTGATGTCTGTTTGGTACCAAATGATTCTGTAATCAATGTACTAATAAAATGTATAATCGATGAATTTTTGGCTCGTCTTAAAATATTGGAAATCGATACTTTTTTGACGCGGACCCTGTGCGACGCATCTTTATTTTATGTTTATCCTATTAAAAAATTTGTACGCTGCTGTCTGTTTGATACCAAATGATTCTGTAATCAATATACTATTAAAATGTATAATCCATGAATTTTTGGCTCGTCTTAAAGTATTGGAAATCGATACTTTTTTGGCGCGGACCCTGTGCGACGCATCCTTATTTTATGTATATCAAGGTAAAAAATTTGTACGCTGCTGTCTGTTTGGTACCAAATGATTCTGTAATCAATGTACTATTAAAAAGTATAATCGATGAATTTTTGGCTCGTCTTAAAATATTGGAAATCGATACTTTTTACCGCTGACCCTATGCGACGCATCCTTATTTTATGTATATCAAATTAAAAAGTTTGTACGCTGCTGTCTGTTTGGTACCAAATGATTCTGTAATCAATGTACTATTAAAATGTATAATCGATGAATTTTTGGCTCGACTTAAAATATTGGAAATCGATACTTTTTACCGCTGACCCTATGCGACGCAACATTATTTTATGTATATCAAATTAAAAAATTTGTACGCTGATGTCTGTTTGGTACCAAATGATTCTGTAATCAATGTTCTAATAAAATGTATAATCGATGAATTTTTGGCTCGTCTTAAAATATTGGAAATCGATACTTTTTTGACGCGGACCCTGTGCGACGCATCCTTATTTTATGTTTATCCTATTAAAAAATTTGTACGCTGCTGTCTGTTTAATACCAAATGATTCTGTAATCAATGTTCTAATAAAATGTATAATCGATGAATTTTTGGCTCGTCTTAAAATATTGGAAATCGATACTTTTTTGACGCGGACACTGTGCGACGCATCCTTATTTTATGTATATCAAGGTAAAAAATTTGTACGCTGCTGTCTGTTTGGTACCAAATGATTCTGTAATCAATGTTCTAATAAAATGTATAATCGATGAATTTTTGGCTCGTCTTAAAATATTGGAAATCGATAATTTTTTGACGCGGACCCTGTGCGACGCATCCTTATTTTATGTTTATCCTATTAAAAAATTTGTACGCTGCTGTCTGTTTGATACCAAATGATTCTGTAATCAATGTTCTAATAAAATGTATAATCGATGAATTTTTGGCTCGTCTTAAAATATTGGAAATCGATACTTTTTTGACGCGGACACTGTGCGACGCATCCTTATTTTATGTATATCAAGGTAAAAAATTTGTACGCTGCTGTCTGTTTGGTACCAAATGATTCTGTAATCAATGTTCTAATAAAATGTATAATCGATGAATTTTTGGCTCGTCTTAAAATATTGGAAATCGATACTTTTTTGACGCGGACCCTGTGCGACGCATCCTTATTTTATGTTTATCCTATTAAAAAATTTGTACGCTGCTGTCTGTTTGATACCAAATGATTCTGTAATCAATGTACTATTAAAATGTATAATCCATGAATTTTTGGCTCGTCTTAAAGTATTGGAAATCGATACTTTTTTGGCGCGGACCCTGTGCGACGCATCCTTATTTTATGTATATCAAGGTAAAAAATTTGTACGCTGCTGTCTGTTTGGTACCAAATGATTCTGTAATCAATGTACTATTAAAAAGTATAATCGATGAATTTTTGGCTCGTCTTAAAATATTGGAAATCGATACTTTTTACCGCTGACCCTATGCGACGCATCCTTATTTTATGTATATCAAATTAAAAAGTTTGTACGCTGCTGTCTGTTTGGTACCAAATGATTCTGTAATCAATGTACTATTAAAATGTATAATCGATGAATTTTTGGCTCGACTTAAAATATTGGAAATCGATACTTTTTACCGCTGACCCTATGCGACGCAACATTATTTTATGTATATCAAATTAAAAAATTTGTACGCTGATGTCTGTTTGGTACCAAATGATTCTGTAATCAATGTACTAATAAAATGTATAATCGATGAATTTTTGGCTCGTCTTAAAATATTGGAAATCGATACTTTTTTGACGCGGACCCTGTGCGACGCATCTTTATTTTATGTTTATCCTATTAAAAAATTTGTACGCTGCTGTCTGTTTGATACCAAATGATTCTGTAATCAATGTACTATTAAAATGTATAATCCATGAATTTTTGGCTCGTCTTAAAATATTGGAAATCGATACTTTTTTGACGCGGACACTGTGCGACGCATCCTTATTTTATGTATATCAAGGTAAAAAATTTGTACGCTGCCTGTTTGGTACCAAATGATTCTGTAATCAATGTTCTAATAAAATGTATAATCGATGAATTTTTGGCTCGTCTTAAAATATTGGAAATCGATAATTTTTTGACGCGGACCCTGTGCGACGCATCCTTATTTTATGTTTATCCTATTAAAAAATTTGTACGCTGCTGTCTGTTTGATACCAAATGATTCTGTAATCAATGTTCTAATAAAATGTATAATCGATGAATTTTTGGCTCGTCTTAAAATATTGGAAATCGATACTTTTTTGACGCGGACACTGTGCGACGCATCCTTATTTTATGTATATCAAGGTAAAAAATTTGTACGCTGCTGTCTGTTTGGTACCAAATGATTCTGTAATCAATGTTCTAATAAAATGTATAATCGATGAATTTTTGGCTCGTCTTAAAATATTGGAAATCGATACTTTTTTGACGCGGACCCTGTGCGACGCATCCTTATTTTATGTTTATCCTATTAAAAAATTTGTACGCTGCTGTCTGTTTGATACCAAATGATTCTGTAATCATTGTACTATTAAAATGTATAATCCATGAATTTTTGGCTCGTCTTAAAGTATTGGAAATCGATACTTTTTTGGCGCGGACCCTGTGCGACGCATAGTTATTTTATGTATATCAAGGTAAAAAATTTGTACGCTGCTGTCTGTTTGGTACCAAATGATTCTGTAATCAATGTACTATTAAAATGTATAATCGATGAATTTTTGGCTCGTCTTAAAATATTGGAAATCGATAATTATTACCGCTGACCCTATGCGACGCAACTTTATTTTATGTATATCAAATTAAAAAATTTGTACGCTGGTGTCTGTTTGGTACCAAATGATTCTGTAATCAATGTACTATTAAAATGTATAATCGATGAATTTTTGGCTCGACTTAAAATATTGGAAATCGATACTTTTTACCGCTGACCCTATGCGACGCAACATTATTTTATGTATATCAAATTAAAAAATTTGTACGCTGATGTCTGTTTGGTACCAAATGATTCTGTAATCAATGTTCTAATAAAATGTATAATCGATGAATTTTTGGCTCGTCTTAAAATATTGGAAATCGATACTTTTTTGACGCGGACCCTGTGCGACGCATCCTTATTTTATGTTTATCCTATTAAAAAATTTGTACGCTGCTGTCTGTTTAATACCAAATGATTCTGTAATCAATGTTCTAATAAAATGTATCGATGAATTTTTGGCTCGTCTTAAAATATTGGAAATCGATACTTTTTTGACGCGGACACTGTGCGACGCATCCTTATTTTATGTATATCAAGGTAAAAAATTTGTACGCTGCTGTCTGTTTGGTACCAAATGATTCTGTAATCAATGTTCTAATAAAATGTATAATCGATGAATTTTTGGCTCGTCTTAAAATATTGGAAATCGATAATTTTTTGACGCGGACCCTGTGCGACGCATCCTTATTTTATGTTTATCCTATTAAAAAATTTGTACGCTGCTGTCTGTTTGATACCAAATGATTCTGTAATCAATGTTCTAATAAAATGTATAATCGATGAATTTTTGGCTCGTCTTAAAATATTGGAAATCGATACTTTTTTGACGCGGACACTGTGCGACGCATCCTTATTTTATGTATATCAAGGTAAAAAATTTGTACGCTGCTGTCTGTTTGGTACCAAATGATTCTGTAATCAATGTTCTAATAAAATGTATAATCGATGAATTTTTGGCTCGTCTTAAAATATTGGAAATCGATACTTTTTTGACGCGGACCCTGTGCGACGCATCCTTATTTTATGTTTATCCTATTAAAAAATTTGTACGCTGCTGTCTGTTTGATACCAAATGATTCTGTAATCAATGTACTATTAAAATGTATAATCCATGAATTTTTGGCTCGTCTTAAAGTATTGGAAATCGATACTTTTTTGGCGCGGACCCTGTGCGACGCATCCTTATTTTATGTATATCAAGGTAAAAAATTTGTACGCTGCTGTCTGTTTGGTACCAAATGATTCTGTAATCAATGTACTATTAAAAAGTATAATCGATGAATTTTTGGCTCGTCTTAAAATATTGGAAATCGATACTTTTTACCGCTGACCCTATGCGACGCATCCTTATTATATGTATATCAAATTAAAAAGTTTGTACGCTGCTGTCTGTTTGGTACCAAATGATTCTGTAATCAATGTACTATTAAAATGTATAATCGATGAATTTTTGGCTCGTCTTAAAATATTGGAAATCGATAATTATTACCGCTGACCCTATGCGACGCAACTTTATTTTATGTATATCAAATTAAAAAATTTGTACGCTGGTGTCTGTTTGGTACCAAATGATTCTGTAATCAATGTACTAATAAAATGTATAATCGTTGAATTTTTGGCTCGTCTAAAAATATTGGAAATCGATACTTTTTACCGCTGACCCTGTGCGACGTATCCTTATTTTATGTTTATCATATTAAAAAATTTGTACGCTGCTGTCTGTTTGGTACCAAATGATTCTGTAATCAATGTACTGTTAAAATGTATAATCGATGAATTTTTGGCTCGTCTTAAAATATTGGAAATCGATACTTTTTACCGCTGACCCTGTGCGACGTATCCTTATTTTATGTATATCAAATTAAAAAATTTGTACGCTGGTGTCTGTTTGGTACCAAATGATTCTGTAATTAATGTACTAATAAAATGTATAATCGATGAATTTTTGGCTCGTCTTAAAATATTGGAAATCGATACTTTTTAGACGCGGACCCTGTGCGACGTATCCTTATTTTATGTTTATCATATTAAAAAATTTGTACGCTGCTGTCTGTTTGGTACCAAATGATTCTGTAATCAATGTACTGTTAAAATGTATAATCGATGAATTTTTGGCTCGTCTTAAAATATTGGAAATCGATACTTTTTACCGCTGACCCTATGCGACGCAACCTTATTTTATGTATATCAAATTAGAAAATTTATACGCTGGTGTCTGTTTGGTACCAAATGATTCTGTAATCAATGTACTAATAAAATGAATAATCGATGAATTTTTGGCTCGTCTTAAAATATTGGAAATCGATACTTTTTTGACGCGGACACTGTGCGACGCATCCTTATTTTATGTATATCAAGGTAAAAAATTTGTACGCTGCTGTCTGTTTGGTACCAAATGATTTTGTAATCAATGTACTAATAAAATGTATAATCGATGAATTTTTGGCTCGTCTTAAAATATTGGAAATCGATACCTTTTACCGCTGACCCTATGCGACGCAACATTATTTTATGTATATCAAATTAAAAAATTTGTACGCTGATGTCTGTTTGGTACCAAATGATTCTGTAATCAATGTTCTAATAAAATGTATAATCGATGAATTTTTGGCTCGTCTTAAAATATTGGAAATCGATACTTTTTTGACGCGGACCCTGTGCGACGCATCCTTATTTTATGTTTATTCTATTAAAAAATTTGTACGCTGCTGTCTGTTTGGTACCAAATGATTCTGTAATCAATGTACTATTAAAATGTATCATCGATGAATTTTTGGCTCGACTTAAAATATTGGAAATCGATACTTTATACCGCTGACCCTATGCGACGCAACATTATTTTATGTATATCAAATTAAAAAATTTGTACGCTGATGTCTGTTTGGTACCAAATGATTCTGTAATCAATGTTCTAATAAAATGTATAATCGATGAATTTTTGGCTCGTCTTAAAATATTGGAAATCCATACTTTTTTGACGCGGACCCTGTGCGACGCATCCTTATTTTATGTTTATCCTATTAAAAAATTTGTACGCTGCTGTCTGTTTGATACCAAATGATTCTGTAATCATTGTACTATTAAAATGTATAATCCATGAATTTTTGGCTCGTCTTAAAGTATTGGAAATCGATACTTTTTTGGCGCGGACCCTGTGCGACGCATAGTTATTTTATGTATATCAAGGTAAAAAATTTGTACGCTGCTGTCTGTTTGGTACCAAATGATTCTGTAATCAATGTACTATTAAAATGTATAATCGATGAATTTTTGGCTCGTCTTAAAATATTGGAAATCGATAATTATTACCGCTGACCCTATGCGACGCAACTTTATTTTATGTATATCAAATTAAAAAATTTGTACGCTGGTGTCTGTATGGTACCAAATGATTCTGTAATCAATGTACTAATAAAATGTATAATCGATGAATTTTTGGCTCGTCTAAAAATATTGGAATTCGATACTTTTTACCGCTGACCCTATGCGACGCAACCTTATTTTATGTATATCAAATTAAAAAATTTGTACGCTGGTGTCTGTTTGGTACCAAATGATTCTGTAATCAATGTACTATTAAAATGTATAATCGATGAATTTTTGGCTCGACTTAAAATATTGGAAATCGATACTTTTTACCGCTGACCCGATGCGACGCAACATTATTTTATGTATATCAAATTAAAAAATTTGTACGCTGATGTCTGTTTGGTACCAAATGATTCTGTAATCAATGTTCTAATAAAATGTATAATCGATGAATTTTTGGCTCGTCTTAAAATATTGGAAATCGATACTTTTTTGACGCGGACCCTGTGCGACGCATCCTTATTTTATGTTTATCCTATTAAAAAATTTGTACGCTGCTGTCTGTTTGGTACCAAATGATTCTGTAATCAATGTACTATTAAAATGTATCATCGATGAATTTTTGGCTCGACTTAAAATATTGGAAATCGATACTTTTTACCGCTGACCCTATGCGACGCAACATTATTTTATGTATATCAAATTAAATAATTTGTACGCTGATGTCTGTTTGGTACCAAATGATTCTGTAATCAATGTTCTAATAAAATGTATAATCGATGAATTTTTGGCTCGTCTTAAAATATTGGAAATCGATACTTTTTTGACGCGGACCCTGTGCGACGCATCCTTATTTCATGTTTATCCTATTAAAAAATTTGTACGCTGCTGTCTGTTTGGTACCAAATGATTCTGTAATCAATGTACCATTAAAATGTATAATCCATGAATTTTTGGCTCGTCTTAAAGTATTGGAAATCGATACTTTTTTGGCGCGGACCCTGTGCGACGCATCCTTATTTTATGTATATCAAGGTAAAAAATTTGTACGCTGGTGTCTGTTTGGTACCAAATGATTCTGTAATCAATGTACTAATAAAATGAATAATCGATGAATTTTTGGCTCGTCTTAAAATATTGGAAATCGATACTTTTTTGACGCGGACACTGTGCGACGCATCCTTATTTTATGTATATCAAGGTAAAAAATTTGTACGCTGCTGTCTGTTTGGTACCAAATGATTCTGTAATCAATGTACTAATAAAATGTATAATCGATGAATTTTTGGCTCGTCTTAAAATATTGGAAATCGATACTTTTTACCGCTGACCCTATGCGACGCAACATTATTTTATGTATATCAAATTAAAAAATTTGTACGCTGGTGTCTGTATGGTACCAAATGATTCTGTAATCAATGTACTAATAAAATGTATAATCGATGAATTTTTGGCTCGTCTTAAAATATTGGAAATCGATACTTTTTAGACACGGATCCTGTGCGACGCATCCTTATTTTATGTTTATCATATTAAAAAATTTGTACGCTGCTGTCTGTTTGGTACCAAATGATTCTGTAATCAATGTACTGTTAAAATGTATAATCGATGAATTTTTGGCTCGTCTTAAAATATTGGAAATCGATACTTTTTACCGCTGTCCCTATGCGACGCAACTTTATTTTATGTATATCAAATTAAAAAATTTGTACGCTGGTGTCTGTTTGGTACCAAATGATTCTGTAATCAATGTACTAATAAAATGTATAATCGATGAATTTTTGGCTCGTCTTAAAATATTGGAAATCGATACTTTTTACCGCTGAGCCTATGCGACGCATCCTTATTTTATGTACATCAAGGTAAAAAATTTGTACGCTGCTGTCTGTTTGGTACCAAATGATTCTGTAATCAATGTACTATTAAAATGTATCATCGATGAATTTTTGGCTCGACTTAAAATATTGGAAATCGATACTTTTTACCGCTGACCCTATGCGACGCAACATTATTTTATGTATATCAAATTAAAAAATTTGTACGCTGATGTCTGTTTGGTACCAAATGATTCTGTAATCAATGTTCTAATAAAATGTATAATCGATGAATTTTTGGCTCATCTTAAAATATTGGAAATCGATACTTTTTTGACGCGGACACTGTGCGACGCATCCTTATTTTATGTATATCAAGGTAAAAAATTTGTACGCTGCTGTCTGTTTGGTACCAAATGATTCTGTAATCAATGTACTATTAAAATGTATAATCGATGAATTTTTGGCTCGTCTTAAAATATTGGAAATCGATAATTATTACCGCTGACCCTATGCGACGCAACTTTATTTTATGTATATCAAATTAAAAAATTTGTACGCTGGTGTCTGTTTGGTACCAAATGATTCTGTAATCAATGTACTAATAAAATGTATAATCGATGAATTTTTGGCTCGTCTAAAAATATTGGAAATCGATACTTTTTACCGCTGACCCTATGCGACGCAACCTTATTTTATGTATATCAAATTAAAAAATTTGTACGCTGGTGTCTGTTTGGTACCAAATGATTCTGTAATTAATGTACTAATAAAATGTATAATCGATGAATTTTTGGCTCGTCTTAAAATATTGGAAATCGATACTTTTTGACGCGGACCCTGTGCGACGTATCCTTATTTTATGTTTATCATATTAAAAAATTTGTACGCTGCTGTCTGTTTGGTACCAAATGATTCTGTAATCAATGTACTGTTAAAATGTATAATCGATGAATTTTTTGCTCGTCTTAAAATATTGGAAATCGATACTTTTTACCGCTGACCCTATGCGACGCAACCTTATTTTATGTATATCAAATTAAAAAATTTGTACGCTGGTGTCTGTTTGGTACCAAATGATTCTGTAATCAATGTACTAATAAAATGAATAATCGATGAATTTTTGGCTCGTCTTAAAATATTGGAAATCGATACTTTTTTGACGCGGACACTGTGCGACGCATCCTTATTTTATGTATATCAAGGTAAAAAATTTGTACGCTGCTGTCTGTTTGGTACCAAATGATTTTGTAATCAATGTACTAATAAAATGTATAATCGATGAATTTTTGGCTCGTCTTAAAATATTGGAAATCGATACCTTTTACCGCTGACCCTATGCGACGCAACATTATTTTATGTATATCAAATTAAAAAATTTGTACGCTGATGTCTGTTTGGTACCAAATGATTCTGTAATCAATGTTCTAATAAAATGTATAATCGATGAATTTTTGGCTCGTCTTAAAATATTGGAAATCGATACTTTTTTGACGCGGACCCTGTGCGACGCATCCTTATTTTATGTTTATCCTATTAAAAAATTTGTACGCTGCTGTCTGTTTGATACCAAATGATTCTGTAATCAATGTACTATTAAAATGTATAATCCATGAATTTTTGGCTCGTCTTAAAGTATTGGAAATCGATACTTTTTTGGCGCGGACCCTGTGCGACGCATACTTATTTTATGTATATCAAGGTAAAAAATTTGTACGCTGCTGTCTGTTTGGTACCAAATGATTCTGTAATCAATGTACTATTAAAATGTATAATCGATGAATTTTTGGCTCGTCTTAAAATATTGGAAATCGATAATTATTACCGCTGACCCTATGCGACGCAACTTTATTTTATGTATATCAAATTAAAAAATTTGTACGCTGGTGTCTGTTTGGTACCAAATGATTCTGTAATCAATGTACTAATAAAATGTATAATCGTTGAATTTTTGGCTCGTCTAAAAATATTGGAAATCGATACTTTTTACCGCTTACCCTATGCGACGCAACCTTATTTTATGTATATCAAATTAAAAAATTTGTACGCTGGTGTCTGTTTGGTACCAAATGATTCTGTAATTAATGTACTAATAAAATGTATAATCGATGAATTTTTGGCTCGTCTTAAAATATTGGAAATCGATACTTTTTAGACGCGGACCCTGTGCGACGTATCCTTATTTTATGTTTATCATATTAAAAAATTTGTACGCTGCTGTCTGTTTGGTACCAAATGATTCTGTAATCAATGTACTGTTAAAATGTATAATCGATGAATTTTTGGCTCGTCTTAAAATATTGGAAATCGATACTTTTTACCGCTGACCCTATGCGACGCAACCTTATTTTATGTATATCAAATTAGAAAATTTGTACGCTGGTGTCTGTTTGGTACCAAATGATTCTGTAATCAATGTACTAATAAAATGAATAATCGATGAATTTTTGGCTCGTCTTAAAATATTGGAAATCGATACTTTTTTGACGCGGACACTGTGCGACGCATCCTTATTTTATGTATATCAAGGTAAAAAATTTGTACGCTGCTGTCTGTTTGGTACTAAATGATTTTGTAATCAATGTACTAATAAAATGTATAATCGATGAATTTTTGGCTCGTCTTAAAATATTGGAAATCGATACCTTTTACCGCTGACCCTATGCGACGCAACATTATTTTATGTATATCAAATTAAAAAATTTGTACGCTGATGTCTGTTTGGTACCAAATGATTCTGTAATCAATGTTCTAATAAAATGTATAATCGATGAATTTTTGGCTCGTCTTAAAATATTGGAAATCGATACTTTTTTGACGCGGACCCTGTGCGACGCATCCTTATTTTATGTATATCAAGGTAAAAAATTTGTACGCTGCTGTCTGTTTGGTAGCAAATGATTCTGTAATCAATGTACTATTAAAATGTATCATCGATGAATTTTTGGCTCGACTTAAAATATTGGAAATCGATACTTTTTAGACGCGGACCCTGTGCGACGTATCCTTATTTTATGTTTATCATATTAAAAAATTTGTACGCTGCTGTCTGTTTGGTACCAAATGATTCTGTAATCAATGTACTGTTAAAATGTATAATCGATGAATTTTTGGCTCGTCTTAAAATATTGGAAATCGATACTTTTTACCGCTGACCCTATGCGACGCAACCTTATTTTATGTATATCAAATTAGAAAATTTGTACGCTGGTGTCTGTTTGGTACCAAATGATTCTGTAATCAATGTACTAATAAAATGAATAATCGATGAATTTTTGGCTCGTCTTAAAATATTGGAAATCGATACTTTTTTGACGCGGACACTGTGCGACGCATCCTTATTTTATGTATATCAAGGTAAAAAATTTGTACGCTGCTGTCTGTTGGGTACCAAATGATTTTGTAATCAATGTACTAATAAAATGTATAATCGATGAATTTTTGGCTCGTCTTAAAATATTGGAAATCGATACCTTTTACCGCTGACCCTATGCGACGCAACATTATTTTATGTATATCAAATTAAAAAATTTGTACGCTGATGTCTGTTTGGTACCAAATGATTCTGTAATCAATGTTCTAATAAAATGTATAATCGATGAATTTTTGGCTCGTCTTAAAATATTGGAAATCGATACTTTTTTGACGCGGACCCTGTGCGACGCATCCTTATTTTATGTATATCAAGGTAAAAAATTTGTACGCTGCTGTCTGTTTGGTACCAAATGATTTTGTAATCAATGTACTATTAAAATGTATCATCGATGAATTTTTGGCTCGACTTAAAATATTGGAAATCGATACCTTTTACCGCTGACCCTATGCGACGCAACATTATTTTATGTATATCAAATTAAAAAATTTGTACGCTGATGTCTGTTTGGTACCAAATGATTCTGTAATCAATGTTCTAATAAAATGTATAATCGATGAATTTTTGGCTCGTCTTAAAATATTGGAAATCGATACTTTTTTGACGCGGACCCTGTGCGACGCATCCTTATTTTATGTTTATCCTATTAAAAAATTTGTACGCTGCTGTCTGTTTGGTACCAAATGATTCTGTAATCAATGTACTATTAAAATGTATCATCGATGAATTTTTGGCTCGACTTAAAATATTGGAAATCGATACTTTTTACCGCTGACCCTATGCGACGCAACATTATTTTATGTATATCAAATTAAATAATTTGTACGCTGATGTCTGTTTGGTACCAAATGATTCTGTAATCAATGTTCTAATAAAATGTATAATCGATGAATTTTTGGCTCGTCCTAAAATATTGGAAATCGATACTTTTTACCGCTGACCCTATGCGACGCAACATTATTTTATGTATATCAAATTAAAAAATTTGTACGCTGATGTCTGTTTGGTACCAAATGATTCTGTAATCAATGTTCTAATAAAATGTATAATCGATGAATTTTTGGCTCGTCTTAAAATATTGGAAATCGATACTTTTTTGACGCGGACCCTGTGCGACGCATCCTTATTTTATGTTTATCCTATTAAAAAATTTGTACGCTGCTGTCTGTTTGGTACCAAATGATTCTGTAATCAATGTACTAATAAAATGTATAATCGATGAATTTTTGGCTCGTCTTAAAATATTGGAAATCGATACTTTTTACCGCTGACCCAATGCGACGCAACCTTATTTTATGTATATCAAATTAAAAAATTTGTACGCTGGTGTCTGTTTGGTACCAAATGATTCTGTAATCAATGTACTAATAAAATGTATAATCGATGAATTTTTGGCTCGTCTTAAAATATTGGAAATCGATACTTTTTAGACGCGGACCCTGTGCGACGCATCCTTATTTTATGTTTATCATATTAAAAAATTTGTACGCTGCTGTCTGTTTGGTACCAAATGATTCTGTAATCAATGTACTATTAAAATGTATCATCGATGAATTTTTGGCTCGACTTAAAATATTGGAAATCGATACTTTATACCGCTGACCCTATGCGACGCAACATTATTTTATGTATATCAAATTAAAAAATTTGTACGCTGATGTCTGTTTGGTACCAAATGATTCTGTAATCAATGTTCTAATAAAATGTATAATCGATGAATTTTTGGCTCGTCTTAAAATATTGGAAATCCATACTTTTTTGACGCGGACCCTGTGCGACGCATCCTTATTTTATGTTTATCCTATTAAAAAATTTGTACGCTGCTGTCTGTTTGATACCAAATGATTCTGTAATCAATGTACCATTAAAATGTATAATCCATGAATTTTTGGCTCGTCTTAAAGTATTGGAAATCGATACTTTTTGGCGCGGACCCTGTGCGACGCATCCTTATTTTATGTATATCAAGGTAAAAAATTTGTACGCTGGTGTCTGTTTGGTACCAAATGATTCTGTAATCAATGTACTAATAAAATGAATAATCGATGAATTTTTGGCTCGTCTTAAAATATTGGAAATCGATACTTTTTTGACGCGGACACTGTGCGACGCATCCTTATTTTATGTATATCAAGGTAAAAAATTTGTACGCTGCTGTCTGTTTGGTACCAAATGATTCTGTAATCAATGTACTAATAAAATGTATAATCGATGAATTTTTGGCTCGTCTTAAAATATTGGAAATCGATACTTTTTAGACACGGACCCTGTGCGACGCATCCTTATTTTATGTTTATCATATTAAAAAATTTGTACGCTGCTGTCTGTTTGGTACCAAATGATTCTGTAATCAATGTACTGTTAAAATGTATAATCGATGAATTTTTGGCTCGTCTTAAAATATTGGAAATCGATACTTTTTACCGCTGTCCCTATGCGACGCAACCTTATTTTATGTATATCAAATTAAAAAATTTGTACGCTGGTGTCTGTTTGGTACCAAATGATTCTGTAATCAATGTACTAATAAAATGTATAATCGATGAATTTTTGGCTCGTCTAAAAATATTGGAAATCGATACTTTTTACCGCTGACCCTATGCGACGCAACCTTATTTTATGTTTATCAAATTAAAAAATTTGTACGCTGGTGTCTGTTTGGTACCAAATGATTCTGTAATCAATGTACTAATAAAATGTATAATCGATGAATTTTTGGCTCGTCTTAAAATATTGGAAATCGATACTTTTTAGACGCGGACCCTGTGCGACGCATCCTTATTTTATGTTTATCATATTAAAAAATTTGTACGCTGGTGTCTGTTTGGTACCAAATGATTCTGTAATCAATGTACTGTTAAAATGTATAATCGATGAATTTTTGGCTCGTCTTAAAATATTGGAAATCGATACTTTTTACCGCTGTCCCTATGCGACGCAACCTTATTTTATGTATATCAAATTAAAAAATTTGTACGCTGGTGTCTGTTTGGTACCAAATGATTCTGTAATCAATGTACTAATAAAATGTATAATCGATGAATTTTTGGCTCGTCTTAAAATATTGGAAATCGATACTTTTTACCGCTGAGCCTATGCGACGCATCCTTATTTTATGTATATCAAGGTAAAAAATTTGTACGCTGCTGTCTGTTTGATACCAAATGATTCTGTAATCAATGTACTATTAAAATGTATCATCGATGAATTTTTGGCTCGACTTAAAATATTGGAAATCGATACTTTTTACCGCTGACCCTATGCGACGCAACATTATTTTATGTATATCAAATTAAAAAATTTGTACGCTGATGTCTGTTTGGTACCAAATGATTCTGTAATCAATGTTCTAATAAAATGTATAATCGATGAATTTTTGGCTCGTCTTAAAATATTGGAAATCGATACTTTTTTGACGCGGACACTATGCGACGCATCCTTATTTTATGTATATCAAGGTAAAAAATTTGTACGCTGCTGTCTGTTTGGTACCAAATGATTCTGTAATCAATGTACTAATAAAATGTATAATCGATGAATTTTTGGCTCGTCTTAAAATATTGGAAATCGATACTTTTTACCGCTGACCCTATGCGACGCAACCTTATTTTATGTTTATCAAATTAAAAAATTTGTACGCTGGTGTCTGTTTGGTACCAAATTATTCTGTAATCAATGTACTAATAAAATGTATAATCGATGAATTTTTGGCTCGTCTTAAAATATTGGAAATCGATACTTTTTAGACGCGGACCCTGTGCGACGCATCCTTATTTTATGTTTATCATATTAAAAAATTTGTACGCTGCTGTCTGTTTTGTACCAAATGATTCTGTAATCAATGTACTGTTAAAATGTATAATCGATGAATTTTTGGCTCGTCTTATAATATTGGAAATCGATACTTTTTACCGCTGACCCTATGCGACGCAACCTTATTTTATGTATATCAAATTAAAAAATTTATACGCTGGTGTCTGTTTGGTACCAAATGATTCTGTAATCAATGTACTAATAAAATGTATAATCGATGAATTTTTGGCTCGTCTTAAAATATTGGAAATCGATACTTTTTACCGCTGAGCCTATGCGACGCAACCTTATTTTATGTATATGAAGTTAAAAAATTTGTACGCTGCTGTCTGTTTGATACCAAATGATTCTGTAATCAATGTTCTAATAAAATGTATAATCGATGAATTTTTGGCTCGTCTTAAAATATTGGAAATCGATACTTTTTTGACGCGGACCCTGTGCGACGCATCCTTATTTTATATTTATCCTATTAAAAAATTTGTACGCTGCTGTCTGTTTGATACCAAATGATTCTGTAATCATTGTACTATTAAAATGTATAATCCATGAATTTTTGGCTCGTCTTAAAGTATTGGAAATCGATACTTTTTTGGCGCGGACCCTGTGCGACGCATAGTTATTTTATGTATATCAAGGTAAAAAATTTGTACGCTGCTGTCTGTTTGGTACCAAATGATTCTGTAATCAATGTACTATTAAAATGTATAATCGATGAATTTTTGGCTCGTCTTAAAATATTGGAAATCGATAATTATTACCGCTGACCCTATGCGACGCAACTTTATTTTATGTATATCAAATTAAAAAATTTGTACGCTGGTGTCTGTTTGGTACCAAATGATTCTGTAATCAATGTACTAATAAAATGTATAATCGATGAATTTTTGGCTCGTCTAAAAATATTGGAATTCGATACTTTTTACCGCTGACCCTATGCGACGCAACCTTATTTTATGTATATCAAATTAAAAAATTTGTACGCTGGTGTCTGTTTGGTACCAAATGATTCTGTAATCAATGTACTATTAAAAAGTATAATCGATGAATTTTTGGCTCGACTTAAAATATTGGAAATCGATACTTTTTACCGCTGACCCTATGCGACGCAACATTATTTTATGTATATCAAATTAAAAAATTTGTACGCTGATGTCTGTTTGGTACCAAATGATTCTGTAATCAATGTACTAATAAAATGTATAATCGATGAATTTTTGGCTCGTCTTAAAATATTGGAAATCGATACTTTTTTGACGCGGACCCTGTGCGACGCATCTTTATTTTATGTTTATCCTATTAAAAAATTTGTACGCTGCTGTCTGTTTGATACCAAATGATTCTGTAATCAATATACTATTAAAATGTATAATCCATGAATTTTTGGCTCGTCTTAAAGTATTGGAAATCGATACTTTTTTGGCGCGGACCCTGTGCGACGCATCCTTATTTTATGTATATCAAGGTAAAAAATTTGTACGCTGCTGTCTGTTTGGTACCAAATGATTCTGTAATCAATGTACTATTAAAAAGTATAATCGATGAATTTTTGGCTCGTCTTAAAATATTGGAAATCGATACTTTTTACCGCTGACCCTATGCGACGCATCCTTATTTTATGTATATCAAATTAAAAAGTTTGTACGCTGCTGTCTGTTTGGTACCAAATGATTCTGTAATCAATGTACTATTAAAATGTATAATCGATGAATTTTTGGCTCGACTTAAAATATTGGAAATCGATACTTTTTACCGCTGACCCTATGCGACGCAACATTATTTTATGTATATCAAATTAAAAAATTTGTACGCTGATGTCTGTTTGGTACCAAATGATTCTGTAATCAATGTTCTAATAAAATGTATAATCGATGAATTTTTGGCTCGTCTTAAAATATTGGAAATCGATACTTTTTTGACGCGGACCCTGTGCGACGCATCCTTATTTTATGTTTATCCTATTAAAAAATTTGTACGCTGCTGTCTGTTTAATACCAAATGATTCTGTAATCAATGTTCTAATAAAATGTATAATCGATGAATTTTTGGCTCGTCTTAAAATATTGGAAATCGATACTTTTTTGACGCGGACACTGTGCGACGCATCCTTATTTTATGTATATCAAGGTAAAAAATTTGTACGCTGCTGTCTGTTTGGTACCAAATGATTCTGTAATCAATGTTCTAATAAAATGTATAATCGATGAATTTTTGGCTCGTCTTAAAATATTGGAAATCGATAATTTTTTGACGCGGACCCTGTGCGACGCATCCTTATTTTATGTTTATCCTATTAAAAAATTTGTACGCTGCTGTCTGTTTGATACCAAATGATTCTGTAATCAATGTTCTAATAAAATGTATAATCGATGAATTTTTGGCTCGTCTTAAAATATTGGAAATCGATACTTTTTTGACGCGGACACTGTGCGACGCATCCTTATTTTATGTATATCAAGGTAAAAAATTTGTACGCTGCTGTCTGTTTGGTACCAAATGATTCTGTAATCAATGTTCTAATAAAATGTATAATCGATGAATTTTTGGCTCGTCTTAAAATATTGGAAATCGATACTTTTTTGACGCGGACCCTGTGCGACGCATCCTTATTTTATGTTTATCCTATTAAAAAATTTGTACGCTGCTGTCTGTTTGATACCAAATGATTCTGTAATCAATGTACTATTAAAATGTATAATCCATGAATTTTTGGCTCGTCTTAAAGTATTGGAAATCGATACTTTTTTGGCGCGGACCCTGTGCGACGCATCCTTATTTTATGTATATCAAGGTAAAAAATTTGTACGCTGCTGTCTGTTTGGTACCAAATGATTCTGTAATCAATGTACTATTAAAAAGTATAATCGATGAATTTTTGGCTCGTCTAAAATATTGGAAATCGATACTTTTTACCGCTGACCCTATGCGACGCATCCTTATTTTATGTATATCAAATTAAAAAGTTTGTACGCTGCTGTCTGTTTGGTACCAAATGATTCTGTAATCAATGTACTATTAAAATGTATAATCGATGAATTTTTGGCTCGACTTAAAATATTGGAAATCGATACTTTTTACCGCTGACCCTATGCGACGCAACATTATTTTATGTATATCAAATTAAAAAATTTGTACGCTGATGTCTGTTTGGTACCAAATGATTCTGTAATCAATGTACTAATAAAATGTATAATCGATGAATTTTTGGCTCGTCTTAAAATATTGGAAATCGATACTTTTTTGACGCGGACCCTGTGCGACGCATCTTTATTTTATGTTTATCCTATTAAAAAATTTGTACGCTGCTGTCTGTTTGATACCAAATGATTCTGTAATCAATGTACTATTAAAATGTATAATCCATGAATTTTTGGCTCGTCTTAAAATATTGGAAATCGATACTTTTTTGACGCGGACACTGTGCGACGCATCCTTATTTTATGTATATCAAGGTAAAAAATTTGTACGCTGCCTGTTTGGTACCAAATGATTCTGTAATCAATGTTCTAATAAAATGTATAATCGATGAATTTTTGGCTCGTCTTAAAATATTGGAAATCGATAATTTTTTGACGCGGACCCTGTGCGACGCATCCTTATTTTATGTTTATCCTATTAAAAAATTTGTACGCTGCTGTCTGTTTGATACCAAATGATTCTGTAATCAATGTTCTAATAAAATGTATAATCGATGAATTTTTGGCTCGTCTTAAAATATTGGAAATCGATACTTTTTTGACGCGGACACTGTGCGACGCATCCTTATTTTATGTATATCAAGGTAAAAAATTTGTACGCTGCTGTCTGTTTGGTACCAAATGATTCTGTAATCAATGTTCTAATAAAATGTATAATCGATGAATTTTTGGCTCGTCTTAAAATATTGGAAATCGATACTTTTTTGACGCGGACCCTGTGCGACGCATCCTTATTTTATGTTTATCCTATTAAAAAATTTGTACGCTGCTGTCTGTTTGATACCAAATGATTCTGTAATCATTGTACTATTAAAATGTATAATCCATGAATTTTTGGCTCGTCTTAAAGTATTGGAAATCGATACTTTTTTGGCGCGGACCCTGTGCGACGCATAGTTATTTTATGTATATCAAGGTAAAAAATTTGTACGCTGCTGTCTGTTTGGTACCAAATGATTCTGTAATCAATGTACTATTAAAATGTATAATCGATGAATTTTTGGCTCGTCTTAAAATATTGGAAATCGATAATTATTACCGCTGACCCTATGCGACGCAACTTTATTTTATGTATATCAAATTAAAAAATTTGTACGCTGGTGTCTGTTTGGTACCAAATGATTCTGTAATCAATGTTCTAATAAAATGTATAATCGATGAATTTTTGGCTCGTCTTAAAATATTGGAAATCGATACTTTTTTGACGCGGACCCTGTGCGACGCATCCTTATTTTATGTTTATCCTATTAAAAAATTTGTACGCTGCTGTCTGTTTGATACCAAATGATTCTGTAATCATTGTACTATTAAAATGTATAATCCATGAATTTTTGGCTCGTCTTAAAGTATTGGAAATCGATACTTTTTTGGCGCGGACCCTGTGCGACGCATAGTTATTTTATGTATATCAAGGTAAAAAATTTGTACGCTGCTGTCTGTTTGGTACCAAATGATTCTGTAATCAATGTACTATTAAAATGTATAATCGATGAATTTTTGGCTCGTCTTAAAATATTGGAAATCGATAATTATTACCGCTGACCCTATGCGACGCAACTTTATTTTATGTATATCAAATTAAAAAATTTGTACGCTGGTGTCTGTTTGGTACCAAATGATTCTGTAATCAATGTACTATTAAAATGTATAATCGATGAATTTTTGGCTCGACTTAAAATATTGGAAATCGATACTTTTTACCGCTGACCCTATGCGACGCAACATTATTTTATGTATATCAAATTAAAAAATTTGTACGCTGATGTCTGTTTGGTACCAAATGATTCTGTAATCAATGTTCTAATAAAATGTATAATCGATGAATTTTTGGCTCGTCTTAAAATATTGGAAATCGATACTTTTTTGACGCGGACCCTGTGCGACGCATCCTTATTTTATGTTTATCCTATTAAAAAATTTGTACGCTGCTGTCTGTTTAATACCAAATGATTCTGTAATCAATGTTCTAATAAAATGTATCGATGAATTTTTGGCTCGTCTTAAAATATTGGAAATCGATACTTTTTTGACGCGGACACTGTGCGACGCATCCTTATTTTATGTATATCAAGGTAAAAAATTTGTACGCTGCTGTCTGTTTGGTACCAAATGATTCTGTAATCAATGTTCTAATAAAATGTATAATCGATGAATTTTTGGCTCGTCTTAAAATATTGGAAATCGATAATTTTTTGACGCGGACCCTGTGCGACGCATCCTTATTTTATGTTTATCCTATTAAAAAATTTGTACGCTGCTGTCTGTTTGATACCAAATGATTCTGTAATCAATGTTCTAATAAAATGTATAATCGATGAATTTTTGGCTCGTCTTAAAATATTGGAAATCGATACTTTTTTGACGCGGACACTGTGCGACGCATCCTTATTTTATGTATATCAAGGTAAAAAATTTGTACGCTGCTGTCTGTTTGGTACCAAATGATTCTGTAATCAATGTTCTAATAAAATGTATAATCGATGAATTTTTGGCTCGTCTTAAAATATTGGAAATCGATACTTTTTTGACGCGGACCCTGTGCGACGCATCCTTATTTTATGTTTATCCTATTAAAAAATTTGTACGCTGCTGTCTGTTTGATACCAAATGATTCTGTAATCAATGTACTATTAAAATGTATAATCCATGAATTTTTGGCTCGTCTTAAAGTATTGGAAATCGATACTTTTTTGGCGCGGACCCTGTGCGACGCATCCTTATTTTATGTATATCAAGGTAAAAAATTTGTACGCTGCTGTCTGTTTGGTACCAAATGATTCTGTAATCAATGTACTATTAAAAAGTATAATCGATGAATTTTTGGCTCGTCTTAAAATATTGGAAATCGATACTTTTTACCGCTGACCCTATGCGACGCATCCTTATTATATGTATATCAAATTAAAAAGTTTGTACGCTGCTGTCTGTTTGGTACCAAATGATTCTGTAATCAATGTACTATTAAAATGTATAATCGATGAATTTTTGGCTCGTCTTAAAATATTGGAAATCGATAATTATTACCGCTGACCCTATGCGACGCAACTTTATTTTATGTATATCAAATTAAAAAATTTGTACGCTGGTGTCTGTTTGGTACCAAATGATTCTGTAATCAATGTACTAATAAAATGTATAATCGTTGAATTTTTGGCTCGTCTAAAAATATTGGAAATCGATACTTTTTACCGCTGACCCTGTGCGACGTATCCTTATTTTATGTTTATCATATTAAAAAATTTGTACGCTGCTGTCTGTTTGGTACCAAATGATTCTGTAATCAATGTACTGTTAAAATGTATAATCGATGAATTTTTGGCTCGTCTTAAAATATTGGAAATCGATACTTTTTACCGCTGACCCTGTGCGACGTATCCTTATTTTATGTATATCAAATTAAAAAATTTGTACGCTGGTGTCTGTTTGGTACCAAATGATTCTGTAATTAATGTACTAATAAAATGTATAATCGATGAATTTTTGGCTCGTCTTAAAATATTGGAAATCGATACTTTTTAGACGCGGACCCTGTGCGACGTATCCTTATTTTATGTTTATCATATTAAAAAATTTGTACGCTGCTGTCTGTTTGGTACCAAATGATTCTGTAATCAATGTACTGTTAAAATGTATAATCGATGAATTTTTGGCTCGTCTTAAAATATTGGAAATCGATACTTTTTACCGCTGACCCTATGCGACGCAACCTTATTTTATGTATATCAAATTAGAAAATTTATACGCTGGTGTCTGTTTGGTACCAAATGATTCTGTAATCAATGTACTAATAAAATGAATAATCGATGAATTTTTGGCTCGTCTTAAAATATTGGAAATCGATACTTTTTTGACGCGGACACTGTGCGACGCATCCTTATTTTATGTATATCAAGGTAAAAAATTTGTACGCTGCTGTCTGTTTGGTACCAAATGATTTTGTAATCAATGTACTAATAAAATGTATAATCGATGAATTTTTGGCTCGTCTTAAAATATTGGAAATCGATACCTTTTACCGCTGACCCTATGCGACGCAACATTATTTTATGTATATCAAATTAAAAAATTTGTACGCTGATGTCTGTTTGGTACCAAATGATTCTGTAATCAATGTTCTAATAAAATGTATAATCGATGAATTTTTGGCTCGTCTTAAAATATTGGAAATCGATACTTTTTTGACGCGGACCCTGTGCGACGCATCCTTATTTTATGTTTATTCTATTAAAAAATTTGTACGCTGCTGTCTGTTTGGTACCAAATGATTCTGTAATCAATGTACTATTAAAATGTATCATCGATGAATTTTTGGCTCGACTTAAAATATTGGAAATCGATACTTTATACCGCTGACCCTATGCGACGCAACATTATTTTATGTATATCAAATTAAAAAATTTGTACGCTGATGTCTGTTTGGTACCAAATGATTCTGTAATCAATGTTCTAATAAAATGTATAATCGATGAATTTTTGGCTCGTCTTAAAATATTGGAAATCCATACTTTTTTGACGCGGACCCTGTGCGACGCATCCTTATTTTATGTTTATCCTATTAAAAAATTTGTACGCTGCTGTCTGTTTGATACCAAATGATTCTGTAATCATTGTACTATTAAAATGTATAATCCATGAATTTTTGGCTCGTCTTAAAGTATTGGAAATCGATACTTTTTTGGCGCGGACCCTGTGCGACGCATAGTTATTTTATGTATATCAAGGTAAAAAATTTGTACGCTGCTGTCTGTTTGGTACCAAATGATTCTGTAATCAATGTACTATTAAAATGTATAATCGATGAATTTTTGGCTCGTCTTAAAATATTGGAAATCGATAATTATTACCGCTGACCCTATGCGACGCAACTTTATTTTATGTATATCAAATTAAAAAATTTGTACGCTGGTGTCTGTATGGTACCAAATGATTCTGTAATCAATGTACTAATAAAATGTATAATCGATGAATTTTTGGCTCGTCTAAAAATATTGGAATTCGATACTTTTTACCGCTGACCCTATGCGACGCAACCTTATTTTATGTATATCAAATTAAAAAATTTGTACGCTGGTGTCTGTTTGGTACCAAATGATTCTGTAATCAATGTACTATTAAAATGTATAATCGATGAATTTTTGGCTCGACTTAAAATATTGGAAATCGATACTTTTTACCGCTGACCCGATGCGACGCAACATTATTTTATGTATATCAAATTAAAAAATTTGTACGCTGATGTCTGTTTGGTACCAAATGATTCTGTAATCAATGTTCTAATAAAATGTATAATCGATGAATTTTTGGCTCGTCTTAAAATATTGGAAATCGATACTTTTTTGACGCGGACCCTGTGCGACGCATCCTTATTTTATGTTTATCCTATTAAAAAATTTGTACGCTGCTGTCTGTTTGGTACCAAATGATTCTGTAATCAATGTACTATTAAAATGTATCATCGATGAATTTTTGGCTCGACTTAAAATATTGGAAATCGATACTTTTTACCGCTGACCCTATGCGACGCAACATTATTTTATGTATATCAAATTAAATAATTTGTACGCTGATGTCTGTTTGGTACCAAATGATTCTGTAATCAATGTTCTAATAAAATGTATAATCGATGAATTTTTGGCTCGTCTTAAAATATTGGAAATCGATACTTTTTTGACGCGGACCCTGTGCGACGCATCCTTATTTCATGTTTATCCTATTAAAAAATTTGTACGCTGCTGTCTGTTTGGTACCAAATGATTCTGTAATCAATGTACCATTAAAATGTATAATCCATGAATTTTTGGCTCGTCTTAAAGTATTGGAAATCGATACTTTTTTGGCGCGGACCCTGTGCGACGCATCCTTATTTTATGTATATCAAGGTAAAAAATTTGTACGCTGGTGTCTGTTTGGTACCAAATGATTCTGTAATCAATGTACTAATAAAATGAATAATCGATGAATTTTTGGCTCGTCTTAAAATATTGGAAATCGATACTTTTTTGACGCGGACACTGTGCGACGCATCCTTATTTTATGTATATCAAGGTAAAAAATTTGTACGCTGCTGTCTGTTTGGTACCAAATGATTCTGTAATCAATGTACTAATAAAATGTATAATCGATGAATTTTTGGCTCGTCTTAAAATATTGGAAATCGATACTTTTTACCGCTGACCCTATGCGACGCAACATTATTTTATGTATATCAAATTAAAAAATTTGTACGCTGGTGTCTGTATGGTACCAAATGATTCTGTAATCAATGTACTAATAAAATGTATAATCGATGAATTTTTGGCTCGTCTTAAAATATTGGAAATCGATACTTTTTAGACACGGATCCTGTGCGACGCATCCTTATTTTATGTTTATCATATTAAAAAATTTGTACGCTGCTGTCTGTTTGGTACCAAATGATTCTGTAATCAATGTACTGTTAAAATGTATAATCGATGAATTTTTGGCTCGTCTTAAAATATTGGAAATCGATACTTTTTACCGCTGTCCCTATGCGACGCAACTTTATTTTATGTATATCAAATTAAAAAATTTGTACGCTGGTGTCTGTTTGGTACCAAATGATTCTGTAATCAATGTACTAATAAAATGTATAATCGATGAATTTTTGGCTCGTCTTAAAATATTGGAAATCGATACTTTTTACCGCTGAGCCTATGCGACGCATCCTTATTTTATGTACATCAAGGTAAAAAATTTGTACGCTGCTGTCTGTTTGGTACCAAATGATTCTGTAATCAATGTACTATTAAAATGTATCATCGATGAATTTTTGGCTCGACTTAAAATATTGGAAATCGATACTTTTTACCGCTGACCCTATGCGACGCAACATTATTTTATGTATATCAAATTAAAAAATTTGTACGCTGATGTCTGTTTGGTACCAAATGATTCTGTAATCAATGTTCTAATAAAATGTATAATCGATGAATTTTTGGCTCATCTTAAAATATTGGAAATCGATACTTTTTTGACGCGGACACTGTGCGACGCATCCTTATTTTATGTATATCAAGGTAAAAAATTTGTACGCTGCTGTCTGTTTGGTACCAAATGATTCTGTAATCAATGTACTATTAAAATGTATAATCGATGAATTTTTGGCTCGTCTTAAAATATTGGAAATCGATAATTATTACCGCTGACCCTATGCGACGCAACTTTATTTTATGTATATCAAATTAAAAAATTTGTACGCTGGTGTCTGTTTGGTACCAAATGATTCTGTAATCAATGTACTAATAAAATGTATAATCGATGAATTTTTGGCTCGTCTAAAAATATTGGAAATCGATACTTTTTACCGCTGACCCTATGCGACGCAACCTTATTTTATGTATATCAAATTAAAAAATTTGTACGCTGGTGTCTGTTTGGTACCAAATGATTCTGTAATTAATGTACTAATAAAATGTATAATCGATGAATTTTTGGCTCGTCTTAAAATATTGGAAATCGATACTTTTTGACGCGGACCCTGTGCGACGTATCCTTATTTTATGTTTATCATATTAAAAAATTTGTACGCTGCTGTCTGTTTGGTACCAAATGATTCTGTAATCAATGTACTGTTAAAATGTATAATCGATGAATTTTTTGCTCGTCTTAAAATATTGGAAATCGATACTTTTTACCGCTGACCCTATGCGACGCAACCTTATTTTATGTATATCAAATTAAAAAATTTGTACGCTGGTGTCTGTTTGGTACCAAATGATTCTGTAATCAATGTACTAATAAAATGAATAATCGATGAATTTTTGGCTCGTCTTAAAATATTGGAAATCGATACTTTTTTGACGCGGACACTGTGCGACGCATCCTTATTTTATGTATATCAAGGTAAAAAATTTGTACGCTGCTGTCTGTTTGGTACCAAATGATTTTGTAATCAATGTACTAATAAAATGTATAATCGATGAATTTTTGGCTCGTCTTAAAATATTGGAAATCGATACCTTTTACCGCTGACCCTATGCGACGCAACATTATTTTATGTATATCAAATTAAAAAATTTGTACGCTGATGTCTGTTTGGTACCAAATGATTCTGTAATCAATGTTCTAATAAAATGTATAATCGATGAATTTTTGGCTCGTCTTAAAATATTGGAAATCGATACTTTTTTGACGCGGACCCTGTGCGACGCATCCTTATTTTATGTTTATCCTATTAAAAAATTTGTACGCTGCTGTCTGTTTGATACCAAATGATTCTGTAATCAATGTACTATTAAAATGTATAATCCATGAATTTTTGGCTCGTCTTAAAGTATTGGAAATCGATACTTTTTTGGCGCGGACCCTGTGCGACGCATACTTATTTTATGTATATCAAGGTAAAAAATTTGTACGCTGCTGTCTGTTTGGTACCAAATGATTCTGTAATCAATGTACTATTAAAATGTATAATCGATGAATTTTTGGCTCGTCTTAAAATATTGGAAATCGATAATTATTACCGCTGACCCTATGCGACGCAACTTTATTTTATGTATATCAAATTAAAAAATTTGTACGCTGGTGTCTGTTTGGTACCAAATGATTCTGTAATCAATGTACTAATAAAATGTATAATCGTTGAATTTTTGGCTCGTCTAAAAATATTGGAAATCGATACTTTTTACCGCTTACCCTATGCGACGCAACCTTATTTTATGTATATCAAATTAAAAAATTTGTACGCTGGTGTCTGTTTGGTACCAAATGATTCTGTAATTAATGTACTAATAAAATGTATAATCGATGAATTTTTGGCTCGTCTTAAAATATTGGAAATCGATACTTTTTAGACGCGGACCCTGTGCGACCTATCCTTATTTTATGTTTATCATATTAAAAAATTTGTACGCTGCTGTCTGTTTGGTACCAAATGATTCTGTAATCAATGTACTGTTAAAATGTATAATCGATGAATTTTTGGCTCGTCTTAAAATATTGGAAATCGATACTTTTTACCGCTGACCCTATGCGACGCAACCTTATTTTATGTATATCAAATTAGAAAATTTGTACGCTGGTGTCTGTTTGGTACCAAATGATTCTGTAATCAATGTACTAATAAAATGAATAATCGATGAATTTTTGGCTCGTCTTAAAATATTGGAAATCGATACTTTTTTGACGCGGACACTGTGCGACGCATCCTTATTTTATGTATATCAAGGTAAAAAATTTGTACGCTGCTGTCTGTTTGGTACTAAATGATTTTGTAATCAATGTACTAATAAAATGTATAATCGATGAATTTTTGGCTCGTCTTAAAATATTGGAAATCGATACCTTTTACCGCTGACCCTATGCGACGCAACATTATTTTATGTATATCAAATTAAAAAATTTGTACGCTGATGTCTGTTTGGTACCAAATGATTCTGTAATCAATGTTCTAATAAAATGTATAATCGATGAATTTTTGGCTCGTCTTAAAATATTGGAAATCGATACTTTTTTGACGCGGACCCTGTGCGACGCATCCTTATTTTATGTATATCAAGGTAAAAAATTTGTACGCTGCTGTCTGTTTGGTAGCAAATGATTCTGTAATCAATGTACTATTAAAATGTATCATCGATGAATTTTTGGCTCGACTTAAAATATTGGAAATCGATACTTTTTAGACGCGGACCCTGTGCGACGTATCCTTATTTTATGTTTATCATATTAAAAAATTTGTACGCTGCTGTCTGTTTGGTACCAAATGATTCTGTAATCAATGTACTGTTAAAATGTATAATCGATGAATTTTTGGCTCGTCTTAAAATATTGGAAATCGATACTTTTTACCGCTGACCCTATGCGACGCAACCTTATTTTATGTATATCAAATTAGAAAATTTGTACGCTGGTGTCTGTTTGGTACCAAATGATTCTGTAATCAATGTACTAATAAAATGAATAATCGATGAATTTTTGGCTCGTCTTAAAATATTGGAAATCGATACTTTTTTGACGCGGACACTGTGCGACGCATCCTTATTTTATGTATATCAAGGTAAAAAATTTGTACGCTGCTGTCTGTTGGGTACCAAATGATTTTGTAATCAATGTACTAATAAAATGTATAATCGATGAATTTTTGGCTCGTCTTAAAATATTGGAAATCGATACCTTTTACCGCTGACCCTATGCGACGCAACATTATTTTATGTATATCAAATTAAAAAATTTGTACGCTGATGTCTGTTTGGTACCAAATGATTCTGTAATCAATGTTCTAATAAAATGTATAATCGATGAATTTTTGGCTCGTCTTAAAATATTGGAAATCGATACTTTTTTGACGCGGACCCTGTGCGACGCATCCTTATTTTATGTATATCAAGGTAAAAAATTTGTACGCTGCTGTCTGTTTGGTACCAAATGATTCTGTAATCAATGTACTATTAAAATGTATCATCGATGAATTTTTGGCTCGACTTAAAATATTGGAAATCGATACCTTTTACCGCTGACCCTATGCGACGCAACATTATTTTATGTATATCAAATTAAAAAATTTGTACGCTGATGTCTGTTTGGTACCAAATGATTCTGTAATCAATGTTCTAATAAAATGTATAATCGATGAATTTTTGGCTCGTCTTAAAATATTGGAAATCGATACTTTTTTGACGCGGACCCTGTGCGACGCATCCTTATTTTATGTTTATCCTATTAAAAAATTTGTACGCTGCTGTCTGTTTGGTACCAAATGATTCTGTAATCAATGTACTATTAAAATGTATCATCGATGAATTTTTGGCTCGACTTAAAATATTGGAAATCGATACTTTTTACCGCTGACCCTATGCGACGCAACATTATTTTATGTATATCAAATTAAATAATTTGTACGCTGATGTCTGTTTGGTACCAAATGATTCTGTAATCAATGTTCTAATAAAATGTATAATCGATGAATTTTTGGCTCGTCCTAAAATATTGGAAATCGATACTTTTTACCGCTGACCCTATGCGACGCAACATTATTTTATGTATATCAAATTAAAAAATTTGTACGCTGATGTCTGTTTGGTACCAAATGATTCTGTAATCAATGTTCTAATAAAATGTATAATCGATGAATTTTTGGCTCGTCTTAAAATATTGGAAATCGATACTTTTTTGACGCGGACCCTGTGCGACGCATCCTTATTTTATGTTTATCCTATTAAAAAATTTGTACGCTGCTGTCTGTTTGGTACCAAATGATTCTGTAATCAATGTACTAATAAAATGTATAATCGATGAATTTTTGGCTCGTCTTAAAATATTGGAAATCGATACTTTTTACCGCTGACCCAATGCGACGCAACCTTATTTTATGTATATCAAATTAAAAAATTTGTACGCTGGTGTCTGTTTGGTACCAAATGATTCTGTAATCAATGTACTAATAAAATGTATAATCGATGAATTTTTGGCTCGTCTTAAAATATTGGAAATCGATACTTTTTAGACGCGGACCCTGTGCGACGCATCCTTATTTTATGTTTATCATATTAAAAAATTTGTACGCTGCTGTCTGTTTGGTACCAAATGATTCTGTAATCAATGTACTATTAAAATGTATCATCGATGAATTTTTGGCTCGACTTAAAATATTGGAAATCGATACTTTATACCGCTGACCCTATGCGACGCAACATTATTTTATGTATATCAAATTAAAAAATTTGTACGCTGATGTCTGTTTGGTACCAAATGATTCTGTAATCAATGTTCTAATAAAATGTATAATCGATGAATTTTTGGCTCGTCTTAAAATATTGGAAATCCATACTTTTTTGACGCGGACCCTGTGCGACGCATCCTTATTTTATGTTTATCCTATTAAAAAATTTGTACGCTGCTGTCTGTTTGATACCAAATGATTCTGTAATCAATGTACCATTAAAATGTATAATCCATGAATTTTTGGCTCGTCTTAAAGTATTGGAAATCGATACTTTTTGGCGCGGACCCTGTGCGACGCATCCTTATTTTATGTATATCAAGGTAAAAAATTTGTACGCTGGTGTCTGTTTGGTACCAAATGATTCTGTAATCAATGTACTAATAAAATGAATAATCGATGAATTTTTGGCTCGTCTTAAAATATTGGAAATCGATACTTTTTTGACGCGGACACTGTGCGACGCATCCTTATTTTATGTATATCAAGGTAAAAAATTTGTACGCTGCTGTCTGTTTGGTACCAAATGATTCTGTAATCAATGTACTAATAAAATGTATAATCGATGAATTTTTGGCTCGTCTTAAAATATTGGAAATCGATACTTTTTAGACACGGACCCTGTGCGACGCATCCTTATTTTATGTTTATCATATTAAAAAATTTGTACGCTGCTGTCTGTTTGGTACCAAATGATTCTGTAATCAATGTACTGTTAAAATGTATAATCGATGAATTTTTGGCTCGTCTTAAAATATTGGAAATCGATACTTTTTACCGCTGTCCCTATGCGACGCAACCTTATTTTATGTATATCAAATTAAAAAATTTGTACGCTGGTGTCTGTTTGGTACCAAATGATTCTGTAATCAATGTACTAATAAAATGTATAATCGATGAATTTTTGGCTCGTCTAAAAATATTGGAAATCGATACTTTTTACCGCTGACCCTATGCGACGCAACCTTATTTTATGTTTATCAAATTAAAAAATTTGTACGCTGGTGTCTGTTTGGTACCAAATGATTCTGTAATCAATGTACTAATAAAATGTATAATCGATGAATTTTTGGCTCGTCTTAAAATATTGGAAATCGATACTTTTTAGACGCGGACCCTGTGCGACGCATCCTTATTTTATGTTTATCATATTAAAAAATTTGTACGCTGGTGTCTGTTTGGTACCAAATGATTCTGTAATCAATGTACTGTTAAAATGTATAATCGATGAATTTTTGGCTCGTCTTAAAATATTGGAAATCGATACTTTTTACCGCTGTCCCTATGCGACGCAACCTTATTTTATGTATATCAAATTAAAAAATTTGTACGCTGGTGTCTGTTTGGTACCAAATGATTCTGTAATCAATGTACTAATAAAATGTATAATCGATGAATTTTTGGCTCGTCTTAAAATATTGGAAATCGATACTTTTTACCGCTGAGCCTATGCGACGCATCCTTATTTTATGTATATCAAGGTAAAAAATTTGTACGCTGCTGTCTGTTTGATACCAAATGATTCTGTAATCAATGTACTATTAAAATGTATCATCGATGAATTTTTGGCTCGACTTAAAATATTGGAAATCGATACTTTTTACCGCTGACCCTATGCGACGCAACATTATTTTATGTATATCAAATTAAAAAATTTGTACGCTGATGTCTGTTTGGTACCAAATGATTCTGTAATCAATGTTCTAATAAAATGTATAATCGATGAATTTTTGGCTCGTCTTAAAATATTGGAAATCGATACTTTTTTGACGCGGACACTATGCGACGCATCCTTATTTTATGTATATCAAGGTAAAAAATTTGTACGCTGCTGTCTGTTTGGTACCAAATGATTCTGTAATCAATGTACTAATAAAATGTATAATCGATGAATTTTTGGCTCGTCTTAAAATATTGGAAATCGATACTTTTTACCGCTGACCCTATGCGACGCAACCTTATTTTATGTTTATCAAATTAAAAAATTTGTACGCTGGTGTCTGTTTGGTACCAAATTATTCTGTAATCAATGTACTAATAAAATGTATAATCGATGAATTTTTGGCTCGTCTTAAAATATTGGAAATCGATACTTTTTAGACGCGGACCCTGTGCGACGCATCCTTATTTTATGTTTATCATATTAAAAAATTTGTACGCTGCTGTCTGTTTTGTACCAAATGATTCTGTAATCAATGTACTGTTAAAATGTATAATCGATGAATTTTTGGCTCGTCTTATAATATTGGAAATCGATACTTTTTACCGCTGACCCTATGCGACGCAACCTTATTTTATGTATATCAAATTAAAAAATTTATACGCTGGTGTCTGTTTGGTACCAAATGATTCTGTAATCAATGTACTAATAAAATGTATAATCGATGAATTTTTGGCTCGTCTTAAAATATTGGAAATCGATACTTTTTACCGCTGAGCCTATGCGACGCAACCTTATTTTATGTATATGAAGTTAAAAAATTTGTACGCTGCTGTCTGTTTGATACCAAATGATTCTGTAATCAATGTTCTAATAAAATGTATAATCGATGAATTTTTGGCTCGTCTTAAAATATTGGAAATCGATACTTTTTTGACGCGGACCCTGTGCGACGCATCCTTATTTTATATTTATCCTATTAAAAAATTTGTACGCTGCTGTCTGTTTGATACCAAATGATTCTGTAATCATTGTACTATTAAAATGTATAATCCATGAATTTTTGGCTCGTCTTAAAGTATTGGAAATCGATACTTTTTTGGCGCGGACCCTGTGCGACGCATAGTTATTTTATGTATATCAAGGTAAAAAATTTGTACGCTGCTGTCTGTTTGGTACCAAATGATTCTGTAATCAATGTACTATTAAAATGTATAATCGATGAATTTTTGGCTCGTCTTAAAATATTGGAAATCGATAATTATTACCGCTGACCCTATGCGACGCAACTTTATTTTATGTATATCAAATTAAAAAATTTGTACGCTGGTGTCTGTTTGGTACCAAATGATTCTGTAATCAATGTACTAATAAAATGTATAATCGATGAATTTTTGGCTCGTCTAAAAATATTGGAATTCGATACTTTTTACCGCTGACCCTATGCGACGCAACCTTATTTTATGTATATCAAATTAAAAAATTTGTACGCTGGTGTCTGTTTGGTACCAAATGATTCTGTAATCAATGTACTATTAAAAAGTATAATCGATGAATTTTTGGCTCGACTTAAAATATTGGAAATCGATACTTTTTACCGCTGACCCTATGCGACGCAACATTATTTTATGTATATCAAATTAAAAAATTTGTACGCTGATGTCTGTTTGGTACCAAATGATTCTGTAATCAATGTACTAATAAAATGTATAATCGATGAATTTTTGGCTCGTCTTAAAATATTGGAAATCGATACTTTTTTGACGCGGACCCTGTGCGACGCATCTTTATTTTATGTTTATCCTATTAAAAAATTTGTACGCTGCTGTCTGTTTGATACCAAATGATTCTGTAATCAATATACTATTAAAATGTATAATCCATGAATTTTTGGCTCGTCTTAAAGTATTGGAAATCGATACTTTTTTGGCGCGGACCCTGTGCGACGCATCCTTATTTTATGTATATCAAGGTAAAAAATTTGTACGCTGCTGTCTGTTTGGTACCAAATGATTCTGTAATCAATGTACTATTAAAAAGTATAATCGATGAATTTTTGGCTCGTCTTAAAATATTGGAAATCGATACTTTTTACCGCTGACCCTATGCGACGCATCCTTATTTTATGTATATCAAATTAAAAAGTTTGTACGCTGCTGTCTGTTTGGTACCAAATGATTCTGTAATCAATGTACTATTAAAATGTATAATCGATGAATTTTTGGCTCGACTTAAAATATTGGAAATCGATACTTTTTACCGCTGACCCTATGCGACGCAACATTATTTTATGTATATCAAATTAAAAAATTTGTACGCTGATGTCTGTTTGGTACCAAATGATTCTGTAATCAATGTTCTAATAAAATGTATAATCGATGAATTTTTGGCTCGTCTTAAAATATTGGAAATCGATACTTTTTTGACGCGGACCCTGTGCGACGCATCCTTATTTTATGTTTATCCTATTAAAAAATTTGTACGCTGCTGTCTGTTTAATACCAAATGATTCTGTAATCAATGTTCTAATAAAATGTATAATCGATGAATTTTTGGCTCGTCTTAAAATATTGGAAATCGATACTTTTTTGACGCGGACACTGTGCGACGCATCCTTATTTTATGTATATCAAGGTAAAAAATTTGTACGCTGCTGTCTGTTTGGTACCAAATGATTCTGTAATCAATGTTCTAATAAAATGTATAATCGATGAATTTTTGGCTCGTCTTAAAATATTGGAAATCGATAATTTTTTGACGCGGACCCTGTGCGACGCATCCTTATTTTATGTTTATCCTATTAAAAAATTTGTACGCTGCTGTCTGTTTGATACCAAATGATTCTGTAATCAATGTTCTAATAAAATGTATAATCGATGAATTTTTGGCTCGTCTTAAAATATTGGAAATCGATACTTTTTTGACGCGGACACTGTGCGACGCATCCTTATTTTATGTATATCAAGGTAAAAAATTTGTACGCTGCTGTCTGTTTGGTACCAAATGATTCTGTAATCAATGTTCTAATAAAATGTATAATCGATGAATTTTTGGCTCGTCTTAAAATATTGGAAATCGATACTTTTTTGACGCGGACCCTGTGCGACGCATCCTTATTTTATGTTTATCCTATTAAAAAATTTGTACGCTGCTGTCTGTTTGATACCAAATGATTCTGTAATCAATGTACTATTAAAATGTATAATCCATGAATTTTTGGCTCGTCTTAAAGTATTGGAAATCGATACTTTTTTGGTGCGGACCCTGTGCGACGCATCCTTATTTTATGTATATCAAGGTAAAAAATTTGTACGCTGCTGTCTGTTTGGTACCAAATGATTCTGTAATCAATGTACTATTAAAAAGTATAATCGATGAATTTTTGGCTCGTCTAAAATATTGGAAATCGATACTTTTTACCGCTGACCCTATGCGACGCATCCTTATTTTATGTATATCAAATTAAAAAGTTTGTACGCTGCTGTCTGTTTGGTACCAAATGATTCTGTAATCAATGTACTATTAAAATGTATAATCGATGAATTTTTGGCTCGACTTAAAATATTGGAAATCGATACTTTTTACCGCTGACCCTATGCGACGCAACATTATTTTATGTATATCAAATTAAAAAATTTGTACGCTGATGTCTGTTTGGTACCAAATGATTCTGTAATCAATGTACTAATAAAATGTATAATCGATGAATTTTTGGCTCGTCTTAAAATATTGGAAATCGATACTTTTTTGACGCGGACCCTGTGCGACGCATCTTTATTTTATGTTTATCCTATTAAAAAATTTGTACGCTGCTGTCTGTTTGATACCAAATGATTCTGTAATCAATGTACTATTAAAATGTATAATCCATGAATTTTTGGCTCGTCTTAAAATATTGGAAATCGATACTTTTTTGACGCGGACACTGTGCGACGCATCCTTATTTTATGTATATCAAGGTAAAAAATTTGTACGCTGCCTGTTTGGTACCAAATGATTCTGTAATCAATGTTCTAATAAAATGTATAATCGATGAATTTTTGGCTCGTCTTAAAATATTGGAAATCGATAATTTTTTGACGCGGACCCTGTGCGACGCATCCTTATTTTATGTTTATCCTATTAAAAAATTTGTACGCTGCTGTCTGTTTGATACCAAATGATTCTGTAATCAATGTTCTAATAAAATGTATAATCGATGAATTTTTGGCTCGTCTTAAAATATTGGAAATCGATACTTTTTTGACGCGGACACTGTGCGACGCATCCTTATTTTATGTATATCAAGGTAAAAAATTTGTACGCTGCTGTCTGTTTGGTACCAAATGATTCTGTAATCAATGTTCTAATAAAATGTATAATCGATGAATTTTTGGCTCGTCTTAAAATATTGGAAATCGATACTTTTTTGACGCGGACCCTGTGCGACGCATCCTTATTTTATGTTTATCCTATTAAAAAATTTGTACGCTGCTGTCTGTTTGATACCAAATGATTCTGTAATCATTGTACTATTAAAATGTATAATCCATGAATTTTTGGCTCGTCTTAAAGTATTGGAAATCGATACTTTTTTGGCGCGGACCCTGTGCGACGCATAGTTATTTTATGTATATCAAGGTAAAAAATTTGTACGCTGCTGTCTGTTTGGTACCAAATGATTCTGTAATCAATGTACTATTAAAATGTATAATCGATGAATTTTTGGCTCGTCTTAAAATATTGGAAATCGATAATTATTACCGCTGACCCTATGCGACGCAACTTTATTTTATGTATATCAAATTAAAAAATTTGTACGCTGGTGTCTGTTTGGTACCAAATGATTCTGTAATCAATGTACTATTAAAATGTATAATCGATGAATTTTTGGCTCGACTTAAAATATTGGAAATCGATACTTTTTACCGCTGACCCTATGCGACGCAACATTATTTTATGTATATCAAATTAAAAAATTTGTACGCTGATGTCTGTTTGGTACCAAATGATTCTGTAATCAATGTTCTAATAAAATGTATAATCGATGAATTTTTGGCTCGTCTTAAAATATTGGAAATCGATACTTTTTTGACGCGGACCCTGTGCGACGCATCCTTATTTTATGTTTATCCTATTAAAAAATTTGTACGCTGCTGTCTGTTTAATACCAAATGATTCTGTAATCAATGTTCTAATAAAATGTATCGATGAATTTTTGGCTCGTCTTAAAATATTGGAAATCGATACTTTTTTGACGCGGACACTGTGCGACGCATCCTTATTTTATGTATATCAAGGTAAAAAATTTGTACGCTGCTGTCTGTTTGGTACCAAATGATTCTGTAATCAATGTTCTAATAAAATGTATAATCGATGAATTTTTGGCTCGTCTTAAAATATTGGAAATCGATAATTTTTTGACGCGGACCCTGTGCGACGCATCCTTATTTTATGTTTATCCTATTAAAAAATTTGTACGCTGCTGTCTGTTTGATACCAAATGATTCTGTAATCAATGTTCTAATAAAATGTATAATCGATGAATTTTTGGCTCGTCTTAAAATATTGGAAATCGATACTTTTTTGACGCGGACACTGTGCGACGCATCCTTATTTTATGTATATCAAGGTAAAAAATTTGTACGCTGCTGTCTGTTTGGTACCAAATGATTCTGTAATCAATGTTCTAATAAAATGTATAATCGATGAATTTTTGGCTCGTCTTAAAATATTGGAAATCGATACTTTTTTGACGCGGACCCTGTGCGACGCATCCTTATTTTATGTTTATCCTATTAAAAAATTTGTACGCTGCTGTCTGTTTGATACCAAATGATTCTGTAATCAATGTACTATTAAAATGTATAATCCATGAATTTTTGGCTCGTCTTAAAGTATTGGAAATCGATACTTTTTTGGCGCGGACCCTGTGCGACGCATCCTTATTTTATGTATATCAAGGTAAAAAATTTGTACGCTGCTGTCTGTTTGGTACCAAATGATTCTGTAATCAATGTACTATTAAAAAGTATAATCGATGAATTTTTGGCTCGTCTTAAAATATTGGAAATCGATACTTTTTACCGCTGACCCTATGCGACGCATCCTTATTATATGTATATCAAATTAAAAAGTTTGTACGCTGCTGTCTGTTTGGTACCAAATGATTCTGTAATCAATGTACTATTAAAATGTATAATCGATGAATTTTTGGCTCGTCTTAAAATATTGGAAATCGATAATTATTACCGCTGACCCTATGCGACGCAACTTTATTTTATGTATATCAAATTAAAAAATTTGTACGCTGGTGTCTGTTTGGTACCAAATGATTCTGTAATCAATGTACTAATAAAATGTATAATCGTTGAATTTTTGGCTCGTCTAAAAATATTGGAAATCGATACTTTTTACCGCTGACCCTATGCGACGCAACCTTATTTTATGTATATCAAATTAAAAAATTTGTACGCTGGTGTCTGTTTGGTACCAAATGATTCTGTAATTAATGTACTAATAAAATGTATAATCGATGAATTTTTGGCTCGTCTTAAAATATTGGAAATCGATACTTTTTAGACGCGGACCCTGTGCGACGTATCCTTATTTTATGTTTATCATATTAAAAAATTTGTACGCTGCTGTCTGTTTGGTACCAAATGATTCTGTAATCAATGTACTGTTAAAATGTATAATCGATGAATTTTTGGCTCGTCTTAAAATATTGGAAATCGATACTTTTTACCGCTGACCCTATGCGACGCAACCTTATTTTATGTATATCAAATTAGAAAATTTGTACGCTGGTGTCTGTTTGGTACCAAATGATTCTGTAATCAATGTACTAATAAAATGAATAATCGATGAATTTTTGGCTCGTCTTAAAATATTGGAAATCGATACTTTTTTGACGCGGACACTGTGCGACGCATCCTTATTTTATGTATATCAAGGTAAAAAATTTGTACGCTGCTGTCTGTTTGGTACCAAATGATTTTGTAATCAATGTACTATTAAAATGTATAATCGATGAATTTTTGGCTCGTCTTAAAATATTGGAAATCGATAATTATTACCGCTGACCCTATGCGACGCAACTTTATTTTATGTATATCAAATTAAAAAATTTGTACGCTGGTGTCTGTTTGGTACCAAATGATTCTGTAATCAATGTACTAATAAAATGTGTAATCGATGAATTTTTGGCTCGTCTAAAAATATTGGAAATCGATACTTTTTACCGCTGACCCTATGCGACGCAACCTTATTTTATGTATATCAAATTAAAAAATTTGTACGCTGGTGTCTGTTTGGTACCAAATGATTCTGTAATTAATGTACTAATAAAATGTATAATCGATGAATTTTTGGCTCGTCTTAAAATATTGGAAATCGATACTTTTTGACGCGGACCCTGTGCGACGTATCCTTATTTTATGTTTATCATATTAAAAAATTTGTACGCTGCTGTCTGTTTGGTACCAAATGATTCTGTAATCAATGTACTGTTAAAATGTATAATCGATGAATTTTTTGCTCGTCTTAAAATATTGGAAATCGATACTTTTTACCGCTGACCCTATGCGACGCAACCTTATTTTATGTATATCAAATTAAAAAATTTGTACGCTGGTGTCTGTTTGGTACCAAATGATTCTGTAATCAATGTACTAATAAAATGAATAATCGATGAATTTTTGGCTCGTCTTAAAATATTGGAAATCGATACTTTTTTGACGCGGACACTGTGCGACGCATCCTTATTTTATGTATATCAAGGTAAAAAATTTGTACGCTGCTGTCTGTTTGGTACCAAATGATTTTGTAATCAATGTACTAATAAAATGTATAATCGATGAATTTTTGGCTCGTCTTAAAATATTGGAAATCGATACCTTTTACCGCTGACCCTATGCGACGCAACATTATTTTATGTATATCAAATTAAAAAATTTGTACGCTGATGTCTGTTTGGTACCAAATGATTCTGTAATCAATGTTCTAATAAAATGTATAATCGATGAATTTTTGGCTCGTCTTAAAATATTGGAAATCGATACTTTTTTGACGCGGACCCTGTGCGACGCATCCTTATTTTATGTTTATCCTATTAAAAAATTTGTACGCTGCTGTCTGTTTGATACCAAATGATTCTGTAATCAATATACTATTAAAATGTATAATCCATGAATTTTTGGCTCGTCTTAAAGTATTGGAAATCGATACTTTTTTGGCGCGGACCCTGTGCGACGCATCCTTATTTTATGTATATCAAGGTAAAAAATTTGTACGCTGCTGTCTGTTTGGTACCAAATGATTCTGTAATCAATGTACTATTAAAAAGTATAATCGATGAATTTTTGGCTCGTCTTAAAATATTGGAAATCGATACTTTTTACCGCTGACCCTATGCGACGCATCCTTATTTTATGTATATCAAATTAAAAAGTTTGTACGCTGCTGTCTGTTTGGTACCAAATGATTCTGTAATCAATGTACTATTAAAATGTATAATCGATGAATTTTTGGCTCGACTTAAAATATTGGAAATCGATACTTTTTACCGCTGACCCTATGCGACGCAACATTATTTTATGTATATCAAATTAAAAAATTTGTACGCTGATGTCTGTTTGGTACCAAATGATTCTGTAATCAATGTTCTAATAAAATGTATAATCGATGAATTTTTGGCTCGTCTTAAAATATTGGAAATCGATACTTTTTTGACGCGGACCCTGTGCGACGCATCCTTATTTTATGTTTATCCTATTAAAAAATTTGTACGCTGCTGTCTGTTTAATACCAAATGATTCTGTAATCAATGTTCTAATAAAATGTATAATCGATGAATTTTTGG
The DNA here is from genome assembly GCF_030444845.1 of Prenolepis imparis. Lineage (NCBI taxonomy): Eukaryota > Metazoa > Arthropoda > Insecta > Hymenoptera > Formicidae > Prenolepis > Prenolepis imparis. Next base: position 12,774,337 of record NW_028141165.1, on the reverse strand, counting down.
CTCGTCTTAAAATATTGGAAATCGATACTTTTTTGACGCGGACACTGTGCGACGCATCCTTATTTTATGTATATCAAGGTAAAAAATTTGTACGCTGCTGTCTGTTTGGTACCAAATGATTCTGTAATCAATGTTCTAATAAAATGTATAATCGATGAATTTTTGGCTCGTCTTAAAATATTGGAAATCGATAATTTTTTGACGCGGACCCTGTGCGACGCATCCTTATTTTATGTTTATCCTATTAAAAAATTTGTACGCTGCTGTCTGTTTGATACCAAATGATTCTGTAATCAATGTTCTAATAAAATGTATAATCGATGAATTTTTGGCTCGTCTTAAAATATTGGAAATCGATACTTTTTTGACGCGGACACTGTGCGACGCATCCTTATTTTATGTATATCAAGGTAAAAAATTTGTACGCTGCTGTCTGTTTGGTACCAAATGATTCTGTAATCAATGTTCTAATAAAATGTATAATCGATGAATTTTTGGCTCGTCTTAAAATATTGGAAATCGATACTTTTTTGACGCGGACCCTGTGCGACGCATCCTTATTTTATGTTTATCCTATTAAAAAATTTGTACGCTGCTGTCTGTTTGATACCAAATGATTCTGTAATCAATGTACTATTAAAATGTATAATCCATGAATTTTTGGCTCGTCTTAAAGTATTGGAAATCGATACTTTTTTGGCGCGGACCCTGTGCGACGCATCCTTATTTTATGTATATCAAGGTAAAAAATTTGTACGCTGCTGTCTGTTTGGTACCAAATGATTCTGTAATCAATGTACTATTAAAAAGTATAATCGATGAATTTTTGGCTCGTCTAAAATATTGGAAATCGATACTTTTTACCGCTGACCCTATGCGACGCATCCTTATTTTATGTATATCAAATTAAAAAGTTTGTACGCTGCTGTCTGTTTGGTACCAAATGATTCTGTAATCAATGTACTATTAAAATGTATAATCGATGAATTTTTGGCTCGACTTAAAATATTGGAAATCGATACTTTTTACCGCTGACCCTATGCGACGCAACATTATTTTATGTATATCAAATTAAAAAATTTGTACGCTGATGTCTGTTTGGTACCAAATGATTCTGTAATCAATGTACTAATAAAATGTATAATCGATGAATTTTTGGCTCGTCTTAAAATATTGGAAATCGATACTTTTTTGACGCGGACCCTGTGCGACGCATCTTTATTTTATGTTTATCCTATTAAAAAATTTGTACGCTGCTGTCTGTTTGATACCAAATGATTCTGTAATCAATGTACTATTAAAATGTATAATCCATGAATTTTTGGCTCGTCTTAAAATATTGGAAATCGATACTTTTTTGACGCGGACACTGTGCGACGCATCCTTATTTTATGTATATCAAGGTAAAAAATTTGTACGCTGCCTGTTTGGTACCAAATGATTCTGTAATCAATGTTCTAATAAAATGTATAATCGATGAATTTTTGGCTCGTCTTAAAATATTGGAAATCGATAATTTTTTGACGCGGACCCTGTGCGACGCATCCTTATTTTATGTTTATCCTATTAAAAAATTTGTACGCTGCTGTCTGTTTGATACCAAATGATTCTGTAATCAATGTTCTAATAAAATGTATAATCGATGAATTTTTGGCTCGTCTTAAAATATTGGAAATCGATACTTTTTTGACGCGGACACTGTGCGACGCATCCTTATTTTATGTATATCAAGGTAAAAAATTTGTACGCTGCTGTCTGTTTGGTACCAAATGATTCTGTAATCAATGTTCTAATAAAATGTATAATCGATGAATTTTTGGCTCGTCTTAAAATATTGGAAATCGATACTTTTTTGACGCGGACCCTGTGCGACGCATCCTTATTTTATGTTTATCCTATTAAAAAATTTGTACGCTGCTGTCTGTTTGATACCAAATGATTCTGTAATCATTGTACTATTAAAATGTATAATCCATGAATTTTTGGCTCGTCTTAAAGTATTGGAAATCGATACTTTTTTGGCGCGGACCCTGTGCGACGCATAGTTATTTTATGTATATCAAGGTAAAAAATTTGTACGCTGCTGTCTGTTTGGTACCAAATGATTCTGTAATCAATGTACTATTAAAATGTATAATCGATGAATTTTTGGCTCGTCTTAAAATATTGGAAATCGATAATTATTACCGCTGACCCTATGCGACGCAACTTTATTTTATGTATATCAAATTAAAAAATTTGTACGCTGGTGTCTGTTTGGTACCAAATGATTCTGTAATCAATGTACTATTAAAATGTATAATCGATGAATTTTTGGCTCGACTTAAAATATTGGAAATCGATACTTTTTACCGCTGACCCTATGCGACGCAACATTATTTTATGTATATCAAATTAAAAAATTTGTACGCTGATGTCTGTTTGGTACCAAATGATTCTGTAATCAATGTTCTAATAAAATGTATAATCGATGAATTTTTGGCTCGTCTTAAAATATTGGAAATCGATACTTTTTTGACGCGGACCCTGTGCGACGCATCCTTATTTTATGTTTATCCTATTAAAAAATTTGTACGCTGCTGTCTGTTTAATACCAAATGATTCTGTAATCAATGTTCTAATAAAATGTATCGATGAATTTTTGGCTCGTCTTAAAATATTGGAAATCGATACTTTTTTGACGCGGACACTGTGCGACGCATCCTTATTTTATGTATATCAAGGTAAAAAATTTGTACGCTGCTGTCTGTTTGGTACCAAATGATTCTGTAATCAATGTTCTAATAAAATGTATAATCGATGAATTTTTGGCTCGTCTTAAAATATTGGAAATCGATAATTTTTTGACGCGGACCCTGTGCGACGCATCCTTATTTTATGTTTATCCTATTAAAAAATTTGTACGCTGCTGTCTGTTTGATACCAAATGATTCTGTAATCAATGTTCTAATAAAATGTATAATCGATGAATTTTTGGCTCGTCTTAAAATATTGGAAATCGATACTTTTTTGACGCGGACACTGTGCGACGCATCCTTATTTTATGTATATCAAGGTAAAAAATTTGTACGCTGCTGTCTGTTTGGTACCAAATGATTCTGTAATCAATGTTCTAATAAAATGTATAATCGATGAATTTTTGGCTCGTCTTAAAATATTGGAAATCGATACTTTTTTGACGCGGACCCTGTGCGACGCATCCTTATTTTATGTTTATCCTATTAAAAAATTTGTACGCTGCTGTCTGTTTGATACCAAATGATTCTGTAATCAATGTACTATTAAAATGTATAATCCATGAATTTTTGGCTCGTCTTAAAGTATTGGAAATCGATACTTTTTTGGCGCGGACCCTGTGCGACGCATCCTTATTTTATGTATATCAAGGTAAAAAATTTGTACGCTGCTGTCTGTTTGGTACCAAATGATTCTGTAATCAATGTACTATTAAAAAGTATAATCGATGAATTTTTGGCTCGTCTTAAAATATTGGAAATCGATACTTTTTACCGCTGACCCTATGCGACGCATCCTTATTATATGTATATCAAATTAAAAAGTTTGTACGCTGCTGTCTGTTTGGTACCAAATGATTCTGTAATCAATGTACTATTAAAATGTATAATCGATGAATTTTTGGCTCGTCTTAAAATATTGGAAATCGATAATTATTACCGCTGACCCTATGCGACGCAACTTTATTTTATGTATATCAAATTAAAAAATTTGTACGCTGGTGTCTGTTTGGTACCAAATGATTCTGTAATCAATGTACTAATAAAATGTATAATCGTTGAATTTTTGGCTCGTCTAAAAATATTGGAAATCGATACTTTTTACCGCTGACCCTATGCGACGCAACCTTATTTTATGTATATCAAATTAAAAAATTTGTACGCTGGTGTCTGTTTGGTACCAAATGATTCTGTAATTAATGTACTAATAAAATGTATAATCGATGAATTTTTGGCTCGTCTTAAAATATTGGAAATCGATACTTTTTAGACGCGGACCCTGTGCGACGTATCCTTATTTTATGTTTATCATATTAAAAAATTTGTACGCTGCTGTCTGTTTGGTACCAAATGATTCTGTAATCAATGTACTGTTAAAATGTATAATCGATGAATTTTTGGCTCGTCTTAAAATATTGGAAATCGATACTTTTTACCGCTGACCCTATGCGACGCAACCTTATTTTATGTATATCAAATTAGAAAATTTGTACGCTGGTGTCTGTTTGGTACCAAATGATTCTGTAATCAATGTACTAATAAAATGAATAATCGATGAATTTTTGGCTCGTCTTAAAATATTGGAAATCGATACTTTTTTGACGCGGACACTGTGCGACGCATCCTTATTTTATGTATATCAAGGTAAAAAATTTGTACGCTGCTGTCTGTTTGGTACCAAATGATTTTGTAATCAATGTTCTATTAAAATGTATAATCGATGAATTTTTGGCTCGTCTTAAAATATTGGAAATCGATAATTATTACCGCTGACCCTATGCGACGCAACTTTATTTTATGTATATCAAATTAAAAAATTTGTACGCTGGTGTCTGTTTGGTACCAAATGATTCTGTAATCAATGTACTAATAAAATGTATAATCGATGAATTTTTGGCTCGTCTAAAAATATTGGAAATCGATACTTTTTACCGCTGACCCTATGCGACGCAACCTTATTTTATGTATATCAAATTAAAAAATTTGTACGCTGGTGTCTGTTTGGTACCAAATGATTCTGTAATTAATGTACTAATAAAATGTATAATCGATGAATTTTTGGCTCGTCTTAAAATATTGGAAATCGATACTTTTTGACGCGGACCCTGTGCGACGTATCCTTATTTTATGTTTATCATATTAAAAAATTTGTACGCTGCTGTCTGTTTGGTACCAAATGATTCTGTAATCAATGTACTGTTAAAATGTATAATCGATGAATTTTTTGCTCGTCTTAAAATATTGGAAATCGATACTTTTTACCGCTGACCCTATGCGACGCAACCTTATTTTATGTATATCAAATTAAAAAATTTGTACGCTGGTGTCTGTTTGGTACCAAATGATTCTGTAATCAATGTACTAATAAAATGAATAATCGATGAATTTTTGGCTCGTCTTAAAATATTGGAAATCGATACTTTTTTGACGCGGACACTGTGCGACGCATCCTTATTTTATGTATATCAAGGTAAAAAATTTGTACGCTGCTGTCTGTTTGGTACCAAATGATTTTGTAATCAATGTACTAATAAAATGTATAATCGATGAATTTTTGGCTCGTCTTAAAATATTGGAAATCGATACCTTTTACCGCTGACCCTATGCGACGCAACATTATTTTATGTATATCAAATTAAAAAATTTGTACGCTGATGTCTGTTTGGTACCAAATGATTCTGTAATCAATGTTCTAATAAAATGTATAATCGATGAATTTTTGGCTCGTCTTAAAATATTGGAAATCGATACTTTTTTGACGCGGACCCTGTGCGACGCATCCTTATTTTATGTTTATCCTATTAAAAAATTTGTACGCTGCTGTCTGTTTGATACCAAATGATTCTGTAATCAATGTACTATTAAAATGTATAATCCATGAATTTTTGGCTCGTCTTAAAGTATTGGAAATCGATACTTTTTTGGCGCGGACCCTGTGCGACGCATACTTATTTTATGTATATCAAGGTAAAAAATTTGTACGCTGCTGTCTGTTTGGTACCAAATGATTCTGTAATCAATGTACTATTAAAATGTATAATCGATGAATTTTTGGCTCGTCTTAAAATATTGGAAATCGATAATTATTACCGCTGACCCTATGCGACGCAACTTTATTTTATGTATATCAAATTAAAAAATTTGTACGCTGGTGTCTGTTTGGTACCAAATGATTCTGTAATCAATGTACTAATAAAATGTATAATCGTTGAATTTTTGGCTCGTCTAAAAATATTGGAAATCGATACTTTTTACCGCTGACCCTATGCGACGCAACCTTATTTTATGTATATCAAATTAAAAAATTTGTACGCTGGTGTCTGTTTGGTACCAAATGATTCTGTAATTAATGTACTAATAAAATGTATAATCGATGAATTTTTGGCTCGTCTTAAAATATTGGAAATCGATACTTTTTAGACGCGGACCCTGTGCGACGTATCCTTATTTTATGTTTATCATATTAAAAAATTTGTACGCTGCTGTCTGTTTGGTACCAAATGATTCTGTAATCAATGTACTGTTAAAATGTATAATCGATGAATTTTTGGCTCGTCTTAAAATATTGGAAATCGATACTTTTTACCGCTGACCCTATGCGACGCAACCTTATTTTATGTATATCAAATTAGAAAATTTGTACGCTGGTGTCTGTTTGGTACCAAATGATTCTGTAATCAATGTACTAATAAAATGAATAATCGATGAATTTTTGGCTCGTCTTAAAATATTGGAAATCGATACTTTTTTGACGCGGACACTGTGCGACGCATCCTTATTTTATGTATATCAAGGTAAAAAATTTGTACGCTGCTGTCTGTTTGGTACTAAATGATTTTGTAATCAATGTACTAATAAAATGTATAATCGATGAATTTTTGGCTCGTCTTAAAATATTGGAAATCGATACTTTTTTGACGCGGACACTGTGCGACGCATCCTTATTTTATGTATATCAAGGTAAAAAATTTGTACGCTGCTGTCTGTTTGGTACCAAATGATTCTGTAATCAATGTACTAATAAAATGTATAATCGATGAATTTTTGGCTCGTCTTAAAATATTGGAAATCGATACTTTTTTGACGCGGACCCTGTGCGACGCATCCTTATTTTATGTATATCAAGGTAAAAAATTTGTACGCTGCTGTCTGTTTGGTACCAAATGATTCTATAATCAATGTACTATTAAAATGTATAATTGATGAATTTTTGGCGCGTCTTAAAATATTGAAAATTAAAACTTTTAAGCCGCGAATCTCATACGGCGCACAATTATATTACGTATATTGTATCAAAAAGTTTGTAGGCTGGTATTCTGATGGTACCATCATAATGTGTAGACAATGTGCTGTTAAAATATATGAAAGAATAATTTTTGCACGTCTTAAAATATTGAAAATTAAAACTTTTTATCCGCGAATCTCATACGGCGCACAATTATATTACGTATATTGTATCAAAAAGTTTGTAGGCTGGTATTCTGATGGTACCATCATAATGTGTAGACAATGTACTGTTAAAATATATGAAAGAATAATTTTTGGCGCGTTTTAAAATATTGAAAATTAAAACTTTTAAGCCGCGATTCCCATACGGCGCACAATTACATTACGTATTTTATATCAAGAAGTTTGTAAGCTGGTATGCTGATGGTACCATCATAATGTGTAGACAATGTACTGTTAAAATATATGAAAGAATAATTTTGGCGCGTTTTAAAATATTGAAAATTAAAATTATTTAACCGCGGAACCCATACGGCGCGGATTCATTTTACGTATATTAGGTCAAAAGTTTGTACGCTGGTATGCTTATGGTACCAAAATAATCTCCAAACAATACACTATTGAAATATATATACAATTAATTTTTGCCTTGTTTTAAAATATTGAAAATTAAAATTTTTAAGCCGCTGACCCCATACGGCGCGGAATTATTTTACGTATATTAGACCAAAAAAGTAGTACGCTGGTATGCTTATGGTACCATCGTAATGTGCAATTTGTTCAAATTAAAATTAAATACAATAATAATATTAGTTTTAAATAATATGTTGTAATACTTTAAATTCGATTAATATTTTTGACAGTTATCAACTGATTTCTGAAAAAAAATATTAATCGCGGATAAAGTATTATAACTTATTATTTACAATATATTACTATTTTAATATTTTTAACATATTTTATTTTAAAATTTAAGCAAAGTAACGCTTTATTATTATTTCTTTACAGAAATCAGCTGATTAAAGCGTTAATTTGCTAATTAATTTTTAAAATATTATGTAAATAATATATTATAATATATATATTTTAAACTCTCTAGATTATAATATTTTTGACAGTTATCAGCTGATTTCTGTCAAAAAATATTATTCAAGGATAAGGTACTATAACATATTGTTTACAATATATTATTATTTTAATTTATATAACATATTATTATTTTAAATTTAATTAGTAAATTTTCGCTTGATTAATATTTTTTGACAGAAATCAGCTGATTAAAGCGTTAATTTGCTATTTATTTTTTAAAATAATATATTATAAACATTTAAATAATATAATATGTTTTAAATATTATGTTATAGTACTTTAAACTCGATTAATATTTTTGATAGTTATCAGCTGATATCTGTCAAAAAATATTAATCGAAAATAAGGTATTATTATTTACAACATATTAGTTACAACATATAACTATTTTAATTTTTATAACATATTTTTATTTTAAAATTTAATTAGTAAATTAACGCTTTAATAAACTGATTTCTGTAAAAAAATATGAATCAAATTTAAATGAATTTTATATTATTTTTTTTTATATATCACTTTTTTAATACAAAACCGAAGCGCGCGCTTAGGTTGTTCTAGTTCTAGTTAATAAACAAATAATGATATTCACCCTAAGATTGCTTCGCCGGCGCTCGATGCCTTTTCGAGACCTCTTCCTCCTTTTGGATTGTCAGGGTCGTCAGCTTTGAGTTCAACTGTAACATAAAATCCAAATTAATAAAAATAATTAATATTTAAAAAAATTGTTAATGTACATATTGAGGTTTATGTTCAATGCATATAGTAATGAGAGAATATACAATGGAATAATAATTAGTATTAAAAATATTATTTATAATAGCTTTTGCTTTTCCTTAGGCTATATATTTCGTGTTCGCATAAAAAGTCATCATGAAAGGCAGTGGCCGAGAGCGATATAGAGCAGCGACGACGGAGAATCCGCAATTATTCAATCGTGACTCGTGGAGTCGTGCTTAACATATTGCTCTTTCACCGTCGCGTAGACGTTTCAGAGAGCGTACAGAACAAGCGACGCGCGGGTCGTAATCTCTACTTAATCTCGAAATCTCGGTTTCGCGCGAGATCAGAGAAATCAAAACGACGCGGATTTCTAATCTTGCAAAAGCTTCGTGGTTTCAATCAATTCCATCGATCGTAATTTATTATCGTCGTATCTCTTCAAAAGATTTGGCAAGCACGTCTGTTACACGTGATATTTTATGAAGTATTTATTTAAGAAGAATTTATAAAATTTGAATGTGTGTTATGTGTGTGTCCGTGAATTTCTGCAAATATTTCTAAATAAATTATAAGACAAATTAATTTGTTATAATTGTTATAAATGTCATTTCTCTGATGTATTCTTCAATTATATGAGCACAGATTAATTTTACGCAAATTTTTATAATAAAAATAAATTTTTTAAAGTACTGAATCTGTTCTAAATGCGGATTTAGCACTTAATTCTGTGATGTGCAAGAACTCATACGCGACGAAAGATAATTGCGGACCTATTAATTTTCTGTGTCAATTTACAAATTCTTTTATAAGTACCTTTAATATTGAATTATTGAAAAATATTTAGTAATTGAAAAATATTGGAATGTGCACCGTGGCATTAAAATATAAAATTGAGCGGATGTGAATATCTCTGATTAGGATATTTTTATTTGTTAAAATTAATTTTTGAGGAACAATGGATATGACAGAAAATCGCCCGTCATTCGACTTGATCGATTCAGTTGTGTTCATCGGTATGCTAAGCGTTTCTGCCCTCGTAGGCATCTACCAGTATTATGCGTCCAGAAAAAAGACAGATGCTGTGGGAGAGTACCTTGTAGGTGGCCAAAAGATGGCTGTATTTCCGATAAGCATGTCATTGATAGCAAGGTAAAAAATTTATTCTTAATTTATTCGAACTTTATCAAGTATTTCGTATAAGTTTAATTCTTAAAAGTTGTAGTAGTTGCAAAAAATTAGAAATATATGTTTTACAAGATCTAACAATATGTATTTTTTTATGTGCTTGGTAAAAAAACATTATATAAAATAGTTTTACTTATTCGTAGCTTTAATAAAAGCTACAATAAAAAAAATATAGAACATTGATAAAAGAACTGTTCTATGAATTGTGAACCGGAAATGTATAGGACACATTAGGTGACATTTGTCACAATTGGCTGTCAAGGCTCTCTAGTTAAAGTTGTAATTATTAAAGTCACAGGTCCATGTGGCGAGATATTCAAATAAGAAAATTCGTTTTAAGCGCCCCATCTTAGTCATAACCATTAATATCTTATTGACGGCAACTGCTTATGAATCTTTATTTCGGATTTAAATATATTGTGTTACAAAATGATAAAACTGCAAAATTGAATTTTTAAAGAATTATTTTAAGATGTATATAATTTTCATTTTATGATTTTGATAAGGCACATCGTACAATTTATTTGGAATAAAATGTCACTGTAAATTAGTGTACATATCATGTATAATATTACAATTAAATTTTTAGAAAAAAACTTAAAACATTAAGAAATATAAAATTTTAATTTTGTCATTAAGTATCTGACTTATCATTTTGCAAATCACAATGGTCTATCAATGATATATGTAAGAGTTAAAATAGTCAAAGTTTTCATAACTCATTCATTTATCACAGATTAGTTGGCAAATTAATACGGCTTAAATTTGCGCGTTATACAGATATGTTACACCATTATACAAGTTAATTTAAAGAGGATCTTAAAATTGCAGTTATGTGTCGGGCATAGCGATGTTAGGATTGGCGGCCGAAATGTACGTTTACGGTACGCAATTATGGGCAATCGTGATTGCGGACACTTTTGTATCTTTTACGATGGCAATCGTATATCTGCCGGTTTTTTATGGACTCCGAATTACATCGTCTTACGAGGTAATATCACATTATTGAATCTATAGAACAATAATCCTTAGACTTCGTGCCTAATTTTCTACATTTTCGCAGTACCTAGAATTAAGGTTCAATCGAGTGGTCAGACTCATGGGATCTGTTATTTTCATTATCAAGATGGTGAGCTAAATTTGTTAATTAAATAAGAGAAAGAAATTCAAATAAAGAGAGAGAAATTTTAATTTCGAAAAATATAATTTTTGTTGCAAAAATATGATTTTAGCAAGTTTGCGTTTTTAAAATTTATTTTTTCAAATACATAAAAAAATCCTTGCTAAATTCGCTTATTTAAACTGCCAAAATTTCTTTTAGACAATATGTCTCTTTAATATATAACACAAGTCTCTATCATACTAAGAATTCATCAAAGTGTTAAGCTTGGTACGCGTCAATCCCGTGTGCAATTTAACACGTCCATTAATTATGCGCTTGCAGCTGCTTTACATACCGCTGGTGATATACGTGCCGGCGCTAGCCTTCAATCAAGCAACCGGAATGGACCTTTACACGATCGCGTTACTGGTCTGTGCCGTATGCATTTTCTACACGACACTAGTAAGGACATCGTTCATAAATTCAAGTAGCAATATCGTTTTTGTTTGAAGAGATACATTGAATTTTTAAACTTGTTACGATACACAGAGATAAATTTCTCTTAGAATTTACTCTGAAAATCATGGTAATCGTAAGATAATATGGTATGGAAAGAATTTTATGAGAATTTCTCTGATTAATATTTATCATAATAAAAAAATAATATCTATTACAATAAAATATAATATATGTTTGATTAATTTTACTATGCAATTTAATAAAATTAATTAAACATGTTTTATATTTTATTGTGATAGATATTATTATTTTTATTGTAATAAATATTAATCAGAGAAATTCTCATGAAATTCTTTCCATACCGTATTGTCCCACGATTACCATAATTTTCAGGGTAAATTCTAAGAGAAAATTCTCGCAGTGTACTAAGTATATACCCGATTCGGAGTTTTATTTACCTACTATACATATAAGGGAGATATGAGACATAAAAGTTAACTATCTTTAATAAAAAATACTTATAAATGTTGAATAAAGAAAAAAAAACAATCTAAAGAAATGATATCGCATTATCGCATATTCAAAGTAATGTCGATAAAATGTAACATAATTAATTATAATAAAATATCTGATCTTTTTATTCCAGGGTGGTTTGAAGGCAGTCGTTTGGACGGATACTATTCAGACGGCGATGATGTTCGTTGCTATCATTGCTGTTGCCATACTTGGTACAGCGAGAGTCGGCGGCGTGGCGGAGGTGTGGAAAAGAAATGATGATACTGGGAGAATCGAATTCTTCAAGTACGAACCAATTCTTCTATCGTCTTGTATTTTTCCATTTTTTTACCGTATTATATATTTTTCCATTTTTTTATCTTTTAACTGTATCATTAATTTTTTAAAAATTACTTATTTGCAACGAGTATTCAGTTATATAATGTTATCTTTCCGTTAAATCATCGATTGACTATCAAGTAACAAATGTTATGGTAAATTGTCTTATTGTTTCAATCAGTATGGATCCGGATCCTACAATAAGACACACTTTCTGGGCCGTGGTGGTCGGCAATTATTTAAACTGGTTGGCCACATGCTCGGTGAACCAGGCGATGGTGCAGAGATGTCTAGCAATGCCGAATTTAAAGAAATCCAATGTGTAAGTCTCACACATGCTTCATGACGCACAGCGGTGCACGTCTCGCTTATTTAATTCCCCTTTATATCTAGGGCGATTATGATAATGGCTGTAGGCATAATCAGCATTGTCTCGTTATGTTGCTACACGGGAATCGTCATCTATGCGGCCTTCTACGATTGTGATCCTGTTACGACAAAGGTAAAAAGAAAATAGATTTTGACTCATAATAATTTAAAAAATAAAATCAAATATTTTGAGTAAAAAACTCTCGTAAAATCGTAATTAATTTTAAAGAAAATTAATACAATATGTGTAGAGAGCTTATTTATAGTTTAAACTTGCTATGCGTACGAGCTTTACTCTACCATCGTTCTAATAATAGTTGCTTTCCATTTACATCAAAACTCAGATAAATCTCACTTCTGTCTTTCTTCAACATCCATGTTAAAGAAAGACAAAAGTGAGATTTATCTGAGCTTTGATGTAAATGGAAAGCACCTAGTGATATCAAAGAAACGCTCAAAAACAAAATCTTTAATCTATATTATTATTTTTAACGTAACGACATTCAAATTTATAACGATCATGTAGATGAACGCGTGTTCTGATTTATTCGTTTATAATTGGCGATACTGTTTGGTGAGTTGCCTTGTAGTTGTTAAAACTTTTCTAGTCTAATCATTTTTACTAATTTCTGCTTTTTATTAGACGGAATGCATTCTCTTAGAATCATCATTTGAAGAATAAGTAGGGTACAGCCTTTGTCGTACTCATTTCACATCGATTGGAATCGTTGGGAGGTTATTTATCAAACAATCACTTACGACTGCATCAATTAATGACTGACTACATTATTATACATTGCCATTTTTTATTTTATGGATAAACTGTGAATGATTGGGTAGATTTATATATATCTTTCTTATTTCGTTTATAATTACGCGCGCCGTGCGAAGCGAGAAGTTATATTATTCTTTCATAAAATATTAAAAATTGCAACGCATGCATAAAAATATATGAATCATGTAATGCATAAACATTCAATATTTAAATTTTTAATAGAAAATGCGAACAAAATATGTTTTACAAGAAATGTTCGATCAAAATATCTGCGCTTCCATTAGACTCGCATCTATCCACATATCCACCATGCTACATGCGTGCGTGAGCCTGATGCTCACCACTGACCGCAAGACTTTGCGGTGTCGCCATCTGACGGCGAAACCCAACTTCACAGCCGAGCCTAGCGGAGCACCGCCTGACTGGACCCAATATCTCTCTCTTTCTATCCTTTCCATTAGACATGTGCGGCTCATACGTCCGCTACGCTGCACGTCTCGCACGAGACTAATCCCCACCACAGACCACAAAATTCCGCAGCGGTGTCGCCAACTAACGGCGAAACCTTCACAGACAAGGAACGAAGCCAAGAGCCGAGTCACAGTCCACAGTATGTGGCTGTACTCGGCGGAGGTTTCTTCGCGCGATTAGACCCAAAATCTTTCTTTTCAAATGTCAGAGAACCTGCTGCTATTAAATTTAAAAAAAATATATCTATATATATATTTTATGCCTATTTTCTGCACTTCTATTCTTATTTGCTATAATATTCCTTAACCTAAGATTCGATATTATTAGGCCGTCATTGACTCCATAAATAAAACAATCACATATAATAAAACAATATATATATCTCCTTATTTTGTATTTAATAAAATATAATGTGATAATTGTTGTAATATGTGGTAAATATGTAAAAAAATGTTTTAGCAAATACGAAAACCCGATCAGCTGTTACCATACTTCGTAATGGAATTGTCACACACAATACCAGGCTTGCCAGGATTATTTGTTTCCGGTGTATTCAGTGCGGCATTGAGGTACTGTGAAATATTATAAAATATTGCATTTAAAAAAATTTTTAAATCAATTCGAGACATTTGCAGTATTTATTTGTATCAAAATGAAAACAAATCTCAAATTAGCAAGAATGATAGCATACACTGTAAAAAAAAAATGTAATGTATTGCATAAAAATATGTAAAATTACATAATAATAAGTATAAAAAAATGTATACATTTTCATTATTTGTCGTGTATTTTTACACTTATTATTCATGTAATTTTACAAATTTTTATGTAATACATTAAATTTTTTTTACAGTGTAGACTCTAAAGAGATGAAATACTTGTTATATTATATAATATTTAATAATGTTATTAATGTTTTATATATCAGATTATTTCTTCTTTTTGTGATTCTGTAATATGCTCCTTCGTTGACCTGTAGCACAATGTCGACCGGATTGAATTCCATGGCAGGCGTGATCTACGTAGACATGATTAAGCCGTGTCTCCGTAAACCGATCTCCAACGTTGGCGCAAGCCGCATAATGAAAGCCACAGTTGTGATAATAGGAGTCATTTGCGTGGGCCTCGTCTTCATGGTAGAGAAACTGAGCGGTCTAATCCAGGTAAGAGGATACGCGTATGCGAATATTCTACTCGAAAAATATTGGGTCACTGGAGAACTAACTTAATGGAGAAATAAATTAATTTCCAATTAAATCGCAGTGAGCATATTAATTTTCTTTTCAGGCTGGCAAGAGCTTGTCTGGAATAACTGCCGGACCTTTACTCGGAATGTTTACATTGGGCATGTTCTTTCCGATGGCTAATTCTATGGTAAGGATATACATAAAAATTTGTTAAGAAATTAGTAGACTGCATCGCAAACACTTTTATGTTTATTTCATTGATAGAACATAATTTTAATTTTATATCGCTTATATATAGACAATACCTGAATTATTCTTTAATAATTTGTTTGAAAGATTTAATTTATATGAAAGTTTTAGACTTTTTATTATAGTATCAATCAGGATACTTTTTGTTAATTTTGCTGACAGATTTGCGATACAAGTGCCCTATCAAGTTAAAATTAATTAAACTTATACTAAACATTAACATTAAACTGGTTCCAAGAAATTTTGTATTCGTCGAACGATCTTTCTGTTTCTATTTTTTTTACCTGAATAGGGAGCATTCATCGGTGGACTGATTAGTCTGAACTTGGTTGCTTGGATCTCATTTGGTACACAAGCAGCGATCTCCAGTGGATTGATCTACTTCCCGGTGAAACCAGTATCAGTGGAGGGATGTTCCGAATTGCTGAAGAGTACCGCCGGAAATCTGACGACGATCGTCGAAACCGCTGTCAGGTACATTTATCGAAATATTCTCTTTTCATATATCTTGCGTAATTAAACCTTTAAACTTTATCTTTTCAGAGAACAACCCTTCTTTTTATACAGAATGTCATATCTCTGGTACACGTGGGTAGGTTTTTTAACTACGATTTTAGTAGGTCTGCTAGTCTCATGGTTAACTGGACCATCTAAATACAGTCACACGAATAAAAGATTATTTACACCCATTATACACGGCCTTCTACGCTCGAAGAATCCTCAGAAAGCGGTATGTATATTTTGTGGTCCTCAATTATTACTTATTTATTCTAAATTTATTCTAATTATGCTAAAATTTACTATTCTTTTTTATAGAGTGAAGCTGAACTCGCAAGAATGACGAATAATGTAAGCAATATTACATAACGCAAACTTTTTCAAAATATTAATGATTGTTTTTTTTTTAACTTTAGTTTAACTGAATAAAATGTATTCAAGTGTGTTTATACAAATTTATATTTATGTATTCAAATTGATATTTATATGAATATCACAGCTTAATTTTTCATCAAAATTAAATTAAATAAAACTATGACTCGTGCAATTATTTGTCAATATAAATAATGCAGGTGTATTATGTAATTATTTAATGATTTAATTTTCTCATAGTGTACCCTATTATCAATCATGATATAAAATTGACTAATTTTCTCGAATATATATATCTCATTAAACGCACGCACGCAAATTAATCTTATACAGGGTAGTCCGCGTAAAGCTTAACAATTTAATATCCGGAAAATTACGCAATTGATTTTAATCGTTTTCGCCACAAATGTCAAATGACCCGATTTACAAGCTTCTAAAATCTAAAATTTGGATCAAAACGATTAAAATTATAATCGTATAATCCTCTGGATATTAAATCTTACCTGTATAAAACATTATACACAAACTTAGGTAGTAAAATAAATTTGCCAACATGATTTCATATGTGTTACATATTATCTATTTAATTTAAGTAGGCCCATACTAATATACAAAATGAATGAACGTTAGATGTTAATTTTTGCATGACTACTTGTATACACATTTCTTGAAGAATGATTTTTTTGTGCAATCAAATATTTTTCAAGCAATAGATAATGCTTGAATTTATGTTATAAAATGCATTTGTAAAATTTATCAGAATATCTGGCAGTTAAACGTAAATACAATAATCATACTTGGTTCTACATATAATTCTTATATATTAAGGTACGCATATCATGTATGAATATATATCTCTCATTAAATTTTTTATACCATATGTCTTATTCGTACAAAACACTTTTGATTTGTATAAACTTGTTGTCAACACTATTAGCCGACAGTCTTAACTTCCAAGAAAACAAATCGACATTTATCAGATTTAAATTATATTGAAATTGTAACTGCTAGATCTATCTTGCCATAAGCATCTGTACAATTATTTACAATTATCATGTATATGAAATCCAAATCGACGATATACTTATTACTAGTTCTCACAGCACGATTTATGAAATAATATGTAGATGGCATAGCCATTAATTGTCATGAAAAAATATAGAACAATTCATAGAAAGATGCGTTCGACGTTCGTTTTTATAAATTTATATGCAATATGCAATTTACCTTACAATTATCATAAGTTTGAAGAGTTCAGGAAGTGAGTGGCGACATGCCAATTGTCCGCGGATCTTGTCCCGGCTGAATCGGCGGACCTGGTTGTGGGCCAGTTTCTAAGTTTTTAAGAAGTAGATTCAACCAATGCTTCGTTGATGCATCTTCTTGCAAGCATGTCACAAATGTATTATCTCTCAATTGATCTGGCAAGCACTGTCTCAAGGCTAACAATGCTCTGCACACAAAAAGTCATATTCAAATTATTTTTAAAAAATTCTGTCACATTGTTTTACACGCATTTTGTTTTTGTACTCACCTTGGGTTATCAGATAATCTCAGATAACACCTCACAACATGTTTAAGTAATCTTGCAGAAGGATCTTTTGCTAGGGATAAAACCATTTTTCCTAAGATCATAGCAACGTGACTAAATCTATCATATGTTTGACAGATATATGACAAGCCGCTGTCATCCAACAGTATTTTCTGTAATATAAATGTTGCTACGGTCTTACTTAATTCGGAACCACTTTCCATAATTCGCAAACACAGTGGGATAATTTCCGTAGTGAGCAGAAAAGTAATCACTTCCTGCTCATCTGTTTTGACAAGTGCACCAATCACTCCGAGACTGGTCAATCTCAAATACTCGAATGGCCTTGTTTTACTTACAGTATGCAGAAATGGATACAGAAATAACGGAACATGAGCCTGAAATCAAATATACAAACACATATACAGTTTGCATATAATTTCAATATCAATAATATAATTTCAAATCATATAATTTCAATAAATAAGACTTTTAATAATAAAACACAAATAGAGCAAGCCAAATATTATGCGTATCTTTATATTAATTTTTATTTTTACACAAATTAATTTTTTCATTCTAAAATGTGCATACCCAAGAATAAAAATCAAATCGATGAATAAAATCAATTTAGATGTAATAAGAGATTTTAATGAAAACTATACATTAAATTTCACATTTATACAATAATCTATGACCCAAGGTCTTATTTGTTTACTCTGTTGTATATCAATTTTTTGTTTCTTAGAAGCAACTTTCAAAAATTGCAGCGTAATCTTACCTGTAGGAAAGCAGACCTCGTTTCCGGATGGCTGGCTACGCATTGCAAAAGCGCCAAGGCATTGCATACCCGGTTGCTTTGATAAGCAGTTAGAGTTGCAGGATTGATTGCGGGATAGATGTTGATAATCTCTTGCAGCAAAGAAGCCGTAGTGCCAAACGAATGCCAGAGCATCGGTGCCAGATCGGGCACCACTTCGCGCTTCTTACTCAATTCCAACAGAGCATTCTCCCGGGTGTCCGGATTTGACAACTCGATTATCCATGTATA
The DNA here is from genome assembly GCF_030444845.1 of Prenolepis imparis. Taxonomy (NCBI): domain Eukaryota; kingdom Metazoa; phylum Arthropoda; class Insecta; order Hymenoptera; family Formicidae; genus Prenolepis; species Prenolepis imparis. The sequence goes on along the minus strand of NW_028141165.1, from coordinate 12,755,483 downwards.
GACTTTCTCGCGGTCGACGGTAGTTTGCAGGGCGGCTGGGCTTTGTTGAGAGCTCATTGATACTATTCTCTGATGTTATCCGACACGACGTAACTGTACTCGCGATTCGTACTCCGTTTCCCTCGTCCGTGAATAGTTATGCTATTCTCGTTCCTCGTTCGTTTGTAACGACGAACCCAACAATCTAACCTCTCTACGTTTGTACGAGCTCGACAATGTATATCTGTAACATAGTTATTCGCTAACATGCGTAGTCGTTTTTCCGTCACACAATTCTATGATTTAATCATTAATTTATTACCGTATGTCCACGACGTCTGATAAAATTTGGAATCAATTTCACTGGGATGAACGGACGCTCGTACAATCTATGCACCGGTACATGTACAGTGACGTATGCGCACGCGCGCTTCCCCCTTCCTTCTACATACGCATGCTCGCATTGTGACGTCACAGCTACCTACAATGACACAACATGTGTAGTACAAACAAATAGAAATAAACGAATAGAATTTAACCATTATTTGAATCTAATTAGAATCCGATTATTATAGGAATTTCATTGATAATTAATAAATTAGAATGCGATTATTACATGTATATAATTTTATAAAAATATTTTGCTTAACAATTAACTCACGAGTATATGATATATAAAGATGAGGGTTATTTAAATAAAGTTCATTAGCACACAACTACTTATTTAAAGAGACGATGAATTAATATAGTGCACGTTAGTCAATTTATATGCGCATTAATTAAAATATATATTCATAAATATTCATAAATAAAGTGCTATTTATAAAAGCTCACCTTTAAAGATTTCAAATTTCATTATTCAGAGTTTATTTATCCTGCATATGCAAATTCTTTTTTTAATTCTTTGTTGTGGCTGCTTATACTTTTACAATTGTTACGGTTGATTTCAGTTAAATATTTTAAAAGAGAAGAGCAGATTACTTTATTATTCGCCATAGTCGCCCTTTGTTGCTAATAATGTATGTTTAATCAATTCTTTCTCATTAGTTTGCTATACATAGTTTGTATTTTATTCAGAGAATAAGCCACACTTGATTATATTGCCAACATAAAAGTGCATACAATAATCTTTAATTACAAGATTATAATAGTTTGTATTGTTAACGTCGATAATTGTTAGATTAGTTTTGCTAATAAAAAGAATAAAAAGCACATTAAAAATTAATGTAGATATTTCTTATTCTCTGATAGAAAAGAGAAAATTACACTTTTCTCAAAAAATAATTTAATTTCTTACATATATTTATTAAGATATATGTGTATAACGCAACAATCTCTAAAACTAATAGGTTTGTTCTTTTTAGCTGCACTGATGAACTAGTGCAATAAGTTAGAGTGAAACAAAATATATTTGTCTTACTTTAACTTATATTGCACCAGTGCGCAGTTAAAAAGAACAAACCTAATATTATATTAATTAAATAATTTGATTTTGAATTACGTTAAAAAAGAGAAAAGTTAAGCTCGAATAATTATAAATATATATAAGAAAAGTGCATCGTTTTAAATTAATAACAATTGTTATAAAACATATAGTTATATAGTAAATACATATATAGCAAAGATTTTATAACATTAAGAACTATTATTATTAGCTCTGCTCTTACTTTGTTTAGATAGTGTTAACATATATTAAATTATTATCTCATTTCAAAATTGATACAAAGCAGTTAAAGTATTTCTATTACCATGAAAAATAGTAATTAAGGTGTGTTATCTTATTCGACGAATTCTTTTATATGTATATATACGAATACCAATATTAAGTAAATAAATTTCATGTAAATTAAATGAAAATATACATTAAAACATTTTCAAACTTATTAAGCTTGTGAAACTATATATGCACATATGTACGTACTGTGTACATAATAATTAAACATCACGTCTATATATATTTACGTACAATGAGATGGAAAATATTTTTACTTTTTTTAAATTTGAAAAATTTCATTTTTACATGTCGCACGTTGGCACCTACGCAACGTAATCGCGTCTCCGGCGCGTCTAGGTGGCTCGCGCGCGATCCACGTTTCAGTATCGTTCGGTCTCTCGTCGGAGTGTGTTGCAGCGTGTCGCATCTGGATAAACGCAATTCGAGAACAGTGGAATCTCGCCGCGTCCGCGCAAATCGTCTCAAATTCCACTTGCGGGTAAAGGCATCGGACGAGTCGCTACACACCGTCGACGCAGTAGTGTATCTCGCACTGGATCTACGTTTATTGCATCGATTATCAGAGGACGAGATCTTTTCTCTACGCACACAGCCGACATGGGCACGGTCCATTTGTCTGCGATCTCGTTATCAGCGTAGGTACGTTCTAAAAATTTCATTAGAAAAACTCCAATACTCTCGTATATGACGTATTTCGTCTATATCTTCCACGACCTTTCGTGTATTTCTTTCTACGCAACTGTGTTCCAATCGCGACATTTTTCCTTTTTTCAGCTTTTCTCCACGCTGTAATTGTAATACTTTCGCTTTAATTCGAACCAAGTCGGCTATTCTACATACGATTAATCGAGATCGATGCAGTTTAGATGGAGATTGAATCATTTGAGGCGGTAGCTATCGATCGTGGTGTTGCTGTCGTCGCGAGAAAATACGAGATTTATCTACGGCAATTCGAACTCGTCAGCCATAACGGCCGAGCATATTAACGCCTAGCGATTAACCTATCGGAATTGGCGGCAACTTCATAGCGACGCGGTCGTGCGCGACAGTCGTTCTCGGGGGCGCTGATCAACAAGTAGTTTGTACCGCGCCGTGGCTGCAAACGAGACGTCGTTTGCGCGATTTCCTCGCGTCGGGGTGACGAATACGCGACTATTACATCGGCAATCCATCTCTCTCCTTCTCGAACAACGAACGTTCATTCGGACGCCGAAATAGCGCGAACCGACACGGACTTTCGCCATTGGAAAGAGACGGAGAGTGTGTAACAAGAAACGAGAGCGTAACGAAAACGTGTCGAGTAGTGAAATCGTCGCGAGTTTAGTGATCGGAATTAAATGGAGGCAGGATTTTTTCGGGGTGCCAAGTGAAGGATGACGCTTGTCGCAGTGTGGCCACACGCTGTGACGCACGGCAAGTTTCATTACGTTCCGGCGTGAGCTACACCGTTAAACACTCGGGCGGAAAAGTGCGCGGACGACGCCGTATCGGGTTATCGTGATCGTTATCAATCTCGCGTGGGGAAGTCGGAGAATGCCGGGGATCGTCTCCGGTTTCGGGAGTGAAGTGCGGTACGATTTTCGAGGATGTGATGGCGCGTTTTTTCGGCGGCGTTATTAATCGCGTGGACGCGTGGACGTCGAGGGAGATGGACATAACCTGCAGAAAAGGACGAGAGCAGGCTCTATAAAGTGGCGGTGACGTCAATGCACATTTGCGCGCGAATCTTCGCGTGGGCATGGGATCTTCTGGTCGGTAGCGCAGCATACCCGATGCAACAGGTAAATTGATATTAGCTTCTTCTAATCTCGCGTTAATATAGCAGAGAGTGAAAGGAATACAATAACGCCCGGAGAGAGATTTAGAGTTGCATAATAATTGATGAAATGTGTTTACATACATATCTCAGGCGTTCTTTCTTTTTCAACTCTCCTACAATATATAAAATAAAATAACATACATGTGTAACGTTAAAGAGATGAGAGTAAAATAGAGAAATATTTTATATGCATATATATAAAATTGCATTTTCTGGTATTATAAACTTTCTCACCTTTTCGATAATATTAGTCATAAAGAACTTTTATTTACTATTGTTACAAGATGAAGATTATATTGTTACACAGTTGAAAAATTTGTGTTAAATTTAACAAATATCACATGTCCCAAACGGTCCACAGAAATGTTTGTGTTAATTTAACATAATACGGATATGTTAAATGATGACACGAATATTGTGTTAATATTTTAACATAAAATAAATGCAAACTTCAAGTAAACTTAAAATAAATTTTGTGTTAAATTAACATAGTTTTAATGTAAAAATTAACAAAAAAATTGTTAATTTTACATTATCATCCCCACTTATATTATAAAGTAAAATTTACATTTTTTTTCTGTACATTTTAACAGATAAATCTTGTCACTAATAATATCAAACATATTTATTGTGTAAAATTAAAAGTAAATACATATTGTGTTATTTTTACACTTTTTTTCAGTTATTTTTATAATTTAACATTTGAGTTCAATTAACACAACAGCAATATGTTAATTTAACACATGAATGTATTAAATATTTAACACAAAAAATTTAACGGGGACCGTTTTTAACAAGAAAACACTAATTTTCCAACTGTGTATGTGATAGTAATTATTATATTAAATCATTTCTTTCATGTCATATAAATTATGATGGTAAATAGTTGTTAGTTGTTAGAAATCGAATATCAACGTTATCGTTTCGTATTGCATCTTGAATTAATAGATTTATTCTGATTTATTAAATTTGATAAATCGTGTCTCTAAATGTATCGATAACTTTATATTTCAAATGCGAAAGAGCATCAGCAATGGAAAGCTGTGAACTGAAAGGATTGTCAATCGAATATTTAATTTTCACCGGTTGATTGTTTTTCGGATTGTTTTGTTAAGCCGGGCTGGCGAAAAGACAGGCATACATCAAAAGCAAATGAAAATACTTTCTAGTAACGGTTGTCTCTCTTCTTTCTCCTTTTTCTTTTTTTTCATTTCAATTATAACCGTTTTTATAACATTTTATATCCATATATACATTTGACATATTAAAACGCAAGCTTCTGTAAAAAAATTGTAGACGCAATTTGTATTTCCATTTTTCTAGAGATGAGTGAAAATTGTGAGGCATGTTATTATTTGTTTGTAAATCTCTCATGTCTTTTGATTTATTGAATTTGTATTTTTACTAATATCTAAAAATCTAAATACAAATATTGTTAGGATATTTTCCTAATTCTAACTTTGTTAAATAATTCTGCTTTATTAGTAGATTTTGAGAGAGAGAGGGAAGAATTTGAAAAATTATTAAAATTATTATTTTAATTGCTTTGCAGAACATGTTCATAAGTATGGCAACAATAATACAATTGCTAGGTATAGGAATATTGGTGAATTTTAATTTTTGCAATTTTTTAAGTTTAATGAAAAATATACATTGTCACTTGTTAATATTTCTTATTAGGATGCGATAATACTTTTGAAAGTTTACTTGCGGTTGTTTTTCTCACTTTTCACTTCATTCTTCTTGCTTTTTACCCGTGAGCAAACGTCAAGATAAGTTTACCGCGAGATAAATTGAAAATTATATAGAAGCGTGTTTCATCTTAATATACCCGGCGGAGTTTAAGATTTCCATTTTTGAAGGACGCTTTACCTAGAGAATAAAGATCTGATAAGATTTACTGTTAAAGTATTACATTAGAATTTTTTTTGCTTGTTTTTCCTCTACTGTAATTGCTGTTATGTATTCTTTTAAATCACAATCTATGTTCATGCACGGTTAGAATAGATTACTCGGATTACAAAAGAAGGGCATCAGATTAAAAATTAAAAATTAAAAATTAGAATTTAATTTTATTACTATTTAATTTAATTAGAGCAAAAAAACTAAATTTTTTTTGTCTTTATTAATCATATTTTAATCTTCAATCTCTTAATTTTTAATCTTAATTTTTAATGCAGTCAGATATGGGCTTAATTTTTACAATATATTTAATCTTATGTTTAATTCTTTATGTTTAAATCCTTATATTTTTTTCTTATGTTAGTTCTTATTGTTCTCAATGTGTCTGTCCTAAATCTTAAATTGAAAATATAATGTTATACGAGATTAGTAGTGTTATATACCAAAATATGCACAAATATATTCATTTTTTTTGAATACTATAAAGAATTAAATTTTTATAAAAAAGTAATGGTTGGTTGTTTATATTTGGATATTCTTATATATTTTCATAAAATATTTATCTGGATTTTTTTTCATAATACTGATTTTTTTCAACTTGATTTAGCTTTTATTACTACTGATTTTTCAATATCTAAGTTAACAATTTGATTAAATTTTGCTTATCCAAAATACTGCCGCATTTCACTTTTTACGCGCACATGTGTAATAGATTCGGATAGAGGTGTTTCTTGAGAAGGTCTCACGTGAATGCCTTACGCCAGCTTGTGCGTAGTATCACGCGTATACTTATTTGCATGCGGTGGTTCCCATTAGTTAACAATCTAATTATGAGTCTCCGCCCCTCTCCGCCATCCTATTATTTGACCCTTTTCCGTAAAATTACCCACATGTGTATGTGCCCTTCAGGCTAATGTAGTTATAATTTTGGCTTCATTTATGTATCATTAACGAGACGAACTTCATACGAGCATGAAAATGCATTATTTTTATTATTATTAGTATAATGAATTAATGCTATGATATGATATTAATTAAACAAAGCATATTTAAAAAAATTGAGGAATTATATTCTTATTGAATATTTAATATTTAATTAATCGTAAATATAAACTGGTATTATATTATATATATATCTGATTTTTTTGTGTTAAAAATCGTTCTAGTTAAATGGACTTCTCAAATGCGTGGCTTATTATTGTGTATTGCTCGTTGAATATAAATTTTGTTTCGAAACGATGTTATAATAAAACTGAAAAAGCACACTGACAAATAAAATAACAAATTGAAAAACATACGCGATACGATTCGAATGTAAAATCGAAAATGCAAATGCAATTTTATCATAGCATTTTTCTAAAAAAATGATTATATTAGGCTTTTCCTGAGATTATTAAGATTATTTTTTTTCTTCGATTATATTAGATATATAGATATATTATACAGATACACATAACGTACAGGTTATGATAATTCACTTTATATGAAGATCTGCACAGGCATAAGTGAGCGTAATTACAGAGCTGTGTTGAATGAAAAACGTCAATGCGGTTTCGATAAATTGCGGATAAATGTGCGAGAAACACGATCGGGGATTATGCAACTTTTTCGAATATATTCCAAGCGATTAGATTATAATGCTTCAAACGCGGTTCTCGTGAAGTTTGTTCGCAATTTAATATTCACGTTAATTTCCATATTAATTCTGCGATTTAGCCATCCATCATGTATGAGCGATATTAATTCATGCTCATATATTTACGCGAAAGCGAACGAATATGTTTACTTTCTGCTGTGCTGATATACAAGATGTGAAAATATTTATGACTCTAAGCACGATACAGTGAAATAATTACTGTTACTGATTGAGAATCTGTATGCATTATATTATTGATAAAATAATTTATTAGTTTCATCTATTAGTTAATTTCTGCTGAATTCTGATTTCTCATTAAGCTTAAATGATATCAAATAATGTTGTTGAGAATATCGCGAGTAAGTCGCGTGGGGTACCAGCAATAAAATTATAAATATTTCCTTAATAGTTATTGATCTAAATATTTCAATTGTATCATATTTAATACTACTTTAATATCACATCAGTTTCGATGGTATATTTTATTGTTTTTTTTCTCTATATTTTGGTCATATTTCTCTGTCAATTTTTCATAAAGTCTAACTCGATTACTTATAATTTACTTTGATAAATTTGTTTGAATATTGAGTTGAAATCAACCTGAGATATAAAGAAAATTCGATAATATTGGTACTTGAATTCGATACATACTTAGAATATATACATTCAGAAAAAAAATAAAAAAACGATATGAGAATTACGATGATTTTCAATTATATTATTCAATTATTCAATTGTATTATTTTTAAGTTAGAAGAATAATTTTATAAGGAAAAGATTAATAAATAAAGCTTTTCATTCTTATATATTCTACTCAAATTATGTGACGCGGCTACGTCATAAATTCGATGGCGTCACACAGAACTTATTAGTGTCGCAAATAAATTATAATTAGTATGAAATGAGATTACATTACATGAGAGATAATTCCCCATTGCAGTAAGTAGACGTTCTGTAAATTCCATTCAATGTCACGAAAATTAATTTTCTCAGGTGTTAAATAATACCGAATTCCTTCCCTGTTAACGAGAGATAAAGCTTTATTTGATAGCTCGCTATTTATTTGCATTGCTATCATTTTTACTGTTTGTAGCTAATATATATATATATATATATATATATATATATATATATATTGCGCGTCTCGTATTTTCATTTAATCGCTCAAGAATAATTCACTGTAATAAGACTCAATAAAGCTTCTCTTATCCGAATAACAAGAAAAAAATTGCACATATTCGCGGTGTTGAAATATTTGCCGTCGTGCAGATGTGGCGGTAACTTTTTTAAAGTTGTTTTATTATAATCCATTAAACCATATATTATAACAAACTTTTATAACAAATATTTGCACATTTTAAGTTTTGGCCAGAGTTATGTGCTTGTAGCATTTTTTTAATGATATGGGATATGGATTATCAATAAAGTTGTCGTATCTATAATTTTTGATGTCGCAAATTATTATTGAGAAGTTTCAAGCTTTCCAAACAGCGGAATGCATTGTTATTGTAATCGTTATTATCTGTATCTTGTTGTTCTGTAATTTAATTTACATCGGTTTGATTTATGTTAGCATGATAAATTTACCAAACAACAGGGATTAACATTGCTCGTTAATTAATCGTCAGTGGTATCGAGAGTATTTTTTTGTGCGAATTTTCTGTGTTTCTTAAAGCAGAGAAATCATTCTATATTCTTTCTGTTACTTTGTTGAATCTTTTAATTAGATTGTTATTATTCTTTAATTAGAATATATATAGTCGAAATATCTTGTACCGCTACGTCGCGCACATCTATCTATATAGATAACCGTTGATGAGCTATTACATCATTTACCGATCTATCTTGAAGAATGCATTTACGAGATGAATGGCAAAGGAAGTTCGTTTCGACAGGGTTCCGCTGAGTTCCGAGTAAATGTGAAAAGTTTGTAGAAGAGAGAGTATACTGAAGAACGTGACGCGCACCTTCTTTTCTTAAACGTATGTTAAACGTGTGTTAAACACCACATCTCGAATCAATATTGCTGAATATCGAATCAAATGTTAAACAAATTATTGATCATCGCGTATTGTTTACTTGCCATTTTTAATTTTTATAATTTCGCATTTTCATGGTTATTTTTACTATGACTAATTTAGCGAATGCGATAGAGAATAGCGTCGTTCTTTCGTTATTATTTTTTTTTATATCCGTTTTCTCACATCGCTTGAAGAATAGACGGTTCTTGAGATAGTATCGAGTTTCCAACAGCGGAAGGCCAAAGGTCGCTCCCGGTTGCAGCGAGTCGGAAGATTTTCCGCGCAATGATCATTCGCATATATAGGCGACATGATATTGTATTTAATTAAAAAGTTAGGATGCTGACGAGTATAGCGATAATGTCCGACGTAGCCAGAGGTGTATTTCTGGGACGAGAATTTATCTCCCCGGTATAGAGATCGCGTACAACAGACCGTGCGTTTCTGAAGGGGGACTCACTTGTGTGAGATGGATGTTCGTTTCATCCTTGTGAGATCGCTATTGGCGAAATAAGGTAGAAAGAATTGAAAGATTGAGGTAGAGCTCTCTCTGTAATTGGATCCTTTATTTTGGGGATGTATTTGTAAACTGTACCAAGTAAGACCCAAAGTAAAAAGAAGGCAAATTGAAAGTCCAGAAATTCAAAGAGAAACCTCGTCTAATTAGCGATAAACTTGATATTGTTTACATGTTTCTGCATATTTTAGTAAGGAATTCTATAGAGGAAATTATACATATGTGGCTAATATCCTCTGTGAGAAGTATATATCTTTTATAAATTAACACATCATTATTTATAAATATGATAAAATTTAAATTGGAAATATATAATAATGATTTAACTCTTTTTTTTTTTTACAAATTTGAGAAAAATAATCGAGATGTTAAAAAAAATTATATTAATCGATTTAACTGTTTAAGAGTTTAAAAAGATTAATCTCGATGCGAGGACAAAAAAGTGATATTTAAATTAATTTTTTTAACTTCTCAAAATGATCAAGTTACTATTGTATCTTTGAAAATACATTTATTTATCTACTTGTAAGAATTCAAATCTCAAAAACGTATATAAAAAAATAAATACCAGTAAGAGAAAGAGAAAGGTAGAATAAAGTAAGATTAAATATAACAATATTCTTATTTGAAAACTGACTCGTGTAGTTCTCGCTTGTCAATAGATTGTGCATTAATGCAATATGTCTCACGCGTTGATATCGAATTCTCTGTCAGGTGCAGCAGTTTGATTTATCTTTGTTGATTACGGAAGACATGCCTCGCTTTTGTGTTCGTACGTGCGAGGATATTAGGATCTCGGCTTATCCCTTTGAGATTTCGTGCGCTAGCGACTTTGGATACACTCGATAATGAAATCTTAAGTATTATTCTCGTTGTATAGGGTGACATTGTTGATTTTTTGAGATTTCCCGAAATAAGATACATGATTTTTAATTTAAAGAAATCAGATGAAACTTTAAAAAATTAGTATATCTTTTACCTCAGATGTTATATATAATCTACTTTTATAATTAATTTTAAAATATTTTAAAATTCAGAAATTTATTTTATACTTTATAACTTAAAAAAAAAATATATGTATAATTTAATTAAATTAATTATTAAATTAATTACTTATTAAGGACGATTGATGTATATCACGGAACTTATCCTTATTTTATTTATTTGGTCCGATTGTTTTATTGTGCGTTCTCAGATCTCAATTATAGTTAGATCGTTGAATTTCCAATTTTCCTCATTTACGGTCAGCAAGTGTCATTTTATACATTTACAATATATGCTCTTTGTGTAAATCTATTCGCAACACATGAGAAATGATAAATATATCTTTTGATGAGAGAGAAAGGAGGGAAGGAAAGAGAAAAAAAGAGAAAGAGATTCGGAAGAAAAACGTTCCCGTGAGAAGTAGAAGGAAAATTTTTATAACGAGGGGTCGACCTTTTATTACCCAACCGGGAAATAACGAGTGATTACATATGCATAAGTTGTTACTACATCGATTTTTAGACAAGATTGAGTACGTGTAGGTTGAATATACCAAGTGACGCTTCGCTATATGCTTCACAAACACCTGTAGATTTCGTCGTTTTGCTAGTTATGTTGTCGACGACGTTTAGGCAATCGTATTGTTTTTATTATACGAGTAGATGTGATAATATCTTCTCTGTTTTTTTGTGCTTTTTTTATGCAATGATTCTTATTCTAGAGCAAAAATAATCACACATACTATCACTTTGTCCAATTTTTCTCTTTACAATTAATATAAAATTTTTATTTTACGGCGTTTATAAATTAATCAACATTTTAGATTTTTTTTCTCTCTCTCTCTCTCTCTCTTTCTCTCTCTAGGATTGCATATTAATATGTATTTCTTTTTTTTTACATCTATCTGTTACATTTGACGAGCACTGTATTGTTTTATACTGCAATATATATATGGAGAGATTACCTCAATGAAATATATATTAATTATCTTGAAAATTTTATGTTTGTCAATATCGTATTCGAAGAAGCATTTATTAGTTGATAAGCTTGGATAAGATTGGTTTTTCCATAATATTACAAGTTACATACATTTCTCGATGCAAGGAAAAAAATTTAACGGTAGTTCTTTTCTTACATATAACAAGTGTGACAGAGAACGGTTTACACTTGTGAGATATATGATAAATAATTCCGGTCAAATAAATTATGCATCATCCTGTAGCTGTGTTTGGAGGAAGTTTGAAACTCTTTCCCTTCGTTAATTTCTTCTCGATGAAGCTCATTTCGTTGGAGTCCCTTTAAGCAACTGTCAACAGGAGATACATCTTTTTACCAAAATAAAAACTCTGCCGTTTAATTTTTATGTAATAAGCGATAAATCTTGTTTCTGTCACGAGATTGCCAAAGTAAAGTACTAATCTAATGAGATTTTTTTGTCAGCCGTGGATCGTTTTGCAATGTATAAAGCGTGATCTCTAATTACAGACATCTTTGAATATTCAAATATCATTATGATCTGGTTTTGAAAGAATTGCGTGTGCGAATACACATAACACACGCACATGTAATTCAAGTTCATAAATAAAATTTATTAGCTGACACACAAACACAATTTTAAATATTGCATACACATGTCACACATCGTAATTGTTACTTTAAAATGGTTGTTTGATCCATAAAAGACACACTATATACATATATATATATATATATATTTTTTGATTGTGTTACATATATACACAGTTGAAAAATTTGTGTTAAATTTAACAAATATTACATGTCCCAAACGGTCCACAGAAATTTTCGTGTTAATTTAACATAGTACGGATATATTAAATGGTGACACGAATATTGTGTTAATATTTTAACATAAAATAAATGTAAACTTCAAATAAAGTTAAAATAAATTTTGTGTAAAATGAACATAGTTTTAATGTAAAAATTAACTAAAAAAATTGTTAATTTTACATTTTATCATCCCCTTATATTATAAAGTAAAATTAACATTTTTTTCTGTAAATATTAACAGATAAATCTTGTCACTAATAATGCGGAACATATTTATTGTGTAAAATTAAAAATAGATATACATTGTGTTATTTTTACACTTTTTTTAAATTGTTTTAATAATTTAACATTTGAGTTCAATTAACATAACAGCAATATGTTAAATTAACACATGAATGTGTTAAATATTTAACACAAAAATTTTAACGGGGACCGTTTTTAACAAGAAAACACAAATTTTCAAACTGTGTATATACATGTTTAACGCATGATTTGAAGTTAATTCTTTTTTTTGAAATTTTTTGTCCGATGTCAAGTCTCAATATTAATTCATATCGATCATAGGGAACGGTGGCGATATCAAAGATAATCTGTTTGGACAATAGCCTGAATAAATAGCAAATAAAAAGGCAGTTATCCGTTATTGGGATTCACCTCGTCGAGAACGACCGCGAATTTTAGTTTAAGAAAAGAAGACACAGAGAAAACCCTTCGATCGATATGCAATTATGGTTTGTGGTCCGTGGGGCAATATAGCAGTTGTACGTCGCGGATAAATATTTGCGGCAGTAAATAAACGATAGAGTAACATCTGCTCACGGTGCGTTTATTTGATTCAAAGGAAAAGGATACGAATTAAACACGTGGAGGAGATATGTTTTGAATGATGTATTATCGAAAGTTATCTCGCGATTGGACATAATGTATTGATCTGCTAAGCAGTATTAATAACCTCAACTAATTTTTACTTTTTATAATTTTTTAATATTGTAAAAATTGAAAATAATACTTTAAAGTTTTATAGATACATTTTAGGAGTTTATAAGTTTTAATTTAATTTTACTACGAAAAAAACTTCAATCGTTACTCGTTACGATTTTTTTGCTTTTGTCAATGTAATGTGATATTTATATTAAAAAATTTATCGAAAGTAGAATAAATGGGTTTACAAAATTTATGAAAAATTCTTATAGAATTACAAATTTAATTAATTTTGCAATGATTTTTGTAAAACTTGTAGTTTCATCAAAATACATTTTATAAAACACTGTTATCAAATATAACGAGATTATTTGTCAATCTGCGTGTGACTAGTTGGCATTTAAAAGAATTGTATCTGTCGAAAAAAGTTCCGTGATCATTAATGGCAAAATAATTGGTCTTTCTCTCTCTCTCTCTCTCTCTCTCTCTCTCTCTCTCTCTCTCTCTCTCTCTCTCTCTCAATCGATATCTGTGTCCTTGAACAGAGACCTATTTTCATTGAACGAGAAGTTCAAAGTCTGCGACAAGTTCACATAGCCAGTGGCGATATTTAATGCCAACATACGCAAGAAGTTGCCTTGACATAGAAATATTGTATTGTCGTATAAATCCCAACAGAGATTTTTATATTATTATATGCTACGTTTTTCAATTTTAAAGTAAACATAGTTTTTTTCAATTTTAAAGTAAACATAGTTTTTTTTTAGTTATATGTGTAGATATAATCTTAAATCTCTCTAATCATGCTTTGAAATTTATATTGTTAAAAGCATTTTATAATTATTTATACATATTTTAAATAATTTATACAATTATTTTTAGAAACAGTTTGTGAAATTTAGATCTCTCGTTTAATATTTAAGCTTTGCTTCTCTATATTAAAAGGATTAACAAGATTATTGAATGGAGACTGGATATTGAATGAAATTTCATTATAACGAAAATGTCGGTATTCGTTGCAATGGAATTTCATTGTATGTTCAATAAGAGCTTTACGCGAGTTTTAATACTATTTGGAACGAATGTTAAGCTTACATTGAATTTTGCGTCACTTTGAAGAAGCGGAGAGAAACATATGTGGTTAACAAATATATTTCATATCTTTATAATTCTATATATTAATTTTATCTAATACAAATACGCGATATTCTCTCATTGTTAATCGAAAAGTGATTGCGATAACGAAGTCATTTTTCCACGACTACGGAACGGATTCATCATTTAAACAATTTACTCGCAATCCGTTGATGAAGAATCCAGTATGCAATCATCTTTCCAATTATTTCTACATGCAGTTTTTGTTACACTTTCATTAACGACTTTGCATATATATGTAATATTACCAACTAATGATGCCAAATTTCTTATATTTATATGAAACTGATACAAATAAATACAAGAACTTTTATTTTTTTATTACATTTTTACATATTTATTTTACAACTATATATTTTATATTTTACTTTATATTGTATTGTACAACTATATAATTTTTAGATTTTGTTAAACATTCTTTATACTTTAATACCCGATTTATTAAAAAATTAGAAGTTTAGAAATAAAAGATTTATTAACGATTAATTATTAATTCGATAAGTGCTCAATTAATTTTATCAATATGTTCTGTTATACCTTTCTAAACTGATATTTCAATCGTTTGCTGTGGTATTGGTTTGCCGTGGAAATATTACATTATACTCATGCTGTACTAATATAATTTGGCAAATGCGCAGAAATTTTGGAAAAGCGTACATGTATTTTAGATAGTTTAGAACCTCATTCCTATTCTTTTTTTATAAGAAAATATAATGATTGCATTACAGAGCATAGTTAATATGCATCGATCAGTGATAGATATGTGAGTCACTTAGCAAGGCTGTAATATTTATAATTCGATTTAATGTTCTCAATCATATTATAAATATTTATCTTTGCATCGAATAATAATATTTTATAGCATCGTAGACATACTCGACGCGATGCCTGCTCGCAAATTATAATTTAGTTTGTAATATTATAATAGGAAATATAATAGTAGTTTAGTTCGATATACCCATATGTGACCCATGAAATTTCGAATCAACTTTAGTTTAACGAAATTTACGATTTCAGTAATGTGTCATCATGAAATAAAAATTAATTTCTTTAACATCTTTATCACATATGACAATCTTATCGTAGATATAATAAGCATGACTAAATTCATCGGAAAGTTCTTTTTTTATTTCTTCCTATAAATATAACTCAATGTTTCTTTGAATACATTTTTTATAAATTATATATATGTATATATAGGTATATACATATAGAGAGAGAAACTTCTTATATACTCGTATTTTACATTATTTATAATTTAAGACATTAACGTGTCTTAAATTATAAATAATGTAAAATACGAGTATATAAGAAGTTTCTCTCTCTATATGTATATACCTATATATACATATATATAATTAAATAACAAAACTTTATTGTTCCATTTAAATTTAAGGAAATCTATTTACTTTTCATAATTTAAATGATTTTAATTATCAAAATGTTTAACCTTAAATATTAAAGAGTTTGATAAATGGACTAGTCTTGAAATATGTACTCAGAAGACAAATATGCCATATATTACTTTTCTATACAAATGCATAAGTATTTTTCATATTTATTATTCTTGTTGACAGTCCGTGGGAATAGAAGTGCGGGTGACCAACGAGATCCCCGTTGTCTCGACGGAAATAAATGTCATACCAGATGCAGCACCGCCTTGGACTACCACATCGGCTCCGAGTCGAACCACCCCGCCGACTCCTACAAATCCACACCCACACTACTTATCGCCTCATGTCCTTCACGGGCGGAATTCGCTTTGTTCTGCGAATGGTAAGATTTTTCAGTTATTATTTTAAAATGCGCGTGTTGAACAAAAGCTATATTTTTCCATTGATTCTTATTTTTTTTTGCAATCGAAATACGAGAGAAACGTAATAATAAGTTAAAAAAATATATTACTGTATATTCATTGAGAAATATAATATATTGTAAATACACATTCTCGAAAATTTGTGATGACAGAAAATTCTGAAACATATATGTATGTCATGCGGATTTGGACGTCCTTGGATTTTCATATATTTAAAAATTAACTTAATGAAGAAAAAAAAGAGAGAATTTCTTTTTAAAATTAAATTATACTTTGCCTTGAAAATAATGCACAATAAAATACAATAAAATATAAAAAGAATAGCACACACTAATCTACTATTTGAAAAAGATTAGAGTTAAAATATTTTAGTTTTGTTTTTACATTCAATATAATACCAACAATAAATGTGCTTCATTGTGTTAATATTGTATGGCGCTTAGCAATCAAACTTGTTTTGCACAAAAACCGAACGCGTTGTGTATTGCGTACACGTGACGAGATCGAAATTTATCATCATCACCATTCAATCCCATGCAGCGGTAATCCCTTTAAATCGATGTTTCCTCTGCAAACACCTGGCTTCCACAGGCGCGGTACAATGTTGCCCCCCCAGGGAGGAAACAGATTACGTACGCGTGCACTGTGGAAACGTTAGACGCATAAACTCGCTTCGGAGATTTCTCTGTAGCGTTCGATTATTTCAGATTACACACGAAGAAGACGACCCATGACATTGCGCATCGGCCCTCGTCTCAGTCTTCCGAGCAGAAGCACATCCGCACCAACCACAACCACTGACGAGGAATGGCGTGCACTTAGGTGAGTCTAATAGAATCTCTCTGCTGTTTCCTGCAATTTCTGTTTCCGTAACAACGTGTTTTGGTTGCGGTAAACCTTGTCGCATTGAATTGGGCGCGTGATAAATAATAGTGCCATTGCATTGCAAAATCATATTTCGAATACGGTGAGAATTTATCGTAAATTAAAAATCGGGTGCATAATAAATTATGATTATACATATATATGGAACAATTTTTTTCCACGAAACACAAAAGTGTTTCATATCGTATATTTAAAGTATAATATTGCAAAATCGATACGCTGAAAGCTGTTATGACGATTCACAGTTATTTCGCAAAAAGGTTTAAAGGTACTGTAAAAATTAATGATGTTATTAGACGCGCTATGTTTTTTTTATGTACATCATCGCATGAATAATTAATTCTTCTTGCCGATGACAAATTCATGCGGGCCAACTAGAAAATAGATCTATATGTATGTTATTCTCATGGTAATTTGATTGTATATGTCACCGTTAACATAAATTTGCATGCTTAAGGCGATCTTTGTCTCGCACACGGATGCGAATGGACACTGATCCATTGAAAATCCAACTAATTCGATCGAGTAACTACACAGAGAGAATTTTCTCTTAGAATTTACCCTGAAAATCATTGTAATCGTGGGACAATATGGTATGGAAAGAATTTTATGAAAATTCCTTTGATTATATCACAATAATAAAAATAATAATATCTATTACAATAAAATATGTTTGAAAATATGTTTGATTAATTTTACTATGCAGTTTAGTAAAATTAGTCAAACATGTTTTATATCTTATTGTGATAGATATTACTTTTTTATTGTGATAAATATTAATCAGAGAAATTCTCATAAAATTCTTTCCATACCATATTGTCTCACGATTACCATGATTTTCAGGGTAAATTCTAATAGAAAATTCTCTCAGTGTATGATTAAAATAACTTTTAAATAATTAACAAGTCGATGTATTATACAGATAAATAGGGAAATAAATGTTTTAAATATATCGCGAGTCATCTGAGTAAGATGAGATGTATTAAACGCTGTTTGCGTTACTCTTATCATATCTCGTTTCATATCTTGCTATCGTATCATTCCAATAATGCGCTTTATTTTATCTGATGTTAAATATTTAAAATCTAAACTTTTGTGGATTGACACATTTTTATGTGAAATAATCTAAGAATTTTCTGATAATTTGGATCGGCGCTTGCTATTTGAGTTTACCAATTATGTTATATTTTATCATTGATTATTTTCTAATTTCTTTTATCGTAATTTCGTGCATACATATTGTACTTTATTATTAGCTTCTGAATTTTTTTGACGTAAAAAAGAGTCGAACCGCGAATCTTTAAATATACATATCTTCGCAAAATTTTCAGTTGCTCTTGTTGTTGTTGCTCCTGTTAGTTTGTTCGTCGATAATTCAGGATGATTTTTCCAAGTATATAAAACTCTCCGTCGTATTAGGTGTTTTTAGAATCTGACCGATGGTTTCATCTCTCGTGTTGTATGGAATAGTTACCGACTGTAAGGTTTACATAGCTTTTCATCGATCCGCACAAATCAATGTTTCCTTGTACCAAACGAGTTGTTCTTGCATTAGTTTTCGTTTGTCGATATTAATAATTATTCTCGTGTCTTTTCGATATACTCGACTAAAAAATTAATTTCCATATTTGGCATTCACATTTACACACACACATATATATATATTCTTGTATTGGCAAGAAAAGATGAATTTATATTTTGACTACAATAATGCAATAATGAAGCATTGGTAAAGAAGCTATCATCTCTCATTTTGTTAGAATAGTATCCATCTCAGTTATTTGAAAATCTTAAAGAAATAATGTGCAAGAAAAAAATACAGGAAAGATAAAGCACCGCAGTATGCAATTAAAACTTCTCGATTTTGGCGATGCTCTCAAACACTTGTCGCACATAATATAATGTTATATATACTATAAGCGCAGGATCTCAAATTTTACAATAATAAAATAATAGATTAATTTCTTTTTATAAATATATAGTATAGTTATATATGATACATTATATATTTATGGTACATAGTATATTTTAAATAAATAATAAAGAGGTTTAAAATAAAGGCTGCCTATATAGGCCTATATAGGCAGCCTTTATTTTAAACCTTTTTATTATTTATATATTTTATTTTTTTAAATAAGAAACAGTTAATAGTATAAAATATATTACATTTTAATATTTGACATAATTAATTTTTTAATTTAAATAAAAATTTGATTGGCCGTGATTTTATTTAATCTATTGATTTAATTTTAATAAAGTCAACACATTTTTATTTATGTCATTCTAATATACATATTTGCAAGTAAAGTGAATTAGGATAATTATGAGACTATCATATAGATCATTGAAATATTTTTCAATGTGTGTATGATATACTTAATAATACTTTGATAAAATTATTAAAAATGGTAACTGATTTTTTAATCCTTCAATGTATTGCATTATAGATTTTGTCGGATTATCTTAATTAATATTAACTAATATATATAACTAATAAATTAACTAATATTTTCTTCCCAGATAGAGATATTTGTTTTATGAATACTATGTATATTTCTGCATTAAATGATTTTTTGAATATCGCGACATCAAACAGATAAAGAGTTTTAATTCTTTTTTATTATTTCTATCATATAATTATATAAAAATTAATTTATATAAAATATTTATCTTGATTGGAAAAATTACTTATAGAAAAATTAATATAAATATAAAAAATCCGTGAAGAAGTAAGGATCGTATCATGGGAGAATATTAGGATGTTATACTGGATATGAATTTTGTTATATTCGAGTGGATCCGCTCTCTGGTGCACGGATATTATTTTGAATGTAATCGTCGGAATTTTCCGATAATATAACGGATAATTCTTTGAGATTCTTCGATAGAACTTTTTTGATAGATTAAGTTTCTTTAATTTTCCGATATTTTTTAATCCATATAAAATGTGTGCGTAATTTTTTTCCCTATTAGAAATAAATATTTATCAAACGATCGCGAAGAAATTAACCTGGTACCACTCCTGGTACACCTGTCAACCAGGTCACCTTTAGAGCCCGCGGTTAAATGGTATAGCACCAAGATGTCGCCATAATCGAGGAGTCGATGACACGTCGCTGCCACTCCTCGTGGTACCCCGTAGGTAGTCTTACGCGTTTGTTGTGATCGCGACGGCCTTGCAGACGGTCACGCGCGTTTCGCTCCGCGAATCCGGCTTCGGAAGTCGGGCTTTTCACGTCGGGAAGTCTGACGCACGCGCTCGCCGACGACGCGTTGTGTCGCGCGTGCTTTTCCAGCCGAGAGACTGATAGTCGCGCGTAAACGTTGTCACGGTGCGCCGACCAAGTTTCCGGAGCCTCAACGTCAAAATAACGCGGAGTTGCCCCGGTGCTCGGAAATACCGCGGAATTCGATCGTCAGGTGCGTCACACCCGGCGCCCATCGAGAGCATACGTTCGCGCTTTTCCCGGTCATATTGGAGATCGGCGCCGGGTATACCGTTGTAATTTCGAGTGGTGTGACGTGAAACAAGCGAGACGTGAGCCAACGTGTCCTGACAGTTTAGCGCTTGCGATAGGAAGAGGATAGTAAATATTGCGATACGCGAACGTTTTGACGTTTCACGGATTCGATTTTTGCCGGATCCTGATTCACCGCCGGCGTTGAAAAAGTGATTGATGCAATTTTGTCGGACCACACAGTTGTAGCTCGCCAGAGACCTATTTGTTTTTTTATTTTGGAGAATTTCGTGGTGAACTCTGCTTGCATTTCGAGTTTTTATCGGTATTCATTTTTGTTAATTAGAATTTAGAATGAGGAGATAGAGACTGGAAGAAAAGAGCCCCTTCGAATAAGTTTTGTATTATGACTTGCCTGACTCGTTAATCAATGAGAAGGAGTCACGTGTAGACATTGTAGCGCACACCTTTTCTATACCTCGATAACTTTATATTGCTAATTTTTTCCACTCCATTTTTCAACTTTCTCTTATTATAGGCGACACATTAAAGTTTTTCTTTCGTTTTCTTACTTTTGTTTAAAACTTCTATTTTATTTCTCTAACATGAATCTATTCTCATTATTTGGAAAAATTGCGACGCTAATCCGGAACGATTCTATTTTTCTCCCGACTGCTGTCAACCGCAGGTTGTTTTTTTAATTTTGCTATGGAGAGACTTGCTCTTTTTTTTAGAATCGGATAAATTTTGAAAAATAGTTCGCGAGAAAAAAAATTATATTGAAAATCTCTGGAATCAATATTCTTGGACCTGCACGATGCTTGAATACGATCGTCTTGAGGGAGACTTTATGCGATTTGTGCGAAAAATTGAGATATAAACATCAAAGATTCTCTCATGCGTAATTTTCTTCCGGAAATTATATTTCTCGTGGTCGGCAATTGGAAATAATTTCATCGATAAATATAAGTTGCGTAATATTTCTTTTATTTAATATATGATTTATATTGCAAGAGAAAGTGGAAAAAGTTATCGCGTTTTGACAATCCAGTACGAGAGTAAATTAAAGTGCGACGTGCTAAAAAAAAGATCTGATTGTCCATTTTTCGAAGATATCGAAAAGCGATTGTACAATAGAATGCTGTAATAAGCGGCGTTTGTATTGTAGAAAAGGTGCAAGTATGTTACTTTCATCATAAACTGAATCGATTGTAAACGTATTACGATCTTGTCGCACAAAGAGGATATGATTTCCGGACATTGAAGTGCGAAAGCTCAATTACTTCCTTCACGGGAGTACATTATATAGTGCATAGAGAGCGAATCGAGCGTGGAATAAAACGGAAGAAATCCGATTTGTGTAATTGCGCATTCCCAGAAGTGGATTCCCGCGCAAATGCGAACTGGAAGTGCACTGTGTGCATCGTAAGTAAGATAGACAAAGCGTCTAGTTAGGTTCTGGCGTGATTTTGCCACTCGATGCAACGATTCAACTTTTTGGAGCGTGAATTGCTTTGAAAGATCGTAACACGGCGCGAATTATTATTATTTTGATTTATTATTTCAAAATTTAGATAGCAAATTTATGCACGTTTTATGTAGACCTTGTTTAATTTTAATTTTTTTATTTGATTTTTTTAATCCGTCCACTCTTTGCGCTTAGGAGAGAGACTTTATTATTTCTTGCACGGTAGGCACAGGTTTAACTACCTCGGGGCATGAAAGCGAACAAATTAACACAGTATTTGAAAGAAATCCCTATCTCTATTATTTCTGACATTTTATTAATTGGGTTCATATTTCGCTTCGGCGATCATTATTATCTTCTTTTTTTCACGTTAAGAACAAGCAAAGAAAATTGATCTTGATATATTTCAAGAGCCCAAAAATATCACAAAGTTCTTCATTATTTTTCAAGTTTTTATATTTAAAAAGAAATTGTTTTTGAATGTCGATGTGTGCTTTTCTTAATTATTAACAGAATATATCTATCTTATAAACTTCTTTAAACAATTTTTTTTAAAGAGGGATAAATTTCGATTTTACACACAAATTAACATATAAATAAGACAAAGTTCTGCAATTAAAAAGTTGAATTTTAAATATACTTTGCTAACAAAGTATGTCGCATTGTGGACCCTGTTTATTAGACTGCATAGGATAATTTTTCATGTTCTATCGAAATGATCATATCGAAAGAAATTGAACTGTGGAGAGGAAAAGGGAAATTCTGACATACTTTATAAAATCCTCTTTATATAAAGAAGTCGATAGCGGCACAATTAAAGTTAGTAATTTAATTACACTGCTACTAATGTCGGACACAAATATTAGTTTAGCACTTAGGACACAAATAGGAGTTTACCGTGTAGTAAGCTTTTTAAAATCAGGTCGTTCTGCTTTTGAACGTTTGAAGCAAAAAAACTCTTCCAGAATAAGAACGATTGAATGACAGCATAGAAACATTTGAACAAAGTATTGAAAATATTTCTCACGTTCCAATTTCAGAGTACAGCAATGAGTTTGACAAGTCTTTGTGACAATCGGTAAAATTTTAGATGCAAATATTTTTTGGGGAAAAAAAATTGTTTTAAAAAAGAAAAGTCAATGTATTTCATTATAATGTATCTAAAGATTTGTGTGCCAGCGCACATTACGTCGTGTTTTCACACTTACAGAATTGCTTATGCTTGTTTAACATGTTTAACAAAAATTTTGTTTTTATCGTTTCGCGAATTTTTCTTACAGTGCGATGATAGTCGGAATTATTTGCGTTTCTTGTCCCGCCGGAGTGCGAGAACAAACGGGAAAAAGTTTCTTTAAGAAGTAGTCAAAAGTTTCGCTTTTCTTTCTGCTTTGCCTACACGTAAAGACTCACAATTCTTTTGTTTCTGTTTATTTTTTTTTGCTAGCGGGGTAATGGAACAAAGATTTTTTTTTCTGTGATCTGAAACGCAATGAATTATAGTCGCGATTGCGGCACAGTGCCATTTCAAAACCTCGTGTTTTATGCTTTTATCAACCATTGCTTTGTAGGCAACAGTTATGATGTATACATCGCGGGAAAGTGGCATAATTGTCGAATACATGATCGCGAAAATTTCAATGTCGATTTTGTTTCACTGATAAATTAAAATTTAATTCTCCGAAATATTAAATGAGGTTTAAGTTCTAATTAAATTTATACCATTTACGATTAATTAAGCTTATAATTAGCCTATATTATTGTGGTTCACTATTTAAATATAATAATTAATATAATAAATTATTTAAATATAATAATTATTTGATTTGTAATTTTTATAATCTAGAAATTAGACGTTTTATATATATTAGAATATAAAGATAAAACAATATTTTCAAATTGTTTTATATACAAAAAAATTTTTTCTTATTATTTTACAAAAACAAAATTTAATACGCTATTATGTTTTGTCCTCGCATATTCGAGGCGTCGATTCGATCTGTGAAATTGATTGTGACTTGAACGCCCATTTATTTCATACTGTTTGCTATCCATCCATCTTTTTGTGAAAAAGACAATTTCTTGAGCAGCCTTATTGTTGTTCATGAGAGATATATGATGATCGGCAAAAACAGCTGACCATTTCCGTGCGAGAAAACGATACCTATACGATTCTCTTTTTGATGGTTTTCCAGACCTATCAAAGATCCATTTATAAATTCTGAGCAGAACACTGGAATCCTATCACAAAAATGCCTTAATCTGCGTAACTTTTCTCTGTGAGAAAAAAAGTTGTTCACAATGAACAAACCCACAGTTATTTAAACTCGGGCAAGCATCAAACTCGAAAGCTTGAAATTTTAATTATTTATTCTGGGAAAATAGCGACGAAATATTTGTTGTAACATGATTCGCGCTAATTGTGACGGCTCTATTACATTTCACAACAAACAATTTCAGACTAATATACATATTTACGCTATATATTTCCAGCGGATTAAATTTATAATAGCGTCGTTGAATTTTGCGAGAACGTTGCGAGAGATTTAATATAGAGTGAAGCACAGAAAAATATTCCTGCAATAAAAAATACAATAGTTGAATTTACTCAAGCTCAATTTATTATACTGAACTATATCGGGTTATTTATAAATGGAAATGAATAGTTATTAGAAATCGATATGGACACATTTCGTAATAAGAGTTTTATATTTTCTTGATATTTGTGTCAAAATTTGTTGCATGTAAAATACGGATATTATAAAATTGTAAAAGGGAACAGTTTTCACATGAGATAGATTTTTGATTCTTGACATACTTCGTTAAAGAGCAAATGTTATTTAATAACAGGCGACATTTCTTTTATTAATAAATTCCAGAAATAGAATTTACTTTCATCGTGTGCAATATAATTACGCGTTTCTTCAAGACACGCGTGTAGATTGTGTTTCGTTTTTGATCTTCTCGTCTCGACGCGGAAAGGAAATATCGAGCTTTCGCGTCGCTTCAGCTTTGGTCGTGATAAAACGGGCACATTCACCCGTCACGAGATAAACGCAGCATGCATTATTTCGTGGCAGTAAAGATAGCTCGCTGCTTTTCTAGTAATTTTTTTTTCAGAAGGAATTACGCTTCGTCGTTTGCGGATTTACTTGTAAAAAATATCGTTAGTTACGTATCGCGTGATGGCAAACCGTTCGCCGAGTTTTCGCGACGCTGATTATACTATTCTGAAAAAAGTATAGTACTTTCTGTTAGATTTGTGCTGATACGTGCTTTCGATACGTGTGTTTCATCACATACTTCGAATCTTTCAAGCTATGGATCACGATGGAGTGACGTAAATCAATTTATTTTGTTTCTTTGAACGTTAGAAAAATGCAGAAATACATGAAAACAATATACAAAGGTCTTGGTTGTACTGTACTTCAAAAATAAATCAATAAGACATCTTTTATCTAGTATTTCTTTGGAAATGGTTAAAAATCTTCGATGCTTTTGACAGTATAATATATATGTTCACACATTGTATTACTTTTTTTATATTTTTCTAGTAAAATTTCTACACACACACACACACACACACACACACAATATTTTTTATTTTCTTAAATGAAATCCGTGTTTATTAATTTATCACACACATGTATAACTTCACATGTAATAATAACTTCATTTTTTAAAAACTAGAAATTAACTAATTAAATATTGATGATATCCACTATAAAAACAATCTAATTTTTATTTTATTAAACTTTTATCGCATATTCGTATTGTCCAATTTAGTCGCAAGGGTCAAGATCTAACTTGAGAATCCATTATGTTTTAACGAGATTGCTCCGTTGTCCGATATTGCTCACAGCAATTTGTTACTTAAGTAGGTATACGCTTTGGGAGCGCTTCTCAAAGTACATATTTAGAAATGAAATAGTGCGAACAAGCGTGACAAACGAAAAGAATTTAGAATCAGAATAGGACGTAAAAAATTGCGCAGTGAATTAGACATGAATCGCATATATCCGACAACGTAAAAACATCGCGTGACACGGTTGTTATGTAGCATTATTACAATTTAACAAGGCGTGGAAATATGTGACATTGTCCAAGGATTTGTGCAACATTGACATGCGCTATTGAAGCTTTGGAATATCTTTGTTTTTGTCAATTCCACGTGCATCATTTATTTTTGTTTTATATGCACGTGTATCTTTTATTTTAACACAGATACATAAAATAGATCAGCTTACTCTCATAAATATGCCTTGTGGGTAAAGAGGAATCAAATGTAGCATAATTAGTTTTTGGACAATATCGAAATAAGTCATATAAAATTATTATTGTGCTTTTCATAGAAAGAAAATTTTCAATTTTAATATATAATTTTGTAAAGGTTATAAAAGTTGTAGTGAAACAATAGTTAATAATATTGCACTTTTGGATGTATTTTCTACTCATATGAATATTTTAAAGCATGTAGGAGGGAAAACACACCTACGGTTTGACATATTAATTAATTCTGAACATGCAATAGTATACTTTATTAAAGAAAAAAAATCTGTAAATCTATAAAAATAGTGATAAGAATAATACGTTTATTTTTTAGTACAAAATATATAAATAATAATAAAATATTTTATAATATTATTTGAATTTCAAATGATTTTCGCGGATTACAAAACACTTAAAGATTTATTATTTTACGTAATCATATATTAGCAGTACATTGATCGTATTAATCGAGTCAGAGCATTTTTATTGAGATAAATCGGAAAGGAAGTTTTTCATTAATATAAAGAGTTTTCATCATCGGGTAGTTGAGTGAAACAATTTGATTTCTTTCTCTAGCACCGATTGTACGCGTTAATTGCTTCCTGTTCTGTGCGAATCTACATTGTTTTATTTTTTTAGCTGCGTTGCATGCACACGATTGCTATGAGATCGAATATAGTTTTGTGCGTATCCCATTTAAATTCCGTTTCTTTTATGTAAAGCTTTCGCACATTCTCTCTTACAGAAATAGTGTCTTTTCTGTATTTTAAATTCTTAGTCATAGGTTCCACATGAATTTTGCAAAGATCGAATCTTTAGAATGCGTAAACGCGTACTGAGAAGAGAGAAAACGTATATAAAGAGAAAAAAATAAATCTTTACTTCTGTCACGATCTGTTTGACGAAAATCTTTAAAATTTATTATTCGTGAAATTTAATTTAATTTTACAACTTGCGGGTTATCTCTAGATTATTTTAATTATAAAGTTTATGACAAACATTATAAGATTGCGAATTTTTTTATTATACATTACAAAATATTTGGAAAAATTATTTAAAAAACTTGTTTAGTTTATTATCAGTTATTATGTTCTACAGAAATTTGGATTATTAGCCTTGCAGTAATTTTCATTTGATAGTCGCGATTCCATGTAGATGAGATGCATTCAAGCCGCATAACTATTATTGCATATACCATCTTAATATAATTTTCTTTGCATTCACGGTAATTAAAAGCTTGTTTAACGCACGTGCAGAGATTCTAGCACGTGGCTCTTCGCTTGAGAATTCAATCTGTTTTGACAATTGCATACCTAACATAGCACACATATATGATGCTACGTCACTTAATGCAGTTAATTGGATTGTATAATACTTAGTATTATACAATCCTTAACTCTCGCTCGAAACATCTTTAGATGTTACATCAATCAACTAATTTATGTATACACATTGTTTACGTTACGCGATATTTTTAGATCTTTAGTGAATCATATATCCTTTATTTTTCATGTGTTGAAAATAGATGTAACGTAGCGCGTGTGTATAATAAAGAGTAGGTACTCTACCTGTAATTCCAGGTTGCGGCAATGACGCGTTTGTTCGCTATTTGCAATATGAATCGCTACTGCAAAAACAATGATCACAATTGGCATTCGAAGTAGCAGCAGCAGCGCAATTTATACAATTCATTCTTCCATAAAACAATAACATTATGTATTCGTCTGTCGATACAATGTCAGATAATTTAGCGCCACGGCATGATATATATCGTTCATTTTATTTACAGAAATACGTAATAATATTGTAGGTATATCTATTTGCCGCAACGATATAGATATGTCAGTATACAGATATCGTGTAAAGAAATTGTTATTATATACATGGAACTATTTTGTGTGCTATGGCTAAACGAAGCTCTGTAGTTCTAGCTTCTAAATGTGCCTAAAATCCAATACATGTACGTTCAACGATGCATCTTGCTTAGATACTCGGTATATTGGGTGAGGCTTTTAAGCTTCGTACATACCTATATGCCTGCTTGTCGAAGAGACGGAACTTGTACAGGTTGTTTACTCCGAATATATGATATTAACGCAGTAATGCATCATAGCAAGCAAATATAAAATTAACAAATTGATCTTAATTGATTATGGAAATGCTGATCTCAGAAACAGTCATCTTTTTGTTGATT
The DNA here is from genome assembly GCF_030444845.1 of Prenolepis imparis. NCBI lineage: Eukaryota > Metazoa > Arthropoda > Insecta > Hymenoptera > Formicidae > Prenolepis > Prenolepis imparis. The sequence goes on along the minus strand of NW_028141165.1, from coordinate 12,726,939 downwards.
TTAAATAATAAAATTAAAGTTATATTTCTCATTGTTATAATACGTTTTCATAACGTCTCTTTCTTACTTTCTCTCTTTTAATTAAAACATTTTGAACTATTTTTGAGTAGATATATATTTGAATTCTTCAAAATTTAATAATAAGAAAATGCGATGATATTTTCATGTACAAGTAAAAATTTTAAAATTGTGCGGAAATCTACACAGTCGCGAAGTATATATTATTCTTTTTTATACAAGATGTTATTTTACAAGGTGCTATTTTATTTCCTAATTAACTGTTTAAATAACATATTATGTGCTTTAATAAAAACATAATATTGTGCATATTTATAAAATTTTACTGCTTAGCTAATTTTGTAATGTCGCGATTTCAAATTTTTTTAATACACTACTCGCACGTCTATCTTGCTCTCTTTAACGTGGCAATCGTCGCTGATATCTGCAATGAATGATGATGGCTGGCAGTAGGATGGTTAATTGCTGAGTGCTATGTCTCAACTATCATGTACCGCGAGAGATGCAATTGCTAGTTTCGATGGAGAATTCATCGAATACATCGATAATAGTGATAAAACATATTTATTTTACAAATTATACCGTGCTCAAATAATTGAATAATTGATAATAGCAAAATTATATATTAAATAGTTGAGTAGTTATGCTATATATACATATGTATGTATATATTTAATACTATAAATAATTCTATTTATGTCATTAATTATTATTTAATGAAGATTAAGTATTAATCACAATTATTTGTGTCGTTTGTCAACAAAAATTGACATTTCACAAATTGCACAATGATTGTACATGATAAAATTTTACTTTAAATAGTTAATTAGTGTTGTATAAATATAAATATTTAATATCAGACTGCCGTAGATGTATAATCAAAGCCGGTCTCATTATTTTTTCGCCATCATTGTGGATCAGTGTATGCCACGTATATTATTATTTAGCAATTTATGAAGACACATTTTGTCTTTATGACCTTTTCACTGTTGAGAAAATGGAAAACCCACGACACGATGGACCACTAGCCTTTTTTTTTTTAGGAAATTCGAAATGATATCGTTTTAGTTCACTTGTTTGATTTCCCGAGAGGAGTGTCACTTTTTTGAACAAATAGCAAATTCATAGTGATAATATCGAAATGAGTGATTGAAAAGTTCGGAGTTTTATTATTGTCGAAGCATCTGTTAAGAATGAGCAAGTCAGATTTGTATGGCAATTAGAAGGAGTAGTAAAGATATAAGATACGATGAAAATATAAAATATCGACGTATGTTTCTTATACAAGAATATGAAGAATTTAAATATATGATAGTCCATATAATTTATATGCTTGTGTGTATTATTGAATTCTGCATAAAATCACAGTACAATGAACATGATTCATAAAATTAAATATATCTCAAGAGATTAAACAATTCTATATATATTTTATTAATCTACTTATATTCTTAATTTCTCTCATAACTTCTTAATTATTTTTTAAGAAAATATATTTATAATATTTATAATATTTTTGAGCGAAAAAATCTAAGTCTTTATTTTTAAATATATAGGATTTAATGTTATATAATAGCAAGTAACTTTAGCTTTTATCGTGACGTATTAATTTTAACGAACGCTTTTATGAGATTTTAAATAAGTACATCTATCACACAGTCATATAACTAATCTGGTATTATATAAGCGAATTACAATAGGAAAGCACGTTTAATCAAGGCGCGGCGTTAATTATTTTGTGACGTGCGAGCTTTAGGCATTAGTAGTTGCAGACTTCCATTGAAATGTAAATTCGATGATATGAGACAGAAAATATCATGAAATGTGCGGTATAATGAATATGTGAAACATTGCGTCTTTTATCGATTTACGTAGTTTTTTCCCAAGACGGTGGAAAGAACGTTGACTGACGCGTTATTTTGTTCCGAAACTGATTCGGTTACAGTACCAGGAGAAAAGTCGCGTCATCAGCGATTCAGCACATATATTCATGTTGTATGTGAAAGATTCAAATGACTTTAGTAAGCGAAGCTTGACAATGGTTAGACCTAGTCTACTTAAATAAATTTAATTATGGTTTTTTCGCTGATAAAATATTTCGCGGATAGTTTTTAATATAAAGATGACAAGAAAGAAAATTAGAAGGAAAAAATATTCTAAAAAAATAGAGATAGAATAGAAAAAGATTTATAATTAAAAAAGATTATAAAATAGTAAGATTTATATAAAAAATATATTAAGAGAACATTATGAGTAAGATTATAAGAGAGAGAGAGAGAGAGAGAAAGAATAAGACTCTATGTAGATAGTTTACATTTTATGCGAAAAATTTCACGAAAGATAAATTTAAATTATAAAATTATATAATTACATTTATGAAAATTAGAGTTCCATTTTGAAAAAAGAATTAAATAATATTTTTTTATAGATGAGATTTTTGAGGAAATTTAAAATATAAAATAAATATAAAAATATATTTATCATTTTACTGTTATTTCAAATGCTACAAACGCGCATAGCTTTCTTTAATTAATTAGAATATGTCATTACATGATAGTTTAATAGTTTTTAACATTGTTATTTAATAGTCTGTATATCAATCGCAAATGAATTTGAATAATCTGACTTATGTGCGCGTTTAAAACTCGTCCTGTCTTTTAAATAATCGCAAGTAATTGCACGACTTATAATATTATAATATCTTGGACATACATATAAGCTCTCTGTGTGTATGTTATAATATTACACAATTTTCTAACAAAATACCATAGTCACGAATGCCAATTGTCATTAAGCGCTTCATTCATGCGTACTGTGTACGAACTTTATCGTAACTCCGTTGAATACGTTCGACCTTAACGCGCTAGCTACAATACAGGTTGCTCTCAAGTTGCGTTCAGCATACAGGTTCGAACGATGTGGCATTCGCTTTTGTAGTGACTCATTGGTATGCATCTTGTCGTAGGCTGTAAAGAGCTCGTATCTGGTTCGGGAGCATTGTTTTAGAATGATAAGTAACTATACAGTTCAATCAGCCCTATAATTAACGTACGTTTGGAGTTTTTTTCGAGCAGTGAATGTCGTCGCAAATTATCTGTTGAATGCGAAAAAATGGATCTGTTAAATCAATTATTAAAGCGATACACAAATGGCTTGAATCATTCGTGTCATAATAGTTTGACGACTGATTTTAAATCACAATTCTACTTTCCATTAATCTGTCGCGCTCGCGATATTTGCGTTTATATGTAAATTATCACAATTGCACCGTCGAGTATATATTGTAGGTAAAACTTTGATGAACTCTTGCAAGCTCCAGCGAGCACTTTTGCCATACGGAGAGATAGATTATGGATGAATTTCTATTTTAGAGACACACCGAAGATCGATGTTGTCTCTGTGACGAGCAACGTTTATGTAAATTACAAAGTTTCTTATAGTACAAGATGTCAATCGAAATAAATCATATTAAGGATATGTATTTAATATGCTTTTAATTGGTGATATAAAAAATACATTTATTATTCGTTATCTCTATTAATTTCTAGATATTCTTAACGCGCCATGAATTTTAGAAAATTAATCACTTGAGTATTTATACCGTGCGAATCATTTGTAATTAAATAAGATAATCTAGAATCAATCGCGATAAAGGGTTTGTAACAGCATGTCCAATATTTTGAGTCTTTAGTTGTTGTACACGACAAGACATCGTAAATCTTTTATACGAAATATCGAAATCGCGATACGTGTTGTATCGTGAGAGCAGTTTTATTTTATTTTATTCAAATCATTTATTCAAATTGTATTTAAATTGTTGCAACCGATTTCTGCGATTGGCAATTAAAACAATCTTCAATTAAGATATCTCGTAATTGTTTGTGCCAGTTCGTTGAAGCAAGATAGCCGATATAATTCTGTGTCGCTGTATTGTTCGATTAATTGGAGAGACACAGTCTATAAGATTCTTTTTTCTCGGCCACTTTTCTCTTTTTGTGATATGCCATTCAAGACGAATACATTTCCGCTTTGTAAAGGAGGATGCTAGTTATTATAAGAAGTAAGTTGTTACAAGTTGATGCAGTGAAAAGTTAGCAAAATGCTTTGTATTTATTTTCTGACTATATTTTTTCACACGAGAAATAGTTTCGTCCATCACAGGTGAAGTTTTTGATATTCGCGAAATATTTCGTGAAAAATATTTTCGTCTCATCGTTCGAGAGTCTTTAATATTCTTCTCAATTTTTCTAGATTTTTCTAGATCCTTTTTTAAGGAGCTAATAATTTCAAGAAATGCGCCATCTCGTCATCTTGCTTTTTTAGCGTCCGCAGGATATCCGTTATCTGGCCGTACCGCGCGACCTAACTATTGCCGGCTCTGAAATGAACCGGCGACCGATTAGACGATGATTGGGCTCAGCTCATTGCATCGAGCTAGAGAGTTATATTGGATCTGATCGAGGAGAATTAGGTCGAAGATTGACTTGGAAGATCGCGTAGGCATAGGTGACATCTTGTCAAGGTCAATATCTAAGAATCGATACGTAATAGAAAATTTTTTTTTAATTTTTGCTGTTCACGGGTTTTTTCGTTTTTAAAGGCAAATTCGATCATCTTTCTATTCTTTCTATTTCATGTTCTTTGTAAATGTGTATGAGGAAGGAGGAAAATTTCTTCAGAGTTTCTTTTTTACGCGGAGTTACACAATGTGTAAATAAAAAAATCGTCGGTAATTAATTGCGATTTGTAGCAGGTGGAAAGCAAAATCCATTGAAGTGAACACTAAGTTTTTCCAGTGAACTTTCTTTCTCTTTGTGATTATTTTAGAATTATGCTTCATGCTTTTGAAAACAGATTTTGTTTCAAAAAGTTTATTATAAGATAGGAATATCTATTATTTTTTAAAATATGTTTGAAGTTGCAGAAAGAAAAATTAAATAAATAAAAAGGAAAGAATTAAGAGAAATAATAATTATTTTTTAGTAAGGAAATCTTTTTATATCGAACAATACTCATGTGTGTAGGCTGGTATCGATTTCAGTCCGTGACGCGATCTTCTCGAGATAACAATGACACAAAGTGATCATTATCGCGCAAAATTCTATATATTTGTTATACAATATGCTATTTCTATTATTTGTTGTTGTTGCTTTTTCCATCTATTTAATAGAACTTTATTACATAAGCAGATTATAATTTAATTTAAATGGACAAACATTATTATATATTCTGCGCACTTGTTTAAAAAAAATTACGCGTTTTTTGCCGATTAAAATACTGAAATAAATGTACGCGTTTTTAAATGTCTCATTTGTGCCTTTACTTTAATAGAAAAGAAATTTTATATTCTATATATGATATGTCGACGATGTCATAAGCAATAAAAAATATAAAAGATTGAGTGCAATTCTTAAATTAATGAGATTTTCTATAGGGAAGATACATTGCGAATATAAATTTATATACTAACACCACATGATCATTTTTCTATATCTCCCACGGAAATGTATCCTCGTATTTCCTTTCTTTTAGTCGTATTCACGCATGTCTTATCTCGTGCGGGATAATAAATGTTTGAACGTCTGGAGAAGAGAGAATGAGAGTGGAGAAGACTATCGTCCCTCCACGCGTCACTCTTTCAATAAGTTCGTGTGGATCGTTGCCACGATATTGATGGTAGCTACCCTCAAATTAGGGTCGGAAGAGAGTAAATCGATATACGAAACAGTTAGGGGTTTGTTAGCCTTCGTCGTGACACGCATAGCGATTAATGGAAATGGATTACACAGTTTATAATTAATTTTCACATACTCAGATCTGTGATTTAATAATATTACATATCGAAAGAATAATCCTAAAGCGTAGAATTACATCGCGTGTAGAGGAATAATATTTTAAAATATTAAATTATTAATAATATATGTAATAATGTAGTAATGATTCTGGATAATAAATTTAGCTGGTATGAAAAGAGATATTTTACATTTTTACTTGCAAGCAAGCTTTAAGCGCGATTTTATAGAAATGTATTTTTTCCTATTACCTACTTACTTTGTATTTCATCCTATAAAATTGTAGAAATATGATGCCGTCTCTGATTCACAAGCCGTATATTTTATTCCTCTATGATAAAGACGATATAACATATAGTGGGTGGTTTTAATGAAGTTGCAAAATCTTCAGCACATCTCTATTTCTTTTTTCCTGTTATTTTCACTTTATTAATGAAATGTTGTGTCCATGTTCTAAATTATGCAATATTCTTTTTCAAACTATTTAAATTCATTTGATGTAAAATTAGAATTCGTTTCGTCTCTGTCGCTGCTACTTGTTGCTATCGGATATATTAGTCAGATTTATATTTCACGAGAGATAATTATATATTACAAATATTTATATAATTATAATACTCTTCCTTGAAAATAATGTTTAATGTTTAATGATAAAGTATTGTTTAGATCTTGTGTAATATTTTAGTTTAATTGGAGTTTTTTCAAATTTTAACATTTAGAGAATTTAATTTATACTATATCAAAATCCGAGTTGAATTTATCTGAAATGCTACAATCGTCGATGTTCCCTGTGTCGTTTCGCCATCAACTTCGCTTTTCCTTTGCAATAAATTATAATCTTAATTAAAGTCTAGGGGGCATTTCTGCACGCGCGGATGTGTTCGAATGAATCTCGTTGGTTAAGGAAAAGAGAGCGCGAGAACCAGACGAATACTAATGACCCCCATTTCTGCGTGTATAATATGCACGAACAAGATTACTTACGAGAAAAAAAATTTCTAAGAATCCTTCCAATTATTTTACACAGGGGAAGAGTGATACCAACGTCTGGAAATTATTTCGATCGATCGTGCGGTTTTATCGTGCTTTCATTATCTTTCAACATCTATTGATGTTAATCCCCTTATAAGAGATTCTTTCTTTTTATAAAGTTAGTGCTTATATTAGTTAGAAATTTTTGAATATATTATTAGAATGTTTTATCGTGCTTTTTTTCGTAATATCTCTTGTTAATATTAATCTTCTTGTAAAATGATTACGTAATTGATGTCTACATTAGTTAAAATTAGCGCTTGTAAAGAAATTATCGAATTTACGTTTATCGTCAATATTATGTATGTTAAATGTGATGCACTAATTAAATAGATAGTATTGTAGATATTTTTTATGGTAGAAATTTTTTTATATCTTAATCCTACGCGGGGTGTGTATGATTTTTTAATAAATATATTTGAGCAAAATTATATGACTAAGAAGAGAAACGTATAACAAATATAATACATATTATGTATTATATATATATATATATATATATATATATATATATATGCAATCTTTGTGTATATTAAAAAAATATATAATTTTAAAAAATTACGAATGTGTGTGTATGTAATATATATATATATATATATATATATATATATTACATACACACACATTCGTAATTTTTTAAAATTATATATTTTTTTAATATACACAAAGATTGCATTCAGCATTAAACGCAAACATTTATCGATAATAATAAATTTTAATATTTGCTGAAAAATATCGTTTTCTACAATATATATTATATGTGTGCTACGAACAAATTTCTCATGTTTATGAGTTAAATACATTGAATTTCGTAAACGATAATAATACGAATATCAAATGTAACGCTATCAAACGATGGCAAACTCTGATTTATACCTACAAAGGTTATGCGGTGTATAACGGACGCAATGTTTCTAATAATCAGAATATTCACACAATATTCACACAAGAGCTGTACAGTGAAATTCTCTTGTGCTGCTTTGCGATTATATTTGCCATATCCAGTGCTTTGTCTGCTTGATTTGGTCTCACCTGCTGATTGTCAGACGGGCGGGTTGCAGTAATCCTATTCATGGCAAAAGCTCTGTTTACCGATATAGTTAGCGACGACTAACTAGATTGCGGCTTATATCGAATCGGAATTACGGCTTCTTTTCAATGTATAACGAACCACGAATCGTTTGTAATAAAAGTTGGTCGGGGTATAATCTTCTAGCGGTGCTTCTCAAGTCAGCTAGGTTTATGAGCTGGAAGATATTTTCTCCCACAGCAGCGTCTTTTACGACCACCCCGAGATCTTTTTTGCGTCGCCCGTGTGGTATAGTTTGCCTTAGATCGCGCGCGATCTTAAAAAAAACCTACCGCGAGAATGTCCCATAAGGAGAAACTGTTCTCTAGATTACCTTTACTTCAGCCTTATCGCGTTTTATCGTATGTCTCTAAACATTAGGATCAAAGTATCATTATATCAATCATTATACTAATCTAAAAAGAATTAATAAAATCAAACACTTGCGGACACAGTATCGTAATCGAAGATATCTGTGAATGATATAATTATATGTATATTATATAAAGTATTCTATTTTATTCCTATTATTTTATTATCGTGGGAGTTTTTATTTTAAGAAAAATTCCACTGGCACTTTATTCATATGTAAAATAATATAACTTTTTAATCTGATTTCAAGGTACAATTAATTATCTTTTTATACTTTCGGCTTTTGCGAAAATGAATGCAACGACACATCGGAAATTAATTTTGTGCGAGAAATACGAATTTTTCTTTGTGTGATCTGAATTTTTCAGAATTTTTCTAACTCATTAAATGAATAAATGTAATTATCGTTTTATATTTCATGAATTTAAAATGCGAGTAAGATTGAGAATTGGATAGTCATATTTTATGCTATGTAAATATATCACTAAGCAAAGATGTGAAATTAATACCATGTGTCTCTAGAATCTATTTATCATATGAATATCTCGGGGAAAGATCAAGTTGCGAGAGTTCTCTGTATTGATAGCTTTTACCGAGCTCGCGATATAACGATGCTGAAACGAGAAGAACGTCCCTGTAGAGGATCGTATTTTCTATAGCCTCATCTTACCTAGCGCCATTACCGCGCGAGGCAAATGTATTGGGCTTTTTTAGTCTCCGACCGTGCCACATACCTAAAGCGTAAAATGCTCCCTACAAAAAGCTTCGCGATGTTAGAAACTATATTAGTCTAGTGCACTCTGCGTTACTACACTTCACGCTGTTCCATTGCGAAGCATCGCGTTATTATACTATACTCTCGCGTGGGAATACATTTAATATAAATTATATTTCTTCCGCGTAAAAAAAATCTTTTTTTTTTTTTTTTTTTTTAGATAAATATATTGCAAAAGTAGAAACGTGGCAGAATATAATAAATGTATTACAGAAATATTTATGAAATTATTTTATCTTTATTTATATCGGGAGGGATATATATCTGGCATTAATAAAACAATTTAATATGTTTCAACAAAATATAATAAAATTAAATACTGAAATTTAAAATGAAATGAAATTTAAATTTAATTATTTAAAATTTATGAGAATGCAGGTTCCACATTGCGATAATAATCGTTAGGATTTTTTTTATCGCGCCAGGTTTTATTTCACTGAAAATGTTTGCGTGACATTCACGAGAGTTCCGATTGTACGATTCCAGAGCATCGAGGACAAGAACATCGCTGCAGAAACGCACGATGCCAGTTATGTTAACTACATGCAAATATTAAGTGATGCCATTGATCGTTAGGAACGATAGAGAAAGCGGACATACGACATTCACGCGTAAATGACATTATTTCAGTGATGAGAGGGAGAGAGAGAGAAAGCGATTTATGATTAATAATTTCATAACATTATTTTCAAGTGTTACTTATTGTTAGTGAAAATTTATCGTTTATAAGATACTGATATTTCTTACATTTTAAAATAGTTTCAACGATTGAAGTTTGACTCGACATTGAGATTTTCTCCGATATCAATGTTTTGAATTTAAACTTTGAACGACTAACAGAAGCTTTTTTGAAGCAAGCGACAAGTGCCCTATGGATATTTAACACAGGAATATACGTCGATGTATTCTTTATCATTTCATAGCCGTATATTCAAAACGAACTTATATTATTGTGTTTGTACTTGTACCGAAGTTTTAGACATAAAAAACATAGGGTGGGAAAACTTGATTGTGATGTGTGATTGTGAATATGCACCAGTTTCATCGTGAATGTGATACTACGAAAAAAAAATGAATTAGTTATCTATTTTATACATTGATCGAATAAGAGACAATTTATTTATGATATATCGTTATTCACATTGATGGATTTTGCGCGATGTACAATAATGACAATCCGTCAAAGCTTATTTAAAAAGATAATGGTGTTATGCATGCGTAAAATTAACTATCAAACAAAGGAGAAATTTTTATCGATCAGTACAGTTGCAAAGAGGATTTGTTAACGTGCGCGCGCCGTCACGCAGAGAAGAGTTATCCGGGTACATTTCACTTTCTCGTACTGCGAGATTATTCCACGTGCGGCGAGTTTCTTTTCCGCTACAGAGCTCGATCAGCGATCGAGTGAGCGCGGAAGATCCATGCCATGATGATGAAGTGCGACGAGAGAAAGCGTGAGATGTTCTCGCGGCGTGCTTGCAGCGAGAGCGGGCCGCATCCCGGGATACCGGGATACGGTAACGCACCCGTTGGCGGACATCTCTGGGGGAAAAAAAATCAAGGACGCACTTCGGCGCCGGTTGTCGGCCACGTGAAACCGACCGCTATAATCCTGAGGACGAGAAGGAGCTGGCCTGTCGCGCCCACACACTGCCGAAGGTAAGCGATCTAACTCGCTTCGTCTTGATCTTCTCGACCTCCCTCGTGTTACACGGATAGCCGACGCATTCGCTCTTTCATTTGCGTATCCTTGGATCGATAGTTGAGAGGTTTGATCGAAAATTTAATTAGACATTATTTTTGTTCCTGGTTTTTTGACATTAAATTATAGATGGATTTTTGATTAACTTAAACAGTTGAATTTAAATTCCGCAAGAATAAAATACACACCAAGTTTCTTTACTTTACGAGTTTGTGGATGTGAATAGTTACTTGTACCTTGAAGCTTGTGGCTCGAGTAGTTTCATTTTCTTATTTCTTCAAGATTTGTTGGAAATTGATGGATATATCGACCATTTTCAGTTAATACGCGATGTGGATATATTTTCCGGATATAAAACTAAATATAATAAAAAAACTTTTAGTTTATTTTAGTTTATTTTAGAGAGAAGGGGGGGAACTATGTTAGATTATTTTATTAAATTTATATATATAATACGGTTTGTGCGGTATAATTGTTCTATTAACGTATTACAATTAATTGCTCTCTAATCTGAAATTGTGATCTTATCTATAGAGAAAATATTGAACATTTTATAGAATAAATATTTGTAAATCTAAAAATTGAACAATTATATGAGATATTTGGCAATAATCGCTCACTCATCGTGTGGAGATAGAGCGAGTTAAATCGTATAAGAAATTCTATATCGTTTTATGATCTTTGCAATAATTAATAAGATTAATTCAGCTAATCCGCGCACGGACTTTCTACTCAATTTAATTCGCTCTATCTGTACATACATGAGAGATGCAGCGATTATTATCTGACATCCTGTGTATATGCGGAATATTAAAGTATACAAATATTTTAAAAATATAGAGATTAATTATTTATTAGACGATTAATTAAGCTTATCCTTATCTTTATTCACTCGATTCTGCGATTCGATTGTTTTACTGCGCGTTCTTCATTCGAATTATGTAATATCGATCGTCGAAAAGTTGACGGAACGTCTCGCATCACTACTTTCCTGTTCGAGTGTCGGCGTGCGAATGATATACAGAGCCGCAGCATATCAACAAGCGCGCTAGATACCAAGGTCGAATACTTCTGTTATTGATAATTCATTGTCGAAATATTTTACGTACTATAGTAGTCATATACATACACAGTCTGTACGATACATTTCACAGCCTCGTCGTCATTTGCACAGTGAAACTCGAGTGAGAAGGCTTCATATAATATTATCATGCATAATATCATGCGAATTGTGATTATTACGTATAATTATTATAATTAGCAATTATCAGCCCGTGCAATCGATTATTTTAAAATGCTTCTATAATTTAATATTCGTGTATGTGTATGCATAGCACGTAAAATATTTTGGGGGCAATACAAAGAGTCAAATATATTTTATCCAATGTTTTATCGTTTCACTTTTCGACGATCTAAATGTATAATTCGAATTGAAAACGCGCAGTAAAACAATCGGATCGAGTAAATAAAATAAAGATAAGTTCCGTACATTAATCATCTAATAAGTAATTAATCAAAATTTCAATACTTTTGATGTTATAAATATATAAATTTTAGAAGTTTTTAAGAACAATTTTCACAGCGAAACTTTAATAGTCTATTTTACTTTGTGTACGTTAATACCACATTTTTTATGCTTGCAAAATAACACTTGTTGCAATATATCTATGTATAGCATGTTGGCACAATAAAGATGTTGCATATCCCAATAGAGAAATGCTATTCTTACAACATTAAATACAGAACGAGACATGTTGTTTATCGCGCTACGATAGGTAATAAGAAAAGATGTATATATGTGTGTATGTGTGTGCTTCAATGTGAACTTTCGTTCCGTTGTTACAAAATCGATATCGATATTGATACGCTTTATTAATACAAGTAAAAAGTCCTGCTTATCCTCGTGTACTATATATCCTCCTTTGCTTCATCCGATATTCGGATGGAACGACATATTGGGATTAATTATCTGTCGGCGAACCGAAAGGTCGTTAGATGTATTTTACGGCCTGAGCAGAAACTATAGCCCTTTCTGTACCCTTTCTTCGTATTATAGGAATATGTTCATCCCGAAACACGGATATGAATACGTGAATAAGACGACTCTTCTCTAAGTCATTGGACTCTTCCATCTTTCGCTATATTCATGTCTGTACGCCTTTATACTTTCTTCGATTTTGTTGTTGACGCCGTCCTGATTTGTCGCGGTTTCTCGTTTCTATTCGGTTGAGCGTAGACAGAAAGGGTTTAACGGCATTATTGCAATCCTTGAAGTGAAATTGCGTCTTTTCTCGAAATCTGCAGTTCTCTTGTTTCAGTTGTATACAAGTAACCGGGTAATAGAAAGACAGGTTGATAATTGCTTTTGCAGCGATTCCCTCTTGCCGAGCGAAATGTAAAAAAAAAAAAAAAAAGGAGAGAGAGAGAGAGATAACTATTCCAAGAAAAGATGTTTTTTGTTTTTAACGCAGCTTTTTCATTGTTGATGATTTCGTATAATGTTACTGCACTATAAGCTGAAAAGTTATATGTAATCTTAAAAATGCCATGCATCAGTAGGTAATAAGGCTGCTTGTTTGCACAAGCGTTTACCTATACTACTTACATCACGTCAAACCGATACGCGGCTGGTATTTTGCTTAAATTGTGCTGTGCAACGTCATAAATAATTAAGTGTCATTCAAATATGTAAATTTAAATATATGGTGATATTTCTTTGGCTTTGCATCTGATTATTCGTATTTTGTTACGCGATTAATACTTTTAATGATATGGTTGTATTGTGTATTTGGATTTCGTGATATTTTGTAGAAATGAACACTTTCGGCGTATAATTACTTAAATTACTTAATGCTAATCTCGATGCGTTTTGCAGCTCTTTACAATTTCTTGCTTCGTTGCGTTGGCGCCTCTTGTCGATACCTTGTATCGTCTTCTTTTATGATTATTAACTGCTTATGAATTATTAATGGTGATATGACCTAGTGCTTTTGTAAAGAGTAAAGAGCGCCGACTTTATCTCCTTGGAAAGTAATATTCTTACGATAGCAAGAGTTATATTTATTCAAAGAGCAAAGGGCAAATGTTGCGTCAAAATATATCATATCAAAATTATATGATGATAGTTAACATCTAATAAAATAGACAGACGTGTCACATGTATTCTCTCTCTTTCTCGTTTTTACTTTAGCGCGGGGTTAGAATAGAATAAAAGTATTCTGCGAGCAAATATAACTACATAATGCAGAATGCTTTTTCCTTGAGTGACTGATAAATAAATAATAGCTTAGTACACATTTACATAGCAAAAAATATTGTACGATGTCAAACAAGAAGCCTCGATTTTTTTCTTAAATGCAAGCAATAAAAAATTATAATGTAGTAATCTGTGGAGAGATTAAGTAACAATATAATTTGCTAATATAAAATTTAAAATTGTTTGTCTCTCGTATGTATTTTATATATATATGTTCACTTTTTATTATATTTAGCTGCAAGCATTGCGCGAACTAACGTAGTAAACTTGTTTACATCATTAAAAGCAGCTTAAGCACAGGAATTACCAAGAATCTTTCTTTTAGAATTTTATTGAAGAGGATATGATTCACTTGCAAAGTACAGCTTTTTTTAAAGTAGAGCTAACGATATATTATCGTTGGTAAACTTAAATATTTTAAATATTTTATTGTCACATTTTTGGAATGGATTAATAATGTAATCTGATGTTTCATATATCATCAGATTTCTGAGTGTAGAATAAATTCTATTTTTATTTTAAAAGTAGTACAGATGAATATTTCAGATTATTCAAGTTATTATGATCTCAATATTTCAAAACAAAATGAGTTTTCGAATATGATCTTTTCATCAGGTTTTTATGCAGCATTATTATCTATTTCTTCGCGGACAGAATTATAATCAAAACAAGATTTTCATTCTTTATTTTTTTCCTCTAGTCTTCTTTATGGCAGGGAAATTAGTTCGCGCGAAATAAATTCTTGTTAGGTTTTTTATGTGTGTATGCACAACGCACCAGCCCTGTTTGTGTGTTTTGCGTAAAAGAGGTTCACAGGAAATACCTTAGATCTTTTTCACTCTCTTTTTTTAATAAAATATTATAACAAATATTTTTTATAAAATATAATTTATATTCTATTTTTAAATTTAATGAGCATAGTTTATCTATTGCAACTAAAATTTTATTTATACGCTTGTGTTTCAATACAATTAATACAATTTTGATAATCAAATTTCAAATTAAATTTCTGTTAGAGTGAAATCTGCTTGGAATTATAGGTATGCATGAAAAGATGAGATTTTATTAACTGTTATATATACATACATATATACTATTGAAGCATTTCTCGCGAAAGATCTTTATTTTTCAGTTAATGTAAGGACACAAAAAGTTTTGCTAAGTTTGTAGAAACAAACATCGTTCTTTGAGACTAGTCTAGAGGAAATATGATATTTTTCTCGAATACGTTTTACACATACATATAGAGAAAACGTTTTTTTCCCCCCTTTTTTACGAAACATTTCTGCAACGAGAGAGTATCAAAGTGAATAGACATTTCTCCGAAGGAACTGTGAAAACATCGATGATGAACACGCTGCATTTATTTGCAAGAATGTAGGAAAATGTCACAAGCTGCAAATAATCCATGTTAAATTGAAATTTTATTTCCTTGCAAACATAAAAGAGTGACCCTGTAAAAAGTTTATTTTACACAATTTTGTACTTGTCACATTTATGCAATATCTCGTATACCCAAGAGTGATGTTTTAATTATTATGGTACAAGGTTCTATTATTCCTTTGTTTCAGTCATAGTAATTATTTGAATGCATTAAAATTAGATGTTAGTAGGAATATATTTACTCAGAATGACTTAGAATTTATGAGACCAATTATTATATATTAAAACTTTTTGTTATTTTAATATTTTTTTATGGAAGTGTTATGCAAGTTAATCAGAGTTTCTGATCATTCTTCTGTACATAATTGATGTGCATTTTATGTTTTTCCCTCGATTTTTATAATTAATTTGAATATTGATGCAACACTTTAAAATGGATTTCGCATAACTGAATTTAAAAAATTCTGCAGTAAGGGATGAATATTTAACTTTTAATTGACTTTCGCGCACCTCTCCCTTCCATCAAAAATATATCCAAAAAAAGTTTTACGGTCAAATGTAATCTGCGAAATTTATTCAAGATTGATTTGATTAGAATTTCGTGTTTATTGTACTTGAAGGATGATTAACGGTAGATTTTCAAAGCAATTCAAGACGACACATTCAGATTTTAATATTCCTGTGTCGTGAACTACTTTCTGCGAATGCCGTGCATCGATCGGGCATGTCTCTCTGCACGCGCGCATGTATATGTGAAAAGAGTTAGCATATAGATTTATTAAATATTTAATCTCGTCGTCGCAATATTTCAATTGCATCTCGGAAATTTTCTATGCGGTAATCCAATCGTTCAACTTTCAAGTGGAGAACTTATTTATGCGTACACTTATTTCGACAATTAATTTTTATACTGTATTAAACCTGGCATTAAAGCAATAGTTGCAGTTTTTAATTTAACCAAGGTTTTGCGAACGTTTACGTTTATTTAAATTAAATTTAACACATTAGAAATAAGATATATTATTTTCTTTTCTTATATACGCGCTTCTTTTGCTCTGATTATTTTTGTGAATTTTACCCAACTAGATTTGATTAAAAAACTTACATTTTGTTAAAAATCGAGATCCGACTGTAGATTCTCTCATGTTGGATTGAGAAGGATAATAAAGAAGAGAAAGTCGTTGCGAGAGACATGGAGATCTTGAGAGATTATATATATTAATGTTGAACTGAAATACGTGAATCTTTCCGTTCTTTGTCTGCTTGTCTGCATTTGACAGTGAGAGGATAGCACAGAAACTTGTCGTTCCTTTGCTCGAAAGATAATTCCTTTCGTGTTCAGTATTAATTATCGGAAAGTTTAAACTGTATTAAATGTATCAATGATACTAATTATTATATTCTTGTGTTAGGTTTTTAATAAAATATAATTTTTAACAGTTTTTCAAGAATTTAATTTAATTTATTGAAATAATATTGTAAATTGTTTAGCATTTTTTTTATATAGTGTTTATCTTTTTTATTTTTAATTTTATTAATTAATAAAAACGTTTTTATTTTCGATTTTGTTTCTTACAAAAAAATTGTATTATTAATTCTTAGATCTTCTACTTTCCTTCTTAAAGATTATGTATGTATAATAAGCGCATGATACTCTTTGTCGGCATAACTATTTGTTCCAACTTGTGTTAATGTTCGCTACAAGAGGAAATTGGTTCTCTACTGTATCTCTATCCGTTCACTGTAGTATTTACCACTACAGAAACACTGGATTTAGAGCACATAGCAATTAAGTAGAGTATGTAGCTGCGTGCATACTACGTATTCTGTATGTTCAATAAATGGACTATGTGGTCTCCCTTGGACTTTGAATTACGGGTATTTATGCGTGTATATGATAAAAAATACGTTATTAAGTTTACGCTCTAAGCAAAAAGTATGAACATTGATCTCTATCCCAGTTTATCTTTTGATTAAAAGTTTGATAAATTTAATTTATCACATAGTAGTCAAAATTTTTATTGTGGACAGATTAAGAAAGATGATATAAGCTTATTAGTAATATTACATTGTTTAATTTTTTAGCGAAATTAAAGCATTAAGATCTATTTTTTCACGATAAGGCAACATTTGTATACACATATACTTATAAAAAAAGTGTACTCTCTTATAAAAGAAGAGACTTCAAAAAATGAGCTAAAAATATTTATAAACTTCTTATAAAGTTCGATATGATAAATATCCGTAGAATGTCTGTGCGCGATTTGTTTTATCATTTTTTTTGCTACTTCTATATTATGTTAAGGCAAATGAGAAATTTGAATATTTTTGGCAATTTGATAAAACACTTGATAATTCGATAATAGATGAATGAAAAATAAACGGCATAGTGAGATGGTGAAGTTACATCGATTCGATCAGATATACACGAACCTCATTTGTGACATTTTTATCGTCTCTGATATCTCTGTACTTCGCGATGTTTCACGTCGTGCGCGATTATCGGGCGACGTTTCGGGAAATGAGACGACGAGGCTAGAGACGGATAGGCGATTGTACTTTATTATATACGCGATAGTGCAGGTCAAGAATTTGCGATCCGCAACGTGCAGCGATCGTTTTTAGTTCATATCTCGACGGAAGCACGAAACCACTTTAGCGTGTATTAACCCCTATGTCCGCGCACGACAGCGAAAGTTTTGTCCACTTGTCCACATGTCGTATAGTCGATATCCTTCGCGCCGATATTTTCACCTCCACGTGGAAGTGTTTTTTTTTTTTTTTTTTTTTCCACATGCCCGTAAACCTCGAGAGTAAAGTGCCAGTTGTCAAATATCTCTGTATATCTCGAGCTGTGCTTCCAGTATTCCATACAGCTAAATGATTATAGAACCAGCAAAGTTTGTTCGCGGAATTTATATTCGAAAAATCTCGATCTTTTGCTCATGCCAATGATAACGAATATCCGAGGGGTGTCTCACAGTCGCAATACATGTACATTTTTCTGGAATTACGCATTACTTCGCATTGATTTACGCAAGCATAAAACAATAATAACCCAGACAAGATTAAAAAGTAAAAATAATGCTGTTATGACGTTTTTTAAATATACATATTTTATTAAATATTATAATTTATGAAATTATTAATATTTTATATTTTATTTGTTCAGATCTAATCTAATTTCATTTGTATTTTGTGTGTGTGTTCAAATTTATATAAAAGAAATTTTAAGTTGATTTTTAAAAATTTCTGAATTTTTTAATTCGTCGCGAAATTTAATCACGAAGTTTAAAATAAGATATTTTTTTAAATTTATAATTGGGAATGCGTAACTTTTGTTATATCTTAATTATATTATTTTAATTTAGATATTCCAACTAAATATTTGCAATATTAATTTTAAAAAATATTAATTTTAAATTTTTTGCATAATACATTGGTACTATATGATTTACAATATCTCAAATTTATTTTTCTTAACATTTCTTTTTATAATCATTCTAATTTCATTTTTCTTATTAAATTACAGTATTAATATTTAAATATTTAACAGTACTAATATTTAAATATTGTATTTTATTTAAAAAAAAAAAAAAAAAAGAATTAACATAATTACACGCATTACTTATAGAATTATACGGCGCATTACTTATAGAATTATACGGCGAATTACTTAGAATTCTTGGTAATTCGCAATATACATGTACAAATTTTTGATGAGTGAGACACCCCTTGCAAATATCATTTATCGGCAGCCTATTAATTTGCGGTTCTTCGCGTTCTTTACTTTTAACGTGATATTTAAGTTCGTACTTGGAAATTCGATTAAACAATCGAATTATGTGATATCACGAATAGATTCACGTGTGATATAATGAGAGATTCTCTTTTATATAACGATACAATTCTACATCGCAGCGTACGAGTTTAAAATTATGAATCTCGATAAGTTTATATTGCTTTAATCAAGAACAAACTCTATAAAGTTTAGGATGGATACTCTAGCTGAGTCTCTCTTGAATATAATTACGGAAAAAATAGCTTCAAGAATAAATGTTGAAAATCTATATTATATTTTACATATACAAATCGTGTTGTCTTTGTGTTAAATTTTAACATTCACATGCATTTTAGATTGCTTTTTTTAAATTTTCAGTTTTTAATATATTTTGTTTCTGTGATAATGTATAAAATAGAATATGTGAATTAGACGTGTCACGTAGCGACCATTACAAATCTGGGAATGTCATTTGTGTTTACAATTATAATTCCCGGAAAATTAGATATAAACTGTACTTAAACAATGATTAGTAACGGATGCATGGAAATCCTGTTTTCCTGAATCTGTTGAATTAAACTTGAACTTTCCATTTATCTACTTAATTTAGTTACGTTGAACGTGGTAAAGGGATCCATTTCAAACGATAGTTTTTAACTTTATATATTATTTTATGTAGTTTATGAAACGTAATTGCAGCTCTTTCTAATTGCATATGGCTTTCAACGCGTCATTTCCTGTCCAATGCACAGAAACCCCATGGTATTAATAGTTTAAACTCTAATTACTTCTTCGTCGAGTAACATTGAATGTTGTTTAAACCTTTTAGTTTAAAGTGTATTCACGATGATAAAGCGATTATACAATCGATTCTATTATCGTGATTAGACAAGGTTAAAATATTCAATGCACGAGCAAATGACGAGTCTCTGGCAGAAGTGTTATTATATAAAATATCGGAGAGAATCTGCCATACATTGTTTGCATAAGTGTGACGTAATATGTCGTGAGCATCGAGTGGCCGCTGATTAAACCGTACAGAATGACCATCGATTACACGTTCGGCTAGCAACCGTGCATAACACGGGGAAAATTGGGTAAACTGGACAAATTGTACTATCTCGATTCTATTGCGTCGCAACTTGATGCTATTATAAAAATTTGACATGCATGCGTCAGTGTAAGCACGGTCCATTCAGTCTCATTTATTAAATCGACACATCAAGCGCAACTCTTGCCACACAGAAAGCGTTTTATCGATGCATAAAATCCAATTCTGCATGAATTTCGTTAATAAGAGCATATATTAAACCCAGAATAGGTATCTGCTTTTGATTAGGTCACGCGATAGAGTTTAGAATATTTCGTATATCGTACAGTATTCGTGTTATACGAACAAAATCTTTGCGAAGAATGTAAAGCGTATTTAATCAATTATAATATAAACGAAACTAGAGTCCATAAATTAATGTATGCACTAAATGTGTATATTGGTAGGTATATAATAGAAAGGGAAAATATAATAAGAAAATTAAAAAGATATATGTATAGTCAATAAAATAATACAATAAATTACTAACATAAGAATTTTAAAGTAATACACACATCGAATATTAATCATTCAATGCTCAATTATGAAAATTATACATCACTTCAACTTAATCCATTAATTTTTTATATAATAATATAAAAGAAATTATTTTACGCGATAAAGGATATTGAGATTTTTATTATAGAGAACAACCAGAAATACCGATTATAATCTTAAGAATCGCGGACATAATGGGTGCAAAGTTTTCGCGTAACTTATTGTTGCCAAGTGGTCAATGTGTCTGCAATGCAGTTATGGAGTTACGGGTTCGTATCGACCTGTTATACGGCAGTCATCAACCTGCCGGTAGGTAAGTGTGTACATACAGGTATGTCGTAAACGGCGAAGGAAGAATTGATCGTGCCCCGTCGTCGCGCCGTAACCGTCGGTATTTCCCTCGGAAATTCTATCACGGAATATTAAAGGGCTTTAAAACACATAACCATCTCTTTTTAATAATGCATATTCGAATTTATAATCAGTCGTAAATAGTCGAATTGCGCGATTGAGGCTCCAATATTTTATAATGGTATCACGAGTATACGTATTTACATTTTATAAACCGAGCTTACAGAGAAATTATAAAACCCACATATTCATTATAATACATTAATTTCGATGTGCATTAATTTCAGGATATCGTATATTTATAATAATAAAAATTCGTATAATTTTATGATATGAATTTGTAATCAATGGCAAATAGTAATCGAATGTGCGGCTAATGTCAATATTTTATAATTTTATACATTTTTAAATTACTTGCAAATTTATATTAACATAATTACAACATTCTTCCATCTACATATTTATTATAATATATTAATTTCGACACACACATTAATTTTAAAGTGGTAATATCATAACAGGGGTTTGTATATAATTTTTACGGAATACTCTAGCGGCAAAATATTAAATACTATCATAAAATACATGTTTAGATCAATAATAGACATATTTTAAATATGAAAATAATGATAGAAGAAATACTTATATGTATAATAAAAATCTATTTGCTTGTTTTATTTAAAGTTTTTCTTCGACATATGTTATTACATTCATATAAAACTTCATCAAATAAAACTTGAACAATAATTCATCATGTGCCACTTTTATGACAAATATATTTTCATTCTGCGATTTTTCTATGTTGGGTGACTTATATTCTAAATAGTTTCTTAATGTCCTCATTTTTAATTTATATATAATTATGATACATTAAAGAGACATTTTCTCAAGTAAGATAAACAGAGTACTCACTACGTAATATCTCAAATTTATTAAAATTATATGTACATTTATTAAATAATTGAATTATTATTTACCTTCTTTATTCAATGCTGAAGGATGAGTGGTTAAGGCCTAGTCTACAATGAGTCGTTAGTCGTAGGTAAGTCGTAAGAAAATTGACCAACCACAGTTGATTGTTTTAAAATAACTTAAAATAAAATAAAATAAGTATTTTAAAATAATCAACTGTGGTTGGTCAATTTTCTTACGACTTACCTACGACTAACGACTCATTGTAGACTAGGCCTTAACCACTCATCCTTCAGCATTGAATAAAGAAGGTAAATAATAATTCAATTATTTAATAAATGTACATATAATTTTAAAATAATCAACTGTGGTTGGTCAATTTTCTTACGACTAACGACTTACGACTAACGACTCATTGTAGACCAGGCCTAATGCAACAAGTCATATTATATATACATATATACATATATGTACATACATAAGAAAGTCAGTTATCTTACGTATAGACAATGTCGAAGATTCGTAATATATAATTTATTATCTATGGCACGCGAAACGCTTTACAAGGACGAGCAAAACAGTTTATTTTGTATCATGCCACATGATTTATGTTTTGCATCACATTGCAATCATGCATGTTTCGAAATATATTTTCTTTATATATAGCATGGTAAGACGTTCATAAATGTCGTCGCAAATGGGAGACGCGCTTGTGGAACGTTAAACCTTAAGTAAAGCAGTAAAATTTTCCTAGCATAAATAGCTAGTTGCGTCCTAGCAGGTCGTATAAATTTTAAAAAAATGATAAAGTAGCGTTGCTTTATCTAGGAATAAATAAAAATAATGAACGTCCATCTAGACAAACGGTTCTATTGAAATGAGAAATCGCAGTATGACTTAATGCTAATTTTCACACGTTCATTCTGCTTTATTAATTAAAACTCAAAGGGAGTTGTACAATAATTGAGACGAAATTGTCAGATTTAGGGAAAATTTATAGATTCTATAATTTCAAAAATGTGTAAACAAGACATATGTAATTATACACATTATATATGCCATTTAACATTACGTTACAATTTTTTATGGACTGAAGTAAAGTACGAGATTTGTCACCTCACATTTTTATCGTAATTTTTGCAAAGATAGCGCAAACAATATTCGCATTTATGTATGAAACAAAGATATACATATTCGATTTTTGTTTTTCTGATTGAAAAGAAAAATTAATTAAAATTAACCGAAACATTAACGTATTAATCAGTTTAGGACATTTTATATTATTTGTGATCTTTAATAATTATTATAATCTTCAGGATTATTAATGCATGATTATAGAACTGCTGTTTTTTTAAATCACTGTATTAAAGTCTGAATATTTTTTCGATGTACTTTTATAGCTATAAAATGTACAAAAATTTTTTCTTTTTACATTAAATATATCAGTGGTGCGCTCTGATTTAAGTCCTATGAACGTGAAAGGGTGGTTTAGTTAAGGGATTCCATGATTTTGTAGAATTCTTCCTTATCCCTGCGTCGGTACGAAGCTTTTACGTGAAGCTTTTGGTTTTGTATGGCAATCGATAAGCTCCGTGATGTTTAAATATCTCATTTTATCTCTTACGAAAGGCCGACTGTCGGAAAGTTTGATGACAATACGAAATTTTGCGCTATATAAAACGTTAATAATGTATTTGTAAATTTATCCATATGATTATATCCTAATTTTTATAAAATTACTGACATAAAAATATCATTTTATCGTATGTATTTCTAATATAAAATTTTTGTATCTGTTTCAGGTAAGTTTCAGTTATGATAAATGCTACTTCACATGTAATGGTTTCGGCGATGTATAGGTGAGTTTGCTGTATATGATATGCTTTTGTCTGCCCTCAATATTAGCTTGCAATACGTAAAAGGAATAGCCCATTAATATTTCTATTTTTATAAAATATAACGCAGAAAATAAAACTATTATCTAAACTTTCATGTACGATTATATCATATTACAAGTTTAAAATAGAGGGAGTAAAAAATCCTTTCTCATCACTCTCTTGAAAAGAGTTTAAAAAATTTTTATCTGAACTTTTCACTTCTTCAATAAAATTAATACCATCTAAATTCTTTTATGAAATTGTCTTTTAATAATTAATGAGCTAAACACTAATAAATCTTAGCTTTTGCGCGTTTATTAAAAGAAATATTTTTGTACGGGTATTCAGCAAAGCAGAGAAAATCTACAGAGCTTATTTTGAACTTTCCAAAAAAGCTTTGTGTGAAATAATGTTTTATAGATATTTCCAATATCGAAGTAAGACAGAGAAGCATATTAAGAATCTTTTCTTGTTGCCAACTCTCTTCTTATTCCCAATAACAAAAGTTTCTTTATCGAAAATTTTATACGGATCTTAAATAAGATCATGGATATTACTATGGTTATATTTATAATTGCAATATAACGTTTGGTGTGGATTACTATATTTAGATACATTTTTCATATTTCTGAAAATTTTAATACTTATACGATAAAGATATATCGCTAGTTAACTAGTCTTTAAACACTTTGTTGAAATTTCTTGAACTTAATTTGACTATAAGAAGCTATAAGACGACAGTGCGAGATGAGTTTCTCTCTTCGCCTTCGGCTTGTTTAACGAACTTTGTTAATTGCTTCGTTTGCTTCACGTTGTACTATTCCTAGGTAAACATATATGTATAGAACACTGCAAACGATATAATTGTATCTAACTCTTACGACAAGTTTGTTGGCGCTTCATGGATGCGATAAATTCGGTTATTCGAATGAATGGTCACACAATGTTTAAAAAAAATTTTTTTTGAACAAATAATCGCTGATCCGTTAGCATTAGCTCCATGAGATCGAAAAGGATAGAGCGAGATCGTACTCTAGACAAAAGGTCGGTTATTGATTGGCTGCCTGTTGCTTTTAGCCCTGTCGCAGTTGCGGTTATACACCCTCGTTCTTTTCCCTTCTGTCTTTCGACTTTACCCTCTATTCAGTCGACTAATGGATATCCTGTTCACATCCACATTTAGACATCTTCTGTGTTTCTGACTTTGTCCTATATTTGATTTTTTTTTCGTTTTTTTTTCTCGCTTTTCTTCGTCTTCTTTTCTGTTTCTGTCCGCCTCTTTTTCTCTTTTTTTTTCGCTTTTTATATTTCGTTCCGCGCGTGCAGACTGAATAACACACGAAAACAGCATTATTATTAATATATATGTCTCTGCAGTGGTAATTCAAAATTATTTCGTCCATTATATTATTTGATGTTTAATCTTGAACTCTTCAAAAGCAAAAAAATATTCAAAGATGAACGGTCGATTTCTCAATTAAGAATAAAATACCACAAATAAAGTACCAAATATTGTTAAGGAAAAAAAAGACTGAAAAATTTTTATTGCAGCATGATAAAAGATTTTCTTAATCGCTCGCTCATTTTGATATTTAATTTGCGTGATTGTTTTTGAATATTATTGAATTTATAAATCTTCCCCGAGTGGAGAAAAAATATAGTGATTAGGAAGGGAAGGCGGATCCTAGGATCTCCTTTTCAACCAATTATAATAGACAACCATTGTGCTATTGAGACACTCGCTGTCTCATACCATCGTATTTTCTCTGCTCGTTTACATTCTCTCTTCAATATAATACTTTAGAAAGATATCGCGTGGGATGAAGCTAAATGAACATTAAGATAATAGCCAATGTTACTTTCTGCGTTGGTTACGCGGTAAATCTCCGAGGCGAGTTTATCGACATTTTTATAATGGAGCACCGAGCTGTTTCGCGCGGAATCAATTCCGCGGCTGTTTTTCTTCGGGATAAGCGAATCGAAAGCGCTATCCATCTAGTTGACAGACAGTCGCGATAGACGACGACAATCTTTGCTCCATATACCGATTTAACTCGTCGCGTAATTTAGAATAATTATTTATTGTGGATTTTTAACTAAAATTTATCGTGGGGGTTTTCAATTTAAACTTGAGTCGTGCTGCTCATCAACTGGTTCAATCGAGAAGTTGTCGAAAAATTGTCAAAGTAATCCTTTAATGGAAATTGCGTGCTATTCGAGCGAGCAGCTTAACATATCTGTGAGGATATCTGTGAAATAAATGTGCAACGTTTAAAGGGGAAAAATTGGGGGTTTATAAAGGAAGGAAAAAAAGGGTCCTGTGATGATGGGAAATATGTAGAATTATTATCTCTTCTTCATAGATCGTTTATCATCGTAATCTTTTAACTTTTTTTTGTACATTTGCTTTTGATTTTGCGACAATTTCTTAATCTGAACGCGTACGATATCTTACGATTTCATTGTATGTATACGATTTACGAGATTACACACAAGTTTACTACGATGTGGCGGTCCATTAAAAATCTTATTACGCGCATCGAAATCTATTTTCGTTAAAATTGGATCGTGCCTATCGATAGTCTCGTATCGTCCGCGAGTTCACAGTTAGCGAACAGTACGCGAAATGTAATTTCGGGATGCAATTGCCGGTCCTATAGTGATGCGCGCGTGAATCCGCGTGGTGGGATAATAACGGCGGTGGAGGAAAGCGAAATGCGCAAGCTCCTTTCTATATCGACCACCGGCTGTCTTTTTGCACGAAATCTATCTTTTCGCGGCTGGGAATTCATCGAGGCTCGCACGATTATCGAATTTTTACGCATAGTGATACGTGGGCTGATGTATGTATATATATTTATAATTTCATATATATATATATATATATATATATATATATTTTACATATTTAGAAAGAGATGCGTCACGATAAAAAGCGCGATATCGCGTGCTAGTAGTAGAAACGGATGACGAAGTCAGACAAAGAGCAAAGCCGTTTTATTTAACTTAATATTAGTTAAAGGATGGAGACTTATTGTTAGTTAAATTTTTGTTAACTTTAAATAATCTTTATGACTATGACTATATCTATATTTGTGATTCTCATATATTATATTACTACTGACAATGAGATATAATATCACATTTTTTCTCTTTTATTACGTATCTTGTAATGTATAGCTATATGAACCTAGCACCCGACTTTTTAAAAATTAATTTTTTAAAACGGAAAATGATAGCATTTCGTTTGTAGTTGTTTGTAGTAACAATAATTTCGTTTGTAGTTTTATCAATTAATAAATAAAAAAAATTTTTTTAATGACGCACCCGACATACAGATATCGCAAATCCGCTTGCGCAGTCTTCTTCAGAATTGTTTGTAGTGATTTTCTTTTCGTTTATAGTTGAGCGGTTCAAAAGTTATAAACAATTGTTTATTCGTCCAAGAGGTAAATTTGTTAATTTTAAAGATATCGCAAATCCGCTTGCGCAGTCTTTTTTAGAATCGTTTGTAGTTGTTTGTAGTGATTTTCGTTTTGTTTGTAGTAGAGCGGTTCAAAAGTTATAAACAATTGTTTATTCGTCCAATAGCTAACTTTGTCATTTTTTAAGATTTTTTAAATCCGCTTGCGCAGTCTTTAGAATCGTTTGTAGTTGTTTGTAATGATTTTCCTTTCGTTTGTAGTTGAGCGGTTCAAAAGTTATAAACAAATTGCGATATCTTTATAATTAACAAATTTACCCCTTGGACGAATAAACAATTGTTTATAACTTTTAAACCGCTCAACTACAAACGAAAGGAAAATCACTACAAACAACTACAAACGATTCTAAAGAAGACTGCGCAAGCGGATTTAAAAAATCTTAAAAATTGACAAAGTTAGCTCTTGGACAAATAAACAAATTGTTTATAACTTTTGAACCGCTAAACTACAAACGAAAGGAAAATCACTATAAACAACTACAAACGATTCTAAAGAAGACTGCGCAAGCGGATTTGCGATATCACAATGTCGGGTGCGAGTCATTTAAAAAATTTTTTTTATTAATTGATAAAACTACAAACGAAATTATTGTTACTACAAACAACTACAAACGAAATGCTAACATTTTCCGTTTTAAAAAATTAATTTTTAAAAAGTCGGGTACTAGGTTCACGTAGCTCGTCGTGTGCGAATAATATTTTATTACTTTATCAATAGAATTTATTATTTAAATATTTGTAAATGAAATTAAAAAAAATTGTTGTAAGAAATGATAACATTATTAATGCTATTATCGCGATATTTGTCAAAATTATTCGAACGAGGAATAAAAGCGTGCAGGGATGAAAAGAGTCCGGCGCGTTACTATTGTCGCTTATATCGGACGGATAATCACTGAAATCGGCTGACCGGTGCTACTTTCTATCCCTAAAAAGTTTTATATCATATGACATCATGTATATATGAGCGTTTCGACAAAATTATTTAACAAATCTCGCTCAAATGAGTCATATTATACGCGCATATAATATGCAATAATAATGAGAAAGTGATTTTTTCCGAGTCTGGCGATTAATCAGGGATAGAAAGTAGCACTGGTCAGCCGATTTCAGTGATTATCCGTCCGATATAAGCGACAATAGTAACGCGTCCGAACTCTTTTCATCCCTGCACGCTTTTATTCCTCGTTCGAATAATTTCGATAAATATCGCGATAATAGCATTAATAATGTTATCATTTCTTACACCAATTTTTTTTAAATTTTATTTACAAATATTTAAATAATAAATTCTATTGATAAAGTAATAAAATATTATTCGCACACGACGAGCTATGTGAATAGCACTCGACTTTTTAAAAATTAATTTTTTAAAACGGAAAATGATAGCATTTTGTTTGTAGTTGTTTGTAGTAACAATAATTTTGTTTGTAGTTTTATCAATTAATAAATAAAAAAAATTTTTTAAATGACTCGCACCCGACATTGTGATATCGCAAATCCGCTTGCGCAATCTTCTTTAGAATTGTTTGGAGTTGTTTGTAGTGATTTTCCTTTCGTTTATAGGTGAGCGGTTCAAAAGTTATAAACAATTGTTTATTCGTCCAAGAGCTAACTTTGTCAATTTTTAAGATTTTTCAAATCCGCTTGCGCAGTCTTTTTTAGAATCGTTTGTAGTTGTTTGTAATGATTTTCCTTTCGTTTGTAGTTGAGCGGTCCAAAAGTTATAAACAATTGTTTATTCGTCCAAGAACTAACTTTGTCAATTTTTAAGATTTTTTAAATCCGCTTGCGCAGTCTTCTTTGGAATCGTTTGTAGTTGTTTGTAGTAATTTTCCTTTTGTTTGTAGTTGAGCGGTTCAAAAGTTATAAACAATTGTTTATAACTTTTGAACCGCTCAACTACAAACGAAAGGAAAGTCACTACAAACACAACTACAAACGATTCTCAAGAAGACTGCGCAAGCGGATTTGCGATATCTTTATTAACAAATTTACCTCTTGGACGAATAAACAATTGTTTATAACTTTTGAACCGCTCAACTACAAACGAAATTCACTACAAACAACTACAAACAATTCTAAAGAAGACTGCGCAAGCGGATTTGCGATATCTCAATGTCGGCTGCGAGTCATTTAAAAAATTTTTTTTATTTATTAATTGTTAAAACTACAAACGAAAATTAATTTTTAAAAAGTCGGGTGCTAGGTTCACGTAGCTCGTCGTGTGCGAATAATATTTTATTACTTTATTAATAGAATTTATTATTTAAATATTTGTAAATGAAATTAAAAAAAATTGTTGTAAGAAATGATAACATTATTAATGCTATTATCGCGATATTTGTCAAAATTATTCGAACGAGGAATAAAAGCGTGCAGGGATGAAAAGAGTCCGGCGCGTTACTATTGTCGCTTATATCGGACGGGTAATCACTGAAATCGACTGACCAGTGCTACTTTCTATCCCTAAAAAGTTTTATATCATATCACATCATGTATATATGAGCGTTTCGACAAAATTATTTAACAAATCTCGCTCAAATGAGTCATATTATAAGCGCATATAATATACAATAATAATGAGAAAGTGATTTTTTCCGAGTCTGGTGATTAATCAGGGATAGAAAGTAGCACTGGTCAGCCGATTTCAGTGATTATCCGTCCGATATAAGCGACAATAGTAACGCGTCCGAACTCTTTTCATCCCTGCACGCTTTTATTCCTCGTTCGAATAATTTCGACAAATATCGCGATAATAGCATTAATAATGTTATCATTTCTTACACCAATTTTTTTTAAATTTTATTTACAAATATTTAAATAATAAATTCTATTGATAAAGTAATAAAATATTATTCGCACACGACGAGCTATGTGAATAGCACTCGACTTTTTAAAAATTAATTTTTAAAAACGGAAAATGATAGCATTTTGTTTGTAGTTGTTTGTAGTAACAATAATTTTGTTTGTAGTTTTATCAATTAATAAATAAAAAAATTTTTTAAATGACTCGCACCCGACATTGTGATATCGCAAATCCGCTTGCACAATCTTCTTTAGAATTGTTTGTAGTTGTTTGTAGTGATTTTCCTTTCGTTTATAGGTGAGCGGTTCAAAAGTTATAAACAATTGTTTATTCGTCCAAGAGCTAACTTTGTCAATTTTTAAGATTTTTCAAATCCGCTTGCGCAGTCTTTTTTAGAATCGTTTGTAGTTGTTTGTAATGATTTTCCTTTCGTTTGTAGTTGAGCGGTCCAAAAGTTATAAACAATTGTTTATTCGTCCAAGAGCTAACTTTGTCAATTTTTAAGATTTTTTAAATCCGCTTGCGCAGTCTTCTTTGGAATCGTTTGTAGTTGTTTGTAGTAATTTTCCTTTTGTTTGTAGTTGAGCGGTTCAAAAGTTATAAACAATTGTTCATAACTTTTGAACCGCTCAACTACAAACGAAAGGAAAGTCACTACAAACAACTACAAACGATTCTCAAGAAGACTGCGCAAGCGGATTTGCGATATCTTTATTAACAAATTTACCTCTTGGACGAATAAACAATTGTTTATAACTTTTGAACCGCTCAACTACAAACGAAATTCACTACAAACAACTACAAACAATTCTAAAGAAGACTGCGCAAGCGGATTTGCGATATCTTAATGTCGGGTGCGAGTCATTTAAAAAATTTTTTTTATTTATTAATTGTTAAAACTACAAACGAAATTATTGTTACTACAAACAACTACAAACGAAATGCTATCATTTTCCATTAAAAAAAAATTAATTTTTAAAAATCGGATGCTAGGTTCACATAGCTGTAATGTATCGTATATAAGAATGTTATCGTTGATAGTCTTCGACGTTATTTTTGCTTGATAGATTGCATTTATCGAGTAAATATTAATA
Source organism: Prenolepis imparis (assembly GCF_030444845.1). Classification (NCBI taxonomy): domain Eukaryota; kingdom Metazoa; phylum Arthropoda; class Insecta; order Hymenoptera; family Formicidae; genus Prenolepis; species Prenolepis imparis. The sequence continues at coordinate 12,695,644 of NW_028141165.1, read as the reverse complement.
TCGAATAAAGATTAGTAAATGTGATAGATTAAAATACATTTATAAAGCACGAGAAGAATCGTAAGAAATCTAATCGATGAATTTTGAAATGTTCTCTCGATGAATATTAGGCGAAAATTGACGGATATATCGGATTTTATTTTACTTTTTCTTATCGTATTCTGGATCATTATTCGTTCATTGGCAATGCCGATTCCATTCTCTTTTCCATTCTCCTTTTATTCTTTTTATCTCTTTTCTATCTTTTTCTCACGTCGAATAAAAGAATGAAAGAAAGTCACTGCTTTTTGCATTTTCCGATCATAAAAGCGAGGTAATCGTTAAAGCGATTTTTATGTTTTCATGGTTCTCACGATCATGTCTGCAGCTCTATGCAAAATTTCCAGAATAAATTAGAAATTGATGCAAATCCTGCAGTTCGGTTTGGTTTTAAATGCTAATGTTTTTCTATAGAAATAAAGCATTTTATATTAAACAAAAATCTAATGACAGCGAGAAACTTACATTATTTTTATCAATTATTCTGCAAATATATTTTTATAATTTTAGTTTAGAAAAAAAGCGCGCACGAGAAGAAAAATCTTAGCGATATACATTCCGACTCTTTAGTTTGCTGTATTCTAATTTTATTATTTTATTAATTTCGCTGAAATGTTTTATTCATGCGCATGCAAAGAAATCAAATTATAGTTTGTCCCCAGTCCGACCTTTTGATTAAATATAAGTTCGCGGTTCTTCACCGACTAACATTTTCGAATTTCCTGCTGGGAAACAGTCAGAGAGACCTATTCTGTCTGCACTCGTACAAAGACAGTCATTCTCGCGTTGCCGTATTACCTCATTTAGAACAGAGTTATATTCGATAATTTAAGATAATTCAATGCGTTCTGGTGAATATCCGTCTTTAATGGCAAGCGTCAGCTGCTTTATGAATTTCTCATAGCACATCTCTTCCATATTGCGGAAATATAAAAAATATTTTTAAAGTTTTTTGTTGATCAAACTTTAATATGTTTTATATGATATGAATAATCTCTGTTATCATATAATTACGATTTAAACAAATAGTAAATTCATGGCTTATTTTTGAAAAGCTACATTTTTCATATTACCGTATTAAATCATAAAATCAATAACACTTAAAGAATGAGCTTGAGACTTTAAAAATCGATTGCATCAACAGAATGGATTAAGTAAACTTAGCTTAACAAATCCTTTTGCGCTTGTATTTTGAGATAATTTTATTTGTAATATAAAAGAAGGGAGAATTACACATATACACACGCACACACATATACACACACAAGAATAATTCAGCGTTGGTGCAATTGTTTTTAAAAAGCAGTTTATTTATTGAATACGAAAAATATAATAATAATAATAATATATATTCTCCGGATATATATACAAATCAATATATGTAAATGGCGGTATAAGATGCTGCTACATATTGAATGCTAGAAAAATGAGCGCGAATAATGTAGAATGCAGAGTCATGGAAGGAATATCAATTTCTCTCTTGTCAGAGACCGCAAAGTAAATTTGGTAACAATGGTTGGTTGTGAATACTCTCGAGGCGAAACTTGATGTTGCATTGCTTATTGCGACGTTATATATATTTATACGTCGGTGAGAGATATAACTTCGCAGATCAGGTTTCGGTGAGGAACGAATTTCGGAAAGGAAAAAATTTTTAGCCCCATCGGGGATGCGAATGTCTTGCGCACGAGGCATCTTGGATCTCAACAAACTTACCCATCATATGCATTATGCATAAATATTCTGTTGTTGCGCATGCACATCGACCTATTATGTGCAACGTACGTGGGTTTATATCGCGTTCTATATACGCTTTACATGAAGAACGGTCTATTATATTTTGCTAATTACACATATTGCTATAATGCCGAATCATTAACGATCTAGCATTCGATGATGTTTCAAGCCGTTATTACTCTTTTCATTGATAATATGCATTTATCACTATAATTATGCTTCGTGATTATTTCGTGCAATTCGTAAATTTGCAGAACAGAATAACAGTTTCATCAACCAAGGCTATTTTATTTTAATAATTAACCTCGATATTAGGAATGTCAATAATTGTTTATTAAGCTTTAATATTATTGAAGCAAGGATTATTTTGTGCATTACTTGCATTCTCGTTCGTTGTATTTCATCAGCCCTTCGAGCTTACCACTCCCCTTGCAGTTCTTTCTGCAACGCGACGAGAACGTAGTCTATTTTAGTCTTTATTTACTCTTTATTATCTTCTTTATCGGACAGGTTGCGTGTCAATATATCGATAAATCGCTGTCGGCAAAATCGCCAAGCAATTTCTATTTCTAGGATTAGAACATATACGCGGAATTATCGGCGAGGTTTGCCCTTTCAGGAATATACGGTATACAAACAATGCAATGTACTTCATTGTGAGACAGGTGAGGATATCTATATTTAGAAAATTGATTTGTCAATATCACATTTCGATGTGAGCTTCTCAGTAAAAAGAAAAATCTCGACTCTTCAATATTTAATAATGTTGGACATAATAAGTTTTACATTAATCTTGGAGCGGACGTGTCGGTGACGCATGTTGTCTATTTTTCTTTAATATATTTCCTTCAATAAAATCAGTATAATCCTCTGAATATATATATAATCTCTGATAAATGTTATACATTTTTATCTCGACGAAAAAGAAAGTAGACATTTTTTCAAAAGTATTCTCAAATCTGTTTAAGGAAATTTTATTGTTTGGGCATTATTTTTTCGATAAACAACGCTTGTAAAATTGCGCTTTCGAGAATTAAACAATAATATTGAAAGATGTCAAAAAAATGCGTTATTTTATATTAACGCACGTACGCACACATACACACACATTTCTATATTAACTATATAAGTAAATAAGTAATCGCATATGCTTTACTAAAACGAACTTTCTCGGAACGATCATAAAAAGGCAATATCGTAAAGAAAAAAATGTAACGCTTCTCCTAGGTCTTCGGTGTCATAAGAAACACATGTCTAGGACTTAACCGGTTTTTATCGGTGGTAACTCTTATTCCTATAAGGCAAACGATTACCGCGGGAATATCATCCCCTAAATCGTACGATAGCTCTCGTTTTATTTTTCGCTTTACCAGCATCAAGTCAATCTAATGGAAGAGCTAAAAGTGGAGATGAGAAATCGCGGGAATGAAATGTAGAAAATTTCTCTAAAAGCTTTCTCTCCCTCTTTTCTGTCGACTTGTAGTAATCAGGTCGATTCGATTTTGAGACGCACCGATATCTACATGATGGGCGACGGAGATCATTGACATACAATATTTGCCTCCGTCATTTGCTCATTAGAGCTCTCACACACGCGGCATTTACAATCTCCCAATTATTTGATTATGATTATGCACTAACACAATTAAAATATAAATGGATAACATTTTATTATATAGATAGAGTTTTATGCAGAAGCGCGTATATGTATATAAATCAGGCGCGTATTATTTCTCGCGTATAGAAAATCGCGATTTAGAATATAATGTTAAATCTAAAAATATATCCGATATTTTTTTATAATTATGGGAATAATCCTTCGTAAAACACTTTCAATGGTCTTGAAACAGTCACTTATTATCGATGACAGTTCGCGTGCGCGACATTGCGTGTGCCAAATGCGATTTACTGGCATTACATACGCAGTTACGTATGAAACGATCGTTTCTGTTCAAGTGACACTTACGTGACTCTAACGGCTAGACTGTCCGCGTACGCTAATTATCTACTTGTTCGGCACTCATCTGTAATCACTAGGAAACGAGAGGATTGTGAGATGCAGCTCGAAGGATTGTACCGGGATGTGCCGTATCGAAATGCCGATTTGCGATCAATAAATTACCGCGCGGATCGTTTACAAGCTTTCAAAGCGCTCTTCCTGCCATCGAGTATGCACTTTGATGCATCGCGCTTGCTTTTGTAGTGGAGAAGTTCAATCCGCACTCATTGCCCTTCCGACAGGAAGTTTGTTTATTTCGCTACTCGCGATTCGCTTGGACATTCAAATATCATTACTGTGACGATTAACTGGGAATGATAGTAGGAATATTACGCTGAAGTGCCATCATCGCTGTGATCTTTGTGTAGTCTATATAATATAAAGGATTCAATTATTGAACGATAACGAAGAACGCGGAATGCAATATTTAGGAGCTCCCGATACACTGTAACAATGAGATAAAATGATTGTAATATATTCAGTGAAGTACTTTGATCTTGGATGAGGTTTGAAACAATAAAAAGTGGCAAAGTTTATTGATATATAATAACAATTGTATCTTTGATATTTAAATATATATGCCGATCTTGATAGTGCAACATAAAGTCGATCGTAATAATGTAACATAAAGAGAGATAAATTAAGAGAGAAAGCGGAAGAGAGAAAAAGAATAATTATTATATAATATTACACGTACTTTCGCGTTTTGATTTTAATTTAGCATGTTTAATACTAATTATATTTTATTGGAGATATGTTTGTGTATGTTGTGTGTGTGTGAGAAATTGTCATGACTAATTTTTGCCAAGCAATATGTTCAAAGTTGAAAATTTAAGAGAAGCGATAAAATCATGATGGCCGTTTATTCTTTACGGACAACAACGTTGTGATTTATGGTGCACGGTATTGCCACAGAATCGATCGTGAATAGAAGGGAACGCTTTATGGAAAATATCTCGGCATAATATGTGGTAATCGATATGCGCGAGTCAACCCTCTTTCGCAAAAATTTTTTGCGTTGTAATGTACAGTTATATAAGTATGTTGACAGGAGAAACAACATATTACATTTGGTACAATATCGAAAGATTAATTAAGACGCAATTAATTAAAGATTAATTAATTATCGCACAAATAATACGCAGTAAATTTAATAAATTATACACATCAAATAATACGCTAACTATTTATTTGTATTTCGAGACATTTTAATCAAGTTATGATACATGTGTGATATTAATTACTATAATAATTAGAATATACCCTTATATTCCTCGAATTTAAATGTCAAGTTCTAAAACTGAAAGAGCACGTAAAGTAGACAAATAAATATTAGTTTAGTCGTCTTTTTGAAAGAAACGCCGCATATATAAAAACACGTAAGACAAACATAACATCTCATCCATTGCAGTAAAGAACCGATTTGCGAGTTGGCGATTATCAGCCTTGGAAGTAATTAAACTTTGCTGCTTTGTGCCTAACGTTTATCATGGACCAGTGTAATTGGCCCATCAAAGGCTTGGCAAAGAAATTAACTCTGGCAGGATACGTATACGTATACATTGCAATAAGAAACGTATTTCTCGACTGTTGAATTAAATGGAGGACGTAGCTAAAAGTGGATTAAGAATAAATGCGATTAAAAATATGATTATAATAAAATGGGACAAGGTTTATTATTGATTTGTGGTCGAAAGTGTCATAAAATCATATCTTTTGCATATCACCGACATACATATTTTTTACGCTAGTATGCAACGGAAAGATACATTATTAATTATTATTCTAGTTTCGTTGTCCTATTATTAATTAGTTGCAATGTATAATGAAGGCTGCGTATACATTTTACGTAATTAATTCGGATTATTTAAACCACGAATTTGACAAATTATACGTTTACGCGTGCGTATGTGTGTGAGTAAAGGTAAAATACAATAGAAATTGCGTATAATCATACTTTACCGGTACTCTCTCCGTGAAAATTCTTCTTACCCTCCATCTTATCACACGATATGGCAACTGTTATCGATTTATGGTGACACTAGGTATATCAGAGGTGGAAACATCAGTGGCGATGCCATTCGACAATCGTATTCTGATCTATCGGGTGAGATTGGTCGAAAAAAAAATATCGCTCATCACGAGAGCACTCACGATGCAAATGGAAGCGTGAGAGAAGGAATCAGATAGATAAACAAATCGATAGATAGATAGATAGATAGATACATGGACAGACATAAATAGATAGATTGTATCTATATATAGAGAGAGAGGCAGAAGAGACGCGCATGTATCCGCGTGAACCATACCGTACAGAGTCGATGGTGGTTATGCGTGGCGGGGGTGTGTGTGTGCGGGTGACCTAATTTTTGCAAAACAGCCGGGGCTGCGGATCCGCCGCCGGTCCGCGGACTACTAGTAGCGGCGCTGGTGGTAGTCGTGGTGGTAGTCGGTAGCATAGATGCCCGCTTCCCCTCCTCGTTGTTCATCGTCCAGACATACGGAAAATCCGTCGCTTTTCCGGATGCTACGGCACTGTGCCGCGGCGTCGCCGCCGGAGAGAGAGAGAACCCTTTCGTCAGTTGGGTCTCGGCCGCCGTCAACGTCAATACGACGAAGGCGCACGAGAGTACATCGCCTCGGCTCCGGTTAGCGCCGAGGCACACTCGGCGTTCATCGACGGGAGGAACGCGAGGAACCTGGCCATTCGCACATCTCGCGCTACGTCTCTTTCCCCAATTGCATCTTGCCGGTATTTCCGTATTTTTCAACACATTTTCCGATCCCGACACTCCATCTTTCTTTTCCCCTTTCTCTCTCTCTCTCTCTCTCTCTCTCTCTCTCTCTCTCTCTCTCTCTCTCTCTCTTTCGCGATTTTTTTCTCTCTTCTCCCTCCTTTCTCTTTAACTTCCTTTATGCACTTCAATACGTTCACGTTCCAACATCAGTCTACCGGTGCATCGCAAACGGTACTGCGTTTATGTGCATCGTGAGTGGCGCCGATAGTGGATGATAACACGTAGTGGAGAACCCATCGTTCGGGTGTGATTGATAAAAAGATTTGCTAGATTTGCGTGCTTGATGCAGTGTACTGCCGGCGAGGGTATGGCCGGTGGTTGCTATGTTTCTTTTGGTATGATCCTCATGGGAGTGCCCGCGAGTTCTGTCTCCGAGTGCGACGGCGGCGACGGCGGTGGCGAACACGCCGGAATGTGAATAGAAGAGAGAATGTTCAACGTTATAGTAGGTAGTATCGACGCTACTCGCGTTATACTCACCGGGAGGGAGATGGATGCACGGCTTTGTCGAGGCTCACAACATTTGTTTATCCGTCGTCACTTGTGCAAATTCACGTGCCATTGTTGTAACAACAAACGCGTATGTGTACGCTATCGCGAATTTTCGAGCGGCGTCAAGCGGGCAATTAGATTTTCCGCTTTGTGATCATTGATCGAGCAAATTCTTGCCCGTTTTTTTTTTCGTTCAACAAGCACGAGAAGGAATTTAATTGCTCAAATCTATATTGCTCGTTCGCTTTTGAAGAAGGAACAAAAGGAATGTGCGGGGGGATTTTCTTTTTTTATGTTACCGTTGTGTGCGAACGTTATAAGCTTGATGAATAACTTTTTTTGATTCACCTAATGAAAGAAATGTAAATTTTTTTTGTTTGTGCAAAATTACTCTATCTCTTTGTAATCTATGTGCGTTATCATGGACATTTAGTTAAAATTACGTAAAAGCAATTAAACGTTTCTCGCGTTTGTGATAAGTGGCGCGAGAACGCGTTGCGATATTCGACTTTTTACTGAATAACGAGAAGGTATCGAATCAAATAAACGAACTGATTTGGTCAAAGAGAGTACAAAAGGAAGAGAGAAATGGGAGAAATTATTTCTTTTTAGATTCCCCTATCTTAATACGATAAACTATGTTTTATCCCTAACTGTCTTAACGAAAGTTGGATTTTTTATCTTTTCTTCATTGAAAACATACAAAAATATACATCTCGCAATTATTGCGACGTTTATCGATTATGGATCAATACTTCTTTTCATTGATATTATACAAAATAAATGATAGTTCATATATTTTTTTATTTTTCTTAAATTAATTTTCTTTTTAACTTTTTTAAAATTTGTACGGTGCCGAAGTAAAATTTTAAACGAAAAAGAAATTAATCGCACTCCAAAATCGATTTCGTTCTTTTCTTACTTTGTGCACGACATTAGATTTCGTTCAACGAAAAGAAAAACGGGACACTCTCTTGAACGCTCTTAGGAATGTATTGAAAGATTTATTCGGGAGAATTGATTATTCTCGATGGATATTGTAGCGACCTTGTTAGCGAAACTGAATCCTCTAGCGAATATTTTAATTTAATAATAAAAAAAAGCGTTTGCGTAACAATTCTTGCGATATAGAAAGCGCTGTATTAGCCTTCTGAAAAGTCAGATAAATGGACGGTGGTATCCTTTTTCATAATACTTTTTCATACACGTTTCGAGTTTTTTATTTGCGAGCGAGATTAACGAGACGCACGCGCTGCTGCATTACCGTGACTTTGAAGCAATAAACAAATTTATTTTGCAAACAACGTACTGTTTTCTCTTGAAACACGGTAGACATGCTGAAATATTATCGTTTGCTTTCATACATCGCGAAACATATTTTAACTAAAATTATTGATTCTTTTTTGAATGCTCTTTTCTTGAAAAAAGGTATGCTTGCGCGTTTGTATTGATATTTAATAAAAATGATGAACTTGAAAAAAAATTGTGACTATATACATATATATTATATATATTAAATGAATTGTTTGAATTATTTAATTATTAAAATTGTTTAAATTATTTAATTATTAAAATATTGATATATCATCGTAATGAAACTGCTATTATGACTATAAAATCATAAAGATGTGATTGACAATCTATTGCCACGAGACCCGCAATTATAAATTATGATATAAACTTGATTTTCTCTTCTATCGATTTTCCCATCTAGCAGTTCGTCTTCGCTTCGATGCACGATGAACAAAAGTTTTCTTAGTTTCGTCACTCCGAACTTTTTACGAAAGCGCCGAAAACATTTTCAAGTTATTCCTGGAACCATTACTTTTCTCTGTCCGTTAGAACACACTCGCAATATGATAACGTCGCAAGTAGGTGAATTATTTCTGGAAACCGCAAGACTCTTTTATATTCTATTATAATCTAAAATTTTTTGATTGTATCGATAAAGGATTAAAGGATTATTTAAGTGTTTAGAAATGCGATAGTGTGTCTACAGTTGTGTTAAATACAAATTTTCCATTATAATGAATAACGAATAATTTAAACGGATTACGAACGGATAAGAACTATTGTTTGCTCCTTTCAAATTTTCATACCCATATAATTGTGTCTTTTCTTTGCGCGTTTTTTCTTCTATATTCTTCTCTCTCTCTCTACCAAATTTATTCAAATTCATCTATCTATTCTATCATCATCTAAAGTGTTTTTCGTCGCCTGTCTGTGAAACAACATTCCTCTTTCCCGTGCATTCGTGTGTGCATTACGTTCTTCCGCGGTGAGATTTGGGACTTGATTGTCTGCGAAATTGAATATTCTTCTCACTTCAGTGGCAGTACGGATAATAGATGTTTCGCTATAGAAATCTTATCCAACGCTATAGAAATCTTATCCAACGCGAGAAGCGTGTAAAAGTACGACGTGCATTTTGAAATGTGGGGGATTAGAATTATGGATTTTTTTTATTTAAAATGGAGATATATATGAAAAAATTATTGATAATATAATAAGATATCAAACAGTATTATTAACGTGCGCACACGGGAATTATTAATACATTATAGAATAAAATATGCAAATATAAAATTACACATTTACGGCATAAAATTACAAGATACTTATAATAATGCGATGACAGAATTCTATCAACTTTTAATTTTCACGAAGGACGGCTATTGTTGCTTGTACTTTTATATCGCTACACATAGAAATACGCATACATAGAAAAAATGCGCGATATCGACAGGTTGCAAATGAAACAGTTGTGCAAGTGAAACAAACGTACGTTCGATCCGCCAAGTCAGTGTCGCGGATGCAGCGAGATGATAGAGCCGGATCTCACAAGCACACCTGTAGTAAAACTGCAGCATGCGTGCGTTCGCTATTGCGCAAGTTTTGCCGCGATTCAGGATCCAGAGAAGTTATACATTTATTCATGTTTTATTTTTCTCTCTAAAACTCTGCGAACATAGTTTTCAATCCGTGTGCTTTCGAGTGGAAATATTTCTTGTATAATCTCGTTTTGTTGTTTCGTGACTCGAAATTGTTAAATTTTTGAGCGCATGAAAAAAAGATATTCTTTTCGTGGTACTGACCGGATGTGTGTGTATGGCGTGATATACATATACCGATCCAAGTGACATAAATTATTTGTACATGACATCGCATTTTAATCCGTATTTTTTTCGAGGTTTTTTGATTGAGAAATATCTTCGAAATTCTAACGATATTATCGAAGTTATGCACTGTAATCTCGAATCCTTTTAATTATCGTAAATTATTAGCGAGAAATTTTATATGCTATTGAACATCTGCACGTAAACATTTAAAACGCGGATAATCTTTTATTAAAGTTACAACAATGGCACGCAATGTTATTATTTCGACTATTAGCTTTATCAAAGAGAATTTTAAAGCTAGGATAAACATCATACGAAGCATTCGAAATGTATTATTTTCTCCAAATAATCATAGATGACTATATATATTGTCACATATTGAGATATTTATAATTTTAAGAGATATTTGAGATATTTGATTATTTTATGCATTAAATTGCCGATTGCAAATCATTCGACTGACATTAAACTTTAAGTAGACATGAACTTTTTAATCGATACACGTTTGGAACGATATTTAGCGGTGGCTATCTTAAAACAAAGTTACTTATTAGCAATTCAACCTTCATTTGAATCGTAATAAAATTTTCAAAACCCAGCGTGGTTTATCGTTTCTCAAACTCGCCGAGCGGAAACGCGTCACCGAGAAATTCAATAATATGTAGCTACAAATGTGTCAGAGATATAATCTATATACAAGAAAGACGCTATGGCTGTCGACAGATAAATGTCAATTTAAAGCCCGCAGACGAGACATGGAACAAGGAGGATGGTCTTGTTCAGACGCCGATGCAGTAAATGCATCCTCAGTAGAAACAAACGTCACGCAACGTCACATAGTTTCGTCTCTGCGTGCTACGTCGTCGCGATTATTCTTGGAAGGATAAACATAAACTTAACAAGAAGTTAAATTCAATTTACAATTTCGACTAGTTGTGTAATTTATTTGGCCAATTTAATAGTTATATATTACTCACACACACACGCACACACAAAGCATGATAATATAGTTTTATTTAATTTAAAAAATTATTTTATAAACAATTATTCTTTTCTGTTTTAAGTGTATGTCGTGAGTAATAATTTTTGAATATTTAAAAAGATTTCTGATTGTGTGAATTAGAAATAATTACGCACGTGAAAGCTGGATGATTGAATTTGAACATTCGAATGATGTTAAACGAAAGAAAAATATGAATATTTATTTGAAAAACTAATCCGATTAAGTTTGAAAGGTCGACATCGAAAATATTTACGATATCGACACTTTTGTTACCGTACAATCCGCGCGCATACTATTAATAATCCGTATATTGATTTACCTGAATCTATTCATAAGCGTTGATAACCTATCCCGCCACGCATATAGTTTGCCTCAATATTACGTGTTATCCGCGATCGTTTACCCATTATTGAAAAATGCTCTTCACTCTCTAAATAGGTTCGCATAATCAAGCGCTTTGAGTTATTTTAGAATCCTGTAACTTTGTGCGTTCAATGATATATATTTTATTTTATATTTTTTTGCAAAAACTTTAGTTACGATTTAGATTACCATAACACTCTTATTACATAAATTATTTTCTTTTGATTTTTTTATTGGACATTAGAATATGTTTTAATTTTTTATTTAATTATTTGTTTAATTATTTTATTTTATTTAATTTATTTTTCTTTAATTTTTGGGTAGTATTCTTGGTAAAATTGTAAAGAGTGTGCTATATAATATTTTATAAAATTACACAAGTAAGAAAATAAATGAAAGATATAATTTAAAGAGGGAGGGATAACTCTAATTTAACAGTTTCGGGAATACTTTGATCTTGCATTGTTCAAAGTATTACCAAAGCGATTACACATATCCAAGATGCCAATGCTGGCAACTTCATGATTTCTGTAGATGAACTTGGTATAATGGTCGTAAACGTTCCGTGCATGCGCATTGGCGCGTCGATAATTGATAACAATAGATGCATTCGTAATGCATTGATGCTGTGCAGAGCAACGTATAGCAGAAAATATTTTGCTCATTGTTTTATTCTCTTCATTAATATCGTACGATATTATTTCATTGTCTGATGAAATGTAACATTTCTTGAATTTCTTTGTTCGCAAAGTCTAATGAATATAATTAATATTATTGTTACGTACATAGTTAGGTATATATTATTTGGTAAAATTATCCTGTTTATGCATATAGAAATTGAAAGTAGGTCGCGATATCTAGAATTCACTAGTTTATTTGCGTTACGCCCTTTTTTCCTACGCTTTTTCACAAGTAAAATAATGGTTTATCAACCATTTTGTTTTAAGAAGTGATTTGTGGTGAATTGAGAAAATATAGAAATGAAAATCAAATACAGTATATTTAATTTAATTTCAGGATACTATATACCCGTGCATTTTGTAACCTGCAATCCATTGTACGAGATAAATGATTTATGTTCAATTGCTTCTCACCAAATAAACGTTAATGTAAATATATATCGCGGCTTACTCGCATTCTCTTCTGAACTATTGTTATTGGATTCTGTTATTATGCTACATTTCATACGCAAACATTTTACTCTGTAATTTTTCATCTACGTTTTTTTTAAAATTCTTGATTTAATTGTAATTTATATATACAATTTATATATATTTTAATTGATTAAACAAAATATTTTCCCATAAATTTTAATTTCCAAGACATTTACATAATAGGATTAAAAATGTATATTTTTCGAAATATTTATTGCAATTATTATTTATATCGCCATACGAGAAAATACAATTATCAGAGCATATTTTATGAAACACAACACAACGTTATATTCTAGTAACCTTAATTTAAACGCATCGACTACAAATTTCAAATTCGTTTGCTTTCTAAGCAATTTTATGACTTAATGGTTTAGGAAAAATTCTGGTAGATTGCGGGAAAATTAAAATTCTCGATTTAGAGAAGAGCGCTGTCACGTTGTTCCTGATTACGGTAGTAATCGTCTAAAAGTTCGCTTATTTTTTTCTTACTCAGAAATACCGAGAAGACGGAAAATTGTACAGGGAATTTGTGTTTACATTTTGCGAACGTGCTGAAATTTTTTTCATAAAATATAATATTAACAGGAATAAAATAATAAAACGAAGATGGGATAAAAGAAGCAAAATGGAAACGCGATAAATTATTTCGATTATCTTTTATAATTATTTTTAATGATACAAAATAATGATGCTTATCTTATTTATATTAGTTAGAATTTTATATATGTTAATGAATTTGGCGCAGTTAAATTAAATATATAAGGCGAGATCTTTATGATTCACTTCAATTAAGTAGAGTGCAAGGAATATTTCGGGTTTGTGTATATTAAATTAAATTAATTTAATGAAGCGTAAAGCCAATTAACATTTTCAATCTCTGCTACTCGATGAAATTGCGATTGTTTTGCAACTTTCGCTCGTAGCATTGATTATTTTGTAATTTAAGCGGGATGTTTGCTATTTCGTCGGCGTCAGCCATTTCTGTATTTCTGCTGCTCGATGCAGCTGCCTGGTAGCGATATATTCTCGGGAGAGGAATGTAATTTACAATCTCTAAAGATGCTTTCATCTCTAGTATTTCGCGGCTGGAGTTTCATAATCGTTGACTATCAACATTTCTGTCGTTATTGGTTTTCTTCTCAATTATTTTCTTCATTTGTTATTTATTTTGAAATTATATTACAGATTTGCATAGCAGATACTTATTATATACGTATAAAAATTTATATAATTTAATAGTAGTCGATGCCAATTAAATTTTATCAGATATCTCGGTGTTTTTAATAATACGTTTTCACATAATTGAGAGATATGGAATGAATTATTAATTTATTATTAAGTATCTACATTTGCATTTATATTTATATATATATATGTCTTATAGTGACATATATGATTGTATTTGAGTCACTGATTAAGCATGAAATTATATTGCAATTGACTGGGAGTTATTGGAATATTTTGCATGATTATAAACTGAGCCTTAAATTATTTATTAATGTCCTTTATTCGATGTGTTCAATATATGCAACATATACCATTTAGACCTTCTGTTCGATTTAATCCTTCTACAGTAGTTTTACAAATTCCATTACGTTAAAGTACTCCGTGTACAGGATTTATAGCTGTGAGGGAAAATGCGCAACGACATTAAAACACATTGGCTGTAGCGATCGATCTCATTGATTTAACATACGCGTTTGAGATAAAGCTCAATAGTAAATAGCAAGACGATGCGCGATTTGACACTTTTTTTATCGAAGTTATCGAAATTTATTAATTCAACGACTATTGATGAAAATGTACACATATACACGTACACACAATAAAAGCAATAAATAAAAAATCTTCAAAAATAATCAGTCAGCTTTTACTTTGCACGTAACAAGAGTTCTAAAATGAGAAAAGTATACGTAATCAGCATTTTTATCGTCACGTCGAAATAATCTCCGTGAACATATTTATTGCGCCCGTAACCGTTATTATAGAGCATAAATATCATGTGACCGGCGATTAAAAATAACGTTGACATAAATACGCGCATGTTCATCGATTCATCGGCGAAATCGAACGCATTTCTCGCCGGATATGAAAAACCATAGATTCGCCGCTATCCGAGAAACGCGATTGGATCTTGTGTTGCGTGTTCGTCTTTTCGTTTTGCATAGCCTTCTCAAGGGAGTCACAGCCTTAACCTTTGCATTTAATTTACGACCTAGCGCTTCCTGATTAAAGAAAACCCTTGATAAAGTACCATTATTAAAATTAAGTGCACGCGCGCGATGCAACCTCTTAATTATAACGATCTCCTGATTGCGCGCGGAAAATCCAAAATGATAACGGTGGCCTATCCTAAAATAGAACAATGTAATAAAGAAATGCGAAATAATATTGCTATACTATATATAATGCATACATTTTATTTTTTCATTTAAATATTGCCTTTATTTAAATGCTAGATACAAGTGAACGAAAAAATTAATATCTCAACGTAAATATTTTCAATATGTGGCATTATATTATACGTCGATTTTGTGAAAAAAAACCATATGTGACATGTAGATACAGGTTTTATATAATGTTTGTTTTTGCATATCTCCCTCGCGTGTACGATTATATCGAAATAGTTATTTCCGTTATACAAAATGAGAAAATTTTGTACGAGCATCTCATGGATCTTAAACAAAATTTTTTACAGAGCATCGATGTATAACAGTGCGAGCCAAATGTATAATAATTCTATGAGACTTTTGTATGAGCACATACTTCTCAACGATCGACAATCAATTTCGTGTTCTGTCCTGTATCATCGCTCCAAGAGCCGATATATTCTTCGTTACCGGAAATCACCTGATATTAGTACATTCTGATGAGCTCCATTCTTCTACAATATTAAAGAGATATTTTCTAGAATTCGTAAAATGAAAACGAAACGCAATTTGGTGTAAGTGACTGCGTGTAATCGAATAACGTTAGCCGGAGTGTAAATTAAACTTTTATTTGTATCAGCTGATCGTGATGCGTAATGAGCGAAAAAATCGACAATAACAATTTCGTTTTCTCGTGAACTTTTTCGCACTGATTCGAGTTATCGTACATACATCGTATCAAAATGGAAAATCTGTGCGTACGAGTACATTCGATCCGACGATTGCGTGGTGTAAAAAATTACGTGTGTTCTTTGACTATAGACTGAAACTTCTAAAATCTTTTGCGATGCTATAGTGTCGCGTGTTTTTAGCTTGATGTGGATAGGAATTATTTAACGAGACCGATTGGAGTGATTAAAACTTCGACGTATCGTTAACCGTAATCTCAGTGTGGTAATAAAAATCGGAATAAATATGTGACATTTTAAATAAACTGCTCTCTAATTAATTTTATAATTTAATGTTTAGTGTATGAAAGTAAAAATTTATTAAAAGAATTTCTAACGACTCTGACTTCGCTACATCAAAATATTTTGCATAATAACAGCTGTTCGATACGATATAAAGAAACTATGATCACGCCGATTAAAATATAAATATAAAGAAGTAATATGGTGTGATTGTAGTTAACATAATTTTATACATTATTACACAGGAGGAAGGAAAACACAATCAATAATAATACAGTAGATTCAACAAGTAATAATACATAGATTATAAAATTCATGAAAAGAAAAGTAACGTAACGATGTCTATATATATGCAAATAATGCAAATAATCAGCAACTTTTAAATTATATTACAAAAAGTACGCGAAAGAACATGCAAATGTTTAGTTGTTAGCTTAGTTGCGGTTTTTCGCCTTAGAGTTTACCAAGCCGCATTTGAGCACAAGAGAGAGTACGAGAGCCGACGAGTACAAGACAAATTAAGAGCGAGGAGCGAACTTGTTAGACGACAAAATTCCGTATGCTCAGTTTACACCTCGTTATATACTTGGGGGTTACTTTGGACCGAAAATAGCCGAGTGGAAATGTGCGTGAATGTCGCCGAAATGAAGAAATAAGATGGATATGAAAATTCGTGCGCGAGAACAGTATTATTAATTTTCAGTTTCTTACGCAGGGGGAAATAAATATAAGAGAGGAATGCGCATTAACATTATTTTATAGTATTTAAGATAATTTAGTGAAAGTGTTTATGAAGTCAAAATTTTCGTGAGACTAACGTAGTAATAAAAAGTATTGATCTTTCTAAGACTCGATAATATTAATTTGTTAATATACTGAACACATCGCATAAGTGTAAATCAAGAGTATCAAGAGAGGATGAATTTATATGACATGCAAGGCAAGGATTTGAGAGCAGACATTTTCCATTAATCATTTTCTGGAATAAAGGGCAAAGTTGCTTGCGGTTAACAACCTCGGGCAGCTAGCGTTCAAAATTTCCTTAAGAGCTGAGGGGCAGAGATGAAAAAGCTGCAGATTTAATCATGTAGGGGCAAGAGGATAGAGTGGCGAAGAGTGACACAGAAGATAACGCTACATCAAAGGAAGTGTTAAGATAGAGGGTAACGTGCTAATAATTGTTTCATTACTCTATGCTACTGTTACGAGATGATATACAACAATGAACTCTGCGAAGCGATCAACATCGAGAGTAAAAATAAAATTTATGAACTGGGATATTCATTGAAAAATGGAAGATTGAAAGATTTCTCGATATTTAGAAACAAGGAAGATTTAAAGATTTCTCAATATTTGAGAACATGATTTATCAATGATGTGCGTGAATTATACTGATATAAAAAATAATTAAATCCTTTAGAAACAAGTACAGGAATTTTTCCGGCAAAAATTATGGACGATTTTTGAGGCTACGTGTTTTTGATTTCTTGAATTAACGGAGTGCGACAGGAAATTTGTCATGGTCATATCTAAAAAATAAATTTATATATTAAAACGACCTAAGTATGATGTCGAGCGTAATTTGAATATGAATTTGTTTAATATGTACCATGTTAAACGATGGAAATGATTTATTAGCTGTTCGATATTCAGTTGATTCGTGTAAATTTGATTTTACCAGCATACAGAGAGAGAGACAATTTTCTGATAATCGCCGAATTAAAATATTCTACACGAGATAGAAAAAATTGAAACAAAGAAAAAATTAACACTATATGTGAATTTTTAACACTGAAATTGTATCACACGGAATTATGGATGATGAGAGAAAGAGAAATATATGCTTTCTTATACTTATTATTTTTAATAGATAAAGAATCTATAAAATGAATATATTTGTGAAACTTAAAAAATCATGTGCTTTATGCAAACATTGCATATTAGAATCTTATGAAACATATCCTGATCATTGTAAGCGAAGCAAGCGAGAATAACCGAAGCAAAATGTACAACTAAATGTACAACTAAATCTGTTTATGTAAAAAAAGAACTAAAGTCTGCTGGCAAGGACAATCTTTTACGTATTTATATTTATATCGACGTAGGATGTTTACGCAGTTTGCAAGAGCAAATTGAAAATATGAAATTCACACGACACATCATGAAAAAACTACGAGGAAAGAGAAATGACAACGTAACTCGCGAAATGTTGGCAAGTATAAATATATAAGATAAATGAGGAGCGACTGAGAAAAAATTGAATCAACGATCCGAGTTTCACGAGACAATCGTTTATCGCTCGTTGCTTGCACGGATGCTATAAAACTTCCAGAGCACTCGAGGCGACAGATGTGTACTAGAAGTCGCCAGAGAACGATGACGTTCAGCCGGCCTTCTCTCGAGCGAAGAGTATTTTACATCCACACGTATGTCGAAACTATATTTCCACATTTTATGCAACGACGGCGGTAGGAAGGATCTGCAGAGGAAATAGCATCGAGTTATTGTCGTGCTCGAGCGACGAATATTCACTTCGCTCGAATCTGGGGGCCGCCAAACTCCCAGCGAGTACGTCGATCAGCATCGCGGACGCTGCCCCTACTAGAACGGAACAATTTGGCTGCAACTGGCCCCCCTAAATGTTTTGACACTGAGTGCGTTAGGGTGCCGAGGTGGGGGGCGCGTGGTCTTGCTGCCTGCCGTGCGCCGGCGGCGGCGGGGGTGGGGGTGGTGTCGCTGTCTCGGGGACCACCCCCGGGATTAATAAAAGTTCCGGCTCGCTAAAAGAATATCAGCCGTATCAGCAGCCCCACCAGCAGCAGAAGGGCCAGCAGCACGAATATCAGCAAAGAAATACGCAGCAAGAGCAGCTGCAACAGCCGAAACGTATCTGCGTGGCTCAGATTAAGCAACGTGCGCCGCTTAGCAATCTCGACGAGGATTTGGACGACGAGGACGATCTCGACGACGAGGAGAAGGAGTGCGAGTTAAGGATATATGAAGAGGAAGATTGCGGAAGGGAAAGCGGCACTCAGCATCGGCTTAGCCCGCGGCTGCAGGACATTGAGGAGGAGGATGATGAAGAGGGTCGTCACGTTCGAGAGAGGTCAGTTGCTAATCCAGTTTCGTGGCTTTTTCCATCTCATTTGCGCTAAGCGTTTCGGCGTTCAGTTTAGTATCTCGTCATCTCGATCATTCTTTCTCATTAAAGGTGTTTACGCTGTACGATATTTAGCGAGATCGACTACATCGTATTAAAATTGCAGCGCGTGAATTTATTTAATCGATTTACGTGAATTCAATAGATATGTTCAACGAAGATTGGCATTGAGCGAATTTAAACACGATTAGAGACGGTTTACCGTTTAGAAAAGTCACGTTAAATTTTTATATTCATTTTATATTCTCCGTTAAACGCGTTCAATTATTATTCAATTGGCGCACAATTATTGGTTTATAGACATCGATTTTTAACAGTGCTTAATTGTTGCATGTCTCATTAACGTAAACATATCGTGTGATGTAAACAAGGCTTTAAGTAGTTAATTGCCGATTTAATTAAATATTCTGCTATGAGATATCGATAGAATGCATTAAATTTCGTTAATGCATTTAATTAATGACGCTTTCCTCTATGATTGCTTGAATTAACTGTTCGCGGTATGTATATACGCGTAATTCATGCATTATTATCGTTATATTACGTATTAATATCGTTAAGTATTTCACGCACTCAATGTAACATATTCATCTTGTAATTTTCTGCGATTAAATTTATTTACGTATTTAAACACAGTTGATATACAAAATTCTGTAGGGGAAAACTTTCGCGGTTATATTTACAATTAACTACAAATTATTCACATACAGAAATATATTTCTCTCTTTATGCATTATTTCCTTTGTGAGACCTGTGAGATCTGTTGTTGCGAAAATTTATATTAGTTAGAGAACAAACTTTCTCGCCAGGGTCATATGTGAACACGTTACAATTTCACTGCCTCGAAACTGACACATTTCTCAATATTATGCGCTATATTTTGGCGTTGCAAACATATGCGATCAAACTTATGTCCATTTCACGTATCGACGTCGAGAGCGAATCGCATTTACTTGTCTGACTTTATGCTATTCACTCAATTTAACTATACGTTACTATTGCAACAGTTTGAATTAGTTTCACTTTCTGAAAATGTTGGTGGAAGAAAAGAGAAACTTATTATGCGTCACGAAAGCGATCGTGCGCCAGTAAATAAATACGAGTATATGTAATCAGTAACACGATGAGATAAATCTGTCCTATATATTTTCGTAGCAGCATGAATGTAATACAATATAGTTATGGTAAAACAAAATAGGTATATCTTTTCATATACTAGGTAACTCAGAACGCCAATAATAATTTATCTTTATTATGCATTTTGTTCAATATTGTTCCCATTCTTTTCATTTTAAATAAAATCTGCGGAATCGCGGAAATTCTATATACCAAATATCTGATTAAAGATCCGACTTTTTATTGCTAATACTGAAATGCATGTATCGATATACCGATTGATGCATCTGGTTCAATTTATTTAGCATGGTTACGCGGCTATTGTGCTCGCAGAAAATGGCAAGATCTTCGATAGCCGGGGAAAGATCATCTCGAGGATGGGGAAATTTAATCTGTACCGGTCGGCTATTCATACTCTATATCCGATTAAATGAACTGTAGTTCGCGCATTGATTGCTTTGCGTTCTTGACCCGTAATTGCCTGTGGGTAGACAGCGAGACCTGAACGGGCGACCGCTCATCGACCTTCTATATCCAACTTTCGGACTATTTCCTTCCATCGTTTGCCGCGTTCCCGTCTCTCCCGCCTTGGGCTTTCCTTTTTGAAAGCTCTTTAACAACGAACATATTTTAGTCCCCTCCATCACGTGCGTGCGCGTGCATACAAATATTGTTTGAAAATGAAAATTGAAGAAAGTGTAGGAAATAGATGCGAGGAACGAACTGTTTTTTCAATTCTTTATAATACGAAAGCTTTGCGAGAATAGAAAGGATGCGCGATGGCAAGAGATTTTAAATTGAATTATTCACGCTGAAATGTTTTATCAATGCGAAGAAATTTGTGAAAAATATGATGAAAAAATTATAATAGTCTTTTAGTTTTTTTAGACAAATTCTATTAATACGCGTTTTTTAAATAAGAATGCTAAAAATATTATAATTAATAATATTATAATATTATATTTGGAGAAAGCACTCAAAAATAATTTATTTAAAAATTGAGAGAAAGAAATAAATAACTTCTGCCTTTCGTAATATTCTTTTACTTATTATACGAAATAATCTATATATTGAGGATTAGTAATTGATAAATACGGAATGTATCGCGCGTTAATGCAGGATTTAATATAACGGGAATGAAGGGAAAAGCAAATAGGATGTATTGTGAGAGACTAAGGCTTCATTGATTTGCCCGTTGGATATTGTGAGCTGTACTATAGACCTTTATTCGTACGAATGTGTTGAATCAAAATGTGATATATAAATATTGCGCACATGTATGTATTCATGTGAAGTTCCATTGTCATTTAATATCGGATACGTTAACAATGTGAAAGAGACATCTGACGCACAGTAAAGAAAGAAAAAAAAATGTAGTTTTTTTTCGCTCATCACAAAAATATGTAATTGTATTATATAGGTATTATATTTATAATAGTGTTGTTACGTTTGTTTCTCTATGTTTTATTCCAAATCTTTCATAGAACACATTCCTTATTTTATTATCATTAATTTGAAGTTATTTATATTGTGTTCTTGTTAGAATTTTTTTATAAGAAATATATATATATATATATATATATATATATATATATGAGAGACCACAAATCGGAAATAGATGGGTATTTGAACATATTGAAACAGATAATTAATTAAGCATTAAGCGTATAAAAATCAATAAATTTCTTTTTTAATTAATATTGTGTGATTGAAGATGTTTTTAAGAGAAATGAAGTTTACTATTTGCGCAAATATGAGAAATTCGAATAATGATTTCGTGAAATAATGGAAGAATATCGGGAGGGCACGCTTCGCTTGCGTGAAAGGCGGTCAATAGCTTCATATCGTCGGGGTGATATATGCGCGTCATGACTATCCAATCAGCCGCAGGAAACATCGAGACCATGCCCGAAATTTCCTCCGAGTAGATCCTACTAAATGGAATTACGGAGATGCAGGCGATGCGGGCTAACAGGAACATGTGTATCGGGAGTGCGAAGCTTCAAAGCCTGCCGGTAGATCTTATCATTTGCCGGGATATTCCCTTCGATAATTGCGTAAAATACACGACTGCGTGAAAGGATCATTAGTTAAATGTCTATTCGATAACGCGCGATATGAGGCGAAACCGCAGTATCCGCGCGTCTGCTTGCTTAATGTCACACTTTACTCGGACAAGATTATCGTTTTCTTAATTATTCTACATTTTTAAATAGGTGAGCGTTACATTTTCTCGACTAATTTTAATAAATATTAAACTTTGCATAAAAGTTTTATTTTTTTTTTGTTTTTAAATCTTCCCATCGTTTAAATTATTTTTGTGTGAAACATTTATTATTTTATTAAAAGTATTTCGTGTCGCCAGTGAAGAAAAATTAAAAGGTGAAATATTAAAACGACCCAACTGGCTAAGATGATCTTTATTAATTCGACATAAAACAAGACTACGTTTCGACCTTTGGTTCAGGTCCTTTTCAAGTCTAAAAATTTCTATTAAAAAAATTACAAAATTATAATTATTTTTGTCCGTTATTTTTCATATTTTGAACATTAATTTATTTAATTTTAGACTTGAAAAGGACCTGAACCAAAGGTCGAAACGTAGTCTTGTTTTATGTCGAATTAATAAAGATCATCTTAGCCAGTTGGGTCGTTTTAATATTTCACCTTTTAATTTATTATTTTTTTTAGTCTATATACATATATACATATATACGTCTATATTCGCTCAGAAAACGATCGATTCGATATTACTTGTTTAGCATTGATTGTGGTTTTGCAGTTCATAACGGTCTAACACTAATGATGAGTATCCATCGGTTTACGTTAATGGCCATTGCTGTTAAGCATCTAAGCGCATACGTGGATTATCAGACTATTAGCTAATTTAGATGCGAAATGATCGATAAGTACGCAATTACATGTCTGTGACATCAATGCGTTCAGCTCAAGAGATATTTTTATTATTATTAGTTTATGTGGTTTATTAATAATTTTCGGCATTTTGCGTATATGTTATTTATGAAAATTTATAAGATTATAATATTTACACTATATATGTTGTATTATTACGAAGATGGAAATGATTAAAGTAGGCATGTAAACTTGAGGCATAGCTGCAGGCAAGTTTTCTCAGATTACTTAAGAAAACATGATTGAACCAATAATTAACTTGTCTCAAGAAAGCTAAAGCGACTGATGTAATTAACGCAGGGAATATTTATAAAACGTTTACCTTATAATGTAAGATCTTAAATACTTAAAAACGTAATGTATACTTAAAAAGAGGAATTTAAGGATTGAATAAGACTGAAGACTTGACGATCGTGAGTTATTAATTGATTGTTCATTGTTTTTTTTTCTTCTTTTTTGAGAGGGAAAGAGATTCTCTGTATTAAATATTGCGTACTAACATTAAATTAAATCGGATATTTTAAATTCGATTATCAAAGAATTTAAATATAAACGTAAAGTTGTGTTTTTTCAAACTATAGTTCTCATATTGATTTCACAATAGCCGAGTATCTTGTTTTATTCATGCCATTTTACAGTGCTGAGAAAAATAGGTTAAAATAGAAAAGAATAAAATATTTTAATTTCATCAATTGATTATAAAAGCTTCGACTGAAATAATATTTTACATTGTAAGTATTTAACACACATATAGTATAGTTCAAATAAAAATTGTATTATTTATATATATAAATACTATTTTAAGTTGAATATTATTTTAAACTCATAAATAAATCGATAATAATATTTATTGCATTTATGCAAACTATTTAAAATATTTTCTAATATTTATACATGAATCATTTTCTTCATGAATGCTCATTTTTTTCAGTATACATAGGAATTTTTATTATTAAAATAAAATAAATGTAAATAATATTAAATAATATATAATTAATGTAAATGAATAATAAATAAAAATAATTAATATTAAAATAATTATTTATCAATTTCTAATGATACAATCAAGTTTACATAATTTATTTATTTGCTTTTCATAAAACACTTTTTTTCAAATATTGAGTGAATGCAACTGCAAATGTTAGATATTAGTTGCTTATCATATAAATAATATTCATAATATTTATTATAAATAATATTTTGTATAGAATATATATTTGTTGAATATTTCTATCAAATTTATTTCAAATTTTTCCCAGCACTGCCGTTTTGAAAGAGATCTAAACGATGGTTATTTTAAGGCGGAAATTATTTTGCCGTTCTCTTCCATCATTGCAAAATTAAATGCAGGTGCAGCTTTATATGTATATCGATAGCTAAATCGGTTTAATCGGTTTTGCGAATAAGATACGTGAGTAGAGAACTCGTTGATATCGCAAATATTCGATTGTTCTGATTGTTTGTTCTTCTTTTTTTTTTTTTCGCGAAATTGCATATATAAGGCCCCAAGATTAATTCATGGAAGAACGTCGTATCGATTTGCGCGGAATCGAGTAATGGATAAACTATTTTAAGCGCAACCTCGCTCGCGTAAGTTTTTATATTTCATACGCCGTATTCACGATGTTGTCTATCTTCGATCTGAGAATGTGGAGCGAGAGTCGTTGCCAGAGAACAAGATTTTAAATTACAACGCCATAATGGTTGTATCCTGCTCGCCGCGAGATAGATCATCTAGTAAGTTAATTCCGAGGCGAATCTCTCGTATAATTAGAACACGCGAGAAGTGAATCTCTATAGAGAAGGGTGAAGAGTAAGCACCGGAGGTGGTGCATACATCTCTTCATCGCGCCTCGGTGCAGTAGCGAGTGTGATTCCGAGGTCGAATCGAGGCCGAATTTTAGTCAACGGTGCAACTATATCGGTAGATATGACAGGTGGAGCGCGCGAGTACAAAGTGACTATTTCCTTCGACGTTATTCGAGATTTCAGTTCCGTTATTCGAGATTTCAGTTCCAGTATTAGCCGCCTATATATAGGTATGTACGAGCTCTTTGTATGCCGGTACATATGTGCATATGCAGGGCTCCGCTATGCAACGCAGCGTGATGCAGTCGACGGGAGAGATTTTGGAATTATATCAGGATGACTAGATTTCGAATTTCTCTTTCTCTTTCCCTCTCGCCCTCTTTCTCTCTTTCGCGATTGGCTCACGTGTACAGTGAATCGGAGATAAATCAGAAATTCGCGCGCGTGCCTCGACGCATATCGATCGTTCGGTACGTCGACTTATTCTGCGTTGCAAGGCAACCTGTTGATGTTTCGCGATCGGCCACAATAGCCGGCAGATATAGGATCGATTTAACGACAAGGGCAAAAAAATCGCACGGCGATATGTTGCACGCGTTGTGTTCGCGGATTACGTTGACGCGTTCGTGGACGCGCATATGCCTGTTACTTTGACAAATATGTATGTCGAGAATTCCCATATCTAAACATTATGCTCACCGGTGAAAAGCAGCGCGCACACGCGTGCGGGAAACATCACCCGGGATTGACGTAATGTCGTAGAGGCTGGCTAGCTGCTTCGTCGACAATAACTCAGGATTTGCCGACGTAGGACATAAGCCTTTACGCGTGAACGCATACAAACGCGAACGGGAACAACGGGAGGAGGGTAACGTATGAATGCTAATATTCAGAAAGCTTTGCCACGGATCGATTCGATTAATACCGCGCAGATTAATTCGCCCTGATTTGATTGTTATTCGCAAGTAAGCGTAAATAGAATGACACTAATAATTAATTAATGATTTGCTATTGCGCAGTCATTGTTGACAAGCGCGATGCGTTTATTTTCTTCGATACGACGTGTCATTTGGTTTATTGAATTATTTGTCATTACAAAAGTTCCGAATTTTATGTATCAAATATCTTTTTTAAATATTTATTCAACTGCGCGTTATTATTACGTTTCTATGAATTATTATGCAGGATATTTCTCTCACTCGCAATCTTGAGCGGTTTTCATCGCGCTTATAAATGCAAAATTATCGAAACGAAACTTTGCCAACTAATAATTCATTATAAGTGTTTCCGCCGCGTGTAATGTGTGTAATTTATGATAGACCGTGAACCGTGAGAAATAATTAGCAACTTACGTCTTATGTCTATCCCGTAGTTAACCGGGCAATACGCCAGTATTAAGTCACTTCGTTTCTATCACTAACTCATTTGTTTTATGTCTATTTTCGTTTTATGATATATTTACGATAAATGTTTTCGTACGTTATATATTTTTGTCATTTTGAAATATATTTATCTTTGTACGTGGGTGGATCGTACGTGCTGTGATATTTTTATTATTTTGAATCACATCTTTACTTTGCCGAATTATTTTCCTTTTTTATTATTTTGATCACAAATCATCTCTATACTGAGAGAATTTTCTCTTAGAATTTACCCTGAAAATCATGGTAATCGTGGGACAATATGGACAGAATTTCATGAGAATTTTTCTGATTAATATTTATCACAATAAAAATAATATCTATCACAATAAAATATAAAATATGTTTGATTAATTTTACTATGCAGTTTAGTAAAATTAATCAAAACATATTTTATATTGTATTGTAATTTTATATTATATTGTATTGTAATTATTTTTATTGTGATAAATATTAATCAGAGAGAGTAAAATTAATCAAACATATTTTATATTGTATTGTAATTTTATATTATATTGTATTGTAATTGTATTGTAATTATTTTTATTGTGATAAATATTAATCAGAGAAATTCTCATAAAATTCTTTCCATACCATATTGTCCCACGATTATCATGATTTTCAGGGTAAATTCTAAGAGAAAATTTTCTCTGTGTAGTTGTAGATGGATTGCACGTGTAAGGCACAATTTCACGATTGATCATATTCGCGTTTTCTTGTTTCTTCTTGTTAAAAGTTTATTACTACTTGTTATCCAACGGGGACTTGATATCAGGTGAGGCCTTCTGGGACCAAATGGTCCTTTTCGCTTTTATTTCAGTCATCGTGCTACGACAAGCGCAAATAAAAAAAGGTATAAAAGACGCGACGGAAGATTTCTGTGACGATCTCTCGGGAGGTCTCGGGTCTAACATAATATATAATAATAATAAGTTACCCTTATCGTAACTCATTTTCTAAATATATGTATATATACATTTGATCACCGAAACTAGTGGTAGGAATCTTGCGCGACGATTACGCAAATATCACGTCATATTTTACGTCATATTTTACGTATTATATGTATATATAATCTGCTTGACAATTATATGATCAAAATAATCGTTGAGACCAGATTAAAAGTATTGGCGTTCTGAGAACCTATATTCTGTATTCTATTGTTTTGTGAGATAAATGAGATAGATAATGATTAAATTGCAATCAGCGATTTATAATATACGAGATATTAATCTAGGCACCTACACAGTTTAATACGATGATTGAAGTTGGTTAATTATTGTAATTAATTCAAAAATCTGGAGACAGTACCGAAAAAGTCGATCTTTGCCGTCACAGTATTAGTTCTGTAATGCTAGAATGTGATTTGTGAATATTCAAATGGCTGAGAGA
This sequence comes from Prenolepis imparis, assembly GCF_030444845.1. NCBI lineage: Eukaryota > Metazoa > Arthropoda > Insecta > Hymenoptera > Formicidae > Prenolepis > Prenolepis imparis. The sequence continues at coordinate 12,667,786 of NW_028141165.1, read as the reverse complement.
TGATTTGATAAAATTATTAAAAATTCTTTAAAATTCTCTAGTATACTATATTATAAATCACGCACACACACGTACACACATTTAGATGTCACACGCTTAAATCACACTAAATTTAACGACGGATTCTTTAGTAACTTTGCAAATTTGTTTTATACAAATTTTAAAAGTTTAAACATCTCTTGTCAATTTTTTTAACATGAACATGGCGAAAGGAGGAAGATGTAGAATGAAGAGTAAAGAAACAAAATGTATAAGGGTGAGATTTTTCTAACGCAACAACAGATTGTCACGCTATAGTGTTCATAAAAATCAAAGTGCACTCGTGAAATAAATAACAAGCTTATTGGCGATTTAGGTGAGTTTAGGCGCATTACATTTAGATAAAATAACTTTAGATTTTTTTTTTTAATTAGAGCCGTGCATAGATCCATATGGTCTGTTGCGTCGCTCGATACGGTAAATACGTTGCCGTATGCCAGCGTATTTTTTCAACGCCATTTTCAGACCTTATCTACCTAAAAAGTCGCCCACACAGAGCGGTAGCAGAAGCGGTTGGCGTTTTCGTAGGAGCGTCACGACGGCGGGCGCCTCCGGCGGGCACGTGCACCAGGTGATCGCTAGTGCCGCCGCGACGGCGCAAGCTAGGATGCAGGCCGAGCAGGGTAGCATCGGCGAACTACGTGGTTATCACAACCTGCGTTCCCGTAGGCACACCTTGGCCAACGTACGGTGAGTGCCACGATTTTTCTCCTCAATTTTTATTCCGATGAAACGTCTCGATTAAGGTAGCAAACATATGTCTGAAAGATGTCGTGCACACGTCTGAGAGATGTATTTCGAGATTTTCAAATATCTTTTTCTTTTGAAGTTTTGCGCCGTTCGACTTCTATATGTTTTAATAAAAATCATTCTTCGAAAAATATTAGTATTAGAGCGAAAGAAATCTTGCCTCTATGTACAATTGTACCAATTTATTCATTATGCGGATGATTAAATAATGAGTTGCTCAAAACATTTTAAACCACATCTATAGATTAAGAAATTATTTACTTTGAATTTAACTGATATATTTTGTACAATACCATGTACATGCTTTTGAAAAAATAAATATATTTGATTTTATTTATTGTGTGTGTATGTTGCAATACAGCAAATGCAAGCAATGCAAAATTAAAAGCATTGAAAAAGCATTCGTTGATACAATGGAATTATTCGTATAGCATTGTAAGAATTATATCATCGAGAATTAATCTCTTCTTTATTCTCTTTTTTTTTTAATTCGCGTTATTTTTCAATCAGAAATCTAACTTGAGAAATTATTATTTGTACATTCCGATTAAATCTTATGAAATATTTTTTTCATTTTTTCATTTCATTTCGTTGTTAGTTATTTTTTTTATTTCTTTTTTCTCTCACCATTATTAATATTATAATAATATAATATATTATAATATTAAATATTATAGCTATCAAAAGTATATAGCAATAGTAATATTTAATAATATGCTATAGTTTATTTTTTATAATTTGTGATAAATTTTTTCTACTGTAATGAATTCATTATTTTAAAATATTATATTATGGTTAAATGGATGAAAGTTTATTAACAATATACATTATAAGATATTAAGATACTCTACTCTCAAATTTTATATCGCACGAATCATACATATTATTATGTGTTTTATATTCAATAGAATAATAATAATCATGCGTGAGAGTTTTTAATCCGCGCAATAACAATTTCCTTTTCTAATTGGCTCTGCGCTAGTTTTCTCCAACTTGTAACAAATGCAACTTGGAGATAATGGTTCTACATCAAATTTTTTTGGACTCTCTGAAATTAATTGCGCATTATCTCTTCTTTTTTGTTCGGTTAAATTAGTCTTTCGCCTAGGCATTTTAGCCAAGCAACCCTGATCTTTTTTCTCGATCTCTCTTTTTCGCGATACCGCGCGACACGATTTATCGATCGACAGCGCGCAGCCACAGCTTTCCTGATCGCGAGAAATCTTTTCGACGATTTTCTCGATGTGATGCTTTTCGTGCGGCATCCTGCCCTGAATTTTCGCTTTACAATCGGGACACAATCTATCGTACGATATTGGGCGATCGATTTTAGGGGGAATAAATATACGCTTGAACGCAGCTACCGCCGGAGGCGTTGCAGTTTTCGCATCAATCTGCGGTCGAACCTTCAATCTAGGTCTCGTCGATGGCGGTGTCGAGATTTTACCGCACTGGCAACAGTTGCAGGCCACCTTTCCCGTTTCGTCGGATCTCTCGCCATAATTAATCGTTCTGATCTCGCGTTCTGCATCCGGTCGCGCTAACCCGGCGGCGATCTTGATAGATCGTAAAAGTTCATCTGTGGTCACTCTCGCGCGTTCTCTTTCATCCCTTATAACTCGGTCGTGGCTAACGTGGCTCGTTTTATCCGTCTGTGATCCGATGTTGGCGGTCGTGACGGTCGATTGGTCCTTTAAGCGTTTGCGCCAGAGCATTTTTCGGCCGGTTATTTCAGGATGGTCGTCGGCGATTTCGGTGCTCGATAGTGCTTTTAACTCGGCTGGGTTTAAATATTCACTAATAATACGTAACGGTGGCGTACGGGGCGGTTTAGGGATCGAAACCGGTTGCGTGGTTACTTGTACGATCTCAGTTTCTACGATTTCGGTTTGTACGACTTTGGTTTGCTCGATCTCGGTTTGAGTGACATTGGTTTGCATGATCTCTAACCGCTGCGCGGTCTTGACTGCTGGTGGTTGCTGCAAGTGAAGAAGAAATATATATTCAAAATATTAGTCAGCTATTATTAATACACAAAATGTCTCAGAACAAGATAGAAAACTGCTTGTATCTTGTGCACGCGTGCGACAGAATTTAATTTATAGAATTTATCGAGATGAAATAAAAGAATGTAGATAATTTTTACTAACCGTACAACATTCTATACAGGGTAATTTCATCGGGGGTACAATCTGCAACAGTTCTTTTTCTTTTATTTGCGCTATGATCAAGTATGGCTGCGCGAATAATCGGGGATCGATTGGTATTGCTGGCATCTCTATTTCGTCCGGTTTTATTTCAGTAATTTTTGGTTCTATTTCGATGAGTTCTGGCTTTTTTTCTTCGACTGGTTCTTTTTCCCTTTTGTCTTCTATTAGTTTCGTGGGTAATGCAATTTTCGCCAATATTTCCTTTTTCTCTACTGACTCTGGTATTTCTTCTTTTTCTCTTTCTTCGAGTAATTTGACAGGCGGTATAGCTTTTTCCAGCATTTCTTCAATTTCTTCGTCTTTTTTAATTTCTGCTTCAGGCACAATTTGTTTTATCATTTTGATTTCTTCTATCTCTTCCATTTCTTTCTGTATCATTGGTTTTCTTACTGGTTGTATTTCAATCTCTTTTTCTGTTATTATCTCTTCAATAGGTTCTTTCACTTCAATTATTTCTTTTACTGTATCCGTAATCATTGGCACTTCGATTTCAATTTCTTTTTGTATTATATCTGTTGATGATTCTTCGATTTCGACTTTTTTTTCTGTTATTGCGTTTAAAATTAATAATTCTTTTGTTCCATTCACAATTGGTGGAGCTTCTTCAGTTGTAATTTTTTCTCTTATTATGTCTAAAACCGGTTCTTCTTTAACATCCACAATTGGAAGTTTGCTAGGTTCGATTTTTTCTTTCTCAATTAAATCTTCGATTGGTGAAACTATTTCTGGCATAATTTTTATTTCTGTTACCTCAACCATCGGTAATGCCTCTACATCTGGTTCTATTTTTGTTATTTTTACATCAGGCGGTACTTCTGAAATCTTCTCCATTTCTACGATTTCTGCTTTTCGTGTTTCTTCTCTGTCTGCCATTTTGTCAACTTGTGGAATTTCTTTCAATTTTTCCATGTCTTTTGCATGTTTACTTTCATTAATTTCTTCTGACACTGCTAATATTTTATTTATTCTTACTTCTTCTGCTATTACTTTTTCTTTTTCTATTACTGCTTCTTTTACTGGTACGTCTTCTACTTTTTTTTCATTGTTTTTTACATGTTCAGATATTTCTTCTTCTTTTTCTATTTCCTGAACAATCAATGTTTTTTCTTTATCTATAGAATTAATTTTTTTATCATTTACTGTTTTAATTGTTAATTTCTTATCTATCAAATCTTCGAATGCTGCGTCTTCCTTAACTTGAGATATTTCAATTTCTTTTGCATTATGTATGATTTCCTTGGTTTGTGTCTCTTCTTTAATTTCTGTTTTTTCGATCTCTATTTTATGCGGCACAGGTTCAATCGACGGGACGCTTTTCAAATCTTTCTTGACGGGAATAGTAGGAAACTGAAAGAAATTTTCTATTGAAACTGCCATAGGAGGCTCCACGCCAACTGATATTTCCTCTTTCGTAAGAGTAGGTAATTCAGCTACTGGTTCTATCGGAGCTTTTACTTCCACTGATGTTTCTTCAGGGCGAGGAGATGGTATTAATGGTATTGATTCATTTTTTGTCTGTGGTTCCATTTTTGTGTCCTTCGGTACTATTAATTCGTCTTGCAATTTAGTTTCAATTATTACTCCTTCTTTCACTTTTAGTTCGTTTTTCTCAATCATCTTTTCCCGCTTATTTTCTGCGATTGTTATTATGTATTCCTCTTCCACTTTTTTAGGTCTTACCTGATAGAATATATATAATTAGATTTCTAATAAATATTGTATATAGCTTAAATACTGCAATTAATTTATTCTCAAATTTTTGCAAATTCTTCTAATCTTTAATTGTCAAATAATGTGCTAAAACTTTTATTGCGCGTTTATATTTATTTATTTATGTTTTTATATACCGCACGCATTTATTCACATTATTATTATTTGTGAATTACGAATCGCATTACCCTAATTTCTTACCCCAACATGAGCGCCGACTTGTTCGATTAAGATATCAGCATCTTTTTTCACTATGTGACAGTCAGGATGTTTCTAAATGTAAAATAAAATAGATGCATTATCATTATTAATATTAAGAAAAGGAAATATTGCATTTATTATGCTATGTATATTATATATATAAAATGTATAATATACTATATATACAATAATATATATTATATACATAATATATTAGCTAAATTATTAATGCACAATTTCTGTATATTTATATAATTGCAATATTCCTTTATTTAAATTATAATACAAATTGTATACCGCTGCTGACGTGCGAATTGTATCGATCATGTCGATCCACAATAGGATCGTATCTCGTTGTAGAACGATGTCCTGGTCGGTTTCGATCTTTCTTATTTCCGGCGCTTTAACGTCATTCGGTATTGTTATCGGCTTATCATCCACAACTTCTTGAATTTCCTGACGCGTTATTTCTCTAACCGGCACATCTATGGTCTCTATAATCTGTTCTTTTGCTTTGGTGACAATTCTCTTCTCGATTTTGACTCCAGAAATCTCATCCGCTTTTTTTTCTTTTTTCTCGACGTCATTCGCTTCTTTTATTAATTCTTCTCGAAATTGCCTCTCACGTTCCGCCTCATCCGCGACTAATTTTTCATCAAGTTTCTTCGGAGGACCCACGCCCAACGCAATCAATTCCTCGTCTGTCATTCCAGTAGGCGAGGATACTACATCGTTGCACACGAAATCAGGCGCGCATGGTTCACCATCTTTATACAGTTCTTCTAACGAACCTAACTTGGTTAAGTATTCCCGAACTTTTTTTAATCTCTGTTGCTCGTAAGTGAAATCTTCTGGGCGAACTACGCTTTCCGCGTCCTCGATTTGCACGAGATCCGCCGGACGATCGACGGCAAGATCAGCCAAGTCGGGTTTGACCGAGACATATTTATCATCCCCGACGAGAGCAACTTCCGCGTCGGCATCGATCAACACGATCCTCGCCAACATTTCCTCATCCACAACCTCGACTCTTGCCAATACTTGTTCGTCCACTGTGTCGACTTTCGCCAATGCTTCCTCGTCCGCAACTTCGACTCTCGCCAGAACTTCGCCATCCTTCACCGTCGCAATATCGTCTACTCTGCCGATAGGCCGATGCACAACTCTAGCCTTTACCATGAGTGCTTTATCCGTCACTTTCGCGAAGTCATCGTCGCGACCTATCGTAGCTTCGACTTTCTCGATACTTAAAAATTTTTCGAGCTCCGCTCTGCACGCGGTCAATCTCGCTCGGCACTTTTCCAGGGCGTCTTCCAGCTCGCATACGCGATCCGCCAGCTGTTGATTCGCCGCGATCTTCATGTTCAGTTGCTCTTGCAACGCGCTTGTCGCGTCGCCTTCCATCTTCGACCAAAGCTCGTCGGCTTGCTGAAGCGTCCTCATGTAAGCTTCTTCGCGACGTTCCAGTTCAGCGATGCCTCGCTTTATAATCACTTCTTCCTCCGCTAATTGCTGCAGTTTCTCCAGGCACTGAATATCTTCGGATTCGATAGACGTCACACTGGAGACTCTGTCGAGCCATCTCTTCTTGCACTGTATATCGCCGCACTCGCCGTATTGACACGATTCGTCCGTCTCCATCGTCTTCTTCTCTATCGCTTCTCGCAGCGCTTTGGCTTCTTCATTTAACCGTTCCATCGCGTTTTTTTGTTCCTCTTGAATCCTCCTGGCTTCCTCGAGTTTTCGTTTTCTCTGCTCTAACGTCGCGAGTTTTTCCGACCAAAGAGTTCGCGCCTCCTCCGTTTTCTTTAACGCCAATTTTCTTTCAGCCTCGACCTCTCGTACTCTGCAATCATAATGACAGCTCGGCGTGCTGTGACAAGAGAGTTCTCTCGTGTCTTTAAATTGTTTCTCCAGAATGCGTCTCATCTTGCAGACAGGTGCACCCTGCGACTTACAGATATTCCATACCATCACCGCCGACATCGAACATTCAAGCATATCCAGGCGTTCTCGCAGATCTCCTTCCATTTTTTCCAATTCCTCTTTACGTTGCTCTCGTTTGCCGATTATGTCGCAGAGAGGACGTTGATGTACACGTTTACCGGTTATTGCCACGTTGTTGATTTTTTCCCGATTTTTAATCTCGCGTTTTGATGCTTCGCATTCGTCTCGAGAGGAATACATCTTGTCAAGCTGATCGACAGAGGTAATCGTGTCTTCTTCATGTTCCCAAACCAATTTATCTTCTTTCTCGATGTCACTAACTCCCTTAGAATGGGATTCTGGCGTAGTCGTCTCTTTTAATATTCCATTATTCTCTTTCACTATTTCTCTTCGAGAAGAATTCATTTCTTTCATTGCGAAATTTTCCTCTACCGATATAATTTTGATTATAAAATCTTTGATTCGGCGAAAGATTGTCGTTACTGTTGCATTTTTTTCGATAATACGCTTCGGCAAACTTTTCTTTTAGATCATCCAATTAGATCATCTAAAGATTTAATGATATCTTCGAAATATTTGAGTATGCCGCGAATTTAATCTATCCATTAAAACGTAGGTTAATTCGTTTGTCATTACATATCTTCCAAAAAAATAACCTACCAACGTAATAAAACGTATAATTGTAATTGCAAAAATTTATATTTGCAATTATAAAATATACATCTATTTGTACAGTTTTGTTGTCATTTCGTTACAAATTTTATTATACGGTTAACAATTTTACGCGAAATAATTGCAAAATCATTTTTCGTTTTTGTGATTATTTCTGTGTTTAAAAATTATGTTAAAAATATATACATTAATCATGTTAAAGGATTTTATGTGATTTCAAACGCGTTTACCTGGCCAACTTGCTCTTGCGTCGTCGTACACATACATTATCTTTGTGAAATCATGTCTCATAACTCATAACTTAATATACGAGATATGCTCGTTGTTCTCACGCGCGAATTACGCATCATATTTTCGTCGAAAATTTACCATCAATTTTGGATAGGTTCCAACGCGACCAGATTCTGTCGGCGGATTGCCACAAATCGTTTATGAGATTTGGCACATGGTATGCGATTACAGCTTTCGATATCCCTCTATCATAAATCTCGGTCATCGATACGAATATATCTATATATCTATTAGCTATCTTGAGTACTGACATGAGATAATAATAATTAAGATCGTATTACTCAACGTTTTCATTAAAATGAGATTTATTTTTCGTATTTATTACGGATATTCACCAAACTATTTTTGTAATATGCTTTACTAAAGTTTTATATGCTTTAACTGCTTTATTTATTCATTTACTTATTTAAACTGTCATAAAATATGAAATTATAGAAATATTTATATCATGACGTTTTATAATATTTTAGTAGTACATATATTTCATATGCAACTTATTAAAATAATTATTAATCATTATTAATAAGTCATATCAAAAACATCGATTGAGAGAATGCTATAATTTGCAGAAAACATTTTTAGATCAACCTGTTTGAGAACATAATGAAAAATATAGTTTATATTTCATTATCTCTCAATTCGAGAAATACAGATAGTTTTCATATTTAATGAAACTTTTCAAGATAGTTTGCCTGGGCAAACTTGTTTCAAGATGAGAAACGCGCTTGAAATGATTTATGAGTAAATCGAAGATTATTAAAGCTTTATAATATGTCAATTTAATTCTTATTTTATCCAACGCTGAATAGATTATCAGGATAAAACTATACTTTTTATATTAAGGCATACTGTAAATAGTGTAAATTATTACAAAATCAGGATTTTCTGTTAATTTATAGAACTTGCAGCATTAATGGATTTCTCTTAATAACTGTATTAAATAATTTAATTAACTTTTATTTTATATTTTAATAAATTTTCTTTGTAATTTAAATGAAAATGTTCGCGAATATATATTTTGAATAATTTTTTTTACTAATTGTTAAACGTTTAATTGAAATAAAATGTACAGTTAGATATATATTATAGGCAGATTAAAATGTACAAATTATTTTAAATATATAAATTACTTTATTTTACTAACAATAATAATATTATATAATAATATTATATAATATTAATATCATATTTGCAAGAAAGTATCCCTTTCTAAAAAGTGCATGCAAAGTCGATTCTCGTATGTATTGTTGCACTATTTTGATTTAATCCTTTAATCATGATGTTTAAATTAATTAATATTGCTTATTATTTATTATTATAAATATTAACTTGTAATATTTTATTGATTTATACTTTTTCATTGACCTATACTACTTACATTTACTACATTATTTTATATCGCCATTTTGGATTTAATTTTTTAATTCATAATGTCCAAATTAATTAATATTGCTTATTATTTATTATTATATTTATTGATTGATAGTATTTTTATTGACTTATATTACTTTCATCAATCTACACTACTTTCATTGACCTATACTACTTACATTTACTACATTATTTTATATCACTATTTTGCATTTAACTTTTTAATTTATGATGTCAAAATTAATTAAATTGCTTATTATTTATTATTATATGTATTGATTGATAGTATTTTTATTAATTTATATCACTTTCATTGATCTACACTACTTTCATTCACCTATACTACTTACATTTACTACATTATTTTATGTCACCATTTTGCATTTAATTTTTTAATTCATAATGTCCAAATTTATTAATATTGCTTATTATTTATTATTATATTTATTGATTGATAGTATTTTTATTGACTTATATTACTTTCATCGATCTACACTACTTTCATTGACCTATACTACTTACATTTACTACATTATTTTATATCGCCATTTTGCATTTAACTTTTTAATTTATAATGTCAAAATTAATTAATATTGCTTATTATTTATTGTTATAAGTATTGATTGATAGTATTTTTATTAATTTATATCACTTTCATTGATCTATACTACTTACATTTACTACATTATTTTATGTCACCATTTTGCATTTAACTTTTTAATTCATGCTGTCCAAATTAATTAATATTGCTTATTATTTATTATTATATGAATTGATTGATAGTATTTTTATTAACTTATATCACTTTCATTGATGTACACTACTTTCATTGACCTATACTACTTACATTTACTACATTATTTTATATCACAATTTTGCGTTTAACTTTTTAATTTATGATGTCAAAATTAATTAATATTGCTTATTATTTATTGTTATAAGTATTGATTGATAGTATTTTTATTAATTTATATCACTTTCATTGATCTATACTACTTACATTTACTACATTATTTTATGTCACCATTTTGCATTTAACTTTTTAATTCATGCTGTCCAAATTAATTAATATTGCTTATTATTTATTATTATATGAATTGATTGATAGTATTTTTATTAACTTATATCACTTTCATTGATGTACACTACTTTCATTGACCTATACTACTTACATTTACTACATTATTTTATATCACAATTTTGCGTTTAACTTTTTAATTTATAATGTCAAAATTAATTAATATTGCTTATTATTTATTGTTATAAGTATTGATTGATAGTATTTTTATTAATTTATATCACTTTCATTGATCTATACTACTTACATTTACTACATTATTTTATGTCACCATTTTGCATTTAACTTTTTAATTCATGCTGTCCAAATTAATTAATATTGCTTATTATTTATTATTATATGAATTGATTGATAGTATTTTTATTAACTTATATCACTTTCATTGATGTACACTACTTTCATTGACCTATACTACTTACATTTACTACATTATTTTATGTCACAATTTTGCATTTAACTTTTTAATTTATGATGTCAAAATTAATTAATATTTCTTATTATTTATTGTTATTAATATTGATTGATAATATTTTTATTAACTTATGTACACATTTATATACATTTATGTACACATTTATATATATATATACATTTATGTATACATGTGTATATATAATATATACATCAGCTGATAACTATCAATAATATTAATCGAACTTAAAGTATTAAAACATATATTATTATTTAATTTAATTTAATTTTGGATAAACTGTCAAACTGCTGACCCTCGCGATGATAGTCTCTCGATGCTATGAATGAAACGCACAACGCAAATCGAGGCAACTAATTAACATCGTGAAAAAGAGGCAACAATACTTGCGAGAATCGACTTAACATGCCTTTCTTTAGAAAAGGACTAGAACACAAGCACGCGCTATTCTTCAATTTTATGTTAAAAAGAATGATACAGAAATCAGCTAATAACTGTAATATAGCGTTAATTTGCTAATTAAATTTTAAAATAGTAATAGGTTATAAAAATTAAAATAGTAATATGTGTAAATAATATGTTATAATGCCTTATCTGCGATTAATATTTTTTGATAGAAATCAGCTGATAACTGTCAAAAATATTAATCGAGTTTAAGGAAAATTATAACATATTATTTAAAACATATTATTTTAATTTTTATAACATATTCTTATTTTAAAATTGAATTAGTAAATCAAATTAACGCTTTAATCAGTTGATTTCTGTCAAGAAATATTAATAATGCGTTAATTAAATTTTAAATTAATATTGCCATAAAAATAAAAATAATAATATGTTTTAAATAAAATGTTAAAGTACTTTAAACTCGATTAATATTTTTTTGATAGAAATCAGCTGATTAAAACGTTAATTTGTTAATTAAATTTTAAAATAATAGTATGTAATAAAAATTATAAAATAATAATGTGTTTTAAATGAAATGTTCTAGTACAATAAAAAAAATAACTGTAACTGCATTAAATTACAATCTGAAATTTTTGTTAGCTGAAATGATTGATGTTATCAATCTTACTATTATATAATGTGTAATTTTAATACTTTTATTAGCGATTATATAACATAATAGTTTTGAATCAGCTTCTTTGACAAAACGATGCAAAAATTTCAATACCCGATAATCTCGAAAGGTTCGAGATATTGAACCAACACGCCAAACCTTTACTTAACGGAACCTACTTATCTGTGTTGAATAATACGAGCTTCGCGCGATGTATCAACCTTTTTAGCCTAAAGTACACATCGATTTTTACCCCGTTATGAGAGTGGCGCAGAATAGCGTTCAAGGATAACCCTGAATAAATCCGGAAAAGATGCACTATATATCGCAGGTTTTATCAGGCAAAAATTCATCTAAATAACGGGTTGACTTTACCTACCTACTCTCGATTTTCTCTGACGCATTCTCTCTGTCTCTTTCTCTGTCCTCTCTCTCTTTCTCTGACCTCCCCTGCGTCCTTCACAAAATCAATAGCGTCGGTGTGCCGAGCTTATCTTATGCTCGAGGAAAAGCAAAATTTGATACGATCGAAACCGGAGATGAAAGAATGCGAAGTTCTTTTACTCACCTATGAAAGCCCTTTACTCGATTTTTGACCCAATAAAACTTTTTCTGAGAGCTAATGTAATTTCATTCGATTAACAGAAAGTTTCAATTGATCCTGAACTTTGGGGACTGTGCTTTTTCAATCTAAAGAAAGATTTTCGCGATTAATCGCCGCCTGGCACGCTCAATGCCCGAGGAACTTCATAAACTGCGTTAAGCGTTCGCGGAAACTTTACCGAACTGCGTCGAATATTCCGAGAATATACCTGCGAATTATGCTCACTTAACCGTACGAAGTACCAATGACTTGAATTTTAGTAAATTTCACTAAATTGAGTTTTAGGCACACAGATTCATAGTTCTAAGTTTTCCCGACTTCAACTAAAGCATTTCGAAGCATTTATATATCTGTCTTTAATAATGTTAGTTATAAAATATTCTGTCTTACATTAGTAGAGATAATTACATACACGAAACGTAATTATATTTAACCGGGAATATAATTTAAATGTTTAAATAGAGTTTTGACTTGTCTGCCTTGTTTTATGATATTTTCTCTCTGTTGTGCGTACTGCCTTTGTATATACATTTAGTCTTTTTTCCGATAGAAAATTTTATCAACTGAATGTATCACCACCAAATTCTTAATCGATTTTATTTCCATTCAAGTTTGATCAGCTTTCTGATTTCCCCGGAGAATCACGTATCAAAAACATGTATTGCCATTCTATAAAACTGGAAAAAAGAAGATTCTTGTAACAAAAAAGCACACAAGGCGCTATCAGATATACATAAATTTCTGCATATAAATTTTCACGTTAAAGATCCATTCTTATTAAATAAAATTTACACAATATTAATAATTAAGCACACTATTAATAATTATTTACGGGTATGAGATTAATGTATATTAAATTATAAAAATATTTAGTATATAGGTATTTGTAGAAAAATTTGAAAGAATATTAAATGATTCCTGTTAAGATTTATTTTTAATATAAATTATATATTTTACTTCAAATAAATTACAACCACAAGATTACTCGATATTAAATATGTAAAATGGCTCATATGATGCTTTTGATGTGAATTTTCGCATGATAAACATCATCTTTAAATTCGTAGAATTTGCATCTAAAGGGAAAACGTGTCTTATATGTTGATTTCTTATATGTTTCATATTCATATGTATGTCTATAACATATATATATAGCGACGAGTGTAGAGAATATATCGAGGCATTTCAATTCATGATAACTGGAAATTCTTTTGGTCGTTTGAATGCAGTTGAATCTCTCTCTTGGAGTACTAAACTTTTTCTCTCGTCTTGTTTCCAGCAGTGGATGCAAGATACAAAGGTAGGATCCGATTATTCAAATAATTCTGTCTTAGACAGAATACTGGCTGCGGCGAGAGAACCGACCCCTCTTTCTTCAACTCCTTAACGAGTTTTCCACTCCTTGAAGTCGACGTACAATTTTTTTTAATGATCAAACTATCGCGATATTCTAGCAGACATTTTTCCACGTTTCTATCTTTATGAACTGGCCTCATTCAGTCATTTAATTAAATAAGTGTCAAAAATTCTATTTTATATATAATATACTATATAAAATATATGTTCTATTTGTTTGTAGTCGAGAGAACTTTGCAATACAATAATATAACTTTAGATAATATTAAAAAATACTTACTTACTGTAAAGATCTTTTCTTAAAATTTTAGCAATAATTATTACTCGCCTGACATTTCAAAACATATTAGCATGAACTAATTTATTAATTTTAAATTTAATAATCGTTTCAAAGCAGTCATCGTGAAATTAATTAAAAAATAAGATTTTCTTTGTCTTAAAGTTTAATTTTTCACAATTTTTTCGTTTATTATTTAATATAACAGTCAGTTACATTTTATTGATTGCCAGTATGAAATAAAATCACTGCAACATAGAAATGTATGTTACTAGCATAGAGATCGTGCAATTCTCGTTGCTTTGTTTTTCGATGCAAAATGCTTTGGATTGATACCTTCCGAAAAATTTCTCGCAGGTATAGAATTCCACACTCGTTTATTTAGATAATCCTCGTATAACCGTTCATTGGCAAAGCGATAGTCATTCGTTTTCCATCAAAACGGAAATAAGCCAACATTGTCGTTGTTGAAGATTCGACTTTTCACATTGCATCTTGATTGGAAAATTCTCATTGCTTTTATGTTACCAACTAAATTTAAGAAATTGGATTGATTAAAAAAAAACTCATTTTAAGGCTTTTTCTCTTTTTTTCTTTCTCTTTTCGATAAAATTTGATACAATCTCTCTTTGATAATGTTTAATAAAATTTTACCAAATACATTTATGAGAATGAACGTATGAGTTAAGATTATGATTATACGATATGATATGGATTCATATGCGTACTCGTTTATTTATGTCCTATCTAATGAATTAAAGTAACTTTTGTCTCGGCGTCTATTTTTCGTCTTCGCTTCAGAGACTGTAGATCAAATCTGCTGTCACGTATGAAATCCCAGATGAGACTCTCTATAAGATGAAAAATAAGATATCTTTTTCCAATAATTTGAGGAGAAAAGTTTCAGTATCTCTCGATGTGAGGTGTAACTATAGATTTTGAATAATAGATTAAAATATTAATAATCGTCTGATGTTTAAATTATATAATATACAACTTGATTATTGATTTTTTATTCGTATGTATATGCGATTGTGTGTTCTTTTGAACGAAGAATTCAACGGCTAACATTTTCCGATAAATGTGCAGGAGTAGAATAAGTACGGGTCATAACGTTACATTATACTCTACCGACCAACTATAATTCTTTAACAATTTACGATGACGTAGTATCGCAACTTAATCGGGACATTCATCTGATCTACGCGACATCACGCCATAGTGTAGGACCTAGAAAGTTCTGCGTACTCATTCTCATATACTAGAACAGTACTGTTTTCCATCATATTCCACATCGTATATGCTGCGATGTTAGTTCTCAGTAAACTTGCATACATTTGTAATTCCGATATGTAATATGATGCAAAGTCGAGATCTTAAAATGAATTTTATTCGTTGAATCTTTTGAATATCTCAATTTATGGTAGCTTGTAAAATTACATTAGAAATCATAAATGTGAAAATTATAAATAAATGAATAGAAAATATTTAAAAAATACAGTAATAATGAGATATAATTAATATATTATATAATTCATAGAAAATATTCATTGTCTTAAATTCTTAATTTTTCAAGATTTTTCTGATTTAGCAGGTATAAAAACTCGCAATATATATATAATACATATATTATATATATATTAGCATTGCAAACTAATTTTCAATTTAGGAATGGAACGGTCTGTGGAATCTAATACGTAATATTCATAACTTTCCACGATGCACTGCAAATATGACATGTAATATTTGACAGCGTTCGGCGGACAAGTAGTGTATGCGCACATAATTAATTTGTCAGATTGAAATATTTAATATTATCATCGTAGCGGTAGTTCTTGAAATTTTGGCGAAAGAAGGATTGACTCCAGTTTAAGTATAAATTCGTCAAAGCAGTCGTTATTGAATTCTGGTTTCTAGGCCGCGTATAAATATGGATATATATATATATATATATATATATATATATATATATTATCTATATAAATTCCTCATTTTCCCTTATTCTATAAAGATTAAGCTGACAGTCGATGATTAGGGATGTGCGAAACCTGTCTTGCGAGGATTGATTATGTCTCGGTATAAATACGGCATCATCGAGAGAGAACGCGCGACCTAAATAAAGTTTATAAAAATCCTGCCGACTCGATTCTCAATTGCAATGTTATTAATGGCCGTGCATATACGTATCCGACAAATTTTGTCGGATACCGATAAACGAGACATTACGAGTATGTGTGTGATTCCGGAATCGTATCTCATGTTTGCAGCAGCTCGACCGCGTATAATGACGCAGAGGTGCATCGACGCGATTCCGTTCCCTTAAAGTATGTAGGTTAGACATGACGTCATGACCCGCCTTGTGACGTACACCCTCGAGTGAAATATGCAGCGATGCACTCGAGCATCCCTCGTATCCTCGCGGTCATTGGCACCCACAATGAATCGCCGAGGCCAAAGCGATGTCAGCAGGCAGCGGCAGTGAGCTTTAAAGCTCGTATTCGTCCGCTCTCTTTCCCTCTCCTCTCTATCTCTATCTCTGTCTCTCTCTCTCTCTTTGTGTCGTATGCATTCTAACTCTCCTTGCTATGCACGTACAAGTTTGTCCTCTGATGTAAAGGCACTTTTACACGCTCGCTCGCCACCGGCCGGCAAATTATATTTCAAATCATGGAGATTGTTCTTTTTTTCATCATCCCGTTTTCTATAATCCTTGCGTTATAAGGCCGGATGCAATTTTTTCTCGAGGTAATTCTGTCGATTTGACATACTGTAATTATTCATTTCGATCATAAAAAGACATTGTAGTAATTGTAATTAACAGGCAGTTTTTTTTAAAGAGAAAAGTTCTCGAGTGTCAATTTGAAATTTATTTTAAGTTGAATTCTATATATTATACATATAAATGTGTATGCGTATATAAAATGTTTGAATTAATATTTAAAATATATCTATAATAAACCAGAATTGTCAGTTTTATATTATATCAGACGATATGAAACATCATCTGCGTGCTAAGGTCCACACACTTTCCATTTACGTTATCGATTACTATATAGTCACGTAATAAAAACAGCGCGCGTCGAAGAGACGATGCTCAATACTTTATGAAATTTCGCCGACGTGACGACCTGCAGTATTGACGAACATTCTATTTCTATTTTTGCTTCATATTGAAATATACTACGTGGAATCTTGAAATCGTTGTCTGCCACATACATATGTATCAATATATCGATGTATATATATTTGCGTATTTAATAAAAACAATTTTGATGGTTTTAAATGCGCGAAAGCTCTTTACGTTATTATAGTAGTATCTTGATCGATAAATAATCGTTTATTGTTTTCAAAACACTTTTCGCGACAAAACTAATTTAGAAATAGAATTTTTTGACCAATAACGATTACCGGTTGCAATCTCCGCGATAACGTTCAGTCGATATTGTACCTGGCCTTCGCGTTCGATCGCGTTTCGTTACTCGCTCGAGTGTAAAATACGCGATTGTGCGCCGTTCGTGCGAATGAACGTGTTAGAAGGCGCTTCCGCCTCCAGGGCTTTTTACTTTCGTATAAGAGTTCACAATTTTTCCGACGATGCTCTCTTTTTGCCACTAAAGTATCTTTGCTAGATTGTTTAAATTGGACGTTTTATTGCAAATCATATATATAATATGCGATAATTAATTTCTTTTACATCTATTATATGGGATACATTGAAATAAAATTATATATATACAAATTGTCTATTATTTAATTCAAAATACGTATTTAATGTCGTATTTTTCAAAGTGAGCGATTCGTTATTGTAATAATATAACGGATATAAAGTTAATCATGAAGAAAATTAATAACGTATTTACGTAATAAAGAGCGCTTTGCATTTCCTATAATATATGTCTGTCTAATGAACTCTATATTGTTCGTTCGAAACGAAGATAAGCGCGTGATCCCTGGTGACGTGTCTGGAATGCCCGAGCTGAGATGAAGTTGTTGAGAAATTCCTACGGGTACACTTCGTTATTACCGTGTAGTTATGTAATATTCAAAGTCCCGGTAATCATCGTGCTCGCGCTGTTGGATAGTTCCGCACAATTATCGTAACACGCGCTGTTATACGGTCATATGTTGTGACGGTTACATGCGCGGTCGTTATATTCGATAAAGTAGAAGACGGCACCGATATCAAGCTCTCTTCTTGTCAAATTGTCGATCATGAATACGTCGGGTCGAGAAAGATATTGCGACGATAGCATTACTATCATTACGTAGAAAAATCTCTCGATGACGGATCATAACGAATTTTTAACTTCATTGCAACGAGTAAAGGAATTCATTTGAGAAATTGTTCCGAGTCATAATTTTGGCTTACTTTTAAATCTAGTTAATTAATTAATAAACCCCTTGAAAAAGGAAATTTCTTCTGTAATTGTGGAAGCATCCTTTTTTTGTATTTCTGTACTATACATATATGTATATACGGATGCGAATTTTCTGTAGGTGCATAATTACAAGTTAGAAATACGATTATAGACTCCTTCAATATAACGTTTAATTGACTCTCTGAGTGCCAACTTAAACGTTGAAAATACATTGAATAATACGAGTGTCGTTGATCGTGTTTAGAGGCTAACTGATTTTCAATCCTGTCTTTGTACGAGACAGAAATCCGTATGAACAATATCAGAACTAAGTCGTCTGTTTAACTGGTCTATTGTACCTTAACTCGAGCTGAGAATACATCGAATAATGCGCTTCGTCGCGCACGTTTAGAGACTAAATGATTTTCGACAGTGCTTTCGCGTAAAACAGAGATTTGTGTCAGACATGAGCATCGCAGAGAAGCGATGATGTATTTAGAGAATATGTGGAAAAATCAGAAAGCTTAATTATAAAATGCTATTAAGTTCTATTTGATTCAGATTAAATTAAAGCAGCATATATATCTAAAGATATATTTATAGTTGTACGCGCGATAAACATTTCTCATTTATATATCTGTATATACATATGTATATTTGTATATATATAAACGAGGAATTTTTATTTTTATAAATATCGCTACTTTAGCGTGTTGATGAATTGATCGACACGATGTATTATGGCTCATAAACTGATGTGGTAATTACTGATGAAACAGTAATATTAGAAGATATATATGTATATATTTTCACATGTTTAATATATTATAAAATTCTCAGAAGTATAGGATAAGACAGGAAAGATTTTCTTTACCTTTATATTTTTTATTTATATGCGGGAAGTAACATATTTAACAACATAATAAATTCGCATATTTAAAGAAATAGAGAATTTGAAAACAATTGCGTTTCGAGAAAATGTAAAAGAATTGAACGTAAATATTACTGCGCATTCTATTTATGTATGATTGTGATACAATTGTATCTAGTCATGCAAGATGCAACGCTATCGAATAAAACTCGTGATATAAGCGATATAATAATATTTTATTGGTATTACCCCTGTTTTATTGGCAGAATCATTTTCCCACGGGACATTTAAAGTGCGCAGCTTTTACCATTTTGCAATCAGCATTTCATTTCATATCAAACTTTAAAAATATCGAGATCAATTGAGGCAGCAATTTTATATACATTTAAAATAAAGTGACATCGATCGAGTTTTTAAATTAAAATAAAAAATTTTAATATAGAAAAAATAAGTTCTCGTTTATTATTTAACAGCTGTGTAATTAAATTAGCGTCTCGATCTCAGTTTTATATTAAAAATAGTTTTATTAATTTTTTTTTTATTTTAGAGATGTCCTGTATATTTTAAGCACGTTTCAGATACAATCAACGAGAGAAAATGGACAATTTAATATCCTAGAAATTGATTCTTTCCGGTAATATAGATATTAAGCATAGCTGATAGCACAAAACCAACGATAATGCGTGTTAGGGAGCCATCGCCATAATTTATTTACCTTTTCGTTTCAATCATAAGAACAATATTGTCTTATTTATTCGTAATTTTGTTTTATATTAATGAATCCTTTTATGCTGCTGTTTTATTTTATAGACGTAATATTTCAAGAGTATAATATATCTTACTAATCCTTTAAGAATCTTAGCACTTTTTCTACTTAATCCAAAAAGATTTATCCAACTCTTCAAATGTTCGGGTTGAGAGATTTTATATTGTGTACAAAAGTGTTGCAAAATTAATACCATCTACTTGTGAAAGATTTGTTAAAACTACGTGAAGAAATCGACTCCGTAGTCGATTCGATAGTTACTAGGACGGTTAAGCGAATCACTGAAAATTGAATCAGTTGGCGCGAAATCACGCTGATCGAATGTAATGTTCGATGTGACCTGATTGCAGGATATATCCTCGTAGGTAACTTAACCTGCTCGAGAGGGTGCACGCTTATATCGCTAATGTTTATTACTTGACGTCACCTACCACCCTCCGACGAACGAGAAGGTCTCCCGGTCGGAGGGTGGGAACAGGCATGTTGTGTTCGCAGGTTCGTTCGTTCGTTTGTCCGTCCGTCCATCCGTCCGTTCGTTCGTTAGTTCGTTCATTCGAGGTAACGGCGATAGGGGAAGTTGGTCGCCATGGCTACCATGGAGGGGTTTCGATGAAGGTTTGGGGGATCGATGCCGCCAGTAGCGTAGCATCAGGTGGCTTGAGGTCGCTCCGGTTTTCAACCCCTTCCGGCGGAGGCGTCCAACAAGTGGGGCTCTCCGGCAGGGTGGTTGGCTCTGTTGGCGACCAGCTGGATATATCATGTGGCACGTATAGGTCGGGAATCCTTTCTAGTCTTCTTAGAACAGCGTGACCCCGGTTACGTATATTTGGTGCACTTTCGCAGATGATAGGATATTTCGGTGACATTTGTCCAAGGAACGCGAGTTTATGTTAAAGAGGATGCCATTTATACTTCGATTCAATTATTATCTTAGCAATTGAGATTTTTTTATAATTTTGCATGGCATTGATTTTAGACACAAGTTAAAAGCCTTGGAAATATTAATAGTTTCGATCAGTTTGAGTTTTGTTTTTACTGCAAAGATATGTAAAAAAAAGTAATTTTTGCTTAATTTTAAAATAGTGGATTTATTAAATAATTCCAACACTATCAGAAACGTTTTATATATACTGTGAATTAATGGCGAGGTATAATAATGTGATAATGATAAACCATTATAATGAAGAGGCTTAATTAAATCATGAATCGTTTTTCGCGGAATTATGGGTCGTGCTTTCAAATTTAATTTACCGCTTGATACTTTTCGTATTATTGCGAGTAAATGTTTTTTTTCCTGCGGAAGAAACACCCCCAGTAGATTATATAAGCCAATAATCCGACATAATTGCGTTGCGTGTGTTAAAAGTATAATATATTATATAAATATATTATTACACATAATACATATTTAAATCATTATTTAAGGAGAGCAAAAATATAATAAAATTCTTTTCGTAAAACATTATATACGATAATATATTATTTTATCATACTTTTTCTTTTTTTAAAGTTGGCGTTATATTTTTTTTTAGACACGACAAAAATTATAGTAATATTTGTGTAGTACTTCTTTTAAGTTTTGACAAGTGTATATACATAGCTACTATATCCGTCAATAATCTGATTTTGAATTTTTTCTTCGAATTTTTTTTAGGAAATGCATGTCTAAATCTTTCAGGCAGGTTATTGATATTCGCGAAATGCATTTCAGGTATCACGCATTCCATTACTTGAACTCTGCATGCATACTAAATCGGAAAGCATGTAACGACCATTCTAATTACGGCAAAGAATTATATCAGCATCTTTTCTAGAATATTAATTCAATCATTTCGAAATATAGTAAAGAAAGAGAGAAAGAGAAATTTGTAGTTTGTTTTTTAAAATAATTGGTTTTTTTTTCACGAAAGAATTACACTTTCGATGAAATCAATTCAATCAAAAGTAAACACCATAAATGCATATATTTCACTAGTCAAAAAACGAGGATTTTTATTTGTGGTATTATTAAAAATTTTTTGTCTTTTATTTTTATAAAAATGCTGTTGCAGAATTTTTTGTTAGATTAAATTTTGCAACAGTATACAAATGATAATCTAAGTTTAACCGAATTCCACTCGGACAACCGCGAGAATCATAATTAAGTCCGAATAATCTTTCCGTCGTCGTTGCGTTGATTAAAATCTCTGCTTCTCTCTCTCTGTCTTGTGCACACTACCTTTTCGCATACTACCTCTACGCGAGATCTACAATACTCATTTTGCATATTTGAAGTGCGGCATGCAGTTTCCGTTGCAATTTCCCTCGTGTTCTATATCTCGTATTCTTGCCCTCAGGAATGGCCTTGTTTTCCACGATAAAAAAGAATAAGACTAGAAGAAATAGAGTTTCATCTGCTTTCGTGTGCGGATACTGAACGCACTACTACAGGAGAGCGAAGAGAGCAGTTTCTGAAAGTACAATTCTTGAAAAGTAGATGGGGAAAAAAAGGATAAGAGTCGATGCTCGTGAAGTAAGAGCGAACAAGTGCGAAAGAATACGGTTCGCATCGAACGCCCCTGTTTTCTTTAGATGCATGTTTTATGCTGCAGTGCATGTTTTATTTCGCATTTTTATCAGACTTACAACATTCGCGTTTGCTCTTTATTATTGAAGAAAAATTATTACGCCATTATTTGTAACAAGTTAAACTTTAATTGTTAAACTTTAATTAAGTAAGATTGCATGTTTATTTGGATTTTATAATTTTTAGAAAGCTATTGATCTACAATATTTAGATGAAATTTCTAATCATACATAATTAATTGCAAACTTAATAAATATACTCTATAAAAAGTTCTTTACTATCTTCCAAAGAGTTAGATTTCACGAACGCGAAAAGTAAAATTCCGCATAAAATAAAATTATTATAATCTTAATATAAAATATAATACAATAATTATTAAAATGATCAGAAATGATCAATTATTATCTGTTGTACTCTGAGAGAGAACTGATCTTGATATAAAATGAAACATGTGTAATAAAACACAAGATTTGTATAGTGCTGATCGCACTTTTCCGGACGAAGGCAGGAAATGTGAGATTTCTTATTGAAGTGGTCGCGTTCACAGCGTTGTCGTAGATAGAAAGGTTGGAATGAAAGAATCCCTCCTTCAGGACAAGAAAAAAGAAGATGAGCTTTGTGAACCAACTGTAGTATTCAATCTGTTTGAACGAAACTCGTGGAAATTGAATAACAGTGTTGACCGTTATCCTAGTATTCTTATAATTTACGATTTTACGAGATCATTTCTTCGGTAATATCGCTTAACGAATAATTTTGTTAAAATTAAATTACACGATATATACATTACTTAAAAAATTAAATACAAATATTTAAACCGTGCGAATTAAATTATGAATGATAACAAAGAGTGTGCCTTTGAATGCATCTACCGTATAATATATATGAGAGAATTTTAATTCTTTCATATTAATTATAAAACTGTTCATTAAATGAAAAGAATATTCCACGTTACGCGACTATTTTTATTTCGAAACATTGTTTCGCGATTGTACATGCAACATTATTTGAGTGTTTTTTCATCGTACTTGGCAATTGACTTTAATAGACCTTTCGTGCAGATGGAATTGTTAATTGTGCGAACGAAATTTTATTGGCCGGCGAATGTCATTGAATGGCAGATTAACGGTATTGACGACATAATTATCGGTTCATACGTATATTTCTCCCTGTTAGTATGAAGAATTATCGCGTAATCGCGATAAACGCCAATTTCATCCGCATGATTTCGAATTAATGTGCGAGAAGATTCTCGCACACACATTATTTCGCAATCGCAGAGAAGAACGAATATCAGCTTAGCTTAGCGAAATTAAAATGCGTGATTTTCCGTTTGAAAATAGCGATTAACGTAGAAAGAAGATATCGATATTATATGAGCGTTTATAAGCTTTCGGTTAGAAATTACATCTTGAATAAAACAGAAATCCGCGCGCGCGGCACAGATGGGCGAAAGAGGAAACCCTGCGAGTTTCGCATTCCAAAGCTCGCAGTTTATGTGGAAAGTTGTTACACAACTTCCCACACTCAGGATCCGCGTATCCGCGAAACATTTTTCATGAGTTACACTCTAAAATGCGACTGTGAATAAATCTTCTGTCGGAAATAAGAGTCGCTATAAAGTCGCTCGATCTTAAAAAGAAAAAAAAAAAAAAACATGATTTATGAACGTCAAGCAAACGTCTCATGTCAGAGGATAATTTTGTGCTACATTATGTTTTAAAAAAGTTTTAAGTGCATAATATTGTCACGTTTTATCGCGCGAAAGAAATCTTATTATTTATATTATTTTATTACTGTATTTTTGCGTTAAAATTTTTTTCTACAAGGAAGGTATACACAATAGGAAGATAAAGCGAAAAATGAAATAGCTCGCACAATATGCTGCGTAAAATTAAAATTTTTCGCGTTTATATTGTGCGTATATATAACGGCCGTAACAATTCTCACATTTTATTGCCCGGAGAAACAGTGCCCGGGTTTTCATATGTAAATTTCATGCGAGTATAACTTAGACGCTTTCAAAGACTTTTCAAGACTACTCGATGCGATGCTGTAAAGCTTCAACAAAGGAACAACGTTAGAAGTTTTCAATATATAAATTCGAATTGTAGATCGCGAACAATTGCCAACTTATACGTCATGCACACGCGTCTGTATTCGCTGACGCATCATTATTGAAATCGTTTTAAGTGAAATGGCTGCATGTGTTGTTGACTCGAATCGGATAGCGCGGATGTCGATAGACGACGCATTCATGCGACGTGACAGTTACTTTAATTAAGTCGCGTCATGTACGGTACGATTACGAAGGTAACGTGAGGGATTTATGTCAGCACGCCCTGTTCATTTTCATTATATACGTCGAGATATTGATGTATCTATTCTATATTAAAATGTTCTTGTCCATAGAATGTCAATTTCAAACTCTACAATATATTTTTGGAATATCGAAGTTTCTTATAATTTTCGATTTCCTAATAAATAATTAACTCGTTCTGAAGAAATATAAGGAAAATATATAAAAATATAAAAAGTATTTTAGGCTGTTGTTTTTTATAGTACTTTTACTATCGTTTTTTATAGTCCTCGATTTTTTCTTAATAAAAATTAATTTCTTGCAAATATGTGGCGCGTGTTTGTATAAGTTTTCTTTGAATTTTCGAGGAAGTGGTGTATTCATATCGCAATGTATCTTCGGTGTGTTTCGAACTTATTAATTACCCATTTGATCGGTGATACCACATCATTATATCGCTTGCCTTAATGGGTTCTTTGCCTTTCTCGTGCGCGTTTGCTAGCGACATATTACCTATCTGCACCGAGAAGCCTGCATTCACGAGGGCGCAGAAGCGTTTGTAGCAAGTAACGGTGGTAAACTCGATCGTAGAAAATAATAATCTTGTCGACGACACGCGTGTTTGTGTATATCGTGCATATACGTGGACCAACACTTATGCAGGACGCCGCTCGTAGACTCATCGATATTGACGAAGTTACGTGCAGTCTCCCACGCGATAGTATGGCTGCCTCTCGTTCGAGGAAAATAGTCTTTCAGAGTTCATCAGCCGTAGGTGATAGAAACCGACCGTGCTGGACGCACGCTAATTTAAATCTGCGAAAAATTTACACACGTCGCCGTATAACGCCTAACTCTGCTGCGATGCGATATATGGTGATATGATAGCTCTTTAACACAAAATGAAACTTTTATATAAGTTGTAAAAAAAAAATATATTCTTAGCTTTCTCTATTTTCACACGAATGATTATCTTTGTCTGTTTTTTATGAAAACAGAAATAATAAAAAATAAAACTACACTCTTCTTAAACTGTTGTGTTCAGTAAAAGTGTTTTGAAGTTAAATAACTTTTAAATCAAATGCAAAAACCTCCTCTATCTACGTGTTTTTTTTACAAAATATTGAACTTTCTCTTAACAGTTTAGTTTCTGTTCATCGTGTCACGGTATCCGACTATCTTCGTAGTTTCATACCAATATATGCATGTTGTTACAAGCGAGGCTAGAAGCATACCACCCCCTTGTCTTGATAAACGCATATATACTACCCATCGCTGCTCTGTGATACGTCATGCGATAAATTCATATCAGCCTCGCACGTTAGATAGACATTTAGGTAATCCTATATTGATGGCAACCTATAGTTATGTTCGATTGTTGTTATTTGGCATTCAATCCAGATAATTCGTGTAAGATACCGGATTTATTATCGCTAACACTCGTAGTATGCTAAAGAGGCAATTGACTTTATATTTATATAATAATTTTGTAAATGAAAACGCGCGTGAATGTATGGTTTTAATATATCTGTTCTGATTTTAATTTATCTGTTCTAATTCTAAAATTATTTAGATATTTATCTCTACCAGAAAATCTACTTTATTTCTCGATAAACTGCACCTCGTAATACTTTAATTATCTGTCAATTATCTGTAATTATTATAAAAGGATCGATATTTTCACATTTTCTTCAATATTCCTTTCCCGATAAAATGAAAATATTCACGGTAATATTGATGTATGAATGAAAATTTCCTATCGCTCTTCTCGTATTCTTCAATTATTTTATCGGACGACATAATATCTCTCGCGAAGTATAAAATTGTCCGCGAAAAGAGAGCTCTGACGAGAGAGAGGATCTTTCCCGCGGAGAAGAAAATTCATCGCGAAGAAAATTGTGAGAACCGTTCGCGTAAAATTACAACTGATAGGATCTTGTCGGAACATGGTTATATAATTGTCTCGGCTATCGTTCGTAAGTAAAGTGAAAATTATTATTCGCAGCGCGCTATTTCTGCGGTCGCGTTACAACCTGTAGTAATAGTAGTATTGTCCCCGCAGATCCTATAATAATGTTGGACACGTTGACACAGTGGTTCCTTGCCGACGCCTTTGTATCCCGTGGAAATCCCGCAATTTAAGTGCCGCTCGAAGAGTGGCTTTAACGGCGGTTCGTTTGCACTTTACGCGACGGAACAAAAGGAATGGTCGCGAT
This sequence comes from Prenolepis imparis, assembly GCF_030444845.1. NCBI lineage: Eukaryota > Metazoa > Arthropoda > Insecta > Hymenoptera > Formicidae > Prenolepis > Prenolepis imparis. The sequence continues at coordinate 12,640,714 of NW_028141165.1, read as the reverse complement.
AAACTCGTCTACGATTTTACGGACAAATTCTACGACGCCTCGGAGTATCGAGCTTCGCGCGTAACGCACATTACGGGAACGAGAGTGAAATACATTTACATAATGGGGGATGAAAAGAGTCTTGAGATTTGCAATTTGCTGAAGAACAACGTAGTTTTTTTTCGCATGCATCGAGAATTTAAAAAATGATACGATCTCTTGAGATATCTCTTTAGAGCGCAGCTTTATGAATATATATATATATACTTTTTCGAAACTATATTGTTCTTTTCGTATGATTCTTTATATATCTTCTGCGAATACGATCGCGGATATCCAATTCAATTATTTCGTGGTCGATTCAACAGGTTGAAAGATTTGTTATCGTCCACGAGCGAAGTCTCGGCGGATGATGGTTGTTTGTTCGGGTTGATGAGTCGTGACCGATCAGGACTATCTAGGCTTTTGAAATTTACAATCCGAGATGAGGGTGTGGCGCATGGTCACCAGATCATAATGGCAGACTAATCGCGGAATACGCGGTTTATACGATCGTGTAAAATTTTTAATGTATGCGAATCAATGAAATGAATAAGCAAAGTCTACTTTGCGCCGTTTGAATCGTAAAGATTAGTATGTTGTTCGTATAAGTTTCAAGATCGTTTAAGTCAAGTATTGCATATTCTTTAAGGAGGTTTATGAGTTAGTTTTCATAAGTGCTTCGTAATATGTTCGAATTATTAACTTGTCGAATTTAGTTAAATATTATTCTCCTATGGAATTATTCATGGGAATTTGATCTGGCTTTATCTACTCAAAATTATAAAATAAAAAATAATTTAACTCACCAGTACGATGCGGAATTGTACACAAGCTGTGATCTGTAAAATATAAATATATCGAAATTAAAATAATGTAAAATAATTATTGAAAAAAATTGGTTTAGAAATGAATGTTTAGAAAAAATATTAAAAAATCTAATTTTGATATAATATAATATATATTTGTAATATATATCTGAAGTACATACATATCACACAATATGTTTTGAAATATTTAATAAATATATATATTGTATATAAATATTTCGTAAATATTTTATTAAATATTTTAAATATATATTTCAAAATAAAATCTAGAATATATTTTATATATATTAAACCAAAACGTTGAATGGGTCATTATCGCGAAAATAATACGAGCAATTAATGTCACAATTAACAAATATAAATTATAAATTGCTTACACCGTGGTTGTTCCGCCAGTACCCGATACCACCCCAGGCCTTCTCTTTCTCTCTTGTTGACTTTACTATATACTCCTTTACTGCTTCTTCATGGCACTCGCTCGTGAAAACACGGTTAATTACAATCGCGTGGCACTTTACACGACACTCCAATATTATTAATCGCGACGCGTACTTTATTATATTACGATGAAAGAATAATACGAGAATTATGATCCGCTCAATACTCTGAAAACTACGCAATTTAATTCAGGCATTATATGCAGCGGGGCAAGCCTCTCTTTTATAAATGCTGATATTGGGATTTGCGTGATATTATACAAGTTGAGCTAAAATAGTTAGTTAAGATGCGATAATCTATCAAAAAGCATATATATTTAAAATTCCACATGCAAACATAGTTACAATTGTTTCCAATATAAATGCCGCAAAGTACATGTACTATAATATTAAGAAACAGTCGATTCATTATATTTATTCGTTACTTGAGTCAAATAGCTATTGTCGCGACATTCTTACGTCGTTTATCGCGACAATTAATCATCAATTGCTATCTATAATCGAGCTGATCATCGCTAATGGTTATAATGAGAGAGTATGATCGTATTTCGAGGAATAGAATGTATGTCGTCATGGAGTACATGTTGCCCGCGCTCGCTCGTCTGACAACGCGGTTGACAATAGGACGACCGCGTATAAACACTACAGCGCTGTTGTTTACATGTAGTCATCTTATCGTCAGTCACACAGCGAACAGGCAGCAATACGTATCGCTCCGACATATTACTTTTCGAAATACGATTATTTCCTGCTAATTACAATTAGCGATCAATCCGTATAATTGATTAACTCCTGCAATAAAGGACACAAGACTTTCACGACTATTTGATTTAAACAACAAAAAGTCTATTAATGAATCGACTGTTTATTAATAGTATACGTGTTGCGCATTTGTAGGTAGGAAACATTAGATTTGCAATATAACATTTCGATTATACAAATATTAATTAGACGCGTCTTAACTAACATTACTTGCACAATATTGTGCAGTACTAGCGTTAACAAGAATAGAGCAGCATGATTTTGACCATAACTTTTTTTCGAATCAGATTATACTTTTTGTATTATTCTTTTATATACAATGTAATAAAGTGCGTACCGCATGTATGCGATTAATATCAAAATTGTCGTGCAAAATGCAATTATTATATTCTATTAATTAATGCGTGCGTAATCGCAATTAGTGTATCTTTGCGAGTGAATGCTATGAAGCAGCAGCAAAGGGTGAAGAAGAGAGAAGGAGGAAGCTCAAAGTAGCATCGAGCGACAATAGAGCAACGATAAACAAAACTCTTATATAACTTAACTTTTATAACTCTTATAACTTGTTATATTTATTATTTGTTTGTTGTAAAATTAATTTATCCTCGGTAGAAAATGATATATTTTAAATTTAATAAAAATATAAAAAGTATAAAAGAATGTATACAAAAAATTATTCTAGATTTATATTTTGAGGTATTTAAAAAAATATCTATAATTAAATTTTTGTATCAATTAATATTATGTAAAAGGATACATACAAAATATTTCGAATGTATAATAGATAGAGTGTGCTGGTCCTCTTTGTTGTGTTTGCTATTCATGAGTTTGTTGTTGCGTATGAACTTGACACGAAATATAACCGTATCTCTTGATTATATATACACATGTAATGTAATTAACTACAATACTTGAGAAACATTCAACACTAAAACATAAAATACTTTGAAGAACAGCTGCTTCCATTAATTTCAATGTAATATTTTTTTATAATAAGATTAAAATTTCTAATAATTTATAATACCATTTACTTATATATTTGATAGCATGTTTTAAGTTATAAATTTTATTTATCGTAAATTTAACGTGCATAAATAAAAATTGATTTATTTTTTATCAATTCTATAAAATTTTTAAAAGCTTTTCTTAAAAAAGTTAACAGTGCTTCAACACATCTTTATGTATAAATATAATATCATTTTTTTAAGTTGTTGGTTTTCAAATTTTTGCACTGCACTTTTGTTGAGTTTGAAAATCCGAACACTTATTCTTCTCTCGAATCATTCTCCAGGAGCAAATTTCTCGCGAAATTGTAGAAATTTTTTACTATGTATAGTCTCAAAAATGTCGCACATCGACAGACGGCTGGTTAATTTGAAAGCTTTGTCGATAAGTGCACTGAATCCACATAGTTATTTTACAAGTTACGTACCGAAATTCTCGGTGTGAGTGAAGACGGAATTTCGAGAATTCTTATTGCGTCGAAGATACGCGATGGTATAAAGAAAGCGTACAACTTGAAGCGCTCCGTTTCACATAACTTTCGCGATAATTGATACGCGCCACGTCAATCTTACCGACTTATTGAAAACACTTTTGCTTACTATTACATGCTCATTTTCGCAACGTTGATTCTTAGATATGTATGAGATTGAATAATTTATAAATAATCGATTTAGTATTTAAGAGGACAGCTCAAAACCGTAGAGGATAGCTCAATAGTCATTAAGCATATCCTATATTCATCGAGGACATATTAGACAATCAAGACGGCTAATATTGGAACAATGGGCAATTTCGAATCAATAGGTCAAATTGACATGTATCTATAATCAATGAACACGTCTACTAGTTGAAAATGAGCCAGCCCATGGTTTCATTCCCATGATAACTATTGAACTAAACCAGAGTATCGTCAATCATCGCGATTCGATTAATTAATCATTCTAAATGACATATGCGTTTTCGATCGCCTAGTTGATAGCTATGCGAAGTGTCTTATGGAAGGGTTCTATGGAAGGGTCGACAGGGATGTCGCAAGATCGTGAAATGGTCCTTTGGGGTTGCTTCTGCATACACACGAGGACGATAGACAGTGTCAGTACATCTAATCTAGAGCTATTCAAGGATGTATCAATCAGGATTTCAGCAGAATACCTAAAATCTTAATATTACGCTATTCGTTCTCTTAATGTTATTCTATAACATTCAAAAAACGTAATGTTAAATATACACTTGGTGCAATATTAAGCATGCAGTATGTAAATTGCACTTAATAAATGTTAATAATAAATATCTTTATTAAAAGAAAAATGCTGTTAGCTTGAAAATATATATCGTAAAATCAATTTACATAGATCTTCGACGAAGAGACGAACCGAATAATCAAGTTACATAATTTTCTATGTATATAGCAAGTTGAGTATTTGTTTATCCCAGAATATTATTTCGTACGAGAATTGTCAAGCATTACTGTGATTTGAATATGAGGATTAATTTTGACATAAAATCATTGCTTTACGAGAATTAGGCATGCATTGTACGGAAATCGCGTGTGTATTATATTGACATGGCTGAAATCGCGCAGCTTTGATTTCGCCAAACTAAATAGCATAGTTTACATAGACTTCAAATTATAGCGGGATAAATGTATTTACAAAATCTCGATGAAGTAATTCGTTTTTGATGTTATTTTGGAATGGAAAATTTCGAAGACCAAGCGTAAATAAAAAATATAAAATAGGATATAAAGAGATATTTACATATCATATTCTATTCCTTTAGGATTATTTTGCAAAAGAAGGAAAATAATTGGCAACATTAATGCAAATACATGCAATGTATTGTAATTTAGCTATTTCGCGGTATAATATTTTTCTTTTTAATTTAAATTTCTTTCAAAAAAGATGAAGTGTACAAATATATTTTTTCACCTACTGTGTATATGAATTCACTGAACTCAGCGACTGCGTTGCATTTTTTTTTCGATGCTTCGCTTTGCTGTTGTGGAAAAACTGTGCGATTTTATACACAACTTTGTACGAAAAATCGATTGTTTACTCGATTAAATTTATCTTGCCAAATGCATCAGATAAAGCAACATACGCAAACAAAGTATAAATTGTACTGCAAAGTAAACTAGAGTAACGATCTGTCAATATATTGCACGCGATTGTTTTTCCATATTTTTATTATATCAAGCAGAAATTCCTCATTATGTTATATATGTAATTCTTCTATGACAATTTTTTTTTAACAGAAATTACTATTTAAAAAAATAAAATAACTAATATTGACTTCTCATTGTTTCAGGTGAGTTTGAAGCTATTTTCAACGTTTATTAAATGCCGCTCATCGTATCGTAAGTCTATATTTTTTTTATTTTAAACTTTAGGATTAAAAATTATAAATATTCGTCACTTTGCCGTTGATAAGGAATGCTTCTGCTCTCCTTATCAATATTATGTCGGTACGATAGATGCCTCACAAAGTTACCAGTGTGTGTATCACAGAGTACCGACGGTTACAATCTCTTATCAGCTGTAGTGACTTATCAAACTCTCTACGTATATAAAGACTGCATATCTAGTGAAATTTATTCAACATAGATAACATTTCGCTGCTGAAAGAAGCTATCTACGATAATAGCCGCACCAGGTAGCCCTTGAATTATATCGATGATATTGCTTACAAATAATTAACAGAAGATTTCAAAAATCTTATCGAAAATTTCAACTGTTAATGTTGAAAAATTCCCATTTTGTTCCTATATTTTGAAATTAAAATATATTAATAGCATAATTTCTTATCCATTTTTATCATTTACAAGAACAGTAGGTGCTTGTTTTATCAATACTAATTTTTGGTTCTTAATATTGATATAAAGAGTTGGTCGAGAGAGAGCCTTACATGTAATTCATAATCTATTACGCATCAAACGATATTTATTATATCAAATATCTTTATTTTATTGAAATTTTTGTCGAAACCTTTTTTGATTTATATCAAAATTAGATTTTTTAAAAATTATTTATGAGGGAATATAATTTTATCTTTCCTATTTACTATATTTTACATTATTATAATTTGCATTGCTATTAAAACTATTTTTTGTGTATTAGCATCACTAAAAATGAGCAATAACAACTGTGTGTGTATGATAGTGTAAATTTCATATAATTTTATTTTACACAGACAAGAAATCTATATTTTAATATATAAGTATGAAATATAAAACTAAATATTATTAGAACATATATAACTTAATCGAACCAACTCTTTGGTCATCTTGTTCCTAACTGACTAAAGAAATCGATTCGCCTTTTATCTATTCGCAAAGCTCTGGTTTATGTCCGGCTTGCAAGCACTTGTAATATGAAAAAGCTTTCGTGACGTCATTTCTCCTACCTGGTGAGCTGTTGTGATAGTCAATTGCATCGACTTTATTGTGTGTATTGTGTGCTCGCAAAGACAATTCCATTTTTACTCTGTAGCGAGCGCTGATGGATGATGTAAGCAATAATATTTAGCTTATATCATATTGTTAGTATTTTTATTCAATATATTTGTCGACTAAATCCGTAATTTAAGAAATCTTTAATAGACGAACATTGCATTTACACGCTTTTAAAAAATAATAGATATAAATGTGATATATTTATATCTATTATTATATAAGAAAAAACCATAAGTATTCTTTCGTTGAATATAATGATACGTTGTTGAGACTATTGGAATTTTAATACCAATACATTGCTTGGATTTTTATCGCTTATTTTGCACTGCTACATGACTGTACCACCGAGATTATTCAATATTACATTCTTCTTTTTTTTTTATTGGACAGGAAATTTTTGAGGTACTTACTATTTTTTTTCATTCTCTTTATTTTGTTCATAAATTTATAAAGGCGTATCTAAATTATAAGACTAGAAAAATACCGATAATAATTCTTTTTCTTTTGAAAAATTATAAGATATATTGAAGAGATCTCAAAGTGCAAGAAATTTAAATAATGATTTAACAAGAAAATCGAAAATCTAAAATATTAGAGAAGATTAGGAGTTTGCAAAAGTATCTCATAGCATAATTACACAATTGTAATCAACATTACACAATCAAATAACGATACTACGAAGATATGTAGGGTAGAAAAATATAAATTTATTCGGCAACATACATGACACAATCGATATTCTGCACGTTCAATTTGTAAACTGCATTCGAGAGTCGCCTTAAAAATACATGTTTAATTAAGCTTTTGGCTTGAATTTACCAATTTTTCAAACCGATTGGTTTAACGGGTACTCCGGATGCGAATTCGAGACTATCGTGAGACGGTGCCAATATAGTGCCGCTGGATCCTAAGGTGGATCCCAAGCCGCTGCTAAAGGCGCCGCTGGAGATGTAACCACTGTCTAAGCCGGAGTTAAGTCCGCTACTCACAATCGCGGAGTTAAGTCCATTACCGAGAGTCGCGGAGTTAAGTCCGCTACCGAAAGTCGCGGAACTAAGTCCGCTACCGAGAGTCGCGGAGCTAAGTCCGCTACCGAGAGTCGCGGAGCTAAGTCCGCTACCGAGAGTCGCGGAGCTAAGTCCGCTACCGAGAGTCGCGCTCGAGATGGATCCTAGGTGGCTGGATCCCAGATCGATGTATTCGTGTCCGGATGAGAGTCCGGATGAGAGGAGGCCAGTAGTTGCGACGCCGATCGGTTGCGACGACAAGACGCCGACCGGTGATGACACGACGCCAAAGGTTGATGGCACGACGCCGACAGTTGACGGTACGACGTTAACGGATGGCACGGATACTGGCACGTGCCTCGTGAAAGAGACAGGAACGGGCACCGGGTGGGCCACTGGCACCGGCACTGGCTGTGGTACACGGACCTCGACGGGTTGCGGTACTGGGACCGGGTAGGGTCGGTCAACCTTTACGGGAACGTGACGGGTGACTTCGACGGGTACCGGTTGCGGCACCGGGACTGGATACGGACGGTCTACCTTGACGGGCACGGGTTGTGCGACGGGTACGTGCCTAGTCACTTCGTATGGGACGGGTTGCGGCACCGGGACGGGCACTTGGACCTCGCGATGAAGGGTGACCCCGGTGATGCGTTCAGTCTTGGCGTGCGCGAGGTTTGGAGCTGGTAGCACTCCCAGACCGACCGCACTCGAGGGAATGCCGCTGTTGAGGATGACACCGGCATCGCCGATGCTTCCGTATCCTAGTCCAGATGCGTAGGCGGAGGTCAGGCTGTTACCTAGGGTGGCTCCCGATAGTCCTGACCCGATTAGTCTTGTGCCGAGTCCAGTTGAATATCCAGAAAGGCCTAAATTCGACGCGTAACTCGGAATGCCATAACCGTAATTCGAAATACCATAACCGAGATCGCCCGTCAGGCTTCGTTTATCTTGTTTCTTCGGGTTCTCCTTGGGGGCTGCCAACACGGCAGTCGCCAACAGTACTATCTGTATATTTTTGGAAAATTAAAAAATAGATATTCATTATGGTACTGAAAATATCACTTCAAATTAATTTTTGTGATGAGATTAATTGTTATAAATAGAGTCAAATTAAACAGCTAATAATTAGCTTTCAATTAAGCTCGATACACTTTATACTGTCATTAATTTTTAATTTTGTCGTTATGTATATCGATTAATTAGTACAATTAGACGAATAAATTGTAATCCCGAACATCATTATTTATCCAATATTACAATCTCACAATTAACATCACATAAATATAGTAACTACAATTTTATTTTTATGAGGGTAAAAAAAGTTGCATTTTTCTAACAATTCTTAAGTAACGACACGATCAAATGATAGCAATTAATGGAGATATTATTAGAGAAGAAAAAGATAACGATAATCGTCTTTATGCATCGGCGTATATGCACAAGAGATATCCTTATCAATACTTACCGCGAAGCTCTTCATTGTATCTGATGGTGGTTTCGGATCGAGTGTGCCTTTAGTGCGGTTGGTCGGCGTTTTTATAGGAAATGTCCGGTTCGCGATGTATGCGATTACTTTCACTGAAACGAGGAACACGCCCTGCTCGCGCGTCCGCGCACCTCCCAATTATTTTTCTGCACAGCCAGTCTCGCTTGGTCCATCCGATTCTCCGATCTGACGTAACAGCAAGAGCCACGGCAAACTTGCTCCCGAAACGAGTTCGATTCCGCATTATTACGCGACTGTAATACGCGTAATTGTCTATATCGGTGTCAGTATACGCCGTCCGTTTATCTGTTATTCTTTTTATAAAGGGCCAACTTTTACAAAATATCGCAACGTCATCGGCATATAGGCGAGAGTACGCGATCAATGTGGCATATAATGCATCAAAATGAATGAATCTGCAATAAAAATCTAACAAACTTTTTTTTCCGGATGAAAATATCATATATTATATTATCACATAATATAATGGTATTTTTTAAAGATAGAGATCTTTTTTTTTTAATCTACACATTTTGTATATCGTAGAATGATACACAGAGAGAATTTTCTCTTATAATTTACTCTGAAAATTATGGTAATCATGGGACAATATGATATAGAAAGAATTTTATGAGAATTTATCTGATTAATATTTATCACAATAAAAATAATTACAATACAATTACAATACAATATAAAATATGATTGATTAATTTTACTCTCTCTGATTAATATTTATCACAATAAAAATAATTACAATACAATATAAAATGTTTGATTAATTTTACTAAATTGCATAGTAAAATTAATTAAACATATTTTATTGCGATAGATATTATTTTTTATCGTGATAAATATTAATCAGGGAAATTCTGATAAAATTCTTTCCATACCATATTGTCCCACGATTACCATGATTTTCAGGATAAATTCTAAGAGAAAATTCTCTCTATGTACAAATTGTCTTATCTGCAATATATTTATTAAAATATTTCAAGTAATTTAATATTCGTCATATTTTGAATTCGTCATTGTTGAAAAAGAAAGTTTTTTTAAAATTATTTTTCTTTATTTTTTTCTATTAATGTTTTGACTTCTTTTTTACTCGCATATAGAATCTTTTTTTTGCGTAATTATATAATGCAAATTATATTTAATTTACAATTACATAGTGTACTGAAGTCTCTTCAGGCATTGAATTTTCTGCATACATACATATATATATATTTTTTGCACTCTTATTCTACGACATCTAATTTGCATACCTTCGAAGTTTTAATAGCTTCTTTTTGGACGCATTGAAAAAGTGGCATTTTATATATCGTGCCGACGCATGATTCAGGAGGTTATCCATTTTAATAACGATCATTCTAAATATAACCATATAAATTAGTTGATTCTTGCATATAACAAGGATCCGGGGACAGAAAAGACACGTTATTGCTTTTTAAAATATTTATTAATGCTATATCCCGCAAGTATTTATTATCGCGTTCTGATGCGACGATCGATGCGACGATGAAAAACACGAGTGGACCAAAATCCAGTTAACTTGTAATGACAATCTATAAACTTTTGTTTTCACGTTTATAACGGAGCGATGGATGTGTGACAACTATAAAAACATGCTATGTCTAATTTTTATTTGATAGAAATTGACGCAACATAAGATCAGTTTATTCGTCACAAAACATTGCTCGTGTTTTTAAAAGTCACTCATGGCATAGCGTATTTTCTCATTGTACAATCCGATGTAAACCGTTTCCGTTTTATAGCACAACATAAATCTCTGTGGCGTGAAATAATTCGCAAGTTCGGAGTTTCGTAACTAGATTTTCATCTTTAGAATTGTCTTGACGAAGATGTACGTCCTTTCGAATGGATTGTACTGATTTTCACAGAGTGCTTTATATTCATGACGCGAGTCTTCACGAAAATTTTATTTAAATTGGACAATGGATGCGCTGCAAATTTGCATCGCGTAACGTGATCATCAAACATCTCACCAAGTTGCAAACATGAACAAAAATATTTGGCATTTATCAAATTTTTTTCTAACATAGAGTTTTGTGGAAAAAAACAATTAAGATATTCGAGAATCGTCCAACGAAAATAGTTACTTTTTTTTGCGATGTTACGTGTTGAGTTCAGACGATAAAACAAAAATGTTAACTTAAAGATCGCTTTCCGACATCATTGGAATAAAATACTGGTTTCCAAGGATAAACGAGTACTTTGGAGATAGATTTATTCTAATTTCGAGAATGATTTGCTAATTTGTGATTAAAAATGAAACGAATGGCTAACATAGTTATTTGGAATATTAACAGATTATTTCCTTTTATTGTAACTTTATATATATAATATATAAATATTAATTATTCTCATGAATTCTTTATTAAGCATATTCAATAATAATATGCATTATATATGATTGATTTTTAATGATAGATTTTGCGTATTACAGAAAGAGATCAATATTCTTGCAAGTTAATAATAATCATAAAATATTCTGCAATTTTAGTACTTTTATATATTCTTTTTTTTTGCGTGCGCGCGCTTATAAAATTTCCCATGTAGTCTACCTTGGATGTTGCAAATAGCCGTAAGATAAGAGATGAAGGGAAGAGGCATGTTACGGAAAAATACGAGAATGATAAAAGAAGCGCTTTGTCCTTCTTTCTTTCTTCCCCGCTATTCCCGTGCCATCCCTATCCCTGATCCACCTTTTGATTTCCTACGGGAATCTCGATAAAATTTATGACATCGACTGATTGTCGCGATTGGCCCAATCGATTTTTCCGGTAGCTCCTTAACTGAGGTCATTGTTCTCTTACGTTTCTTTGGCCGCCTACGTTGCTTTAAGTAAGCTCGTTATCTAAAAGTATATCTGAGGTAGCTCTCTCTCTCTCTCTTTCTCTCCTTAGTTGGAAGGCTCTTTTAATGATTTCTTTGAGCGAAATTAATATTCTTTTCATTAAATAGGAATTGTGTTGTTTCGAGCAACGCAAGCTTTTACTAATAATAATTGAATTTCAGCGTTCTCTCTTGAAATAATAAATGGTTTTAAATTAATAGACGTAATATCGGATTGTGCAGTTATAATAGAGCGATATTTATGATACACACTTAAATTATTTTGTTAACAAGAAATATAATTTCGAATACAAGTCGAAAGGAAATCTCGCTGGCTAATTTGTACACTAATTAAACATTAATCGACACTTCAAATATCAAGCGAAAATTATTCATTCGAATATATTATATATTTATTTTTATATATTTACGATATATTATTTTATATAAGCTAGTCTTCTCTGTTTTCCATTCGACAACTTCCACAATTGAAATATCAATATCTTGGAATAACGCTTTGCGTGGAATAAATTATTATTCAAAGTACAAATTGCAGCATTATATTTAATGAAGGAATACAAATACATGCGTAATTTAACGTGACGATTTTGCGTTTATTATACAAAGTAATTATTGCATTCATGTACTTACAAAACATTTTCGGTAAAAGCATCGAACAATTTTTGCTTTTCGATATTTAAAACATTTTCAATTTATTTTTAATCGAGAATAAAAATTTGCATATATGTAGTTTATTAATTTTGTAGACGAATTGACCGGCATACGCGCGAAATGTAATAGATGTGATGTGATCGACATCGTAAGGCCGAAAGGATTGAATCGCCCGTGCCAATCAATCAGACGGAAACGTAGATACATTGACAATAGACGCATAATGTGATAATCAAAGTTCATGAATATGAAAATTTCTCGTCACTGGCCATATTGATTAATAATCACGATAGAACAAGTTTCAGCATTACGATTGCTCAATACTCGATTTAAGCTCGCGGCCTCGAATCAGGAACGTTTAATGAATAATCTGTCCGTGATCGATCGAATAGAGGTTTCTAAATATCACAGGAAACCCATAATCATAATTTTCAGTTGCATATTTTTAATCGCACCTATATGGAATTGAGTAGAAAAGATCACTCTTGATGAATTCGCGGAATTTTACGAATATTACGCGAGTATTGCGTATAACATATAATTTTAAATATAGTAAAATAAATTTTTTGTTTGGAGCATTATTATCTTCTTATATTGTTTTTTGTTATATAAATAAATAATTTTTTTCCTTTTAGTTTGTTTAACAAAATTTTAATAAAATTATAATTAGAAAGATATTATCGTAATTTTTATCCTATGTCATAATGTCATACAAATTTTACATGTATAAATATTTAATAGTACTTATTGTTAGTAGCATACACGCATACACATACACCTATACGTGAATTTTTGCAAGACTTTATTTTTCATGTCTCACAACTGCATAAATTGTACGTTTATCACGCGCAATCGCCATAAAATCTGTCGACGGTCGCACTTTACGGTAAAGAAAAATTTTATCGAAGAAAGAGGAATTTATCGACGAATGTGTCCCTGAAGAAAACGGGAAGTGTCCCCTTTTACAGAAAAGATTCACGATTCTACCGGTTGTCATTGCGCATCTCCGACTTTTCGGTTCCGTTCGCGAGTATTCTCAAAAAAAATAAAAAGGCTCGAGGATATACGTTACTTAACGAATGCAACAACTGAGCCGGTTTGTTTCTCACTCGTTCTCCGCTTCCTTTTTTTTTCAGTCAAATGAAATGAGTCATCTCGAAATTACGAGTATAAGCACTTTCAGTAGCGATAATTATTATATATCCGGAGTTCGTAATATATAAGAATTATGTGTGAATAAATCGTCACATGACATATAACGAGTTTATCCTTTTGTTTTATCATTCACAGATATATTAATTCTCGAAAAAACATAATTAAAAAATGACGTTACAATTTTATATTATATTTCTTAATTAATATAAATAGAGCACATAAAACATTATATGTATAATATTTGTAATTTAATATTTTTTCTAAAAAAATATTTTTATTTTAATTTTGTTTTGCATTGTATAAACTTTGCTCTGCAAACATTACCATGTTTTATCTAGCTCTGTATTATATTAAATCTGGAATTGGAGAAAAAAATCAAATATTTTTCTACATTTTGTTGTAAATAAATTCTTTGGAAAATGGATTGGCTTTTGCACCGGCAAATTCCGCGCTCTGGTAAAGCTAATGTGGCATACAGCAATGCACTATGTCGTGGGAGAAAACGAGGATTGTAGGATCAAATACGATGCAAAGTGCGCAGTGTCTTTTCGGTGCAATGAATATTTTCAAGATATAAGAATATCTGTTAAAATGTGACTGAAATATTAAACTACAAATACATACATATATATATACAAATACATATATATATTGTATATAAATAGGCGATGCAAATAGTCGAGAACTTGTCGAGATTTAGTATTGCAGATTCACATTATCATCAGTGAAAAATAGAATATTTATAATCTAGTCGTAACTTACATCAGAATGTCGTAACTTACATCAGAGGACCAAATCTTTTACAACACAAATGTAGAAAGGCGGATATAAAAGTTATGAAACACGCAAAAGTTGCAGGACTCGTTTTTTTTTTATCCAAAAATATCTCGTGCAACTATATGAAAGATGCTAGGTGTATATTAAAAGTAAATATTTGAAATACCTTAATAAGCCCTGTTGATATATCACAGGAAATGGGGGGAACTTCGGTAAACACACTATAAATGATGTAATAAAACTTTGCACATATATTTTTTATTTGTTAATTACCTGGACGCCGCCAAATCGAGTGAGCCTTGATTATTATGTAAATTATAGTTTGCTAGATGCTTAGGATTAGCATACGATTAAGCAAGACGATTTCATCGGATTCTGCTACATAAGTATCAATCAACATGTACAACGCCTTCTCATGAAAATTCGGCTGCTTTACGAGGAGCGCTACTTATGCGACGATCGAAATTGGCGCGTGTCGACACGCGAATACTTTACACTTTCGCCGAATCTGCATGTACTGGATCTGCGGTCAGACTCCCAAAACTCGCTCGCCTGCCTATATTTCGTGAATGTAATCAGTAGGGTTACTTAACGTATTCTCTTTCTCTCTCTCTTATCTCACATGTCAGTTTGAAAATGCTTCTCATGGATGTAACATACTCCTTTCGCGCGGTTTTTTTTCTTCTCTTCTCTTACATCATATCGATGGACATTTTCATTTTTTCTGTTGCATTGTTTTTTTTTCTTTCCTCTTACGTCATTGTTGAAAATTTATCGATTCTATGATCGAATTTATTTTTTAATTATAATTTGTTTATTATTGTGTCGAATATTAATTATTTCTTTTTATTCAATTTCCTTGACTTAATAAGCATATATGAATTATATCTATGATATAGCGATTTAATTTTTATATTATTTTTGAGAATTCTAAACATTATAGGTATATCTTGTAATTTGAGCAGATACTATTTATTTGAATAAATAAAAAGATAAATATTCTTTCACAATTATATCATCATCTGTGTGTGTTTTCTATTTATAAAATTACATCGTTTTCGTTATATCCGAAAGACCAAATCTTTCATTTTGATTGAATTTTTTGCAACAATTTTTGAACTTTATCGCTAGGATATCTGTCGTATTTTATTACACGCGTAACCGCAGCATCCAATGCAAGCGTTCGTGGCTTTTACAGTGTTTTCTATACAATTTGATCTCGTTATTTTGTACGTTAATTTACTATCGATAACACCGAGTGTTGCAATAGAAGGAGAACCTATTATTCAAAATCTATTGGATTTTATATTGTATCATAGATAGTATAGAAGTTCGCAACAGATGCTTATCGAAATCGTTTCTGCGATTTGTGCAAAAAACAATACTAAACGGGTACTGCCAGTTTTCAAGCTACCTTTTTATATTCGTGCAAAAATATACAAGATGTAGCAATAACAAAGTAAAAAAAATATCACACACACAGATGAGATGGAAATATTTATGCGATTTAAATTTAAATATATATGTGCAAATTATAAAATACATTATAAATCTTTTATAAACAATTTTAGAAACAATTTAGAAACAAACAAAATTAAAATATGCCGGAAAAATATTTTTTGAAAAAGAGAAAGAGAGAAAAATAAATATATATAAGGACAATATTGTTATTTCATTTTTCGAGTATAGTGTTGCCATTTCGTTTGTCACTGGGGTTCGTCGTGGGCTAACGTCTGCTCGCTCAGCTTCCTTCGACAACTTCGGCCGATACGTATTCCTGTTTCGCGAAATTATGCGCCGCGTGAATATCAAAGGGCGTCGTGTCGCGTGTTTTCTGTTAGTGACGATTACACATTCACGAGAACGACGGGGTTCAGCGGGATGCGAAACGGCTTTTAACTAACCTCCTATTATTACAATGTTGCGTGACACGAAAACCAGTTACACAGATTGTCAGGGACGCGTTGAAGCCCCTTTCGTTCCGTCCGCGTCGTTTTTTCCTGTTCATACGAAACGAGACGAGTCGAACGAATCGGATGACTGGCAAAAATCGGTTCGATCTATGACGAATTCCGTCGGGATCACTTACGCATCTGACACGGATGGTTGGTTTGAAAAAGGATATTATTTCTAGGATTGTTAGCCTTTGCATTTGCAGGAATTATGTACACGCGTTAACGTCAATCAATAATTTAAAGATTCAGTGGATCTTTAATAATGGACTTTTGCCCTTTTTTATTACTTCGAAAAGTTAATTTTAAAGTTAAGAAAATTAATTATCTCAAGTTTTTAAATAGTAGGTTGAACTGTTGTGTATTAAATTTTAATTAAAATTAAAAAGAAGAAATTAATAGAAGAGATGAGTTGCTTTTACTTTTTATTATATTTTTTATTTTAGATATTACATTTTTAAATATTACGAGGTTTTCACACAATGGAATATATTAAATAGTTTTATAGCTTTATAGCTTATTAATCATTTTTTATTTTTTTTTAATTTGTTCAATATTTTTTTTCTATTCTAGTTTGTCAAGTTTTCATAAATCTTCAATAATTTTATAATTTAATTTTATAATATCTTTGATAACGATTTTAGCATCTAATATATTTTACGCTATTACTTGTATCTTCTTTGACATCCAAATATTCCATTTTATATAGAAGGAGATTATGAAACATCTAGCGAAGGTATGATCCCTTTGAAAGGAAGCAGTACTAAAATTCGCGAAACACAAACGAAAGAATCTCTCTGCGTTTATTTCAAGAAAAAAAGCACTTCCTTGAGCAAACTCGTCGCATTTAATAAAAACGTACCTTTGGTAAAGAAAGAAGTTATTTCCGATTCGTCGCACGAATTTATGGAAAATAGATTAACGGAGAAAATAAGTATCGAAAATGAAACCACACACGTTCATGGTAGCCTTATATTTGTATCTGAGAATTTGGGGAAATCCAAGTCCATGCCAATCCTGAAAAACGAAATCTCAAGTAATATTTCCACAAACTTCAAAGCAACGGATGTCGCGCTAATATCCGAATCATCGTTTGCGCGTGAAAAGAAAATGTCCATGATTGTTAAGAGAATGGCGCCGTTTATCTCCTCGACGGTCTTCTTAACGAATGACACGACGACCAATTTTTGTGATCAACAATATGAGACGAGAAAACACGAGTCGAGAACGATGCTGCCTATACTTTGCGTACGTTTATATAGGCATTTACTAGTAATGAATCAAGTTTAATTTTCAGTTTAATATTTATAATGATATTTACGGAAAAACAAATAGTAGTATAAAAATTTGTTCAGTTGAACGTAAAAATTCTTGTATTTTTATTCTTTAGAATAGTGAATTTAACTTAACTTTATCAAGATAAATAAGATATAGAGGATTGTATAAAAGGGATAAATCGATCGTTCTTCCCACGATTACGATAGGTTTCATTCTCCGTAGGATACGACATCTACGGCAGTGATTAATGACGAGAAGTCAGAAGAACTCGTAGCGGAAGTGACATTTCACAAAACGAAAAGTAACCATCGCACAATGGATTGGGATCCTTATCGCGATGCGACTCCAACATTTGTCAATGATGAAAGTGTTGGCAATTTGACGAATGACGGTGACCTCGTTGACGTTGCTAGAAATCCGTGCTCCTCCATCAACTCGATCTACTTTCCGCCGAATCCATCCGACCCACCTGCCTTACCAAACGACTTTGCCAAATCGAAGAAGCATCAGCGAATATCCAGCGACGTGGAAGCTTTGCTGAAAATAGATTATGAATTGAGTCCACTTCGGTACCAATATAGCGAGATCATCGGAAAGACTCGGGCGTTGGGTTTGAGCGACGCGGGCTTCGACCTTGGCATTTCTTGTCGTCTGGATCGGCCGGATAAATTCGACCGATGCGTGCTGTCGCCGAACGAATCCAATTATCTTCTAGATCGCGACCAGGCGTTCCTCCGACGTGTTGCGGCGAGCTGTAACTTCGAAAATCGATCCCGTCTCGTCGATAATACTTCGCCGTCTCCGTCTTTCTCCATGGTCGGTAAACCGACAGGCTCTCATATGAGCTGCTTGAACGAGAACAGTTCGAATGCTCGGCAGAAGGCGTTGAGTTTTACCATTCGCGACCTCTCACGTACAGCTGAGAGTTTGAATGCTCTTCGATCTTATAATCGGGTTAGAGAGAGCGCATCTTACCTCCCAACGACCAGCATCCATGCATTTCAGGAAGAGAACGTTCCAGGTGAACGCTCTTGTGACGAATGCATTTCCAATAACAATTCTCAATCCCATTGCAAGTCTAATGCTGTAATAAAAGGAACCGTTTCTGCGTGGGACTGGTCTGTTCACCAAAGGGTCAATACGAATCCCTCGAATATTCCTTGCAGAACAGAATACAACTCGTATCAATATCTCAATCATACCGTTGAAAATTCGCGGCCATCTCGCAATAATTTCTTCCAAGTCCGAAAACAGAAGTCTTCGGTATATATCATGATTGACGAAAATTGGCCCACCGTGGATGGAGAAATAACGAATAAACGATTGAAGGAACATTTTGAGGTTCTTCCCGACGATCAAAATCAAACGATGATTCAAACGGAATTCGCCACTCGTAATAGTAATCACCTCAAAAGTAGTTTATCCGAGACAGAATGCGTTGACAAGAACGATCGGATTTCTTCTAAATTCGGATCGAAATTAATCGATCATTGTATAGATCGCGACCGGCAAATATCACGCGCAGTTTCTGCGTCGACTTGCGTTCCTCAGATCGGCGTAAATTTGAACACGAAAGTTTGCACCGAAAAACGTTGCGTCGAAAAACGTTATATTAGCAGGGCCATTAGTCCCATTCGGGAATTTTTATCGACAACGACGTCTCCGAATAAAATGTTAGTCACTGCTAGCGTATCTAGCATTTACATGCAACAAGTGCATGCCGATTCCGCGACGAAAGTAGTACGAAAGATCGAGCCTCCTTCGGAAATACGCTCTGTCGAGATCGACAAGAAGAATAATCCAACGTGCAAACGCGATTTTTGCGTTCAGAAGGTTGATACTCAACGAGACAATGCAGAAAATTTATCGAGATTTCCTGAATTCGAGAAAGATCGGGCAGACTTGATGACGGAACATAATAAAGCGCAGCATCTTTGCCTATCAAAATCTATCGCCGATACAAAAGAAAAAATCACGATCGTTCCTATCGTTCTCACTGACGGCATTCCGGAACCATCGAGAATCGCGGACGTAGATTTTGCAGTGCCGAGATACATTAATAAAATGGCACCACAATTAAATTATCAGGTCGTACCGTTCGAGGCAAGGAAGTCTCGAAGGTTGCCATCGTCTTCGAACAGAGATAAAGAAATATCTCTAAGGAGTGTTACGGATTCCGTTTGTTTAAACGAGAAATTAAGAGCGGTGAACGAGAAATGCTGGAGAATATGCAGGACATCCGTTTCGCGCGCCAGTCATAATAGCTTGTATACTCAGGAAGAACACACTTCGAACGTCGCGAGAAGTTCGAAACGATCGGCTCGAGTTACGACTTCAAATGCGAGAGTCGGCGAGAACATGCGCGAATATTACAAATCGATTTCGAAAGCAATACCCGGTATGAGGAGCTCGCCGGAAGATTTTCTTTGCGAGACGTGATTCCCCGCACCGCACACAAGTGAGCTTAAATATGCGTTTCGAGTACGCAAAGCACTTTAGCGAAGAAGCGATAAACTCATCTCCAGAATTTCTCGAAGCCATTCAAGAAGTAAGTTTCTCGCGCGAGAATCTTTCAAGAGAAACGACGGAAAGTTTAAATTTGACTCGCTAACGACAAACCGCTCTTAAGATAGGATTTCCGCGACGCTTTCTATAAGAGTTTATGTGTGTCGTCAAGTTCGGCGTCCTAATATCTCTCTCGAAGAGGAAACGTGAGGTAGAAAATTCTCCCGGGGGTTTATTCCACTGAGTGAATTATGGTTTTTTACAAAACAAGATTGAAATTCAGCCGAAAATAGAAAAAAAAAAAAACATTCGTACGATTGTATCGAGAAAGAAACACATGTTTATTAAATGTTGGAGAATTAGAGTTGAATAATTGTAAATATCTCAAGGATACGCGAGAAATCGCCAAGAAAAGAATCGATAAGGATTAAATAAAATTGTTCGAGAGATTCTTCCGCTTACAGCCTATAAAGCGCTTTCTATATGCATATTAGGCAATTTTTTTATTTTTGATGTATTTTATTTCAAGTACAGTCGTAAAACACTTTGTACATACTGCTGTTACAAGTTCAAGCAGCAAACAAGTGTGTAGCAAAGTAAATTTATATAATATTTTAATATTGCAATATTGCTATATATATATGTATGTATATTTTTTATTGCACAATTATACAGAAAAATTTTATTACAAATATTTGATAAATTTTTTGACGAGATATAAAAGAGCATACGCGAATGATAAGTCGTTAAAGTTTTCCTCGAAAACAGTTTCTTATCTGACGATTTAACTTATATTCTCGGTTATTCGAGAGTGCAAACCGCGAAGAGACTGCGACACAATATTGCCATACTAATCGTACGTAAATACACTTTATCCTCATGCCTTTTATACATGGTTTGGCGCTAAAACGGATTTGGTTATCTTCGCGGTGTCAGTGACGCGCAACTAAGTATGTGATAAGTGATGAGAACATCAAGAATTGCCGCGGCATGTCTTGGCAAACCGATTTTTTAATCTTACCGATGCGTAAGATTCTCTTCAATTGAGCACATTTTATTGAATGTTAAATTGTTTTTGCTAATAAATAATTTCCGACACGATTTATATGTCATTCGCGATACTCAAATTCGTTATAATTGCGGACTAAGATAATACATAATTAATGATTACGCGTGTGGAGCTTCATAAACAGTCTCATCGACCTTCGTTGACTTATTTTTACTTAGCTCACTGATGCAACATGCTTTTACCTTTCTGCCTCGCACGATCGGGTTCCCTAATTAATAGAAATTAATAGAAAGTTACCTACTTAAGATTCATCTTTCGATATATTTAAAGGGCGAAAATATTTGCGGGAAAAGCGATCGCGGATGATTAATAAAAATTAAATCTGCAAAATTGCGATCTCGCAAATTGGCTCGCAAATTCTGGGATACTTTTTTTCCACCTGTCACTTATTTACCGGTTAGTTCTCTCTCTTGCATGCCTTTTTTTCTAGTTCCCGCTTCCATTGTCTATTTCGCTTAATCTCATTCAGCGGAAAGTCACGGAGATGTATATCATATTTTTTTGGACATCGAAAGAATTTCTTTTCGTATTATTCGCGCATTTTTCATCGACGAGTGATACGTAACTGATGTTTTCCTCACGTTTCGTACGATAAAAACATCTGAGAGCCGCGAGTTTTTATCAAGCCACACGGGGGTTATCAATAACCGTGTATTTGATTAATTTTTATATACATTTTTATCACAGTGTCATTTGATGTCACACACACATGTGAAAAATTTTTAAGCGTTATTCTGTGTATATATTATGTCCTCGTTTTCATCATTATTCTATGATACATGGGCAATCTATAATACGTGGTCAGATAATACCGTTATCATATTACTCTGTTGGCGTTTTATCCCATAAATATTAAATTTACTCTATTTGATGATATTATCGACCATTATATTTCTATGTGTCGTTACGTTATTTTTAACGGTCACCTTTATTACGATATATAGCGAGCTGACAGTAAACGTGACATAATGCTGTACGCGCGCCGCGAGAATGGTTTTTTTTACCGTCTTTCTTTCTCCGCAACATAAAATTTATAGTATCTCTGCCACCATATCATACTGTCACTTGAAATCACAGAGCAGGCGCTATTTTGACGGATCACTGAGTTTAGATGCTCTGATATCTAGCTGGCACACTCGATGCATACACGTTTTTACGATAATTTACGATTATAAACACGTCGTTGGCGATCTTCCAAACAATTTTGCCTCTCGCGAGCGCGTGGTTATATGGGATGCCAAGAGATCACTGTTGACTTCTTACCATCTGCTCTTTTCATTATAATTTAACTGTGCGAATCCGATGTGTCTTATAGAGCTGGTTTTAGTCGACTAATATCGATTATATTCAACGCATTTGAATTAATTCTTTCTTTCTAAAATTTATGATTAAAGAGAATTTTCCATTTATATATAAGCATTGAATATTTTTTTTATTCTTAAATACTAAAAAAGTTTTAGTTTATATATTTTATTAATTAAATATCTCTGAAGATAGAATCATGTTCGTGTTTCATTTTGATTCTATTCAGGAGGATTTAATATTAAGTTATCATATTTTCACATCTTTTTTTATTTGTTTGAAGCGTTTTAACTTCTCGAGTTTGGAGTATTCACGCTTACATACGTCGTCGAGTATTCGACACCGTTTCCATGCCAAGAGATTTATACGTTTTACGAACGAAAGCGTCTTGTCAAAGAAGTATGAAGTTCTCTTTAGAAACGTTCATTTTTTTCATGCATAGCCTGATAAAGTTTACGACTCAAACGTATTTCCATATCATTGCAATGTGCGATATCGCTGGATAGATGTAAATATTTTACAATTTGAATTTTCCTAAAAAATAACAGATATTAACAAAAATTCTTAAATTGCATTTATTGTAGGTGTTGTTGATATCACCAAAAATTGTAATCTTCTGTGGATTATTGAGGTAAGGAATTAGTAATGAAAAGAAAAGTCGATATTTTCTTTGTTAAATTTCGAACTTGAATTAAGAAGGAAAATCAATCAATGATTTATTTGTTATTTCAATCAAGTTTGAAAGTTTTGACAGAACCGAAGTGTTTAGAGATTATGCAAAAAAGCGAAGGCTGGTTTCTCATCAAATGTAAACTGAAAAAGTTTCTTACGAATTTTCCCGCAAGACTTTCCCATCGAAGTAATTAAATTATAAAAATATCGTTATTTTTCATTCATCTTTTGAATATTTATATAAGGGCACTGAAAAATTTAAACTTTCTTACATAATACGTAAAAAAAATTTAGCACAAGATTTAGTATATCATCTTTAACCTCATAATAATTTTTAAAGTTCTATTAACAATAATATTCAATTATCGTACGTGAATATTGGTTATAAAAATATTACAGCGATTTTATACGTAACAAAATTCCTTAACTTAGTTTAATGCTTAATTAAAAAATTTCTTTTATATAAATGTGACCCGCAATTTTGTTATTATTTTATAAAGAAGAAAGGATTCAATCAAACAGTTTTCAAAGTCGAAGTATCCAGTTTCGTTCACTTTTATGATTTGAATAATTTTACGAAAAATATACGAAATGTTGTTGAAAGCACTTTTCATTGTATTTTGCGATTGTCACGAAAACAAACACGTATTTGTTTCATGTAACATTCTCAAGATTTCTTGACAACCTTAAAGCGCGATATCGTAATATTCTTGGGGTTTTAAACAAGAAGCTAGCAAGACAAACATACATATCTCTAAAATAAATGACGCGAGTGGTACCAAGTTCAATCAAAATAATAACGCAGTGCTTTATTGTTACGTATATCGTGTATAATCATTCAACGACTCTCGGGCTAATGTCGAAGACTGAATTGCATGCATACAAGGTGCATTAAAAGTGCTACATTATATCGCTACATTTGGCAGCAACGATGGGAAATTTGGCTGACGTGAATTTTTATTCCTAATAATATATCTCAGGGTTAAATATTATCTTGAAATAGAGTGCGATGCATATGCGCAGCGCTTTTCAAAATTACCGTCAATTTGTTACGTCTGTTTGCTTCATCATATAATATATTTACGGAATTCCAAAATGACAAAATTTAACGCGTCGCTAAGAAAAGCGAAATGTTCTCACCACATGTGCGTCAATTTTAGTGGCGGAACCGTATGAGACGATCTTAAAATACTTCCTCGCGACCGAAGTTATATAATTCATGCTTGGTTTCGTATATGCAAAATACTGTTTATAATCCCACTGATGGATATTAGCTGTTCCATGTGTTCAGAGCTTTAGAGTTTCCGCTTTAATTTGCCATTGATTGGATATGCAAGATAAAGTTTCATTCGCGTCACTGCAGCGGCTAATAAACGCGCAGCGTTTTAGGACGGAACTTTTGTTTGAATTCGATGCCGTTTAATTACAGACAAATCCTTTATTTTATCAGGCAGATAAATTCTCAAACTCATTGTCAGTTGAAATGAGTAAGGCAGCTATATTTTTCAGGCCGAGATTCACAAAGCGGATTACATCGTATTTTCGTTAAATGTGCCCGAAAGAGATCTACGGTCTTATTTAAAAAATTTTTTTAAATAAAAATTAAATATATTAATATGACGAGGAGTAAAAGCTTTTTTGAAATAGAGATCAAGTGCTTGTTTCTTCTTTCCGCCGTAATATTTAAAGAAAAGATTGAGGACTCTTATTGGAATATCTTAATAAAAGATACAGAAGCATCGCGCATATCTGTCTCTGGTATATTTTACAAAATCTCGTAATCCCTGTAATATAATACATACACGAACATGAGAGAGAATCATGAACGAGTGCTTTAATGATAGATTGGAGCAATTAATTATATTAGAATACGAATTATGCCGCTATCATTTTCCAAACTTGTAACATAATTAAAGTCATTATATACGCAATATTTGCGAGGCTCGCAAATTTCGCAGAATTTAAAAAAAGAACGGAGATTATTTCTCTCTCGCTTTCCTTGGCCCTGTCTCATCATTAGGCATGATCTCGACAATTCGAAAGAATAATACTCGGCAATTAACCCAATTAACATTAGTTTGGGATTTTAGTTGGCGGTCTCTATTTAAAAGTCTGATCAATCTTTCCCACAGTTCTTCTTTGCAAGGTCGCTGTCGTTTTCATTGTGAATTCAAAGCTGTCGTCGATCTCATTAAAATAACGTCTCTGAAAATATACTTTGTGCGAAAGAAGTTTAAGTGGTAGAGAAAAATCAGGTTGCTAAAATTCCAAACTGTGCAATGAAAATGAAATTACTATCGCGCAAAAGATAATGTTTATTTTAATCAATATTAAAATTAAAAGTCTTTTACATAAGTCGAATCGGGGTTTATCGATCAGGCCGATATTTCAAAAGTGCGATACGTAATTATTATATCTTTTGTAGAAGAGAGAACTGCGTCGTGGAACGTCGCGAATCATCAGTGAATTTGACGAAGAAAAAGAAGCATACGCGTCTTTTGCCACCGTACGATTGATTATTCGTGTAATGCAAATATTAGCTCGGCCGAATGATGTTTTACTCGATAACACGGGATTCCTCGCGATAAATCATTATCGTATTTTATTCGATTGTTGCGTTCGCGAGTTGATCGTATGTGCGATCATTATCATCACTAACGCACAGCTCAGACGGATTAATATGTTCGCGCGACATTTAATCCGATCCGACCACACATGAATTCTCTTAGTGAATCAATAGTATCGATTTCTCATGTCCATTCAACGGCATCTATCCGGAATTTATGCGTTTCTAAGACGACGTGTTAATGTCGTACGAGCGAATGCATTCGTCGAAACATGAACAATGATTGAGAAGCGTAAATTAACGCGTCAGATCTTTGATTTACATTGAGTAGCTCTTGCAAGTGCACTTTGATATTTCAATATCGAATTACATATAACACTACAGTAATATTAATTATAATTAAATTAAATCAAAATGTTAAACTTGCTCGGAGTTAACATTTTAATACAAATTACATTTGTATAGAATTTATATGGAATTTATGTTCCAATGATTTGTTCATTCATTTTCGTAAAATGTTTTACAGTAAGCTAGAAGATTAATTTTATGAAATCATTAATTTTAAAGCATTTTCTTAAGATATATGTTTTATATTTTAAATATGTTTTATATTGATGAAAAGAGGGAAAGAAGTTTTCTATATAAAATATATTTTACACTACAAATATATCTTTCTTTCTGGATTAAAATTAATTTATAATGACGATACAATAATAAATTATTGTTTATATTTTTGAACATTAATATGTTTTCATCAGTATCGTTTGTCATTAATAAGTGCTACTTAGATATATTTAAACATATTTTATTTTACTAGAAAAAAAAATATTTCTTTTGCATTCTCAAATAATACTTTAATAATTATTTTTTGTTTTCTATCTATTATTATTTTTACCACCAAATATTTTTTTATATTGATTATTATATTGATATTAGTTAGTAATAATTGTAAATGTTTATATACAATATAAAAAACTTTTAAGTAAATTGGAAATGTTCAATCTACAAATAATGAGATTAAATTTGCACTTAGAAATTTCATGAATCGGAAGCATCGATAATGTCTAGCTTATTCCCCAGAGAAACGTCACCGTCCATTAAAGAAAGTTGAATTACGTTAGTGGATTAAACTTGGTCGGGGAACAATTTCTTCTTTGAAAAGAGCGTTTGTGTGTGGTATATTACTTTAATATTGTTAGAGATGAAGTCATATATCGAGGAAATCATTTTAGCTTGGTTATGAAGAGAGCGGTCATTTTAGAAAAGATTTCTTAAACATTGAAACCCCATTACTCTGCCTCTCTCGAGAAACGTCGGGTAATTTCAAATAATGTTGAACTTTAGTTTAAATAGGTAAACCCTCCCAGGATCTGACCTCGAGATATTTCGTGCGGATATCTCGAGGAACGCGCAGAAAAACTAGGGAAAGTGTTTTCCTGTATCTCTGTAAAATTTATCAAGCGGTAGGTTACAAAAAGATGAAACGGTTGCAAATCAATTATTAGCGAAGAGTTTACGTTACGGTAAATTTTTTCCGCGCACGTTTTTGACGTGACTGTTGTATAATTATATTTGAATTATATAATAGGGTTTAATAGATACGCAATGGAATAAACAATAAATCATAACGTTAACGCGATCTCCTTAATTACTTCGCGGTAAAAAACTAGAGCATTATGCATAAGTTTAAACGCACCTTAACACTTGTCAGATGTTATAACCATAACCGCGCTCTCGCGGTGCGTATGCGTGTGCACGCGTGACATCATATGACAAATTATTCTGTCTCCGCATCGGTGTCGTAACTCGGCTCCGGGATTATTACTGTGCAGACGCTATATGTAGCTGTTTCGCGAAGTAAAACCGCAGATAATAAAGTAATACTAGATTAGAATGTATAATTATAACTGGTTTTTATCGAGACTATAATAAGGGCGAGAAGAATTAATTATATATTAATATATACATATACAAACACTTGTAAATGGCGATATTGAATATCGCGTCGTGTCTTAAAATACATACATTTGTATTAATTGCACATTAATTTAATGGCAAAAAGTAATGTGCACTTGTGTGTGATAATTAAACATATATACGGAATATTCGTAATATATACGGAAAGTGAAATTGATCGCTTGAATTTTTATGCGACAAATTGTCGATTAAAGATTGTAAATTTATCGAGCTTATCGTGATAAGATCCTGTTACGATAACTCGAATAAAAATTCATTTTTTTCTCCTTTTTGCAATTCTAAATCTCTCCGAGATACTATGTAAATGAATGTGTAACTATTAGTGTGTATGTTTTTTATCCGTACGTTAGTGACATCGAAACTCATGGAATGCGAGATATATACCTTAACAAAGGTATATGTATCTAAAATTTATTTTCGTCCATCCGTCATATCATTGTTTAATATGTAAATTTATTCGTGGCTCCTTTTGTATAACGTGATGCAAAGCAGATAAATAGTTAGACACGTTCTTCTCTTTGTGTGTGGGAGAATACAATATATATTTAGTAGAATTAGTTACGGCCACGTGAGAAACGTAATTTGTATTCTTACGCAATCCGACTCGTGGCGTTAATTAGCATGTCATGTAACGTGCGCCTACTCGCTATAACGAACAACGTTACGTGACACAAAAGTATTTTATGCTGCATCGAGATACAATATCGCACACTTGACAGATCTGAGATTCCTGGAGAATTTAAATGCATATATACATATATACATATGTATATATGTGTGTGCGTATATTTGTACGTGTCTGTGTGTGTACCGCAATTGAATTCTTATGTATCTCGAAATCGATACTCGGGGTTTCCGTTATTTTAATAATAGAAAAAAAATGAGTTTCCTCTGTGTGAGTATATACTTAAAATTCTTCAAACGAATCCCTCGCGCGCGCACGATTTTCCGCCGGATTGGGCAGGAAAAGAAATTTTTTCCATTTCTTTGAACCTTCTTTAGGGGTCTCGTGATGCCCGCACCGCGACTTTCACAATTTTATACGACGAAAATGTAAATCCTTTTTCGTTTCAAAGGAAACGGACAATTGCAATTTTCTCTCGACACCGATTTTTATTTTACAATATAAAAGTTATCTTATTGTTATATCTCATATGCAAATATTGATAAAAACTGATTTAAAATTGTTTTTAATTCGTGTAACAATTTAATATATATTTTATTTATGTATATTGATATATTTCTGATGACTCTATCTACAATATTTAATTTTTCATATATATTGCGTGCGCCCCGAGTATCTTCAAATATTTTTTATCTTCTGTATGTGTATATGTGCACTGTATGCATTTTTGTATTTATGTAAATAACTTTTTTTCATGCCGTTATTGTAATCGTGTCACTGTCATTTACGACGAACGCTCAGCACGGTAGTCCGAAAAATATTCATCGATACAGGTGCGCGATATATATGGACGTAGTTCGAACGTGTAAACATGAAAAATACCGATAAGTCACACTTGTGCTGCTCGATATGCGAGAAGCAGCGAATTCTTGTCAGCGAAGAATCACGAAAAAAAGAACAGATCGAAAATATTGTTGTCTTACTGTAAATTCAAAGATGTGTCCGATACTTAATATACGAAAGGAAATAGAGTCTGAAGATATCGTAAGGTTTTGTAAGGTCTGAGGATTTGGAGAACGTGAGGATGGGCAGTTTGATAAGCTTAGTACACACAGAAAAGACTCTAGGTTTTATCACATGCTTCTACGAAATCAGCGGGAATACAATGGAACAAAAATACATATTGCAAGAGTCTGCTTCTAAAAGATTAGAATATCCGCTCTCTCATATATCTCTCACTGTTATTATTATTACAATATTCCTGTAAATTCAAATCACTCTGATTTTAATATCTCTGATCTTAGATTTCAGCATCTTTAATTATTTAATAGTATAGTTATTCGAAAACAGTATTTTATAATTGAAATCTTTTTTATGTCTGTCACGTGACTAATTACGAAAGAGAGGGGAGGGAAGGGAAAGAGAAAAACTTGACTTTTTTAATTAATTAAATCACAGTTTAATTAGAAAGACTAATTGTAAGATTAATTTTTGAAATCAAAGTATAGTTTTGACATATGTTAAATTTTCCTTTTAATAGTATTCAAATATTTTATTTCATCTTAGCATCTCTCTTACGGAACGAAGAGAACTATTTATCTTTTAAACGCAATTGATATTTTTATTTCATGTCGACATATTTCTAATATTTTCTTCAGACTTATGAAGAGATGAAATATCACGAGCCACACTTTTTACCAGAGATGCTCAGAAATACTCGTAACTTAAGGATTAAGGACCTATTTGTCCAACATGATTACGCAATATCAAAGAAAACTTTCTCGATTCCCCTCTTAAGATTTTCTGAAACTTTCTAAGCTGCTATAGCAAAGTTCATGATTTATATATGACCATTTTGTGAAAACAGCTTCCGCGAATAAGCATGCGCGTGTAAAATATATATAATTTTATTCAGTGAAAGATATTATTTGTATTTATATTAATGTTTCTATATTTGTGACAGACTGAAATCTGAATTTATCGAACTTTTTTCTCTCGAATCGAACTCTAATCCTTGATCTTAATTCGGGAAAAGAGTCCACGTTGTTTCGCGATATATTATCGGAAATATCATCGCTATCGTTGCACCGGCCTCGAAAAACTGTACGAGACTTATCGGTGGATCGTAAAAATCCGCACCGTAAAGTGACGTCGGTTTCCGATCGCGAACACCTCCGTTATCATATTTTGCAATCCGGAGTCGCTTTTGAAAACTCTAACAAGCACGTCGCGCGCGAGCATAACGAGCTGTATTATGTATTAGATCACCCGTGTGAGGCTCTGTTAGTTTTGTTTTCTTTTATCCTTCCTTCTTATTTCACTCTGAAGAACGAGTTGCGCAATTATCGGAAAATTAACGCGTTTGACGCGACGTACTCGTGCCGCAAACTCTTCGTACGTGCATCCATTAAATCGAAATTGAATTTCAAAAATGCTTGACTTTATCGAAACTCGTTTCATTAGATTTAAGATGTTAAAGATTGAAAATATATATCTTCAATGTATATTTAACAGACTGGAATGAAATATGTTTTCATACGTAATGCATGATGCTAAAATATATATTAAATGCCATCTTGATCGGCAGAAATGTCACATGCGATGTTATACTTTGCGGAGAATACGATCGGTGCCATTCGTCCGTATCAATGGACTGATGAAATCACGCCAGAGTTGTGTCATCGGGCTTAAATCTAACTTGGATCAAAAAGTTTCATCTCAGTTCGCCGGAGAGTCAGTTGTGCCGGAAACAAGTTTAGTATTCCGCGAGTCCTACCTAGATAAATTGCCGTGTCCGGGAAAATCAGAGAGAAAATATACAGAACAATACATTGTGATAAAGCTCCGTAATCATAGCATATTTCTTTATACATTTATGCATTCTATACGTTCTGCAGAAATGAAATAATATCTTATATACTTTGTTTCTTATATATGGATATATGTGTAACATATCTATTATTCATATCTCAATATCGTTTTGCAGAAAAGATTTTATTTTAATATCTACTAGTGATATGTAGAATGTTAATATCGAAAGAGAGTCTTTCAGCTGAGAGAATTCCGGGATGCATCGCAGTCGAATGAAATTTTACTCCAAAATTGTCTCGCAACCGGATAGAAAAGTCGAGCTAAGGCCGTTTAGCTTCGGCTCTTCTGGCGAACCGTCGAGGAGAGAAATTTTCACGGCGCAAGTTCGCAACCGCGGCGCGGTGTTTTGCCCGCGGTGACCGCCAGGGCCAGGGTGGTGGCGGTTCCCAATATCACGGTTCGGAACCCTTCACGCCCGAGAACAAATTTGAACCCGGACTCGAGCGAGAGAACGCTCCTCTCCGTCAGCCCTCGTACGTTTTCGTTGCCGCGCTGGGGTCGGCCCGACTTCCCCCCAATCCCTTCCCACATCCTCCCCGGTTGTCGCTCGTGCGCCGTAGCTCGGGGTCGGCAGGCAACGCGAGGGTAGTTTCGCGCCCGTCTACCCCTCGACCTACCATCCCGTCCGCTTCTACCATCCCGTCGTTCGGTCGTCGTCGACGTTCGTCGGTGGCGGCAACGCGCCGACGAAGGCGGCCGAAGTTGCGCGAGTTTAGCACGCGGCTCTTCCTACAAGTACGCGCTCCGACTACGTGCGGGCTTCATTCATCGTCACACAGCGCGCACCGCCGCGTGTGCGGTGCGTATGTGCGTGCAAGCATAGTGCGTGCGTGCGTGCGTAGGTCGCAAATCAGCCCGCGCGCGATTCCCACCTCTGTCTGTCTGTCTGTCTGTCTGTCTGTCTATCAGTTTGTCTGTCTGTCTGTCTGTCTGTCTGTCTGTCTGTCTGTGTGTGTCCCCTGTCTGTCTTTATCTCTGTTCCCTCTATCTGCCACTCCACCTCCGCCTGTAGTATCCTCTCTCTTCCTCTCTCTCTTTCCTTCTCATTTCTACGTCAGTCGGAAAGCAAAGTCAGTCGCGTTTCGTGCCGGCTGGTGTGCGCGTCGCTTGGCGCACCCGGGAAGCTACCAACACGGACACGAAGAGCGACGCTTGTTCGGTTCAGTTCGGGGCGACAACGTTTCGGTCGAAAGTTGTTTCACCGAGTGCATCGTTCGGAACGACGAGCTGCGGCGACGAGCTCCTCGTCGCGGCGATGCGTCGCGATCCCGATCGCGTCGCGACGCGTCGATACTTCGATCGGTGCGACGACGTCGACGATACGTCGACCAGGTGCTCTCGTGGCGATAGGTGCGTGAGGTTTTGCGCTTTGCCGAAATTTCGGCCCGCGGACGACCTTCGCGGCTCCGCCATCACCGTCGCCGTCCTCCGGCTTTCGCGCATCGTAACGTCAGTGATAAGCGGACGGCCGTGTGACTGGCGAAACGAGGAGGACTCCTCGAGAGCCGTTATCGAGGACACCGACTGTTCCCGGTACGTTCTGCAGTTCCTCGACTCCGGCTCCGTCGAGAGGCAGCCGCGTCATTCGCGAGTGCTGTTTACGCGCGTATGCCCTCGTCGTGGCGTTTCGCGCGCCTATAAATTCCGAAGAGTGAGAGCGCGCGGTAAAAACCGCCGCGTTTTACGGCCGCGGTAGAAAATTGCCTCGTCGCGTTTTTTAGTTCCTCGTACTACACGTTTTCGATCGCGTTAGGCCAAGTGATCTCTTCCTTCGCTCCGAAACGTTCGTTTTCCAGGAGAACGACCTGGTGAGTATCGCGGAGGAATGCGAGCGAGCCACCCCGAAGATGTTTGCCGAAGAGTGATTTCATTCTCCTCTCGAATGCATCAACGATGCGATTAGGCGTTCGAATGTCTACGAGTGTTTCAGGTGTTTCGAGTGTTTATCCACGTCGGATGTATTGTTCTGGCGGAGTTTCACAGTCTTCTTTCTTCGGCTTAATTAAAATTATTTTGTTGAAAGCTAAAACGATTCATTCATTCATTCTCGTGTAGAGATATATGGCGTTTCCCGATGTATTTGCAAGTTTTCTTTAAAAAATCAATTATATAATTATTCAAGTGAATGAGCATATATGTAAAGCAAACGTATCTAGTCAGGATCTCTCTTTCGCAAGATACGAGTTCAAATCGCGCAGATTTTAATCGTAGAAAAATTTGTTTCGCGTGACTCGCAATAAAGTTGCGTTTTCGCATTAAATATGCGCGGTTTTATTTAAATTATTATTGCAGAGGAAAAAATGCTCGATGTTGAAATTTATTCTCATCGCAGATACAATTTTTTTTTTTATAAATATCCTCTTTGAAAATCAAAGTTAATCGATCGATCATTAATTGTAACGTTCTTTTTCTGGACAAAGAGACGACAGGTCTTACGCATCTATCGTCACGAGAGCATTCCTCTGAGAATATGCACGAGAATATACATAAATTTTATATTTTATATTTATATCGTCGCCAGACTCTTCATCAATCAATGTCGGTTTTACGAAACGTGGCTTTCGGGTGATCAAGTTCGCTGTTCCAGTCGCGTCTACGAATATAAGAAAGCGTAAAAAAAGCCGAGCAAATCTTGCACTCTCTAACTCAAATAAAGAACGTTTTATTATTTCTCTTTGCATTTTTTTTATTATACGTGTAATTTTTGAAGAAAGATCCCCTCTGAAAATGCGCGAGAAGCGAAAAGGTCTTTGGACCGATCGAGAAGCTGCAACGTTCCCCTTCAAAGTGGTCAAAAGTTCGAAATAGACTTCGCATCAAAGATCAAAGTATATTCGTGGCTGAAAGCCACCTACGCGCGTCAGGATGCTGTGCCGAGCACATCGTGTACATATTGCAGAGCAATAGAATCGCGACGTTGTGCGGTATACATCACTGTATGATCAATGTGATTCATAACTTCGTGGACGTACGAGGAGATGCTCGGTTTATAAATAGACATTTCGATTGATATATGTATAGGAATGCGAATTAATCGTCGTAATTATTTCCGCGTAATTATCTCGAGCAAATTGCTCATCGAAGGGAGGAGGACTTCGCGAGGTTTCTTGCGGCTGCGTCAAACGCAGGAGCGAAATTCGGTAGCAATTAGGAGAAGATTTAACGGAGCTGTCGAGTAGCTTTTCGTTTGCGCGCACAAGTGACAAGGGAATTCCCCTGGAGGAAGAGGAAATTTTATTAAAGCCAAATCGTTCGAAGATAAACGCGATTTGTTGTGTGAAGTATAGTAGGCGCTCGTGTTCGCGAACGTGGCTATTTCTCTTCGTTGAGTAATATTTGTTTCCGCTTTCCGACAACGTACAACAACGTATCGGCAAAATGTCAACGAGGAGAACGACAATCGTTTCGCGTTACCACGCTTTCCGCAGGAACAAGAAGTCGCTCTTCTATCTCGGCGCGGTAGAACGAAACAAATATTTGCGTCTCTCCACGCGGAGGCAGATCCTGATCTCTTCATGTATGGAAACTGCAAAAATCCGTTCAGCGGTAGAGAGAATCGTTTAGTATTATCGCTTTGCATCCTCCGTTATCTTTAACATTCAGGCTATTTTATAAGTTTGAGCATAGCTTTATTAAGCCCGTTGTTAGTGAAATTGTGCAGTGTTTATACATTGAAAATCAATTTATTGTTATGTTAAATATACTTTTCAGCATTTAAATAGGTTTTTCTTTTTCTCTCTCTCTCTCTCTTTAATTCTCTCTCTTTTTTATCTATCTCTATTTCCCCAAATATTTATATAAGATATATTTATTATATCTCAATATCAAAACGTACACGGAGAGAATTTTCTCTTAGAATTTACCCTGAAAATCATGGTAATCATGGGACAATATGGTATGGAAAGAATTTTATGAGAATTTCTCTGATTAATATTTATCATAATAAAAATAATAATATCTATCACAATAAAATATAAAACATGTTTGATTAATTTTACTAAACTGCATGGTAAAATTACTCAAACATGTTTTATATTTTAACGTGTAGATATTATTATGTTTATTAAATATTAATCAGAGAAATTTTCATAAAATTCTTTCCATACCATATTGTCCCACGATTACCATGATTTTCAGGGTAAATTCTAAGAGAAAATTATCTCTGTGTACTAAAGATATTCTTACAATTAATTTTAAAGAGGCACTATTATATGGTTGCGTTAAAATTATCGCGAGCGCGAGCAAAGCTTTGAATACTTATATAATTATACGCGGATATTATCATCAATTATTTAACTAACTGTTTTATGTGATTTTTACATCTTCGTATTAAAGTTTATTTCGTCGTTTTTCTTGCAGAGCTTTCTGTCTTCAAAATTTCAATTTTAAGAAAAGAGCCAGTGAAATGAGATACAATTATTTTAGCCTAATTTAATGTATTGATTCAGTATATCACTTAATTTTTGTACGTTTCAAACTATTCTTTGTACAGCGAGTCTTTCCTTTGTGTTTGAAATTCTTCTGTACAAATGTATTAAGGACATTGTGTAAAATGTGGACTCGCGAAATTTATTCAACCTTAATGCTATCTGTCAATCATGAGATTCTTTGTTATTGCGGAACAAAAAATTTGCATGTCAAGGGCAGTACCAATTATTAGTTCCTCAACAGAAGAAAAGAGACATAGAAAGTTAAAATCATGACCATAATCATGTAGATATAAAGTAGATCACATAAAGTAGATCTCATAAAGTAGATGGCCGTCCGCGATGTCATTGGTTCTTCCTTGCTGTTACAATGTGGGGAACAAACGGGAAGATGTAGAGAGCATGATTGACGAGACGGAAAAAACTCTATGTTGTAACCGCGTCTACTAATTTCGTAAGAATCTTTACTCGCGTATCTTATAAGGAAAACTAGTCGAAGCTCTATTCATTATAAATAACATCTCGTATACATTTTATTTTCAGAGCAATCTATTTAACCAGCGTACAGTGTGACTTTTCGGGGTTTTCTGTCGCATTTCTTTATTTTATAATTCAAGAAAGTAAAACAGTGTTTGTGAATCGATTTATTTCGTAAAGGAACGTGTAAAGTTACTGTTTATATATAATTCCGAATTTGTGTGCAATTAATATAATATAAATTTATAGTTAAAAGGGGATGGTAATGGCAATATATCTAAAGTTTGTTTTATATACACACATGTTTCGAGTTAATATAAACCTTCATTTGCAAATTATATAGGACGAACGTTTCGTAAAACATGCTTTTTACCATAGAGCGTGACGCTAATCTAATTTGCTATTAATTCACGCGTATATTAAACACGATTAAACGAGGTGGAGAGAGATGGAAATGGTCGCGAATATTCACAACTCTTCATGAGTGAACAATCCGGAAACTTGGTATAATCGGATCACTGCTCGCTTTTGACATACAAAACGCGATCATATTACATTTGATGAAAACTACATTTGATAGAAAATTAGATTTATTTTATTTGGAAAAATAAATAACGTGTGGAAAATAATGTGTTTTATATATATATATGTGTGTATATATATATATATGTATATATATATATATATGTGTATATATATATATATATGTGTATATATATATATGTGTATATATATATATATATATATATATATATATATATTATCATAGAATTTAGAATTATATATTTTATATATTAGAAATTGATATAACAAAGATAAAAGTTGATTTATCAAAGATAAATAAAGATATATCTAGCATCACTACACAGTTATGAAAGTTTAATAAATTAGAATTATCTAATTATAAATAAAGACTATAGTGGTTCAAATATTCAGTTAATTATATGAAATATAATAGCGTAATTTATATGAAAATAATTTTAAACTTCATATTTATGTATTTTACGTAAATATTTTATTTAAATTTGAAATATTTATTTATTGTAACTTAAAATATCATTTTTGTTCGATTTTAAATGTAATTAGCTAGCATTTGGCTTTTATTGTTCAATTACACACATTA
This sequence comes from Prenolepis imparis, assembly GCF_030444845.1. Lineage (NCBI taxonomy): Eukaryota > Metazoa > Arthropoda > Insecta > Hymenoptera > Formicidae > Prenolepis > Prenolepis imparis. The sequence continues at coordinate 12,603,411 of NW_028141165.1, read as the reverse complement.
TGACGATTTGGTAACAATTATACGCGCTAATAATGGCTTCATAATAATTATGTAGGTATGGTATTGAACGCGTTTATGATCCAGTTTTGAAACTCGATAATGAAGTTATACCGTAATGCAGGTTTGATGGGTTTGTTTTGTACAAGATTGATATTGCATACCTTTCGACAGAAACTGGATAACCCTTGCTTTGGTGCGACTACTTTGAATCTTTATACCAAAGACCTGATACATGTATCTTACATCAAGATATAGTGTAATCTACTATAAGTTATCTACTATCTAATTAAATTATTTAATTAAATTATATATTAATTAAATGTCTCTCTCTTTATATGCGCGCAGATAAGCTTGATTAAAATTATATGGAAATATTTAATATATTTTAAAAAAGAAAGAGAGAGAAAGACAAAATTTTTATTTATTATTATTAAAATATTTTTTGGATTTTTTTTTAAATTGATGATATTTTGATAATTAAATTATTTAAACTTTTATTTTAATCGGTCTTCTTAGCAACACATTTTCAAGAATAACAAGATTTTCTGCAATTTTTATGATACAAAACTTTTTGCTCTTTTGTAAAAGTTATTACACAAATAAAATATTAACTACCGTGCATAATGAAAATTAGCATAATCTATTTCTGCGAGAAAGGTAATTAATTTTCTCGGAAGAATTTTCTTTTCTTACGAAGAGTTTCGCTTTTTCTATCAACCGGAGAAACCATTATGATGCGGAAAGGTGATAAGGATTTTTCTCTTGAAGCGCGATCGATAAAGCTTATACGTGATTCAACTTCGTTCCCGAATTGCATGAAGCTCGACGAGAGAGGACTGAAAGCGTTTTCATCTTGTCTACAATTTTCATCTTGTAACGGCCATCTGTCGACCAATCGTTGTTTAAAGCTTTAGTTGTTGAGAAATATCGAAAAAACATATTTTTTAATAATAACGTAAAGGGAATATTTTTAATACATAAATAATTCAAAAGAGAGATAAGCAACAAAAAACGAAAAATTAATTCTTTTATATTAGTAGTTTCAATATCTTAATATATCTATTTTTTTATAATTCCTGATATATCAATTACTATATTGTAATTCTAAAAAAATTGCATCTAGGGGTTTTTAGCTTCAAATATGTCGATGCTTATTTTGGATCGTTATTACTTCGACCATAAAGAAAAAATGGATAAATCGGCAGAAACCTCTTCAAGCTCTGGGATATCATATAATTGCCTGATCGATGGCTAAGTGCTTATTGTGACATTCGATTCACCGATACAGTACGCAAGATGACACATGATTCAAGTAATCGACTGCGCGAATTCTCAACAATGACAGTTTACATACGTTATGTAAATAATATTTGACATAATTTGAGAAAAAAGAGAGAGAAAGAGAGAACGAGCGGCATCGTTATGCGTTTCCATAATTTACATCTCAGCGATGCATCTCCGTGCATTTCATTGATGAAATGCACGAAGCGATCGTTAGTACATTTTCAATAAATTTTACGATATTTTAGCATGACAAAACAATATTTTAATGGGAATTATAACATCTGTCTTTCTGTCAAAATATACTTTTTATACGGTCGATTGTGTCTATCCTGCAATGCACTTTTTTTATTCTATCTCTTTCCGCTTGCGCATCACTGTTTTATCTGATATGTTTACCCGAAGAATTCAAGTAATTTTTCACCACATTTATCGCGTATTGCTTTCCTCATTTATTTTGCCCACCAAAACCAAAGTTTGCTAGGAGTTTTACCTTTATTAGTACCACTATTATAGAATTTTATATGCGCTTATATCGCTATTATCATCTGACAAATTAACAAATTCGAAAAACTCAACATCTGTCAATTTGATTAACTTGTCCATTCAATGCTGAGTTTTATACGACTGACATCATTTCTATGCAGAGATTCATTTTTAATCTCTCTTAAATTTTTTTATGAGAAACAACTGATTGATTCAATTACCTGTTTACAAATAACCAAATTACGCATCCGTTCGTTAACATGTTGAATTTTATAGAATGTTAAAACATTTTTTATGGAAATTATTAAAGCATTATGAATAAATAAATTTGCGGCATGTATAATTCATGTTTGTATACTTGTTTATATACTTCTCGTTTATATACTTCTTGTTTACCTTGATAAAAATTACCCTATATTCCACGTGCAGTTTAGTTTTTTTATAAGATGCAAAATCTATAGGTAATATATAGGTATTTTAAATCATCGCAAAACATAAAAAGGATATGAAATAATGCGCGTGAAATTATATCCTTGCTAAGTATATATGTTGTCTCTATAAATATCTCACGATGAGCGGTGATGTTTCATAAACAATTTGATTTAATCACAGTGAAGAAATAATCTTGATAATTGGAGTATAATAAGTACTAGTCAAGGATTGACTGTAATTATTCAGGTCGCAACACATTACACATTAAGATAATATACTTCTTGTCATTGCAAAGTGTAGATTTTTCGCGGCAAAGTCTATGTTCTGTCTCATTTTATTCAAGTTTAACTTTTTTTTATTATGAATTATAAAAATTATAAAAAAATTGCACTCTCATTATGCTCGGCCGCAAATTCACGGAAATTTATCAAAATCTTATCTCGTCATGTGGTTTCGGTTAACTAATTTTGTTAACAAAATCATTCGAATACGAAAGAAAACCTATCTTTTTATTGTGTTAATTCCAAACGGATAGACAACGATTGTATTTTCAAACAAATTGTTATTCCCTAGCCGATTGCATTTAATCATGCTAATTTTCGCGAGAATCGACGAGACGTATTGGAGCGTGTTTAATCTCAAATCCATTCGTGCATCAAATTTTAGGCGTATATGGCATCAAAATTTCAAATTGATATGCGGCGTAGTTATCGTGATTACTGGGAAGCGAATCTCTTGTAGAGAGAGCGAGAGAGAGAGAAAGAGAGAGAGAGAGAGAGAAAACTGTCGATCAGCAGCAGTTTCGTTTAAACAAACGCTATCCATCCGGACAACAAGTAAACGTAACCGGATAAACAGTGTAGCGAGTTTTATAAATTTTCGCGTATACGGACCGCTCCCTCAGAAAATTGCCATTTCTATTACGAAATCAAATAATGCTGACCGAATTATGGAAGTATATTGCACTTTTTCTATTGCTTATAGCGACACGCGTTATTACTTTTCGTTCTTATGGGGATATGTTGTTAGGTGGCACTTTCCACGCGTCTCGATTTTTAATCCGCGCGAAAAAAAAAGAAAAAAAAATTAAAATTAAAAGAGACTTGATCGATAGCCAGATAGGACAAAAATGTAAAAGCGCGGTTAGAACGTCGTCGGCACGCGGTGCACACATAATCGCCTTGTCGTGCGGAAAAATTGGAACGGGGTAGCTGTAAACCCTCTTTTTTTTCTTCCTCCGAGACACCCCTTTTTTGCGCGCATTACTTGGCGTCCTTGGCGAGAAGTTCGATTATTGGATAAGATGGATTTTTTGTGTTACGCTTATATGATGCGATGGCGCGTCTTGTAAATTATTTGCTGCTTCGTTGTTGCAGGAAAATTGTTATTCATCTACAACATACCTTACCTCGCACGTTAATTCCTATAGTCGCTCTACTGGGAATATATGCATATGCATATATACGAAAATATATTTTGCTATGCAAATCGCGTATATGAATTTTGCGCTTAAATGTGTATATATATATTAGACGTAGTTACATTAGATTTTTTTCAGACAAGACAAGAACAAAAAGCTTAAAGCTTTTGTAATATGAAGAAAATTATTTATATCCTTCACTGAAACTTGTTCTTCCCATTTTTTATTAATTATTACACGAATAATTTATTACTGTTTTAACTCTCTCGTGCTTTCGTAATCGTTCGCCTCGTGGTTTATTTCATAATCTGTTTATCCGCTGCAAGAGTTTGGCGTGCCGGTTGTCCTCCTTACCTTCAGTTCTGCTTTATAGTCGTTTCTCATCGTATACTCGTAGAACGAGTTCACAGACAGATTAAAGATACTCTCTCGCGTTGCTCAGTACTTTTTAACCAGCATCTGAGATAATCCGTTCAGAACTCGTTTCGTATTCAGCACAATCCTACGCGGAACATCGACCAAGTCCTTTTTATCATGCATTATATGTGCCATATCGTCGATCTCACGTCGCGGTTGATAGCCTTTCACGAAACTCCCTCGGGAGGAGGGGAACAAATGTCTACATCGGTATCAATCAGAGTCTCGAAATTTTGGGAAACGCGGATTCGTGAAGATAGAATGGCTCGCTAAGTCGCGACAATTAATTCACTGGATACGATATGGAGAATCTATTTGTTCCGCCAGTCGATCTCCGTGATATATATTACGACGAGATTCGTATTACTATCGACTATGTGCAAGAAAACGATATTGGTATTGTATAAGGGAAACGCTTGTTACCACAAAAGTATAGTTTAGTGATATATGGGCGAATACAACTCGGATTACAGGGTTATGTTACAGCGATCGTTATTGCGATGGATAGAAGCTCGCGTCGAATTGCTTCCAAAGGGTTCGGATTATCTAGCTGGATTAGACACAAAAGCATCTATGGCGAAGCCATATGATAGAGAAAATTACGGTGTCTTTTTGAAAAAATGAGCAATTTTGCCGTGAGATTGTACATCTTAGAAAAACCAGATTCTCTCTTTACAACTGTACTGTGCAGAAAATTATTTTTTAAAATTTTTCAACAGAAATCATGAACATCCTCCGTATAATAAGACTTACGCGAAAGTATCGAAATATTTATGTCAAGATTTATGTCATTATTTCTGCATCTGATGTTTCTAACGTTCCTAATTGTAACAGGAAATTAAATAGAAATTTAGTATCACATGCGCGTATATCGCGCCTTCGCGTTTCCGGTTCCGCATCTACTCACGTTGTCGTTAAGTTATTGACAGGATAATCGGAAATTGTACTGTTTCAACCGAGTAATTAGAACACTCGCTGAGTTGAAGCCGCCCGAGCTCTGGGACTGGCAATCGTAATGTGGTATTAATCCCTATCCCAATGGCTTAATTAGCAGGCACAATGTAATTGCCAATCGATGTAATGACGTATGGAGCAGTAACAACGAATATCGATGTAAATGGTTAGGAAAGAAATAAAGTGAAAGTATTGATTGTCTGCTTGTTTAACATGCATCGACGGTGTTCCATTATGCACACATTGCAGTAATTTT